>NC_054085.1:22146432-22761432 GCF_017562075.2 Anopheles merus
AAAGAAATACATACTAAATTTAACGCACGGTTACCAGGGCAGAGGTAAGCCTAGTGGGCAAAATTGAACAAAAAATAAACAACGAAAATCAAGTGTACCGAACAACAGCATTAATATTTTCTTTGAAAAAAAAAAATGTGCGTCGTGTGTGCTTTAGGATTTGGATTTTTATTGTTTTTTTTTTCGGGCTAAAAATTTGGATTGTGTACTGTTTTAGTAGAAATAGAAAAAATGGTTTGAACAAAAAATAAAAAAATAAGTAATATGAAAACAGTCAGGAACGCAAAGGTGGTAATAGAAAACCCCACAAAACAAACTAATGAGTTTTAACTAGTAAGAAAAAACAAAGGTAATGGAAGAAACTTATTTATTTCGTTATGCAGACTGCTAAAATAGAAACACTACGCGTAACCATATGTTTCTATTTTAATTAAACGATTAGTAACCGCGAACCCGGAGCTATAATAGGACAGGGATGTAGGGTAAATGTATAAAACAAAACTGAGTAATGAGAAACGAGAAGAAGAAGAAGAAAAAACAAACGAGAGAGTCTAGTAGCGTGTACACAACAGAACGAACAAAACACACACAACACTGTATTGTATGAAACTACGAGCAAGTGAAATATACAAGACAAAAAGCGGGTATGCATTTAAGTAAAGAAGAGAGAAGAGAATGATGAAAAGAAAAAATCATTGCGAGTGGAAGCAAGAGTTAGAAAGATTAGAGACAAACACAATTGTATCATAAATGCGAAAAAGCAAAGCGTGTGTGTGCGAACCGTTTTCTTAAATTATATCCTGAGTTGCGTAAGAATGAAGATGGAAAAGAAATAATGAAAAGTAATAAATACACACACACACAAACGAAATAATCAATCAAACACATTTGTCTCAATTTTTATTGCAAACTGATTATTTGGATTTGAAAGAAATTCGATGCGTGGGGGGCGCTCTCAATTTTGCTGTTTTCGCCCCCTGGGTCGTCGCCGTCGTCGATCGCCGTGTGCCGAGAGCGAATTTCGATTTTAGTACCAGGCGAGCATGCAACGCAGGAGGTGTCTGCTGCAGCTGCGCCTGTTCCGGTATCGATTTTGCAGCTCGAAATGTGGCTTGAACTTTCGACTTTTGTAACAGGCGAGCAGGATTCGCAGGAGGTGCGCCTCAGTCGCTCACTGGTGGCACATATAGTCGTCTCTTTCTTTTCGGATTCTAATTGGGATGCTGCGCCCAAATCTAGTAGCTCAGAAATTGGACCGGAAAAAACAAGGTATAGCAACCGCTGGCAGCTGGTGCACATAGAGCTGTCTCTTTCTCGCCTTTCAAATGCACAGTGCAGCTAGTCGTCAATAGATGGCGCCACAAATGAAAGAACGATTGCAACGGTTGCTTTTCTAGCAGGGTGATTCAAAATTTTTTTCACTAATTAAAATTAAAAATTAAAACAATCTTTGTTGATTAATAACTGTTGTTTCGTCTTTATTAATTTTTTAGAACAGTTTGTCTTCCTTCTTCCTTCGGTTCACACTCCTTCTTCTTCGGTTTCATCGGTTGCGCCTTTACTTGCAGATATTCTTGTTGCTTTTTGCACATTTTTGCTGCATTTGCTTTTTTAAATTAACAAATAGCTTTAGTTTTGTAGTAAGCATTGCTTTCTCTACCACGAAGGGGTAGCCTTTTCGATTACATTGCGCAAAAACACATGGTTTCTAATTGTGGTTTTAAAGCAAAATCGATTTAAAATTGCATTTTTGTTTGTTTTTTGTTTATCTGCAAATAGAAGCCAAACCACCGAGAATGTCAATTACTCGTCCTATGCTCTATCTACTCCACACGTGCATTCGTACACGCATCTCTCGTTCTCGCATCACTCGCGCGCTCTCACTCTCTCTCTCTCTCTCTCGCTATCTATATCGCAATTCCTTAAATTCTGTTATTAATTTGTTACAAATTACAAATAAGCTAGAGTTAATCGTTAATTATTATTTTTTTGCCCCACCCAATATTGCGGGGGAAAAGTTGTGTTTCTCGCACGTTGAATTTTTTTTGTATAACTTTTTCTGACTTTTTATTAAAAAAGAAACCCCTACTCATCTATAACTGAACAATTGCGCCGTACAGCAAGCAAACAAACAAAAAAACCCTAAGAGATTATCTACGACTCCTTCTTCTTCATGCGCTTTTTTTTGTTGTTTTATTATTTAATAAATTGTTTTGCTTGTTTTACGTGGTAGTTGGTTTTTGTTTATATGTATAATAATTACAAATGGGCAAAAGATACGAGCGAGACGCGCGCGTGTGCCAGCCGGGTAGCGGCGGACCGCACCGAGCCTCGCCGTGGTTTTCTCTTGTTTAGTGTCTAGCAGGAATTATTATTGTATTAGCGCAAGAGCTGTGGTCAAAACAACAACACGGAGGGATGTTTAGCAATTAAAAGAAATAATGAAAAAAAAAAAACACATTAACACATACAAAACTATTAGTTTCAATAAAGCGAATAATAGTGGGCGCGATGGGCCGGCATGTGTGTGTGTGTTTCCCTATTTTACGTTCATTTTGCGTTGCTCACTTGCTCTCTCCTATTCACACCTTCACACTATCACACTATCGTTGTTCATCCTATATTTAAAAAAAAAAAACAAACACAATATTCGAACACGATCAATGGGGGGAGCTTATTAAATGGGACTTTTTTTTCGTAATAATAAATTCCTGCACTATTATCATCAAAAAAAACCACCAACACACCACACTACCGCACACACCGCGCCACTTCTTCCGTTGCTTTCTCTTAGTAACTAAATGACTTTTTTTCCTCTTTTTGCTCCCTTTTCGCGCTGTTAACTAAAAAAGGGAGAGAATAATAGTTCATGTTTTGCAAAGAATATGCAATTTAACAAATAAAAAACCCTTCGTCCTACAACTGCTCAAAAAATCGTAAAAAAACAACACAAAAATGAGCCATTGTTACGCTTTGTAATATGTTTTCCCTCCCAAGCCGCTCTGTGCTGCACTTGCACTTTTGCGTGAAAAGTTGGTAACCACTACAGAGAGTGTGTGTGTGTGTGTGTGTGTGTGTACAGCGCTGCAGTGAGCTTCTGTCCCGCACGGTAGCGTTTCCCACGAGGATGACACGTTTGGGACAGGAAAAACTGGCGATTTTTTCCCAACGTTCCCAAAATGTGCTGTGGTCGTAAAGCTACCGGCGAAAGAAAATCTCACACACACAAGTCTTTCATTTTTATCGCACGAAATACTTTTTTCCGATTTTCGATGCTATCGTTAATCGGGCAAAGCATACAAAAAAAGGGGGTAAAGGTAAAAGCTGGCGATCTTTTACACTTTCCCTTTTTTTATTTTTTTAACAAAAAAACCCACACGACTGAGATGGGATGTGTTTAAAGAATTGAAAAAAAAATAAACAAGGAAAACAAATAAAGCAGTCGTTATTATAAACACAAAAGAATGGCAATAAATAAATCCTTTAAAAGTATACTAAACAAAGAGATAAAAGAAAGTTGTTGAAGAATGAAGAAAGAAACATATGAGTGAGAGTGAAAACATAAACTACAACAAAAAGAAGATAATAATTATAATAAACCAACAAAATGGAAAACAAAGAAAGGCAACCTTTAATTGCAAAGGTTGTGCCCTTTTTCTCCTTCAAGTTCCAAGAATTGTAAGCTTAACCACGACAGAAAAAAGGGCAAAACTGGCGACTTTTACCTTTTTTTTCTGCGCAACTAAACTATTTTTCAATTCTTTTCCTTAATCGTTCTTGTTCGTTGCTGTTGAACACTTTCTGCATATTCGAGCGTTTTGTTTTTGCAATCTCCTTTTACTCGTGATGTTTCTTTTCTTTTGCGGATACGTTTTTACATCTGTTTCCCTCTCTTTATCATTCTTTGTTTTGTGTGTTTGATAGAAAATATATTCACAAATTTGCTGTTTCCTTTTCCTGCTTGTTACATACACTCTGGTGTAAAATAAAAGGACGCCTACATGCATGTTCACTGGAATTATGGCGCCTAGAAAATGCACTTCATTCTACTTTTTTGCTTCACTTTTTTGCTGCCCTTTCGGGGTTTGTAAAACTTTTTTTCACTTTTTTAACTGAACAATTCTGTTGTTCTTTCTCCTTAGTTTTTAACATTTCAAAGCTACAGTTTTTTTTATCTCCACTGTAGTTTGGGGAACCGATATCCACTACTACCTGCTACTACTATCCCCGTTCATTATAGCCCGTTCGGTTTCTTCGTTTCTTAATTCTTTTCGATCAGATGTTGTTTCTCGTTTTTCGTGGTTCGTGTGTTTGTTTTTTGACCTGGGGATAGCGAAACCGTTTGTGGGGGGGCTGATGTTGATGATTGTTTTCTTCTACTTTCCTTTTCTGGCACATACACTAATAGTACGTTCGCTCCTTACAGCCGGAACGGTGCACGCTTTTCGCTCGGCGTCGTGCCCCGGGAGTTGCGACTTTCCGGTCGCGGTGGTGCCGTGCCGGGCTCTACCGAGGTGCGGCGCGGTGTCTGCATGCCGGACGGTGTTGAAGCACCGCTCGTTTTTCTATTTTTGGAAATAAAAATATCATATTAGAAAACAATTGAAAAAAAAAACTAGAAAAACCAGCGAAAACCAAACAGAAAACAACACAGCACACAGGAGAGAACAGAAGTACTGGAGAGGAAATAAACGCAAGCAAACGATTGTTAAGTGCAAATAGAGAAGAGATTTGAGAGAATTTAGTAAAAATCCAATAAGAAAAAACAATAGTAAAAATAGAATTAATAAATGAAGTGCATGAGACAAACAAACTGTGGAAGGAGTTAAATAAAACTGAAAAATGAAAAATATTTAAACTCAATTATGTTAAAAGAATCTTTAAGGTATCGAATCACACAAAAAAAAGGACAAAATACATTTGTTTCCGGCAAATTTTGGCTCTATTTTTGACTTAAGTGCACCTATTCTTGTCCTTAAATCAACAAACTTGGTCCATTGTGGGAATCATGATAAATTTACAAAGCATTTGAGCAGTATTATGACAACTGTTATTTGACATTCCAAAAACACTAAAAACAAACATGTGATTTGGTAAAAATTCAACAAATTTTTTCAATAAAATGATTGACTCATAGTCAACAATTGATGCCCTTGAGGCAAATATTGCGGCACGCTTTCAAAAATGGATGCCTTTAAGACAAAAATAGGTGAAATAGAGCCAAAATTTAATGGCAACGGCTGTAAATGAGAAACAACTGCACAGGAAAACAATTTTTAGGAAAAAACAACAACATTATGCTGAATTTCAGTACAAAAATAAGTAAAAGAAAACTGATTTTAAACACACATAAACAGAAAAATTTAAAGAGAAAAGTAAAGTTGTAAATGAAAGCGACATAACAACAGTAACACAAATTCAGTGCATTATTTGGCTGGTTCTATGGCATTTTCTAAAAAAAAAGCAAGCAAACTAAAGCCAACTAAATCGCACAAATATTGTTATCGGTTTCTTCTTCAACATTTACCCCGTCGCTGACGAAGAGTTCGATACATTGGAAGTTTGGCGGACGGGAATCCGTGAGCGAGGTTGACTACAGTAGTTGTTGCAGTAGAGGTAGCAGTAGTAGTAATAGTAGTAGCGGTAGTGGTGGTAGTAGTAGTAGTAGTAGCAGTTGTTGAGTGTATCATATTGCAAGTGCGTTTATTTTGCATTTAGAGTATAGAGGCGCGCACAGTTACGAGACGTTAGAGGGTTGTTTGTTTGAGAAGTGTTTTTGTTTTTTGGTAAGAGAGAAGAGAATTAAATGAAATTAATTATTAGCTAGAAAGAAGAATTATTCCCCCGCTCCCTTTGTGCATCCCCAGTTATCCTCCATTTGCTCCCATTTTTCCGCCATTGTGGAGGTAAATAGAGAAAGCAATAGATATGCTCCCCACACCAAACCCCGTGCAAAACCCCGTCGATATATTTACCTGCTATTTGGTAGTCCTATTAGTGTTGGTATACTGGATGATCGACTCATGCCACCGTTTCTGTTTTATTCATCCACCCACAAGCCGTATAAAGTATGTTTTAAGTTGAGGTTAGGTTGGTTGTTGTGTTTTGGTTTGGTGTTGGGGTTTTAAAAAAGGCGATGCAATTATTAATGGTTGCAATAGTAGTAATAATAATAATATCGAGCACCAATCCGAACAGATGCATTGGTTTTCATTTTTTAGAGCAATAGTGATTATTGTGTTTTGTTTCGCAGAGCGCATTTTAATGTAAGAAAGAGAAAGAGAGAATAAAAAAATGGTGTTAAATATGTTTCTCTCATCCATTACGCAGCTTTTACGTTTGATATTTTTCTACTTCTGCAAGCAATTAAATAGCTTTGGGACACTTAAGACTCTTTCATAAGTGAAATGGACTTAATGTAATGGAAATTACTCTATTAGCATCCTTGTTAGACAAATCCAATTGGAATTTCCAATGAGATTGTCTAAGCAGGATGCCATATGGTCCAATTCAAATCATATAAAGTTCACTTCCAATAGCACGGAGTCAAGGAAGTGTCGCACAACTATGAAAACTGCTGGAAAACACTGTACTTTAATTACTACAATTCGCTTACCTCGTCGGAGCAGGTGAGGCAGCACCGGAAGCCGTTCGCGATGAGACACCGTTCGTGGTGGTGGTGGTGGTTGTGCCCGTGCGACCCGAAACGGATCCGACCGACAGGCGCGATGGCCGCGGTGTCGATGTTTGCGTTAGCCGGCGGGTAGGAATGCGCGATGGCGTTGCATCGTCCGTGCTGTCCAGCGACAGGGTGGACCCGTGCCGGGACGGTGGTTTCGATCCGGCCCGGCTGGCTGGTCGTGAACTAGGGCGTGAGTTGGCCCTCGAACCACCCGGTGTCATCTGAGATCGGCTGTACAAAAAAAAAGGATCGGAAGGCATATATTAGAAGAGAAGAATTCGCATTTACTTTACAAACTGCAAAGCAATTGGAATGTAATAGCTACCTGGCTGGCACTGAAGATTTGCGGCTGGGCGTCTGGAAGCGTCCGGGCGTTCCAATTCCACTTTCGTTATCGCTGAGCGAGTCCGGCGTCGACGCGGACAGTGACGAGCGCGACGGTCGCGACATGGAAATCGACTTTGCCGAACGTTCGCGTACCTAGATTTTTATCATTGGTGTTTTTGTTTTTTTTTAATTACATTTTCAAGTTGTAAATAAAAAGAGAAAAAAACATGTGAGTAAACCCATTCCAACGTATTATTTAAAGAGGGGAGTTTATCGAAGGGGATTAATAGCAAAACAGAAAATGAGGATTTTCCCGTTCAGGCTGCAGGAAGAGTGCTCTGGGGAAGACCCAGGAAAACAAACGCACACACACAAAAATGCAGTAGCGCCATCTAGCCGTCAGATGTTCTAACTTTATCCGGTACACAAACCACAACTAGAACCATTAGATCACTTGTAACGTGGCTTTTTCTCACACATAGATGGCGCTGGTAAACCAGCGAACGAAACAAAACCCCGTTTCGAAAGGCCATACTACATATTTGAGGACGTTTATGTAGGCAGATTACAAAAAAAAAACAATTAAGAGAAAATAAACACACACACAAACACGATGCAGCAGCGAACCGGAAGAGACCGCTGGAGACAGCTGGAGAGCAAACGCTTTTTTTAACTTACCCAGTGCGTCGACGGATGACAGTGGGGGGCGTGCGGACTGAGCGGAGTGGAACGCGACCCGCCCCGTATAAAGGCGGTACCGCTGGAGGTGACGTGCAGCGGGTAGGTGCAGGGCAGATTGCCCTGCGCCCGCAGCTGCTCAAAGATTGGCATCAGTTCGGCCAAATGTTCATCGGCTGGAAGTGGCGACGTCGGGGGGGAAATTGATAATGGTGGGTAAAAGGACACAAGAAGACAATTTTACGTGAAAATGCGCGTTACTTCGAAAAATAATACATCCTTTCTTCCCTATTACTTATTTTCCCTTCATATATGCACGCACTTTCGGCACAGCTTCCTACAGAGACAGTCTTCGAGATGATGATTCGACTTGTTCTATTCGATATAGGCTCATTCGGTGGGCGAAATTTTAAGTAGAGACGTCAATACTGCCACAACATACACTGTGTACAATGCACTATACTTCTTCTTCGCGACTAGTTGACTAGATTGCACGTGGAAGTGTTTCTGTTTATTAACAACCCAACAGTGGCTGGATGAATTAGAGAAGGACTTGCGTGCCCCACGCGGGCAGCAAAAGGTGGTTTGCGCGTGCATCGTATAGCAAGACAGGCAGAAGGAGAATGGTTTTTGAATGTAAGAAAACTGAATGAATATTCCGTTTCTGAATTTTAAAACAAACAGTGAAAGCGCCACAAGGACACGGAGGAAAGTTGTTGGCCCGCCAGCCGATCCAACGACTTTTTTGAGCAAAGGATGCATATGTATACACGAGCGATGCATTACAATGTATGTATGGGTGTGTGTTTGTGTGTGGTTAGAAGTGTGTAGCAGCCAAACAGGCGAGCTTTCCCCCCCCCATTTGGTTATCGTCGGATGTACGCACCCCCCCCCCCCCCCCCCCCCCCCCCGAAACCAAGATGGGTTAAACCCAGATGACAAAAAAAGAAGAAGAAAAAACATAAAAAAAGGTGCAAAATGTTTTCATACGCGCAAATATGAACGATGCATTGACAAACACTGACAAAAGAATAATAGAATGAAAAAAAAACATGCAAAAACAAAAACAGAAGAGATGAAAAAATCACACGCATAACAAAACAATAAAAAAATGGAAGACGTAAACCATTCATTTTCGCAACAACTTCAAATGCTAAAAGACACATTCAGTAAAACAAAAGGAGAGAAACAACAGTGCACACGAACAGTACAAAACGACAACAGGTAAAGTCGAACCAGAAAATAAAATTGTGCAAAACGTAATAGAGCACATCAAGGATACGCGGGCTAAAAACATAGGAGATAACGACATGAACAAAAAAAAAAAGAAATTGATAACACAACACAGCTCAAACAAACTATCGATTTTTGTACACACATATCAACATATCTCATACTCAACTACAAACATTCAAAAAGGGATTGTTGTGTAACACCAGCCAGTGGTCACATACGTACCTTTATCAAACCGGAAACAATGGGTTCGAAACGGGCTTGATAGTACCGGAAATATGTGGAGGAGTTTTAGGGATGTTTTAGGGGGGAAACATTGTGTTCTAATAACATGGGAAAACAGGTTTCAACGGAGGAAATGGAGAGAAACGAGGATTCCTATACATCACAACGGGGTCCTAATAAACCATCAAGAGGACAATTTGTTGCAACAATCAACAACAATCGAGTATTCATTTGACAATTCATTAAGATGGAGTATAACCTTTAAGAAGGTACTCAAACATTGACACACCAATTGAAAAAATTAAAAAACATTGATGGAGACAGAACAAAGTAAAAAATGTAAAAGAAAACATCTAAATGTTTCAAACCAAGAGATGATTATGACACGTCGTCATAAAAATAACACAAGATAAGTAAAACAAAACATAAAATAAAAACAAATCGAATGCCTTTTGCCAGTTAGAGATATAGAAACATTAGAAAACATAATCATATTTACACTATCCGTCCAAAAAGAAAAACGAAAGACAGTCAGCTACCAAAATAGCTGCTGTCCTTCGGAAGAGAAAACAAAATATATGATACAAAACAAAAAGGGAGAATAGAGAACAGAACCAAAAACAATATAAATACATAAACCCACACCAAAATTGAGAGCCCGTGTGTGTGTGTGCGCTTTTTCCCCCCAGTCAAAACGGTGCAGATACATGGCTAACACCCTTATCGTACTTGACATTACAAACTATTGCACACATACACAAGTGATCGTGATCTAGTTGTTCTATTGCGGACTATTCTTAAAATTATGTTTAAAAAACTTTTACATTTCAACTACTTCACACGTAATTTACATGTCGATAAAAGGGAAAGAATGTTTTAAAAAAGATAAAAGAACAAGTTTTGAAAGAGCGAGAGAGCAATTCTTTCAAAATGATGAAAATACACGAAAATATTGAAAATAGAAAAGAAACAACAGAAATTGTAAAAGAGCAAGTATTGAGAATTGAAAAAAGAAAAGAAAAAAGTAGCACAGTTCAAGTAAAGTATAAAAAAACCGTTTAAGACAACAACAGCAGTGTTGTCTCTCTTAATTAGCTTTCAAGAGTAGCTAATAAAACAGAAAACAACATTAAGAAATAGTACCGGTAACAACAAGGAAACGCAGCCTGAACAGGGGAAACAAACATGTCGACTAAATAATAAATAGGAATAGGAAACACTACACAGAACGGGGTTGGTTTTGTGATAGAGAGAGAGAGTGTGTGAGAGAGAGAGACAGAGAGAGTGGGAAATATTTACCTTCACAATAGGACCTTGTGTTGGTATCGGCGAGCTGGTTTGATTCGATCCGGAACCGGCCGAGCCAGACATACGCGGCTTAAAGGCGGCCATCGACTGCGACACACCGTCGGCCAGTATGAACTGCTCACGTAGTTCGATGTTTGTACGTCCCTTGGCTATTGTGGTTTGACATTTACGATTTTGGAGGGGTGTTTTTTTTTTTCGTTGTTGTTCGAGTTTTAAGTTTTTTACCATGTTTTGGGCAGTGGTGGTAGTAGTAGTAGTTGTTGTTGTTGTTGTTCATAATGGTTACGAAAGGCAGGTGAATTAATGCGTAATAATGCGTGAATGGTGAAAAAGGCAGTACGGGGAAGGGATAAGAGGGGTTTGGTTTCATGGTTGAGTGTGTATGTGTGTGTGTGTGATGGTACATTTTGATTGTAAAACGAAATGAATTATCATTTTAGATAGTGAACACAGCATCACAAAGAAAAAAACACACAACACACGCAGATAAATTTGTTCGTGTTCGATAGAGATAATAACGTCGTATAAGGGAGTCGAATAAAATAATACGTCCAAATCGGTCGAAGTAACCGGTCGCAGTGAGAGGGTCAGTGAAGTGTAAAGGGGACGGATGTAAATGGCGGGAAAGTAAATTAAGTAAGGGTTTACATTTTGGTGGCAGTAAAGGTGACGGTTTGGCAGAAAAAGAAAACAAAGGAAAAAGATAAGAAGTAGAAGAAGAAAAGAAATTTCGATTGTGAAAGATTTTGAGAAAAAAAATATAAAAAAGTTGGATGTTTTTAACAAAATTATTATCCAATTGTAAAATAAAAAGAAAGGCCAAAATATTCCCGGCGTACAAATAGAACCCATCACCAAAACATAAGGAATTAACATTAAAAGGTAATATGGATGATTTTGGAAATTGAAATGGGGAAAACGGACAAGTGGTGTAGATAATAAAAGCAATGAACAAGGGGATTGTTAAATTGTTGAGTAAGGAAGTGTGTTGAATATAAAACAATTGAAAGAAAAAAATAAACAAACAAACAATCAAATATAAAATGTAGTATGTAAACTAAATGCGAAAAAAACATACGAAATAAAACTAACAAACAACACTAAAACTAATAATACTTATAATAAATAAACGCTCGAGAAAATACATTTTCAACTTCCTTCATGTACAAATCATCACTAGCAACAGTGTAAAATACATATTTTCTCGAGCGCTACAGTCTTATAAAATACCAAACAAACTTAAATTAAACAAACTAATCAAAACCAAATCTTCACACACGATCTAAATAAAATTAAAAACTATGTGCTTTCCCACTGTGTGTTGGGTCCCGGAAACAGAAGATTCCATGTAAGGAATATAAATCGTCATAACTTATATTAATCGATGGCAACCAAAAAAAGTGCTGTATGATTGTTTAAACACACGCTTCTCTTTCACTTACGATTATCGAATACGAACAAAATCATATAAAGTGTAGTTAGTGTGTGTGTGTGTGTTTTTATGAAATGCTGCTTTGGGGAAGCTTAACTTCCCGGTGGAAGAATGGATGAAATTTCATGTTCCTTATGCTTTTTCACGGATGGAGAGGTTTCGCGTTATTTATAGTACGTTTCATTTTCCAATTTTGTGTACGAGCCGAAGCAAAACTTAAAAGTAAAAGACTAAAACTTTAAAAGGCTTACAAAGATAAAATACTGTTCAGCATTTTCGAAATCATACGAACGCAACACATAAGTATACTAAAGCACATAATTTCTAACTTAAAATGGAAAAAAAAATACAAAACAAAACACAACCTTAACGTAAAACTGTGCTGTACAACATTCAAGTTTTGCATGAAATGAATAAAAAAAGCTAATGGAAAGAATAAACTTAAACACTAATACCCGAACTTAGCATCTAAATAAAATATATAAACAGCGCTACATAATGTACAACTAAAATGAACATAGTAAAATATCACACAACAACACAAAAAAAAACAACAAGAAAACAGATGCCAACAACGTAGAACAAAAAGGAAGCAAACGCTTATATTAGTCAAGAAAAAAAAAATATTAAAATTCTTCTTACGACACCACAGAGATAGAGAGAGAGACACACACGACACAATACATAGATCAATCGGCAATTTTGGACGGACGCTTGTGTGGAGAACACGGTGTCATATGTTAGTAGTAGAATTAGTAGTAGCTGTTGTTAGGCGAGCTGATAGACTGCTGAAAGGTGCACGATTGGATGGTATATAAGGGTCGTAGTATGTATGCGTGTGGGTGTATATGCGTGTATGTGTGTGTGTGAGAGAGATTTCAATGTAACGAATGTACGATGGATGAACAAATTTAAACTGTGGTGAAAGATAGTAGTGCACTAGTAGTAGTGCGCGCACGCAAATGTGTATGGAAATGTGTGCGAGTTGAGTAGAAGAGGAGAAGGACAGTGCGAATTAAACAGTATTTCTAAAGCATACACACATTCAACGTACACAACCAGGAGGTTTGCTTGTAAATTTACTTTTGCTGAGTATTGATTTGTAATTGCAATATTGAGAATCCAGAAATATTTAATACATGAAGCAACTTGAAAAATGCACAAAATACGTACACAATTAAATTAACAAAGAATACGAACAAGATTTTACTAAGCAAAATGGGCGCATTATCGCCGCGTAATCAACTTTATTGTTGTAGTAGAGAGCTCTACACACAGCAGGTGTTTATCATCGTATATTCATTTACATTAAAAAACGGAACAATCTCATCAATGGAACATTCGCGCAGTACAACATTCATTAACAAAACTCGAAAAGAAATATTCAAACTAATTTACAAACAATCTAGTAACAATTTTGAAACCAACATAACAAAGAATAGAAAAAGATAAAGCATCATTTTCTAGACAAAAAACAAACCAACATAACAAATCAAATGAAAACAAAACATCAATTCTTGGTAAGCCAAAATGTGAAATAAAACACGCCGAAGAGGGCGCTTATAGAATAGAGAACACGATTAAAAAGGTAGAAGAAAAAACAAACGCACACAATAAAATGGGCAGGCACATAGTTATCATTGTAGTAATGCAAGTTCTCTTCGGCCCGGCCACAAGATTGGATTTGAAGACAAACGTGTTCGTTCACAACGCTGAGATAGGATCCCAGGCTTTCCCATCCCATGTTACACACTCAGTGTCCCTTTTCGTTGAGGAAAATGTAACGCGGCCCACCACCGTGGTCGGCGAACTGAAATTTCTTCCTCTGCCACAGCAGCAGCTGCCGAAGGCTAAGTAATTCTGGCTGCTTACACAACGGACAGCAGGCTTCGTGCTGGCGCGGATCGTTCGGGTTCGGTAGTGGTAGAACTAAGGCCACTGTTTCCGCGTCCGCAAATAGTGTTTTACGAAGTACGTTTGGAAAGTGTGAACGTAAAAACAACCCCGAAAAATTACCCCAAACGAAGTGACACGGCCAAGTGGATATGGGAGTGTGTATGATGAAGATGTTCGATTTGTAGTGATGATCATGTTGATGATGGGTGTTGTTGATGTATCGATCCATGTTTGCATGTAACGATATATGGCGTGTGCGTGTGTAACGAGATGAAGGTTGATGTTATGTTGGTTGATATATGTGGCACCGGGCGGTTCGTCAAACAAACACGGCCACACAAATGCGACAGGAATAATGAACGCAGGGAGGAGTGGTTAACGATTATCGTATATGTGTTAGCGTTAAAAGAAAGAAAGAAGAAGGAAGAAATTGGTTGATTAGTTTGTTAGAATTACCAGCATTGCAGCGCGAGGCATTAGGCGGACAAGTTTAACAGCAGCATCACGGCACGCAACGTCACAAGACACACACAAACAACACACAAAAAATAGACGGAGCAACACATACACACAGACAGACAGACAGAGAGAGAGCTGCATATGAAAAGCGAGCGACGATCGCATTTTTCCCGCCAATGTGGTGCAATTGCAATCGAAACAAGAGCAGCAAAGCGCAATGAAACGTTTGACAAAACACGCACACACACATGTAGGTTGTGCAAATATCCATTTCGATTTGCAAAATGCGGGGAAACCCCCCGCAAAGCAGAGAGTGAAAAGCGCAATGCTTGAGATTTGAATCAATTTAGCAACTTCCTTCCGTTTCCAAAAACACCAAGCGACAACTCGTCAATAAAGAAAAAGCAACTCGTTAGGGACTCGGTTAGTGTGTAGCATATTTAGGCGGGTATAAACCGAAACATAAGCCTTCCTCCATACCGGTAGAGACCAGTAGAAAGTAACGATGAAACAAGAATGGTTAGTGCGTAGGATACTCGCAACGGTTCTGCGCATTAGAGGGGGGGTTCGGCTAAAGTTAAGGCATTTCAATAAATGCTCTTAGCAAATGACACTTTACGTCTATTAAACGGTATTAAACTTCATACTGGCATGCAGAGATTGTGAAACAAAACCAGACTCTTGCTCTCACATCATCAGGAACGGTGGTATTTGTTAATAAACAGAAATTAGCTTGAGTTTGTGGATAGAGTGGCAATATTAAGGTGTGGGTAGTAGCCCCTCTGCATTAAAACTTCGCCCCATTAACCATAATTAATATTGAGATCAACGTTTCTTGTTTTTGTTGCTGTTGTAAACACTTTTTCAACTTCCGATAATTAAGAGGG
The DNA here is from genome assembly GCF_017562075.2 of Anopheles merus. Classification (NCBI taxonomy): domain Eukaryota; kingdom Metazoa; phylum Arthropoda; class Insecta; order Diptera; family Culicidae; genus Anopheles; species Anopheles merus. The sequence goes on from NC_054085.1 coordinate 22,161,560, forward strand.
TTATGTATGGTAAATTTGGGTTCATTTTAAAAACAAAAACGAGGTAAGGGCTGCGGCCGCTTGCCCCGGAGTTATAACAATTCACCATTATTTTTCAGCAATTATAAAACTGTTCACCTAGCAGTTGGGCAGTAGTAACGTTAAGCTGTGGGAGCATTAAACATGGGGGAGGGGGGGATGGTGGTGGTAAGTTTGAACCTATTATTGGCATCTTGTTGGTTTGGTTTGAAGACAACCGTTGCTATACTTAAGGAGTTTGTTCATTTCTAACATTATCCTATGCTTGCAACCGAAATGGAAAGATTCGTTGAATGTTTCGTTTTACTAAGCTTACTATTGTCTACACCTAACGCTATCCTAAACGTAACGGTAACAGTAACGTATAGTAGATAAAAATAAATAAATAAATAGAAAGCAGAACGCATGGTACATACCTCGGCAAGGATCGTTCTTCACCAGGAACTCGTCCAGCGCCACCCATCCACCGCCGACGCGGACCATCACTGTGCTTCTCAGGATGCGCACCAAGCGCAGCTTCTGGGAGTCACCGAACTGAAGAGGGGGGGGAGGAAACCATCGTTAGCTTTGTTTTGGGTTCAACGGTTCATCACGATTGCACACGATGATCACAGCGGGCTACTTACTCGATATTTTCCTTCGCCGACCTGGAACACGCGGAACTTCTGCCGACACGTACACAGCATGACCAACCGCTTGACCTCGTCGTGGATCTTGTCCGCCTCAGTCTTCGGTTTGCGGTCCTGCCAGTCCGGTCGCAGCGCCGCAATGAACTCCTGCCAATCGATCAGTCCTTCGCCGTTGCGATCGAACAGATCGGCCACGGCGCCCATCTCCAGCTTGGACGTGTCGAACTCTACGCAAAGTAAAAAAAAAAACATAATAATTAGAGGAAAAGTTCGCATGCTTCACAGTATCCCCCAGAAGATAGGTACTTGTGCCAATAATTCCATCGATGAACACCTCGCGCGGTATCAGGCCGTTGTTATCCTTGTCCATCTTGCGGAACAGATCCGTCAGGCGGGACTTCTTGTGGTTCATGAACTTGAGGAAGCGCTTGCGCCACTCCTCCCAGCTGAACTGCCGGACGCGCTCCACATCCTGCAGGTAGAGCATGTGGTCGTGCAGGCGCCGCTGGCGTTCCCATGCCAGCATCCACACGTAGCGCCACTTCTCCCACAGCAGCTTCGCACGCGGCGAACGGAGCTCCGTGTCCGCTTGGTTGCTACAAGAAGTGAAAGAGGAAGAAAACAGTGTCAAGCTGTTGTCAAGCCCTTCTGTGGGTCTGCCCGTCTACGGGAACGGTTGATTCGGTGCAAATGTATGATACATAATGGTGGGCGCGGCAATCAATGCCAGCGCAACTCGCTACATATTGTTGAGTTGTCTACTTTTGGATGCAGTCTAGTAATATATGATGGGTACGTGGGTATGATGATTCGTAATGATTCGTGTTCTGCACAATGAAGTTGCTGGTTTTGAATGGGATGAAGTATGTGTGCGCACGGTAACCGGATCCAGCGCCGGTGTGTTTCGCAGCTAAGAATCTGATGTGTACGGGGACCAAACTACAATACCTTGTCGAAAACCGTGGACCGTAATGTGGCAACCGATCCCGTTCCGGTGTTTGCGTTTCGCGTCCAGGACTCTGGGTTGCGCGGCTGCTCGGTTGTTGGTGCGGAGATATCGGGGTATCGGAGTATGTGCGCAATGAAGCAATGAAGAGGGGAATAACATAGTTCACGGAATGGAGTTTTGATGCAGTTTGCAAATTTTCATATGTTTTTTTTTGTTCATGTAATTCCAATTTGTTGGCAATAATGGTACCGGATACGTTCGATGATATGGTTTGTCAAATAATGGGACAGGAACACAGAACACAATGTACACAACAATACATATACACATAGGGCACATATCACGCACGACGAACAGGCAGCATCGTGATGGTAATGGGGGAGGCAGAAGACGATAATACAGATGAGAGAGCATATGGCAACATAAATACAACACAACACAGCAACAGAAACACGCGTGTAGCACAGCGGCCGGAATATGTGAGAAAAGAAGAGAAAAAAAACAACCAAAAACAATGATATATATAACAAACATGCACAAAACCGGTAACAATGTATGTAAAGCTAATTGTAAGAAAACAAACACCCAAACAAATGTATATAAAATGGTGCAAAATAGACATACAGTTGATGCTACCATTCCCCATAAATTAAATCATGTACAGGACCGTTTTGAAAATGAAAGGAGTTTTCTTTTCTTTTAACCGAATTTGGTGTTTTTACTTCAATTTAAATCGGTAATAAATATTCTTTTAATATTGAGTTATTATCACAAAATGAACAAAACGATGTAATAGAGAATGTGAAATGATAAGAACCAATAACCAATACACACCTTGTGCGACGTGAATTCAGGCCTTGATCACGCGATCCCTTAAAGCTGCACGGGAATATGCAAACACAACACACGTGACACGATAGAGAGTAAAGCAAGAAAGAAAGATAAATAAACAGACACACAAACACATGTGTTGAAAGCATGGAACGAAAAGTGTAAATTTAATGAAATGATGAAATAGAAACAAACATGTGTACAAACAGATAAATTGGATGGAATCAGAGATGAGATATGAGAACATTCCATTGCATTAGTATCACGAAAGAGTAATTTTTTTTTCGAGAAAATAAGAACAATAAATGACATACGACGAGTGTCGACCAATAACATTTATCTGTTGAGTGTAATTATGCGTAATTGGTATAATGATGATACACACATGTTAATTGAACGTGTAACAAACAAACACACACGATAAATAATGAAAAAATGAAATAAAAACAAATTAAATTATAAGACCATAAATAAAAACAAACCTCTGCTTGCGTCCTAGGGTGCCGTAGTCGGGTGAATGCTCACGAAGATCGGCCTGAGATCCTTTACTGTTATTTTGAGCAATGAGATCGCGTTGGTGGCGTTGGATGTAGACGATAGGAGTTAGGTCGACATAAATGCGAAACAACAAAATGTTTGTGTGTATGCATGGGCAACAAAAATATTGAACAGAAGAGTTAGAAATGCAATTGATATGAAAATTAAACAAAAAAGAAACGCTTGACTGCATGTGCGTGGCGCTTGCGATGCTCTTAATGTGGTGTGAAAATTCACAAAATGAAATTAAGTTTGCGGCAAAACGGTGTTTTTGAAACGTTAACGAACGACCAGAACAGAACAAAATTAATAAAACACAACAAAACACACAGCAACTCTTTTAACGAATCGCGGCTATTCTAATGTGCAACACAATTGCGATAACGATTAAATTATTAATAACAGAGCATTTTACTGTGATCTAACAAACACACGCACACAGGCTATGATGACCTCCTGGAAGGCTGAGGCCACTAACACAGGGGGCTCCTTTCAGTGTTTTACTGTACTTACACGGGTGTCTTCAGTACACCACGGGACGGTTTACGCGTTTCCTTCAGACCCGGTGGCGGTTGGCGTGGTTTGCACGCACGGTCGACCTCACCCTGACGGCGCGCCGTATTTTCCATGAACTCCTTGTGGTCCGCAATCAGCACCTCTAGCGGTGGAATTTCATCCGGCAGAGGTTCCGTTTCCAGATCTTATATAAAAAGGAAGGAAAATTGTGATTTAATGAAAGTTTTAAACAGGCTCCACCAACTACGTCGAAGAAGAGATTCTTACTTAGCAGCGTTGCTTCCAATCCGGCCAACCAAGCGAGCAGCTCCTCGATCGATTCGTCCAGATCCTGCAGATCCTTCAGATGCTGCTCCAGCTTGGTCTGGCGGCTGATCGCCCATTGCGAGATCTCGTCCCAGCGCGACTGGATGATGGAGATCCAGTTCTTGATGATCGGTATCGCGTCCGGGTGCGCCTTGCCGAGGATGCTGTTTGCCAGCCCGATCGTGTCCTCCTTGTCGTACTCCTTCTCGCGCAGCTCCTTCATGAACTTGGCGTGCGTGTCGAGCAGATCCTTCGCCTGCGACTCATCGTCCGGTGCGGCCGCCGCGAAGCGCAGCTTCTGCTCCGCCTCCGACAGCCACTCGAGCAGCATGTGCACCGACTTGTGCAGCCGCTCCGCTTCCTTCAGCGCCACGTCCAGGCGGCTCTTGCGCCGGCCGCTCAGGTCCTGCACATCGTCCCACAGGCGCTGCATCTCCTTCAGATGCTTGCTGGTTTCGCGCGTCTCATCCGACCGCTCCAGCTCGAGCCCCGTCTTCATGACGCTCTGCATCTGGGCCGACCGCTTGTCCAGATCCGACTCCAGCTGCCGGTGATGCTCGACCAGCGTCGTTACCGTGTCGAGATCGCCGTGCACCGGGCCGTCCTCCGCCAGGCGCGCCTTCGTCTTGCGCAGCCAATCGAGCAGGGCCTGCAGCGCGTCGGCAAACTGGCCGGACAGCAGCAGTGCCTCCTCGAACTTGCGCTGCCGCTCGACGCTCTTGTGACAGACCCGCTTCCACGCGTCCTTCAGCTCGCCCATCATCTTCGACAGCACCGGTTCGTCCGACTTCGGCGCCCGGTCCATCAGTCCCTTGCCGTTGCGCATCGTGCTATCGTAGAAGCTTTCCTTCGACTGCAGATTGCGCTGGATTTCGCGCAACTTCTCCAGATGCTTCTTGATCTTGACCGCATCGTTGCTCGTTTCCTCCGCCAGCGTGTCGAGCGTTTTCTCCGTCTCCTTCAGCCAGCCGGTCAGCTGCACCCAAGCGTCGTGGAACTCGCGCGCCTCTTTGTAGCCGTGGTCCAGCGCGCGGGTACGCTCGGCGGCCTTCGCCACCACCCGCTCCCACCGGTGCTGCACCGAGACGAGCAGATTCTTGATCAGAATCACGTCCTGCTTCTGGCTGAAGTACTTCAGATGCGTGCCCTTCTTGTCCAGCAGCAGCATCGACTCGCGATGGATCGACACGTCCTTCTGCAGCACCTTGTGCTCCTCCATCTGCTGCTGGATCGTCTCCAGCACGCGCGACACGGCCGACGCGCTCGACAGCTGCTTCTCGGCCTGCGTCAACCATTCGACGAACGCTTGCAGCGCGTCGTGGAACTCGGTCGCTTCCTTCAGCGCGATCTCCAGCTTGATCTTCTTGTCGGAGGCGCGCGACACCACCGCGTCCCAGCGCTGCTTCAGCGTGCGCAGCGTGTGCTGCAGGTTGCTAGCCGACACCTGCAGCTGCGTCTGCTTGCGCACGTACTCCTGGCCCTGCGCGATCAGCGTCTCCACCTTGGCGCGGTTTTCCTCCAGCTCGTTGTACACCTCCATGAAGCGCTCGAGCTGCTCGGACGCCGTCTCGGGCAGACCGCCGACCGGTTTGCTCGCACTGATCACCGCATCGACGTCGCCCAGCCAGCCAAGCAGGTCCTGTATTTCGGCCGTGAATGCTTGCGCCTCGCGCAACGACTCCTCCAGCTCGTGCTGGCGGTCGGCCGCCTTCTGCAGCAGATCGCGCCACTGCTTGTTCAGCTGCTGCAGCTTGTCCTGCGTGGTGGACGCTTCCAGCGAGCCGCGATCGTTCTCGATCAGCTTGCGGCCCGCATCGTTCAGCGTGTCGACCGAGCTCTGGTGGGCGTGGATGTCGTTTGCCAGCACCTTCAGCTTGGCCAGCTCCACCTCCAGCAGCTGCGGATCGCCTGGGATCGGTTTCAGCTCGTCCAGGTTGGCGTCGGTCTTGTTGATCCACACCAGCAGCTCGTTCAGCGCGTGCTGGAACTGGCCGAGATGCAGGAGCGCATGCTCCAGCTGCTTCTGCCGCTCGACCATACCGCGCAGCAGGTTCTCCCACCGGCGGTTTACGGCATTCAGTGGCTCACGAATAGCGCCAGCCTGTTCGGCTGAGGTACGTTCCGTCAGTTCGACCGCTTGTCTGCAAAGGGGGATGAAAAGGTGTTAGAAACGCTCGAACAGAAACGTTGCATTGTTGACACAAAAAGCGATAATACCATGCGATCAGGCTAGCTACTTTTTTGCACGGAGCTTAAAATCATTGGTTCGAGATGAAAATTGTTGGACAATTTTTTTGAAACAAAACAAAGAATCTAATGCACTACATTGCTTCACAAAATCAGGACAACAACACATTTTCATCTCTGTATGCGAAACAAATTTGCCAATTTTATCCCATTCGGTCTCCCATTCCCAACAATCCCGAGCGGGAAGTAAAGCTTGCAAGCTACACAGACATGGCTTCTATCGGAGTTCAGTAAAATTAGCAACTGTTAATTGCTTATTCATTTCTTGCCTGTTTAGAGCTCTATAAAACCCATCCAATATGACCAGCATGAAAAAACGAGAGAAAAATAATGTTACTTCATTCGGTTTGGCGATGTTCGCGGCTCTTTTCCACGAAATGGGATGCTCGTTAACGCACGGCCAGCACTTACCGGTTCAATGCCTCCACTTCCACCATGTGCGGGTCGACGTCGTCCTTGAAGTGCTTCAGCTGCTCGATCTGCTTCTTCACCGCCTCGATGTCCGAGCCGAGCGGTCCAAGGTTCTGGAACCGCTCCTCGGCCCGCTTCAGGAAGCTCAGCAGGTTCTGCAGCGTCTCGTGGAACTCCATCGCCTTCTCCATGGCGTCGATCAGGTTCTCCTCGCGCTTCGCGTACAGCGCCGTAATGTTGTCCCACGCGTTGTCCAAGTCTTCGATGTGCTTCTTCACCTCCGGCTTGTCCGGCTCGCCGCACAGCGACATCAGGTTGCTGCCGGTGCGGCGCACCTGCTCCACCTCCGGCTTGGTTTGGTCGATCTCCTGGCGAATCTCCTGCAGCGCGACCTGCTGCTTCTGGATCGCTTGCGGCTGGGCGGCGGGCGGTTCCTGCGTCTGCAGCGCCTCCTGCAGCTCCTTCAGCGTCTCCATCACCGCCTGCATCTCCTTCCAGAACTTCTCCGCCACGCCGAGCGTATCGTTCAGCGCCGTGCCCCGCTTCGCCGTCGTCTTCTGCAGATCGCCCCACAGTGCGTTCAGCTTGTCCAGCTTCTTCTTGATGTCGCGCACGGCCGGATCCGACTGGTTCGTAGCCTTCGAGATGACATCGCTCGCCGCACGCTGTACCGCGGCGAACGCTTCCCCGCGCTTGTCGATGTCCTGCACCAGCGCCACGTTTTCGTCGATTTGGTCCCGAATCTTGGGCGGATGGGCCGAGATCGGGTCGGCCTGGTTGGCCTGCTCGGCGGTGTTTTGCAGCGCGCGCAGCATACCCTCCAGCTTGTCCGAGAACTGGGCCGACTCCTGCAGCGCCTGGTCGAGCGCATTTTGGCGATCGCGCAGCTCCGTGCGCAGCGCGGCATACCGCGCATTGTCCGAGTCCAGTATCTCGCCAATCTTGGCCGCATCGTCGTCCGCCACCAGTGCCATCAGCGCTTCGCCCGTTTTGTTCAGCTTGTCCAGCAGCGGCTTGTGCTCGGCGATCGACTGCGTTAGCCGCTCGTTCTTGTCCTGCTGGATGGCGATCTGGTCGGGGCGCAGGGCCGGCATCGACAGCATCGAGATCTGATGCTCCATGTCGTTCAGCCAGGTCGCGAGCCCGGTGTGCGAGTCGGCAAAGTGCTCCGACAGTGGCAGCGCCTGCTCGAGCACCGACAGACGGTTCGAGCACAGTGCGGCCACCGTTTCGACGACCTCCTTCAGGTCCTCGAGCTTCTCGCGCAGCGCAATCGTGTTGTCGTTCGGTTGCGATTCGCGCAGCACCTTCTTCGCCGCAGCCGTTACGTCGCGCACGCGTCCCTTCTGGCTCGAGATGTCGTCGTTGATCGACCGGTGCTCCTGCAGCTGCGTACGTACCAGCTTCGGCGTCATTGCCGGCGGATCGGCATCGCGCAGCGTAGCGTCCATGTCGCGGAACCACTCCAGTAGCTCGTCGATATCGGCCGTTACCTCGTTCGAGCGCTGTTTGCTCAAGTGCAGACGCTCGGCCTTGCGCTGGATCTGCTCGACGATCGCTTCGAAGCGACGGTTGTCGCGCGTCACAATGCCCTCGATCGTCGACGCACCTTCGCCGGGCGAAATCTGACACAGCTGCGGACCGATCGAGTTCACCTGCTCCAGCAGTGGACGGATTTCGCTCAGCTCCGCCTCCAGGCGAGCGATATCGTTCTCGTTCGCATCGCCCGTTGCAAGCGAAGCTTCGGCCGCCTGCATCCAGTTCACCAGCCGCAGATGGCTATCGTGGAACTGCTGCACCAGCGGGAGGGCATCCTGAGCGTGCTTCAGCAGATCGCCACCCTTCGTCGTCAGCTCGCCGTAGCGACGCTGCAGCGAGTCCAGCTTGTCCTTCAGCTGCAACGCCTCGTCGGAGGAGATGTGCTTCATCAGCTCCGAGCCGGCCTCCACCGTCGACTCCACGTTCGGCGAGCGGCTGGCAATCTCCTCGTTCAGCATTACCAGCGCGTTCATCTGCTCGAGCAGCTTCTCGGTGTGCACCGGGATGATCTTGAACCGCTGCAGTCTACCCTCCGTCTTCTCCATCCAGGAAACCAGATCCTGGTAGGTGAGCACCAGATGGCGCAGTCCCTGCCGCGATTCGTTCAGCACGTGGCCAATGTTTTCGCTAGCCACCACCAGATCCGTGTACCGGTCGGTCGTGTTCTTGACCTTCTCGCTCAGCGTCACCGCCTCATCATCGCCGACCAGCTCCATCAGCTGAGCGGCAATGTCGGCTAGCTCGGTAAAGTCGGGCTTCTTGGACAGAATTTCGTCGTGCAGCTGCTCGTGCTCGCGAATGCGCGCCTGAATCTTCTCCTCGTCCGTCGGCACCAGCTCCATCGCCTTCACGGCGCGCTCCGCACCGTCCAGCCACTTGGTCAGGGGGATCAGCTGATCCTGGAACTGCTTCGCCACGTGCATCGCCTGCTCCAGGTCGTGCGTACGGCGCTGGGCCGCATCGGTTAGATCGTCCAGCCGCCGCATCAGCTCCTTCAGCTGCCGTTCGATGGCGGCCTTCTCGGACGCGTCGCATCCAGCGGCCACTTCCTGGCCCAGCTCGAACATCGATGCCATCGTTTCCTGCCGATCGGACAGCATCTTCATCAGGAACGGCTGGTCGGCCAGCTGCGCCTTCACGACCTTGTAGTCCGCCGACGGGGGCTTCTGGTTGGCAACCATCTCCTCCGTCACCTTCAACCATTCGGACAGCCCGTCCAGCGCTTCCTGGAACTTGCCCGACTGCAGCAGACCCACGTCGAGTCGGCGCTCGCGCTCGTTCATCTTCTCCTTCAGGTCGTTCCAGCGATCGTTGATCTTCTCCAGATCCTTCTCGAGCAGTGCGGTCGGTACGCCGCCCTGCGCCGAGCGGATCAGATCCTGTCCCAGCCGGTTCAGCTCATCGATCTTGCCGGTGAGCGGTTCCACCACGCGCTGGCGGAATCGGCGGAAGTCCTCCTGCTGGTGGCGAATCTGCTCCAGCTCCGAGCTGACCGGCTTCATCTTCTTCAGCTGATCGCTCACGTCGCCCAAATCTTCCTGCGTGTGCTGGTGCAAGTCGTAGAACTTCTCCAGCGCCTTCAGTGCGCGCTGCAGTGCATCGTCGTGATCGCGGGCCCGGTTCTCCAGCCGACCGAGCTGCTTGCGCAGCGTTCCGATCTGGTCGCGCGTTTGGGCAGTGTCGGGCGCGAAGCCACAGTCGACCAGTTGCTCACCGGCCCGCTCCACCTCGCTCACGTTCGACGCGGCCCGGTCGATCTTGCCGAGTATGCCGGCCACCTCGTCCAGCTGGTTCAGCACGACCTTAATCTCGCGCGCTGGTGGATGCAGCGAATCAACCTGTTGCTCCAGATCGTTCAAATCCACACCGAGCAGCTTCACCTGATCGTTGAACTGCGACACCGCGGTAGCGGCCGACTGCAGCTCACCACACCGGTCATCCAAGCGAGCGTGCAGATCTTCAATGCGATCGGAAATACCATCCACTTCCGACTTCAGATGATCACCGTCGCCGCCAGCAGCCCGAGCTTCAGCCGCGATTTCACCCGCCAGCTTACGCACCGACTGCAGCGGTTTGCGCAGTGCCGCGGCATCATCCTTGATGGCACGGACGCGCTCCAGCAGCTTCGGATCCTTCGCCGCACCGCCCAGCGCGTCGTGCGCCGCAAGACGGTCCTCGCAGCGCCCGACGGCGTGGTCGAGATCGCGCAGCTCCTCGTTGAAGTCGCCCAACCGCTTGGCACACGTTTCGAGCGTTTGCGCACGAGCCAGCAGCTCGTTGTTCAGCCGCTCCCAGCGATCCTTCATGTCCTGCAGCTCCGCCTTGATCGCCTCCTTGTCCACGTCGCACGCGCCGATGAACGTTTCGCCCAGGCTGCGGCACGTCTCGTACTCGCCCGAACGCTTCCACACGTCGCTGCGGAAGGTTTGCAGGTCGCGCAGCTGCTGGTCGAGCTGCTGCTTCTTCAGCAGGCCCGGCTTCAGCAGGGACAGCTTGTCCTCGGCGCCACGCAGCCACGACAGGAACGCTTCCGACGCGGCCGCATGCTTCTTGCAGTGCTCCATGCACGTCTGCAGCCGCGAGTGGCGGTCGACAGCGGCGGACCGAAGCCGGTCCCACTGCTGCGCAATCTTCTCCAGATCGCGCTGCATCCCGCGGTCCGCCGTTTGGCCCGGCCGGTCCTGCAAATCGCGCCCCTTGTTCAGCAGCATGATCACCTCGTGCTCCCGGCCCATCACCTCCCGGTACACCGGCTCGTGCGTGTCGATCTGGTGCTGCAGCGTCGGCCGGTGGGCCGACACGAGCAAGCGATCGGTCAGGTTGCCCAGCTCACCCGACAGCCAGCCCAGCGTCTTGGCGCACGTTTCCGCAAACTGGCGACCGTCGCGCAGTGCCGCATCCGTTTCGGCCTTGCGCATGTCGAGCTTCTTCTGCAGCGTCTGGTACTGCTTGCCGACGGCAGCAACGCGCGCATTCACGTCGGCACGCGACACCGGATCGCTCAGCACGCGGCAGAGCGTTTCGGCGGCCGCTTCCGAGTCGGCCAACAGCGGCCGCTGGCCCTCCAGCTGGCGCTCGAGGTTCTCGATCTTGCGCAGCGTCTCCTGATGGTCCCGGTCCGTTGGCAGCGAGTCGAGATTATCGCTAATCGTCTGCAGTGCCTCGCGCAAGCGGTTCAGTCCCGCATCGAACTCCTTCGAGCTGTCGGCAGCGGCACCGAGGCTTTGGGCACGCTCGTCCAATCGGGCCACCAGCTCGTCCCACTTCTTCTGCACGTTGCGCAGCTTCGTCGAGACGGCCTGCCCTTCGGGCGAGGATTCGCGCAGATGCTCCAGCACGGCATTGCCAACCTCCTGCAGGTGGTTCAGCTGCGGCTGCTGGCCACGGAACTCCTCCCGCAGGACCTGCACCTGCTGCACCTGGCTCTGCACCATACGCGGGTCCGACGAGATCGGTCCCAGCACGGTCAGCATGCGCTCCTTCGCCGCCAGCCACGTGTTCAGATTGTCGTGCGTGTCGAGGAAGTCGCGCAGATGCTCCGAGAACGTGATGCGATCCTTGCACAGATCGTTCAGGTTCTTCCAGCGATCGGCAACGGTGTCCAGCTCGGCCCGCAGCCGCTCCGCGCCCTGCACGTCCGGCTTGCGCTTCAGCAGATCCTTCACCTGCGCCTTGGTCGAGTCGAGCAGGCTTTGCCGTTCGTACATCTCCTCGAGAATCTTGCGCGCCTGCTTGTTGCACCGGTCCGCCTCCTCCTTGTTGCCGATGACGTCACGCGGTACCTGGCGGTGAATTTTGTCCAGGAAGCTGGCGAGTGTCTTCAGATTCTCCTGGTGCTTGCGCACCTCGTCGCGCACCGAATCCAGCTCGTTCTGGCGATCGTTCAGCCGGGCCCCGACCAGACTGTACCGGTTGTTGATTTCCGTCAGCTGCTGCTGGATCGGAGTCAGATCGGTTAGCTGGAAACCGTCCTGCGACGATCGCCGGCTACCGAATCCGCTCGATCCGCTCGCGGGCGATAGCGGCGACGGGCCACCCTTGGTTGGGCTGGGCGATCGTGCATCGCCCGACATGCGCCGCATCGGGCTCACGTTCGACCGCTTGATCGGGCTGTACACCGAGCGCTTGCGCGTCGGACTGTCCGGGCGAATCAGCGCATCGTACTGGGCGCCGAGATCGTTGACGCGATCGATCGTCACACCGTACTCGCGATGCTCCTTGACGAGCGGGCGAACCTCCTCGATCTGGAACTTGATCGCATCGACATCGACCGCCACCGGTGCCAGGTTGTTCGTGCGCGTCTCAATGCTCGAAAGCCACACCAGCACCTGATCCTTCAGATTCTCGTACGCGTGCAGCTGTTCCGCCTTCTGCTTGGACAGCTTCAGCTTCTCCTCCAACGTGGTGACCGTCGTCTTCCACAGGTTCTCCAGCACCTTCACCAGATCGCGCACCACGCCCGTATCAGTCACGTCGCGCTTGGCGACCAGATCCTTGCCCAGCCGAACCGTGGCTTCGTACTGCGGACGCAAATCTTCCTTCAGCCGGGACAGCTCGACCATGCGCTGGGCAAACACTTCCGCCGGCAGCGAGGCCAGCTCACGTCCCTCGAGCGCTTCGTTCAGTGCCGTCAGTTCGTGTTCCAGATTGGATGAATCGTTCAGGAACTTCGTAAGCTGGGACATGGTGTCCTCCAGGAATTCGCCCCGCTTCAGCGCCTTGTCCAGCAGCTTCTCGAAGCGTCCCGTCACGTCGCTCAGGTTGCTCTCGATGCGCTTGGCGAGACGCGTATTGGAAGGCGTAGCCATCAGCTCCTGCGCCGAGAGCGTTACACTTTCGAGGCTCGTGCGGTGCGACTCGAGATCGTTCAGCAGGCCACGGTGTTCGCGCACCTGCTCGTTGAGACGATCCTTTATCAGCGAGGCCGGGCGGTTCTGCAGCTTGAATTTCTCCTCCGACTGGTTGATCCACACGGCGAGTCCGTCCAGTGCATCCTGTACACCCTGCGACTGTACCAGGGCCGTGTCGAGCAGCTTCGAACGATCGCCAAGCGCTTCCAGCAGCTGGCTGTACTTGTCCTTCACCTCCTCTACCGGTATCTCCAGCGCGGACACTTCCGACGGGCTCAACCGGCCGGCCAGCGATTTCAGCAGCGCATCGAGACTGTGCTGCACATTGTCGAGCAGACGGCCCTGCGACAGGAATTCGCTCTGCAGCGCCTTCGTCTGATTCATCTGGTCCTGCACCGATTGCGGATCGGCAGCGATCGGGTCCGAAAGGACGCTGCTGACGCGCGGCTGCACGTCACGCAACCAGCTGCGCACCTTTTCCAGCGATTCCTGATAGTCTCGCTGACGATTACCGAGCCCGGCCAAACGATCCAACAGCGCGTTGGCACGGTTCAGCAGATCGCGGTACTGGGCCGTCACTAGCGACACCTCCTGACGAATCGGACTGTCCGAGCTGGATATTTGCTCAATGTGCGGCAAACGATCCGGCAGCGTGGTGCGGAAATCGTTCAGCACGCCCAGATAATCCTTGCACTCGTCGACAAACTTCTGGGCCGACATCGTGATGAAGCGCAGATCCGCCTGATGGGCAATCACGTCGCTGTGGAACTCCTTCACCGTGTCGGACTGCGAGGGCAGATTGTGCAGATCGGACAGCGTGCTTTCCTTATCCTCTAGCGTGCGGCGCGACGACTGCAGCCAGCTGGAGAACGTATCGAGCTCGGTGCGCAGCTTGCCCAGCTCGTCGCGGGCAGCTCCCAGGCGACGCAGCAGTTTGCCGGTGCGATCCTGCGCCTTGTCGACACGGGCGCGCAGTTCACGGCCCGACGTCTCGAGGGCGGCTACCTCGGGTGCGCTCAGCACATCTCCACCGGTCAGCACGAGCTGACGCACTTGATCCAAGCAGGAAGCAACGGGACGGCTCTGTCCATCGATGTCTTCCTTGATTTGCTGTAGGCAAGGGAACAATAATAAATAAAATAATTGCTTCAGAAGCAACAGGTTTAGTTTCTTTTACACAAACCTTCAGCGAGTTGATCTGGTTGCGCAGATCGTCGACGCGTTCCTTGGGTCCTCCCACGGCGGCAATGTCTTGTTCGACACGAGTTATCCATTCCAGGAGCTTGGCCAGGTGGTCCTCACAGAGAGCGAATTTCTCAATCACTGCTTGCTGTGGGTTGCGTAGATTCGTACGATAAGACGCAAGGATAGGAGGGAAGAAATAACAAAACTTACAGTTAATACACATCACACGAAATGTACATATAAGCACATATACTGTTGGATGTTTACAAATCATCGTTTACAAACGAGATTACATATGGAAGGAATGTACACAAATGATTTTATCAATAATTTTGGAAAATAATGTATATGATACACAACGAACAGTACAAATTATCAATAACGCAAGCCAATAAAACAATAAATCAGGTTGAGGTAAAATAAAACAATGGCTGGAATATTAATGATGATGATAATTCACACACTGGTTCTAGAAAGTAAAGAAACATACAGCGAAAGAAGATGAAAGAGAGTATTTAAAAAGTAGTACATACAAACAAACCAACAGAAAAATAAACAGAAACAGAAAACAAACAAAACCAAAGACATAATAAACAAAAACACAGGTAGCATAAATCAATGAAGAAGAAACGTAGATATATAAAACAAAACAAACAGACAAACACACCGATGAAGATAAAAACGTATATGCTGGAAAGAAGTGTACATTAGAGATAATTAAAAAAGAGATACAATAAAAAAACAGTATGGAATGCACAAGAGGAAACACCGGAATGTGGAGTACACACAAAAGTGGATAGACAAATAAGAGGGAAGAACAAATCACACAATCACACGCAAGAACATAAAAAAAGGAAACAATCAAACAACAAAAACCAGGCAAAAAAACACACAGCAGAGAAAATAATTAAGCAAACCAGTAGAGAGTAAATAGAAACAACAGTCTCAAAACATATTCAGCGGCAAAGGGTTTTGTTGTTAACCAAGCAGCGTGGTCAAGAGAGTGTTTTTCAGCAAATCCTTTAGTGCCGGCTTTTAGTGAGGCATTGTAGGATCTATCTTGTACCACTCGGAACACACTAGATACTAAGTGATTACTATAACAAACAAAAACAACCCAACACCCCTAATGTTTGTTTGCATGTTAGATTCTAGCTACTGGTGGTGCATACATCTAGACATTTAGTGAGCAGTGGTGTTAGTTGTTAATTGTGGATTCAATGTTCAGCTCTTCGTGCCATAAAGGGGTGCGAGAATACGGTGTGTGTTAGTAGTACGCATCGCTATTAATGTTGTGATTTCTTGCTCCGCAAGGATATTAATCTAAATTGCTCGCTCTAGGTAAAAGTTTACTATTTACAAATCCTGAAAAGTGGAAAACATAAGTTTGGTTTTGGGTAAGTCTTACACTAAGAAGGTATAACTACTGTAAAACCAGTACGGTGAGTACAACATAGTCGTTGCAGCTAGAGTGTAGGAGAGACTATGAACACTATCTTAAAAAAACTATACAAAAATGGAAGAAAAAAGTATTGAAGATTTTTGACGCACATCTTGAAGCAGCGTATTCTGATTGTGCCCTGCTTTAGAAATTAAAAAGACTGGATCCTATTGCTTGTTTGAAATGATCCTCTACTGCTGTCCTACTACTATTCTTTCATCTTCTTCCTATTCTGTTACAAATATCTCCTGTACTTCCCTGTGGTTGCCCTAAACCATCAAACTACCTATCTGAAGCTTATGGTGCTCTAGTGCACCTTAATTATGTTTTACACACAGAAGCACGCGCACACACACACACAGTTGGTATTGATTTTGCAGTTTTGGCAGCCGATTTTCCCCCGCGCAAGGCACACAATAGCGCATTCGCGTGTTTTCATTCCGCTTGTTGTTGTTGTTGTTGTAACTTTCATTGCACACCGCATGCAAATGGTTTTGATTGTTTTGTAAATTGTTTAGGTGTAGGTGTCATCACTCGGCGAAAACATTGCATGTGTAGCGTAGATTTGGAACGACTGTTATGTTATGCACCATGGTAGGATGAAGTGAAGGAACAATCCAATGATAAAAGAGAACAGAAAATATTTTGTTTCCCCAATAATGAGCATGGGAGGATGAGCCATAGGCGCTGGTGGAGCGCGTATTTTCCGCCAAGCGTCTCATGATCGGATGATTCGTGAACTCTCTGCTAAAGTGATAGGGTTTGATACGTGATCGCTACACGATTATTATACTGTTGGGAGCAATTACTCTAGATCAAATTTCCACTAGGAGCAAATACACTAACATGATCATTACCACAACATCCCACGTCTCTTGGAGGGTGTGTGCTTGGTACTAGTTGATAAAAAAAATACTATCGGTAGGGGAAAGTTTACCCTCACCATCAACAAGAGCCACCAGTTTTGAGACAGTTAAGCAAACAAATAAAGACAATATACGTAAAGAGCATATTAAAATAAGAGAAGCCGACGGAAATTGAATGCAGAAGTAATTAGTAAATAAAATTGAAAACAATATCCTTAGTTTGCGTTTTAAATGACAACATACAGTAACAGAAGTAGTAATTGTTAAACATCTTAAAGGAAGAAAAAGCGAAACATTCTATAATATATTTAAGGAAAAGAGAGAAATACAATATTTCATAGATTTTTGTTTTTTTTTTTTTTGTTCAGGAGTAACGATATTTCATGGATTAATTCGACAAAAAAATATAAAAGACAATAGAAAGTGTTAGTGAAAGGACGGGGAAAATTGTCAGAAGAAGTCATAAGAAAAGATTTCTTTACCAGAGTTCAGTAAGTTCTTGAATGAATTGTAGTTTCAATAATTTGTTAAGATTAAGTTTTTTCTTTCTTCTAAATGTTATTCATAGAATCAAGAAGAACAATCTAATTAAGAAGATTAAATAAATCTCATTTAGAAAAGGAAGTGTTCAGGTTTTTTAGGTAAGTATTATATTAAGTGTAAGTATTTGTGTATTGATTATTCAATAATTATTTGTTGCTTAACTTGCTGAAAACTGGTCTTTTACGATTGAACTTTTGAATGAAAATGATCCAACCAACATTTAAAGAGACAAAGATAGGGGAAAAATGAAGAGAACAATGTAATAGATAAAACGAAAAAAACACCCAAACGCATTCAGTTTAGCATTTTTTGTAAGTGGTTGACATTCTTTAAACATTTTACAGTCCTGCTCTTTTGCATAGTACTAATAAAATGCCATACAGCGTACAAGAGAGCTATGAGACAAAACAAAGTGCCAAAAACAGAACTCGAGGAAATTTTGGTTGCATTAAAACAGATTTACAGAAGAAGAAAAATCATCCAAGCAATGAATGGCTGGTTAGAGATTGCGATTTTGAACGGTAAAAATCCAAAATGAAAGAATGAATTTCAAGGCCAAAAGATGAAAGGTATTATGTGAAGAACACAAAACATGAGCTGAAACGACGACCCGTCATAGGTTGGTGTTTTCATTCGTATGGTAGGGGTAAACAAAAAGGAAAACAAATCAGCTATAACAGAAAAGAACACGAAACGCCCCACATGTAAGAGGAGAGCCTAGAACATAGGAGGGAACACCACCAGCAAGGGGGCACACACCGCGCTGTAGGTTTTGGGAGAGCATTGGGGGGGAGGCGGGGAAAGAAAACAGCGCAAAGGAGAGGGGAGTTTGGGGGTTGTTCTCGTGCAGCAGCACCCACGGCGGGGTGGCGACTTACCCGTTGCTCCGCTAGCAATAGATATCCTTTCTCGCGCGCCTGCACGAGATCGATCGGTTCGCGATCGTCGCCGTGGTAGTGGCCGCGCGCGGCATCGACCAGCCCGCTCGCGATGGCGGACGCGAGCGGCACAATGGCGCTACCTTTACCGACACTGTCCCGCACCACCGTCGTGGACGGATCGATCAGGCCGGCCTCGATCGTGGCCGCGAGCGTCCGGGCCGGGGCCGCATGGTGGAACGGATCGCGGAAGTTGCCCTCGGCCGGCGCGTACAGCTGATAATCGAGCGCCTCGAGCAGCCCGAACGCACGCCGGGGCGTCGTCAGCAGCCCGGTCTCGACGGCCGCCTGCAGCGGGACCAGCTTCGAGCTGGCCGTATCCAGCACGTTCGATTTTTCCGGCTCTATTAAACCCTTGCGGAAAGCTTCCGGCAGGTGCAGCAGCTTGCGCTTGGCACCGTCCTTCAGCAGGACCGACTCGGGATCGATCAGCCCCTGCACGATGGCGTCCCGGAGGGTGATGGTGGCGGCCGATGGCTCGGAGCTCGGGGCTGGACCGGGTTGGGCGGTGGAGGATGCAGACGGTACAGACAGAAAGCGGCCGGTCGTTAGATCGAGCAGCTGGCACTCGACGGCCCGATCGAAGCTGAGCGGTTCGCGCACGTACACTACGCAGTCGTTGTCGAAGGTGAAGAAGAGCAGCTTGGGATCGACGGTTGCACGAGCACCTTCCTGCAGGACACCGTCCTGCAGCGCTTGCCGGAGCGGCACAAACAACCCGGTGCGTGGATCGCGCACCACGGACACCTCGAGCGAGAGCAGATCGTGGCGCAGAGCGTCCTGCAGGCTCATTTCCTTCGGCCCCCTGCCGATGGGCGACTCCTGCAGCAGGTTATCGATCGATTCCTTGCGCTCCAGGATTTTGCCCGTGATTGGACGGTTAACCGTTACCAGCAGACCCTTGCCGAACGCGACGTCAAAGTTGTACGCACGATCGTTCTTGCGATCGAGCACCTTGCCCTTGTCCACGTCAATGTCGGCCTGATGCATGGCGGCACGCAACGGCTTATCCTGACCGGTGATTGCGTCCTTGTACACGGTCGTTTCGAAATCGAGCAGACCGGCATCGAGCGCTTCCTGCAGGTTGAGCAAGTCGCCCGAGCTGGGTTCAACAAAACCACCCTCGTCGCCTCGGTACAGCCCCATCTTGATGGCTTTTTCTAGCGAGAGCAACTTCTGGTTCGTCACGATCAGACCCCTGCGACGTGCTTCCTGCAGATTAATCTTCCCCTCCGGCAGGTTGTACATTCCAGCCTGCGCATCTATCACACCCTGTTCGATAGCCTCGTCCAATCGGACGTACCGACCCGTGGAAGCAATCTTTACAATCGATGCCGCCGGACTTACAATGTCCTCATCGCAGGCCTCCTCCAGCGTTATCTGTCTGCCCGTGATCGGGTGCAGAATCTGCCCCGTCTGGGGACGATAGAAACCCATCGCTAGCGTTTCGTACAGCCCAAAGCCTGCACTTTCAATGTCCACGATGAGACCGAGAGCGAGCGCTTCACTCAGCGGGATGAATACCTCACTGCCCGGCTCGCGGAATACGCCCTCCCGCCGGTCGATCAGCTTCGCCCGGCACGCCTCGAACAGATTGAGCATGGTCTCGTCCCGCTCGTTAAAGTAGCACGGAAGCTGCGGATTGATGATAAACTTGCGCGTCGCTTCCTGCAGCGTGATCTTGCGACCGGTAGCGGGCTCAACGAATTTGACCGTCTTGTCGTCGTAGATGCCCTGGTGGATGGCTCGCTGCAGGCTTACCGGGGCCTTCCGGTCGTACAGCAGCCCGATGTCGAACGCGTGCTTCAGCGTTATCAACCCATCACCGTGCCGTACCTTGGAACTATCTCCATCGATAAACTGTGTCGCTATCGCTTCGTTCAGATCCAGATCCTTGTAGTACCCTGTGGTCGCGTCACGCACCTGCACAGAGTGTGGATCGATCAGTTTGCCCGCAATCGCCTGTTCAAGCGTTAATTTTTTGCCCGTCTTAGGCTCCACGAACTTTCCATTGCCCTCCCGGTAGATTCCCTTCAGTACGGCCTCACTTAACCCAATCGGTTTGCGGACTTCCACCAGCAAACCGCGATCGAACGCCTCTCGGAAATCGATGCGCACCCCTTCATCGTCGCGAATCGTTCCCCGGCGCACATCCACCGTACCGTTCTCGATCGCAAGCTCGAACGGAACGATCTTGCCACCGACGGTGACGATCGTCGATTCCGGATCCAACAACCCGCGCCGTATCGCCCGCTCGGTAGACATCCGTTCGGGCGTGGTGGTGCTGCTGAACTGGCCCGACTTGGGATCGTACAGCCCTCGGTACACGGCGTCCGGCAGGCTGCAGCGCCGCTTCGACGCCACAATCAGCCCCCGATCCATCGCCTCCCCAAGGCCCATGCTCAACCCGGACGCGGAGTCTACCACCAAACCGGCGGCAGGATCTACCAACTCACTACGAATCGCCTCAGCGAGACTGATCACCGTACCGCTCTTGGGATCGCGCACGATCAGATCGTTGGTGGAAATTTCACCCTGACCGATCGCTTGCTCGAGCGTAACGGCAGCTGGTGCATCCTCCAGCAAGAGCTTCCCAGTCGTGGGGTCGTAAAAACCGCGCAGCAGTGCGTCAGCCAACGAGATCGGTTTCTTGTTGCTGAGTACGTACCCCTTCTGGTAGGCCCGGTCGAGCGTAAGTTCTGGCCGTGTCAAAACGCCCCTCACATCATCGACCAGCCCACTCGCAATGGCGTCCCGACACTTGACAACGCTTTCGCGTGCCTCATCCCGAATCAGCACACTGTCGATCTCTACCAGCTGCGTGTTGATTGCATCCTTCAGGTTGCTTTCATCGCCATTGGCCGGGTCGAGAATCTTGCCGGTAGCCGGGTTGTAGAACTCACGGCTCAGCACATCGATCAAGCTGTGCGTCACGTGCTTGGTGTCCATGAGGTTCTTTTCAACCGCCACGTCCAGTGCCATAAGCTGATCGCTGGCGGTATCTTTCAGCTTGCCCGATTCGGCATCGATCAGCTTCATGTCGAGCGCATCCTGCAGCGGGACCAGCGTGTTCTCCTTCGTATCCTTCACGTTGGAGATCTTCGGATCGACGATACCCTTATCGACGGACTGCTGCACGTCCACCATCTCCTCCGTGATCGTGTCGAGAATGAGGCCCGATTCCGGATTGTACAAACCCTTCAGTACGGCCGCTTCCAGCGAGATTGGCTTCCGTTTGCCCTCCAGCATATACCCCTTAACGTACGCTTCGTTCAAATCGATCTCTTCCTGCGTGTCCTTGTTGAACAGCACACCCAGCTTCAGATCAATGATGCCCTTCTCGATCGCCACCGCTAGCGGTACGATCTGCCCATCGGTAGGATCCCTCACCGACAGCGAATCATTGTCAATGAACCCTGCACGCAACGCTTCGGCAATTGGGATGCTTTCATTGTTCTGAATGAACTCACCTGTCTGCGGATTGATCTGCCCAGCGTCAATGACTTCGGCCAGGGTCGGGGATAGATCTTCATCGCCCGCCGGCTCCCGCTGCACGATCCAACCCCTGCGGCAACATTCCACGAACTTGATCTTCTTGCCCGTCTTGTTATCCAGCATATGCCCAGTGTGCTTATCGATCAGATGCTTCTTCAAAGCCACATCTAACCGCTCAAACCGATTCCTGCCAAGATCCTTCACAAAGATCGTGGTCGGATCGATCAGTGCCCCAGCATTGTAGATAAAGTCCCGGAACGATACACGCTCGCCGGTCGTTGGATCGAGGAAGTATCCCTTCTCCACATCATACACTCCCAGCTCGCCCAGCCGCTGTTCGGTAAGCGATGCATCCAGCACAAGTACATCATCGCCTTCCTCGCCCTCGACGAACGAAATGCGTTCCTTCGACAGCACGTCAACCACATCGTAGATGCGCACGTTGCCCTGATTTAGACCCTCCTCTACCGTGTAAGGCATCTGCTTATCGTCTACCAGGATGCGGCAGTGCTTGGGATCAATTTTGCCCTGCGATATTGCCTCTCCCAGTGTCATCCGTTCGGGACGCTCCGAAGGACGTTCCACGAACGTGACGTGTCGCTCGGTAGGTTCTACCCCGGAGGCTACAACTTCTCCTACTGCTGCAGGTTGCTTGTCAGACTTTAGTGCATCTACCACTGCCTTGCCGGCCAGCAGAGGCGCTCCCACGACAGCCATGAGACCTAACTTGGCTGCATCCATTAGCTTACTTCCAGCACCACCGTCGGTAGTGCTTGGTACCTCTGCCTTCTGGAAGTTGGACGATACATCTCCCGAGAGTTGAGGAGCGATCTCTTCCTCTGGGATGGCTGTTGGCACATTGGAGGTTTTAGCTACGTGAGCATCCTCAATAGCTGAGCTGTGCGTTGTTGGTTCAGGGATCGTTTCTGTTTTTTGTACTTCTTCTGAAGAACTCACGCTTGGAGCTTCCTGAGACACCATCTGGTCCTGCTTTTCTGAAGCATCAGATGCCTTAACATCAGTAATTGCAGTACCAAATGTTGCAGCAACTTCAGGGACAGATGCAGGCTTATTATTTTCATTGTTGGCATCTGTGGAATCACTACTGGAATCAGTTCTCTTCATCGTCTGTGGAACCACAACCTGCTCTACAGATTTTGTTTTAAGTGGAGTTGTGTCTTCCTCCACTTTCAATGATTGTTCGACTACTTCGGGCACCTGTTCAACTGTTTGTTTTGATTTCGAAATCGAATCAGTTTGTGGTGCATCTTGAGCAGCTGTGTTTGGATTTGCTGCAGAAAGTTTGTCCGAAGCTCCACTCTCAACATCCGTGGAAACTTCGGCAAGTTTGGACAAGCCTGCCTGTTCTTGCGGTAATTGAGCAGCTGCTGATGCAGACTTTTCCGCGTCTAAAAATTGGCTCAACGAGTCTTTTTCTGATTTTACTGGCTTCTTCTGAGCAAGGAGCTGATCTCCGCTATCTGTTCCTACTGGGGTTGGAGTTACCAGTTCTTCTTTTACGGTAGAGTTTTCTTCCGGTTTGACTGGTTCTACCTTAGCCTTTGCAAATTGTTCGACATTTTCCAGCGCTTCTATTGCTTCTGGTGCCTTTTCAGTGTCATGTTCAGCTGCCATCTTTTGAGCACTGGAGTCAGCCATCGGTTGCGATTGAGCAAATTGATTAGCAGTTGGATCCACAATCTCGTCCGTTGCGAGATTTACGAACGGTACCGTTGGTTCCTCAATGTTTCCAACAACCTCAAAACCTGCCGCACTAGCTGTGTCACCTTTGTCTTTCTTCTCGAAAGCTTTCTTTACTGCCCCGGCAATGGCCATGCCTCCCAGTACCGGAGCACCTACCACAGCCATAAGGCCAAGCTTGGCAGCATCCTTGATGTTGTTGCCAATGTTGCTTCCACTCGATGGAGCGGTTGAGCTGTTTGGAGCCGCAGCAGAAGGTGCCGACTGTGCGACTTGACTGCGATCTAAAACATCTCCAACAGGCGTACCCGAAGGCTGTGACAAAGGTCCCAACTGTCCACTAGCTTCAAGTGGTACCGTCTTCTTCGGCGAATCAGAAGGCGTGCTCTCGGCCACATCCACTTTTCCGATAGCTTTGTGAGACATTTCCGGCGACCGGTTGAGCGTTTCCTCGCTCGACGAGTGGGATCCAATGAAGCCACGATCGACGGCTACGGAAATCGACATCACTTCCCCAGTGCTCGGATGGATAAACGTACCCTTCGTCACATCTAGCAGCCCTCGCTGTAATGCTTCATTCAAACCAATTTTCACCTCCTGCTGGGTCAGTTCTTCTCGCGTTTCTTCGGGTTGCGTCATAATACCCTGCTTAACTGCCTCGTCAACAGACATGATTGCGCCGGTTTGCAAGTCCTGAACCTCGTTCGCCGAGATCAGCGCATAGCCGGACTGAATTTCTACCGTCTTGGTGGTGATGGTATGGAATGCGGCCACCGTTTCTTGTACCGACGTGACGGCATGGTTGGCCTGCAAGTTTTGGATCAATTTCGGCAGCGGCTTCACAATAAGCTTGCCCGTATCGATTGCTTCCCGCAGCGGTATGTCTACTATCTCAGCCGTACCCTTGAGCGGGGTCTTGTACGTACCCTTGGTCGTATCAATGCGACCCCGATCGATGGCGTTCAGCAGTTGCACACCGTCCACGTCGGGAGTGTACGGAGTAGCCATGATAAAGTCATTCCTCAACGCTGACTCCAAAGGCATCGGGACGCGTGAGATTGGATGTGTTACTTCCTTTCGCGCGACGTCCAGCAAACCACGTTCCACCACCACCGGCAGAGACATTCCGATTGGCGGTATCTTTGACTCGTAGTTGGATGGTTGGCACAGTCCCCGGTCGATTGCATCGGCAATCTTCAAATCCCCACCAATCGTGCAACGATCCTCGTCCACCAAACCGGCACTGATCGCTTGCTGCAGCGGCATGGATTGCTCGTTCACTGTGATCTCCGCAAGGGGATCTACAATTTCGCACAACAGCGCTTCACGCAGCGTCAGCAGCTGCCCAGACTCGGGATGGTATATTCGAGAGTCGGACGGGTTCAGCAAGCCCTGCGTCTCAAGCGCCGGCAGACTTAGGCAGCGTGCAATCGGCACAAAGATCATGTTCGTACCGTGCAGATCCAGTATACCTCGTTGGGCTGCTTGCTTCAAATTGAGCACATGACCCCGCTGAGGATCGACGATCCTGCCACTTTCGCCCTGCAACTGTCCACTCTTCAGGACATCTGCTAGCGTCGTGGATGGGTTCGAAAATAGGGCCGGATCTTCCAATTTCTGTGCCGTGTCGGCATCGATTATGCCCTGTTCGGCCGCATCCTTCGGACGCAGAACACACTTACGCATCTTCTGCAGTTTTTTCGGCTCCTGGCCGTACTCAAGCGAGCCAGCTTTCGTTACCACCGTCGTGATACCCTCCGACGATCGTCTACTTTCCACGCTGAGCTTTTTCCTCAACAGAGCCGCTCGCTCCGGGCTTGGCAGCTGGCTGCGGGTAATAAGACCCCTTTCGTATGCCAGCTCGATTGGAATTTCCTCACCCGTGACGGGATCGGTAAACAGCTTGAGGGAGTCAATCGCTCCGGCGGCAGCAACCAGTGGAGCGCCAGCCACTAATAGGAGTCCCTTTTGGATGGCTTCGATCATACTGATCGGACCGCTGGCAGTGCGTATCTCACCCGTCTGCTCATCAATAAGGCCACGCTTGATTGCTTCCGCTATCGACAGTTTCTCCCCGGCCGGGTTCGCCGGATCGACCAGCTGCACCAGGCTCGGGTCGATCTTGCCACCCGCTACCGCACCCAGTATACTATCCGACCGTCCCGTTTCAGCGAAAATGACAAGCGCCGTGCTGGGATCGTAAATAACGCCCGGCGCTAGCTGCAGCGGCTCGGGGCTCATGAGCTCCGGTGTGGCCACCACCTTCACTTCCACCAAGGTGGAGTTCATTGCCGAGGTGCTTGAAATTTCCACCCGATCCGGCTGTCCGGTGCGTTTCGTCACCTGTATCGTTCGATTTTCCGACCCGTCAGCAACCGTCACCGACGGTAGGCACTGTTCGAAGATGATATACTCCTGCTCGATGGCTTGCCGCATCGTGAGCGGCTCGGCGCCCTTGCGCGCACTGTACCGCCCGACCGGATCGAGTATCTTCTTCTCTAGCGCCCGGTCGATCGTCACGCGCCGTTCCGGTGTTTTCGGATCGGACACGAACGCCGACTGGCGGTTAATGATTTGCAGCTTAATGCACTCCTCGAAGCTAACCAATCGATCCGTGCCCGGAATCACCAGCAGGCCCGTGTCGGAGTTTAGCAGCTGCCGCTCGATCGCTTCGTTCAGTGGCCATCCGTTCGCCGGCAGCTCGAACGTTTGCAGCTCGCTGTCGGCCCGCTCGAGGTACTCGGTCGTAATGTTTAGCGTGCGACTGTTCGCTCCCTTTACTACGCGCGTTTCAAACTGGATCGGTGCGGTAGCACCGCTACCACTTGGTGCCCCTCCCGCAGCCTGCTCAGGTAGCGCTTCCGTGTCCGGCAGCAGCAGCCCATGGTTGAGGGCCTGCTGGATGGAGTACAGATTGCCCGTGGCCGGATCGCGGTACGTGCGCGTCTTCTCGTCAATCAAACCTTGCCGTACGGCTTCGGTAAACGATAGCAGCACCTGGGGCTGCCCTTCCGGCGCATCGCCCGTGTGCGTAATGGTGACGTAGCGCTTGATCGTTTTCGTGACCGTCTCCGTCGTAAGCGTAATGTTTAGCAAGCTGATCAACAGCAGTGCTCCCTCGGGCGTGATAAACTTCCGCTCGATGGCCGGCTCGAGCGGTAGCACTCGGCGGGCGGCATCGAGCAGGAAGCCCGTCTTCGGATCGATATGGTCGCGATACACTAGCTCGATCAGCGACAGCTCCCGGTCCGCCCGGTCATCCTGCACACCTATCGCCCGGTTAAACATCTCATAAACCTCCGGTCGCACCAGCCCCAGTCCCACCGCTTCGCCCAGCGGCAGCAACACACCCTTCCCACTGTCGAGCATAAACTGTCCGTCCCGCTTGCGCAGCACGTTCTTCGCGAGCGCCATATTGAACGACACAAACTCGCCGCTGTGCGGATCCTTAAACCCGTGTATGTTAAATATCGACCGTATCGACACGGACGATATTAGCCCGCGATCGACCGCCTCCGGAATCGTCATCAGCTCGCCCGTCTCGTGATGCCGGTAGCGATTTTCGAACGGCAGCACAATGCCCTGATCCATCGCTTCCGCCAGCGTCAACAGTTCGGCCCCGCCCGTCTTAAAGATCGACCGCACATTCTCCCCATCCAGCACGCCCAAACTGATCGCGCCGGGAATGTTCACCCGCTCGCGCCGCGTCGGCGACGCAATGCGCTCGCTCTGATCGTACAGGTGCAGATCGCACACGTCCTTCAGCGTGAGCGGCTTGCCGATCAGCTGCCGGTGCCGCGCCTCCGCAAACGTCAGCTTCTCCTTCGTCTGCGGGTTCATGTACCGTCCGGTGCGCGCGTTGATGATGCCCTGCTCGAGCGCCTGCGCAACCGTTACCTTCGTGTCCTGCTTGGTGTCCACCACCTCGCGCACGTGCGGATCGATCAGCTGCCGCTCGATGGCCGAGTCCAGCCGGAACGTATCGCCAGTGTTACGGTCCGTCACCCAGCCGCCGGTATCGACCAGCCCCTGCGCCAGCGCATCGGCCAGACAGAGTGTGTGCGGTGCTATCTTGATCGCCTCGCTCCTAACCAAATAGCCGCACTCGTACGCGTCGGCCAGCGAAAGCTCCCGGCCGGACGGCGTGCGGTACAGGCCGCCGCCACCGCCGGCCGTCACATCCACCAGGCCCTGCTTGATCGCATCGACAATACTTTTTGCTTCCTTAGTGCTATACTTTACAGCGCGCTGCTGCTGCTGCGAGGAGGAGGACGCCGTCGTCGTCGCCGCCACCGTCGCCGCCGCAGCACCACCACTACCACCACCGTCAGCGATGGCCGCTCTACTACTGCCGCTATGCTGCCGCTCGTTGATGCCTTCGGTCGTTACCTTGATGCGCTTCTCCGTACTCTCGTACGATCCACCGTTCTCCGCCTCCAGTATCTCCTTCTGGATCACCTCCAGTAGGCTCAGGGGGCGGCCGTCCCGGTCGAGGGCGGCCCCGGGCCGCAACAGTTTGCCCACCAGCGCCGGATCGATCAGCTGGCGCAGGGCCGCCTCTTCCAGGCTGATGCGCTCACCGGTCGTGCTCACGTTTAGCAGCCCGCTGCGCACGTCCAGCACACGCAACCGGATCGCCTCACCGACGGTCAGCGTCCGACCGGTGGTCGGATCGATAATGCCCGGTGTGTTCAGTATGTTATCACCGTCGCCGAGCAGGGCGGCACCGTCCTCTTCACCGTTCGTGCCGACCGCTTCGCTCGTGCGCTGAATTCGCTTCAGGCTGCGAATCTCCGTGAACTGCACCGAGGAAGCACCGTTGGTCGGGTAGCCGCCTGCGCCATCCGTGGGCTTTGCTTTCGTGGGCGATCCGTTCTCGCGCAGCTGGGACGCGGCAATCGTCGGCATGCCATTCTTATCGATCGTATCGTAGATCAGTTTGTTGTTCGTGATCTTGGTAATTCTGGAACAAGGGGAAAAGCGAAAGCAGTCGTCAGTGTAAGGGCGGGGATCATTGTACCGATGTGTAATACTTACTGCGATGTGCTGTACGTCGAGGTGTAGATGTCCTCCTCGACCTCCTGGTGGCCCTCAGTGCCATTGTTTGCCGGTCGACCAAGATTGAACTCGACCCGATAGGTCCGGAGCGGCTTGTGAAGACTTTCTGCGTAGCGCTGCATTTAATTGATGGGACAAAAAAGGCAAAAAGGAAAGGTTAGTTATAAAACTACAAACATCATGAAACAGAGGCATTGTAAAACTAGCAAGTAAAGCTTATTTTCTAAACATTTTTCAACTGATTTACCCGAAATTCGTACGAAAAGTCATACTCGTACACATATTCGTCGATCTCTCGCAAGCGCTTCGTCATGGTTGACGCCGACGAGGCGGACGATGTGCTGGTGGTGGTAGTGGCAGTGGTGGCGGATGCATTGCTCAGTATGCTGCTGCTACTGTTACTGCTACCGGTTGCAATCGTGCTGCTTATACCGGAGTCTTTCCGCTTGTTTCGGAATCTCGATTTTTTGCCCGCTTTATGTTCCGGCTGGCTCATTTTCTTTTCATCGACTCCTTTCCCACGGTGGGAAAGCTGTATTCCTTATGCAACTTTATACACTCTCTGTGACCGTGTAGAAATATTCTTCCTCTTCTTTTTCTTCTTCTTAATCAATTAGCAAATGCACTGGGATAGAGAATAAGGTAATGAATTCGGTTTAAAAATCGATTCAATCTTGAAGCAATCTCGCGTGCCCTCTCTCTCTCTCTCTCTCGTTCGACAGAACAGCACGTTTGGAATGTGTTTCCGTTCAGAAGTTGCCACAAATCTACCCAGCAAGTGGCCACAAATTCCACCGCCGCGCACGTGAATAACAACGCCCCACAAACATACGCGCACACAAGTATCGTGCAATCAAACACGCTACGGCATTTAAATGGCATTTTAACACGCCAGAGACGCCGTCGTGCTTATTGTTTACCCCTACCCTTTCTTCAAGCTGTTAGCACTCGGTTGCAAATTGAAAATGGCATATCTAATTTTGTGTGCAGATGTCGGCAAACAACCGTACCGAAAATAAAACAGTTGTTTAAAGTGCACTTTACACGTAATTAATTAATTCCTTTTGCGGAAGGGGATTTCACAAAGTGCCACCCGCTAAGGTAAGGTGCGAAATTTAACTTTTAATTTATAATGAGCATCAAACAGAAGTAAACGAAAACAAAGCCTTTTTCGACCTCGTGCCACCAATTAGACAATGCTATGAATCATATATAGCAGAGAAAGATGAATTTGACCTAAAACTGTCTCCCTAGCTCATCGTTATATGCATAAGAAACACATAGAAAACGAAAAAAGAACAGCAAAACCTAGCGCGCGTGTCGGCAAGCCACAAAACAAGATGCAAATAAAAATACGACAACTGCCCGTTCAATCCGTTCGCAGTCGCTACGTGCGTCGCGTTTATTTTAGGGAAGCCACGTTGCAAACGAAAGTGAAAAAATTGCTAAACGCAAACACGCACCACACTGGGGGGAAGGGGAGCTGACTTATTCATCGCCCCAGTTGCGCCTTAGGTTTTGATGCAGTGCACCACCCTCACACACCCGGGTGGTGTCAGAGAGCAAAAACACAACGGGTCCCGCGACACGACGGAACCAGATGAAGTAATGAAACACCATTTTCGCCAACCATTACATAATGCTGACGAAAATATTAAACCGTGCGAAAGCACGCAAATAAATAAATTCCCCTCCCAATGGGCCGAAACATTTCATGCACGCGGGGTGTGTTGTGTGCGTCAATGACTGGGCGCATCCATGCTTTGTGCCTTTATAGTAGGCCCATATGGTATGGTCGTTTCCAGCACACATTTTGATACACAACAGACACCACACGCAGGGACCAGCTTCAAAGTACTTCCCTACTTGCAAGCTGGAATGTGGGATCGATAAAGCACACCACTTACAGCGATACACTTCCTATCTGTGCGAAGCCGTCGTGTATATGTATAAATTGAAAATGAAAAATAATCGATCCATTTTCCATCCATCCACAGCCGCCGCCACTTTAAACAATCCAGCGGGGCCTTATGGAGAGAGTTCATAAATCAAACAGCACAGGCACGATTTTCCTGGATGTTGTTTGCCGCCCATCGTTTTGCACTGCACGAAAAACACACCATCGACTTCTGCGATGTCCAGTCAATGCACTTATTCAGTTGAACCTCGCCGCCGTTCGATGGACGACTTCCGCACGCGAAGGACGCTCCACTTAAAATATCGAACGGACGGTGGCGCATCTATCGGTCCATGCCCCCCGTTTGATGATGACTTGCTCGATTTCGGCTTCGGTGTTCCGGCATGTGACGTTGCGGACACATCCCCAGTACGGATGTGTCACATTCCGCCGGCAAAAACAGTGAGAGCAAGAGAGCAGCTTTGACAGTTCGGCACACGAACACCAACACACACAGAATTGCTGTGAGATGTGAAAGGATACGCTTAGTGGAGAGTTCTTGCCTCCACATTTTGCTCTCTTGGAGAGGGATTTTCCGAGAACGGAGATTTCTGCTCCCGAACTCCGGAAAAGAGAACAGATGATTTCGGTGTGACCTAGATTCGCCCCGTATTTCTCGATAACACTTGACTGAAATCAGCTGTTTTAGTACAGTAGAGTCCAGGGCGCTCAGGATACGAGCAAATACTCTCCAGATTTGTTTTTCACAATTAATATTTGTGCTATTCTATGGAAAAAAAGAATACAAAAACCTTTGTTTTTAAAAATTTAAATCGAATTGCATCTTTTCTCCAATGACCTCTTCCATTTCCAACAGATCTAAAATGAACATGGCAAATGGCTCAGATGTTTGTACCAAAACCTCTGATGTATCCACCAAAAACCATAATATTTATTTTTACTTCGCTCTGGTGGTCATACACACAAACACTAGCAGCAGGGAGACCAATTTTTTTTTCCAAGCAAATGCGAACGAAAATTTCACCATTCGGAAAATGTATCGATCATCGTTCGATTTATCACACACGCCAAGGACATCAGCGGGTAACGTAACGTGTTACACTTTCTCCCAATGCGACGTAGACTTTAATCGCGCACCATTTACTTCCTCTCCGAGCTCGTCGTCACCTGGCGTGTAGTAGGGTGTTGTTGGCAAACTATTTTTAAAGTGGACTCACAATTCGATCATCACCGGACAGGGTGTGTGATATGTCCGGCGACGACTTGTTCAATCGATGTAGACAATCTTCTTTAGTGGCCACCTTTGAACAAACCGTTGGCATCAACTGATCTGTTTTCTCTCAGTGCCAAAGGTTAGGCCCCCGACTGGTAGTTGCCTCATATACATGGCGCCCGCGTTGTTATGCTATATTTACATGAATTCTGCCGTCTTTCTCTTTGTGATCTACTACTAGTAGCGATGTGCCAATGTGAGTCTTACGACAAATTACACTTCTATGAAGTCATAAACACTCTGCAGCTCAGGCCAAAAAAAACGACGACCTGTAACAATCACCTGCCTCTCAACGACGCTGTCTCTTCCCCGCTGTGCAAGACGATACATCTCGTGAGAATGGTGTGTGAGAAAAGCATTTTACGGTTAGGCGCGTTTGCTGACCTCGCCGAAGGGCATCCATAAACAACCATGACCAACGGAGGAAGTGTTGAGTAGGGGGGCGCAGTTAGCAGACACATATTACATGGCCACATATGAAAGAGGGGGACACCACACTACACCATCAAGACGCCGCAAACGAATGCGTCATCAGCGGCACATGTTGTGTGAGAAGGGGACCTTCCCCAAAGCAAGGCTAACGTACAGTACACTCGATCTTAACGGACGTGAAATTTACACAACCGAAACCACTTCACCCGGACGCTCGAAATGTGATACGTGGTCGGGACAAAAATGAAAGAAGAGTAGCTTCTTCCACCAGGCAGGCACAGGTTGAGTCGCAGCCGCAACACGCAGCGCAGCAAACTCAAGTAAAAGCAGTACCATAACAACAAGACCAGACGGAACAAACGAAACGAAATACATCCGCGAGGTCCGAGGTCCATGATAATGGAAATAGCACACACACCGGAGTTGGTTGGACCCCATTGTGTGTGTGTGTGTGTGTGTGTATGAGAACAAACCACAAGGCGAAACAAAATGGTAACAGAAATGGAGGAGCGCGCCAGGCACGTTACGGTGCGCCAGCGGCGGCATCAAGTGTACATATGCTGCTGTTAATCCAATTTGTTCTTACGCTTCGCTTACAGTTTTCGACGAACCGATGCCATCGACGGCTAGAGAACCGGTGTAAACAAGCCGATGAGAGGAGCTTGTCTGTGTTAATGTGGTGTTAGCAGCGCCTTACGGCCACAGGAATGGGAATGAGTCTTTTGCCCCCCTCTTAAGGCGCGACATAATTCGCAAACCGGAACTTCATGTATCGTTAGGCAGCTCTCTTCCTCCGGTGTGACCATAACCCTTCATGCTTCAAGGTGTACACCTTGTACGACATCGGCAAGACAAACAATCGAACAATTGTGAATAGCGACAATGGCGTACGAAGGGTGAAAGAGTTAAGCCTCATGGTTAATGGGTAGTACGTGCGCGGTTGTTGCGTTTATGACAACTTCAATGGAAGGAATAATAAAGCGCAGTGTGCCTGACATCAATAAAGCACAACCTGAGTCGCGTTTATCACTCTCCATGACCTTTCATCACTCTGGAAAGATCATCAGATAAAACGGGAACGAGGTAACAACATTCATCATTCTGGAATAAAATGGGAATTCCACGTGTCTCCACACAATTGACAGTGAGATCAGCGCAATTGCGGCATTGGCGTCTTCGCACGGGTGCTAGCCAGACGTTGAAGGGACGTGCTAAATAGGGCTCATTTTCCTATCGTTATCATCGTCAGTATTTAGTTCATTGATGCAAAAATAAACGCTTACTTGCCCCAGAGCATTAGTCAGTGTTCGTACAACACCATGCCATGCTTTGGCTATGTACAACACGTCCATGTCTAATCATTTGCTCGCATTAAATCTGGACGCTCAGGGCCCTATCATTGCAGGCTTTATCAGCACCCCACATTTTGTCTAGATGAGCTCATCTTTCTGAAGCGTATATAAACAACCACCCCAAGCAGACACACACACACACACAGATTGAGATCTTGCTAATGCAAGCGTGTGGCGCAATAATTGGCATAAATGGACAACTTGCCATGCTCTCCCCCACTTTACACGGTTTGTTTACATTCCGTCGATTGCACGCCCTGTGGTGGAAGGAGGAGGAGAAGATGATTGTCGCTTCGTCCAGCCAAACCAAGCAGTCACACAGCCAAGCGACATCTTATCAGTGAGCCAGGCGAGAATGTTCCTCCAAAGTGGAAACGATTTATTGGTTCCGCTTAAAAAGAAGAGCTCTCGTTTATTGCCAGACAATCTGATAACCAAGATACAGTTTTGCTTGGAAAAGAGACACGAAGTGCTCGATGTCAAATCCTCAAATCTGATTCTCGGGTTTTTAATGCTTAAAATGTTGTTATATAGGTTTCCACTAAAGATTACGAAATCATGTGCACACCACACCACAACTGTCGCTCTCTCTCCGTGTATTTGTATGACATCTAATGTACAGAAGGCTAATCATACCGTGAAACTCAGGTTGTGTGTTTGCTGTGGCATCATGAGTTATTGCTATATGGTTAGTAAAACTCACTGACATCACAGACAGCGATAAAGCGATAATGGCAGCCGGTAAAGTCATCAAGAATTATCGTAAAAATATTGCATTCTACAAACAGCCGACACCAAACACGTAATAGGTTATTTTAAGGCTTTAAAACATCACTTCAAGGCGTACGCTGAATATGTGCAAATGAGACGACTCTCTTGCAAAAGTTACATGATAGGTTTCATCACAATTTCTACTCTTCTTTGAATATGAAATTCAAACCCAAAAAGATCAGAATTGAGTTTGGTCGTCAGAAGTGCTTCTTAGCACTCATGCATAGCCAAGCTAGTGTGAAATGTTGCCTTTTGTACATCAAATTATGTCTCCTGCCAAGATTTCTCATACAGCTAGAATTTCGTTCTCGACACACGACGCTTTATCACACACACCCACACCCACAGAAATGTGCCCGTGCTCAAGTCGCATAACGCCCAAAAGAACCAACATATGAAATGAGAATGGTTGATTCGCTCTGCTCAGTTTTCTCGCCTTTCGGTATCCTTGAATTTAATTTTGTCGTCTTCAAAATTTGTCCACCATACACGAGCGCAAGATTCTTTCTCGACTCCTTATTGAGCTTCTTTGCTTCTTTCTTCAACAACATTATAGCGACGACTCGTGTGTCTCTAACAATACTCGGCGGCACAGAACCCCGGCCCCGCCATTTATGCAGATGTTTGATTAATTTATGATCATGCTGTTGACCATCGGCTTCCCAATACCACACAACACCCCGGACCGCATGGCAAGCGCGCGAAAGGTCACACCAAAGAAAGAACGAAAAAGACTGATTGGATCGCATAAAACAGCCGAGAGAGGAGTTGCTCGTAAAAATGTGAGCAACGAAAAAAGGGTGCAAAATTGGAAATGAAAGTGAAAAAAGACAAATTTCAAACTCAGCATGGTTTAGCAGCAGCAACGTGTTTCGGTCGTCACCGTTCCCTAATTCTTTACTTCCGTTTATTAGGGAGAAGATAAAGCTTGCAGAAAGATCGAAATTTGATTTTTGCAAAACGTCTTACCCCATATCAAGTGGGATTGAAGCTCATAATGAATAATTTCATCCAAGGTAAAGCACCATGGCGCGCCGAGGTGACGCAAATCAAATCCCAATGTCTAAAATAACATTCTCATCTCGATCTCAAAGCAGAGAGAGGTAGGGAAAAATCTTGACACTGACATTAAAAAAGTGGCAAAGCATTAAACGAGCTGCTGAAGATGGATTCAAAGCGTCCACAAGCGCGTGGAAACAACTTCCTCTACGCCACAACCCGTCCAAGTCCTGATCTTGAAGATGATCATCTTGTCAGCAGGAAGAGATCGGTGTGTGTATGTGTTTAATGAGTCGTGGGGCGTATGACACCTACTCTGAAATGTTAAGCATACCTGATGTGTGGGTTGAGTAATCTGGCCGTAGAAGCAAAACGGAACGGACGCTCCTACGTGACCTTGCGTAAGTGTCAGACCTCAAAACCTTACCTCACATCGCAACACGATTTACTTTCGTGAGATTTTGGAGCAGATCCAAAATAAGAACCAAGAAACGGAGACGTCTTCCAAAAATAACCCAACATTTAGAGCACGACGGACATGACCATCATGACACAATCGTACATCCGTTCAAAGGTCGCAGCCACTTTGTGATAATGAATGAAATATGTACATATATTCAGCACTCCCACTATCACCGGGTCCTCGCCACCATCCTCCACAGCGGCAAACATCCGTTCGGATGTTTCGAACGAAATTGAAAATACAGTACACTAAGACCCCACACAACAATCAGCTGATAGGGGAGGAGGCACAATGTTGTTTGGATTTAGCAGTATGGTATGTGGTGGCAGGTTATCGGGAATTCACAGTGCGTGGTGATGTGCTTAGGGGAACTAGCCGCCGAGCGGTTATAATCCATGCGACCTTGGGCTGGGGCTTGTGTGATGTTATAATAAGCACGATTGTTTTCGATTTCCTTTTCGAATCGGATTTAGTTACACAGCTTGTTGCGATAAGTGTTGCCGTTCTTAAAACAAAACAAAGAGAACGAGCACGTACGGGAGTCTCGTATTCGTATATTTCACAAACTATCTTTCAAAAATACAAATCTTGCGTGAAGTATGGACAACTACATATACGTAAACTTGTTAGGACCGAAAATAAGTAACAAACAACCTGAACAACGGTGACCATAAATCCCAAAATCGATACTCCTGTTCTAATTCACCTGAGTCTACATGAGAATCGATCGCACAGCATCTCCTATAGCAGCGCACACGCTTCGCATTGTTCTATCCGTCCGCCGCGTCACGTGCACATAAAACACGTACTAAAACATGTTTTTCAAAAGGTACCAAAACACTAAACCAAAAGTGTGCACTTGAAATGCTGTAATGCATTGACGCCAAACACTATTAAATTCAACTGTTCGACTCGATTAAATTTTACACGTAACAGCACGCGGTCTTTCACCATCTCCGCCTTCGTGGCAGGCGAACCACCGAATAGGGCGGGGTTGCATTTGCACAAAACTTTGTTTACATATTTGCCCGGCCGCTAAGCCTGCCCACAACCGTTTGGCGGCGATGATGTGTGTGTACCGCCTCTCCCAAACGGCTAATACGCTTAATGCACCAGAGCGCGCCAGTACACCGTGGTGCAGTTGCAGTGCCGCTTGCACTTCCTCACTGCACCCGGGAGGTAAGCTGGTTGAAGATGCCGAATGGAATGGCGGAAAAAAGCAGCAACACGAGAAAACAACGGAAAATGAAACTATTTTTGCCCCAATTACTACCAACCGCTACCCCCTAGTGATGGAAAGTAGAGGAAGGAAACGTGTCTGCACCTCCCCCTGCTCGATTTTATTAGAGAGGTAATGTGCACGGTGCAATGCCGGCATGAAAATATTGATTAGATGAACAAACGGCACACACCAGCAGCAGCAGTGCCGATACTGCAGTACTTGATAGAGTAGTTCCCGCTTTGTAGGTTTGCTGTTTTTGAATTTTAGATTGTAATTTTTTGCCTCTTGTGTTTTTTAAACCGTGTGCTTGATAGGGCTTTAGGTACAAAGGGGATTAAAATAAAAGGAAATTCTAAAACGAAACCTAAACGACTTGTCAAGGGCGATTGGAATCGATTTTGTGGCATGGCTGGCTGGAGGGATTTGTTACGCTGGCTTCTGACGGTGAAAATTTCCGACCCGATTATGCTTCAAAATTGACGATCGATTTTTTGTTCCCCTCATTTTAGACACACTGAACCCCGCGCCCAATTTCATTCGTTGTTTGTGCTAGAAATGTTGGCTTTAAACTCAAGAGTGAAAATAAACACGATTGCTGAACTACTCATTATTTAGGACTGTGCAAGTAGACAGTGATAAGCAGCCGACACACACACACTAACACCGGGACGGATTGCACTCAAGCGAACAAACACTGCTGGTGGGTTTCGCATCACGAACCCTCTCATCGTGCGCTATGCACACGTTTTCGGAAATTCTAGCCTCACATTAGAACACTGGTGCCGTGTCTAACGTCTCACTTTTCGGTAACCAGCCACACTATACAACTACTACAGCCTAGTAGGTATTATTTAAATTTTCTTTTTGTGTGCACAGTATCACAAAAGAAGCAATCCGCCGCCACTTTTCGCCAGACTGGGGCTTCTCGCGCTTATATGACCTTCGCCGAAAATATATTCCATTTGGACGATCACAACACACACTCTCGGTCAAAGAGAAGGGGTAAGGCTACCGCCGGGTATCATCATCATCATCATCAACGCCGACAAACGCACACACCAGAGGGGTTTGTGTTATGTGGCCTGCTTTTTCGGTGACTTCTAGACACATTTGAATAATTTTCTTCGCGACGTTACACACACTATTCTTGTGCCGCGAAAAGCGACTTAACGACGGAACGACGTGTACACACTTTTCACATCTTCCCCTCTATCGCTAGTAAGACACAACACTCATCACCAGCGGTAAAACTACCTTTCTCTTTAGCTTTTTATTTGTGACTTCACGATCACGTTTTGTTGAATACTTTTGTACTGATTTTTTTACCGACGCAGTAAAAAAATCACAAAATCACACGCAATGATATCCACATCTAATCACCGATCTTCTTCTGCTAGTGAAACTGTTACTATCCTCAATGTGCGCAACAAAAATGAAAGGTAAAATAGAATTCCGCGAGCGAATATACGCGCGCGCACGCTCGCGACCAATCAGTTTCACTATCCCGTCAAAAACTGAATGAACGAGCGGACAAACACTTTGGTCGAACCTCTGGTCTATGGCCGCAGTCCGCTATAGTGGTCAGTGTTTTCTGAGCGGAAGTGCCGGCCGCACGAAAGAGAGGGCAAGCGATTGAGAGCATCGGTATTCCTCTCGCGAGTATACCGCACAAAGCGAAAGAGCGCATTAAACGCTGTACTACTTCTCTCGCACTAAGACGACTTCGTCGTCACGGTTCGAGTGAACTAATTGAATGACGTCACGCCTTCGCACCAGACCGGTTACAGTGCTGGCCATAAAATTAAACCTTGAAGCACAAACAAAGGTTTAAAAAAGCCTGTTTTTGGTGCTCTCTGTGCGATTTCTTCATCTGTAAGAAATCTCCATTAGCGCGCTGTGACACCACGAACGAAGCAAAGCAAAAAAAGGGGGAAGATAAAATTTTATGAATCGCAAAACCACTCCACGAGCCACACAAGAATGTGGCTGGTAAACAAATGATCGCCGCTTGGGCGATTTTTTAACTGACTTTTTTTTTCACCGATTTCTGAAAGATCGGCGTCGTCGATTTCCGCCTCTTTGAGGTGTGCTGCTTGTTGGTCTTCGCGGCGCTATATGATGTCATATACTAAAAATAAGCGTTTATGCTTCGGTGCGCTTTTCGGCAGCCGGGTGGGAAGATATAGCGACAGACACGGTGAGAGCTTTCGGTGCAATTACAGAAGGCTGCAGTCCCGCTGGGTGGCTTTTTAGCCTTTCGCATTTAAGTGTGAGGAGGCGTTTCTTCGCTTTTTGCTCGATCGCGTGTTCCTAGCGGACGCACTGCGGATTTTTTTCAATTAATTCATGTTCTGGAGCATTAATTTTATGGATTTACCAGTGCATCCGATAAGTCTGGATAGAAGATGTTTTATGATATAAAAGCTGAACAAATCTACCACCTTGTTTTTATTCTTAAACGAAGAATTTATACCATATTCATCCTCTGATTCTGGTCCATATTCAATTCGATAGACTACAGTCCAACAATTGGCCAGGTTACTGGGTTCCTGGTAAGAGGATTATGTCATAAAACACCTCGCCCAAACATTGAAAGCTAAGATCAGCATTATATTGAACTTGTTGGTCACTGTTTTGAGGGTTGTTGCAAGGACTGGCGAATAGCATCATATTTTATTATAACTCGCACAACCAACCTGTCCACCACCGCCAACGTTCATGAGCATCGAGTGATGACGCAAAGTGCAAAAAAATACGCAACGAACCCCTCCTCCGCAATTTACTCCGGGGGACGCTTGATCGTACATTGGCTCTTTCGCAATGAATAAATTCACATTGGGGGTCAATTGAAGCACATGCGAGAGGAACCTGCCTTCTCGAAGTGAGTTAGCGCCTTAAAACATTAGCTCACTTTTACAGACAAAGTAAATGTGTACACGGAATAGATAATTGTTCGATTCCCAGAAGAAGAATAAAAAACAACAATAAATAAACGTGACATTGGGCGCTCACTTGAGTACCCTCAACAAACACGTCAGTAAACAACACGAGATGCTAATGAGCCTAAGCAGATATTCATTGACCATATTCCACGCGCAGAACTGCCCAGATTATCTGCCATTGTGTATAGATTTGAAAAAAAAATTGGCTTCAAGTGTTACCGTGACAATTGCAAAGCCAAACATCGAAATCAAGCCGACGGAGAAGACGCCGTCAACACAACACGTACGACATGTTTACACCTCGATGAAACAGCGGGTCGA
Source organism: Anopheles merus (assembly GCF_017562075.2). Classification (NCBI taxonomy): domain Eukaryota; kingdom Metazoa; phylum Arthropoda; class Insecta; order Diptera; family Culicidae; genus Anopheles; species Anopheles merus. Next base: position 22,201,313 of record NC_054085.1, read on the forward strand.
AAATTGCAAACAAACAAAAACGCAACCAAGTTTTGGTTCCATTCACGAAACACATCCCCGTGCGAGTACGCACGCGAACGCTTGCCACATTCGTCATCCATCATCACTTGACCCTACGGGGTGTACGCTCGAAGTACGCGGTGGCCACGCGTCGAAAGACAACCAACTGACACACAAAAAGGAGGCAATCAGCTTTAGAAATAGAAGATGACGGAATTATCGTCCCAGACCTGGTTAGGCTTGCAACAACGATCACAATTTGTTGTGCGCAGAGAGTCGAAATCGAATCACCCAAAGGTTGAACGCCTGATGATGTCAACCGTGCGCGTCGCTCCGCATTGCATAGAAACGAGTAGCCAGCAGTCTGGAGCTTTTTTATAGAACCGCTCAAATAAGGACTTTAGCATGGGAGCGACAGTCCACAACCAAGGTGACATACCTTCGTCGAGGGTTCATGTTGCTCGTTGATTATGCAAATTTCGAATTGAAGTTTGTTTTTATAAACCTGCAAACCGGTTTTTGCGATCATAACATGCTGGTTTTATTTGAGTTCAACATTGTATTCGAAGCACGAAGCTGCCTGCTTGCTAAAAGCGCCTTCCCAAATCTAGATCAAATCAGAAGAATCAGTGCTGCCACAAAATAAACCACCATATATTGCAAGTTTCCATGACTTTTCGTACGAATTTCAGGTTCGTTGTCTACCGCTACGCCTTATATTAAATATATAGAAAATGATAATAAACAGTCCACTTACCAATCCGTCCGCGCCATTCACCTCGATAGCCGTCTTCAGCCGCTGGGTCAGTTGTTCGAGCAGCGTCTCGAAGCGACCGTTCAGCGTGTCCAGCCGCTTCGAGTACACTTCCGTCGCGCCGGGATCGGCATTTGCCGGCCGGAGATCCTGTCGAGGAGGCGAAAAGCTGGGCCGTACTTCGCTCAACCAATCGATATAGTGAACACATTTACCATCGTAGATCTGTACGATATTATTCCATTTTTGTTTGTATACGTTGGTGATCGGTTTGTTTCGGTGATGCGCATGCATACACAGTCGATGAGCCGCACGTTGTGTGGACGGGACGGTACAGGAGATGGAGAGAGCGATTTTGATTTTATTCGGAGGACGCAACGTTGATTTGGTGGTTTCGATGTTACAGATGCGCAGATGAAATCATTTCGCCAGGACACGTCGTACAAGTTGAGAGGCACACGTTTGGTACATTTCGATTTTCGAAGCCGCAGATTATAAAGGTGGTGGTGCGTAGTAGGAGGAGGGGTGTGTGTAGTAAATCGGTTTATGATGCGTGGGGTTTTCGTTTGTTTGTTGACATGTTGTGTGAGTGTGTGTTTGTTTTTTTTTTAAATAAAAACAATGTAAGTGTGTACGGCGTTTGGTTGAAATTGGAGTTATTATATTGATTAGTATTTGCAAATAAGTCGAATACGCATATTATGGGGTTTGGGAATAAAAGGGGAGCTTTTACTTGTATTGCTGATAAGTGGGTCAGTTTAGTGGTCCGAAAGAAATGGTTTTTAATTACAAACTTCATGGCCAGCGAAACAGAATTTTGAACTCTCACCACTCACCAGCACTACGCTACTGTGCAGGTGGGACTCAACGTGGGAGCGGGAAATCACTCAAAAATGTAAGATATTAAGTGTAACAGGTATAAACGGATAACGACGAGGCTTGTGTGTAGCAGGGTTTCGCGCAGATAATGCAGTAAGTGGATTTTTAAACCTTTAAACAGCTTCCCTTTCTAGCGAAACCTCTCTGTACCACACCGGAAAGGAAGGGTGATTGTCTACTAATCGCGAGTTAGTCATTTTTCCAACTTAAACTACCTACTTTTTGTCTGATTGTGCGTTGAACTTTGGTTCATTTGGTGCATATCATTGCTTTGGGTATTAATCACAGCTACTAATTATTATTGTTCCAGTGTGGCCAGAGAGCGAATCAAGAAGTTGGCCGAAACGATCAGCAGATGCGCGTTCGCGCCCCCCTAAGCTGAACTTTCGCCATAAAGCGAAGCCGTAGTTCTGAGCGGAGCGGATAAATAGGAAAATTTGTTTCAATTTCCAGCGTGAGGAAAGTGAAATTCGAAAAAAACACCAACACCTTGAGATCGGAAAAGAAGTAGGCAGAATGCAGTACTTGCGGGTCAGTGAGGCAATTTGGAAAATATTGTTTTAATAGATTAAGCTTCCAGGAAGCAGAAGGGTAAATTAAAGTGTCTTAAAAAGCGTGTAACCCATTCACCTAGGCTAGGAGTAGTTTGCGGCAATAACCTTGCTGTGGATCGGTACCGTACAGCCCGCGGCACATTCATCAGGACACGCACTCATACATATTCGAACGCACACAACTGCTTTCTATCTCTCTCTCTCCCACATAGTGACGACGCACACAAAGGTACTGAGGCAGTATAATAACAGCAGAGCGGACGGGACTAAGCTTTCCTTTCCTTTCGAGCCCTTCATAGAAAAGGATATCATCACCAACAGGACTGTACAACACACGGGGACACGTTTGTTGTTCACGCTTCACGAGACACAACTCAACTTTATGTCGGAGGACGATAAAGAAAAACCATATCCTTTCACCAGCAGTAGAAAAAAAACAGTAAGCTCAAAACACCGAAATACAGACTGGATAGCGACAAAAGAGAGAGATAGAGTGAAGAAAACGGTGGGACGAACGTGTAAATATTCACATTTTGCTGCACACAAACACAGAATACACCACGGAGGACGTGTATCACACAGGAGGAAAAACAGTTTCTTACACTTTTGGAGATTACAACCGGGATATAAATGTTGGAAGGATTTGAACAGCGAGAGAGGAGTATGTTCTCACTGTCTCTCTCTCTCTGTGTATTTATAGGAGGAGAAAACGGGACAAAAAAAGGAACCACACGGCACGCAAATATTCTACATACCTTAGCTTCTCGGATCAAGCGGCCACCGGTGAGATTAACCTGTTCAACCTTCGGAATGCGTTCCACCGTTTCGCCGAGCATCGACTGTATATGGATGTCGATCCCAGGGCACAAAACGGAATACACACACAACCGGATGGAACATAACACATACGCGTACATACACAGGGAAAGGGAAGAAACCGATGTTTCCGGCGACGCAGAGTGAAGGTAGGTGACCGTGGTTGTGTAGATAGGTTGGTGTATATAGGTTGTTGGTAGGTGTTGTAGTTGTTGTTCATGTTGTTGTGGTTGGTGGTGGTGGAGTTTCACAGAGTAGTTTGCAAATTGGTGGTGTTTTTTTGGTGTGTAAAATTACGCAGGAATAAGATGAATGGGGAAGGAGAAAAATAAATAAATTAACGCATTAGTATGTGGGTTATATACTGGTAACTAACAATACGATAGATTGCTAGTCTTACGACGGACGGGGGAGTGCACTAAGGAACTAGAAACTACAGTGAAGTTGGTGGTGTACGGTGTGTCTAAACGCTACAGTATCTACGTTGGTGCAATACAGTTACTCTACTGCTACTTTCTGGTTGTTGTCTTTTTTTTAACGTGTGCACTATTATATTCCCTGTGGCGGTGAACTTGTCATTAGAGCAAGATTGTGCTCTTCTGTCCCTTAACCGTGGAATTCAAATGTTAACAGTAATTGTTTCTTTAGAATTAAATTATGTTGTGTCAATTCAAGCTTAACTTGAACGATTTTAAATCATTTTCAGCTGCTGTTACCCTTCTCCGTACGCATGCAAATGATCCTCTAATGTGTTAGTTTTCATCCAGTGTACTAGTGTCCATTGTTTTCCTTGCCGTTCTACTTCTAATACAGTACTTTCTTCGAGTTGGAGTGCAGTTAGTCAATGTTCTCGGTACGCCCTAAACCTCGTTCATGGTAGTTACGTTAACATGATCTAGCTATGTGAAAATGTCTCCTTCTCTGTGCTTTTTTTTTATATTGTGTTTTTGGTTTTGGTTTGTTTGTTGTAAGATAAATGCACCACTATTTACTCTCAACGGTAATTGGCCACAAATTCGATGGTGAAACATCTATTCAATTTGGGGGGGTTTTCACCGACAAGATCACAGAACTTTCCTAACAAAATCCTGCTTCGTTTTCTGCGTATGTTTGCTTTACCTTTCTGTTTCATTATCATCATCATCATCATTATTACTGAAAACCGATTTGTTCTAATGGCTTCTCAACACTGTCGTTTCTCGTCCAGTTTCCTGCTCGTAACTGATACCACGCATCTTCAAGATTCGAAAGGTATGGCTGCTATACAAAGCTAACAACAACCTCAACAGTACGGTGGCGCTGTAAAGGCAATGGTTCGTTAGGTCGGTACTTACATCGAGCTCCCGCGCGGATGTTGCCGTCGGAAGAGCCTGCAGCTTCTCCGTCTGCTTCTCCACCCAGGTCTCCTCCACGACAATGCTGGTTTGCAGGTTTTTCATCAAGCCGATTGCCGTTTCTACGCTGCGCATGCTGTACAGGAAAAATAACCGGCAATAGCAAAGGTCATTCACAGTGCACTAACACAAGAGCAAACCGTCTGCTATAAACATACCGCTCAGCCAGCTGTCCACAGATGTTGTTCCAGCGCGAGTTCAAGCGCTCCACGTTCGAGTGTAGGCGTTTCAGATCGCCCAGCACCTTCGTCGGCACGCCCATGCGACCGAGCTGATCGGCCGAATCGTTCATCTTGTCCATTTCGGGCTGCTGGCTCGAAATCGTCTCCTGTATAGCGGTCAGCCGCTTGTACACCTCGTACAGGCCTTCCTGGGTCGACGGTAGCTCCAGCTGGCGCGACAGCTTGCCCTCCAGATCGGAGATCACCTGTTCGTTGTCTTCCAGCCCGGCCAGTGCGCCCTCCAGCAGCTTCAGCCGATCGCCGTGCAAGCCTGCCTGCGTGTTCAGCTCCTTCCACAGGTCCATCAGATTGTCGAGACTCTTCTTCAGGGCCGGCGTCTTCAGCGTGATCGTGCGGAACGTTTCCTGCAGATGCTTCAGGTCCGGCTCCAGCCCGCCGAGACGGCGCTTGTAGTCTTCCAGTATCTGGACGGTATGTTCGAGCGAGTCGAGATCGCGCGGCATCGGCGACAGGATGATGTGGTCCAGCTCGCGGGCCATCTCCTCCAGGCGCGTCTTCAGCGATATGCATTGCTCCGTAAAGATGCGGCTGGCCTGCTTACTCTCCTCTGTTGGGCGAATAATGTAAAACACATGCACAGCATTAGCTAAGATCATCACAACACAACTCGCAAACGCAAACACAACTCAACTCTCAACATTTCAACCCTTACCACGAAAAGATCGAAAGCGAAAGACTCCTTTCATTTTCCTCAAATTATTAGAAATGATTTGAACTTAAAACAAGTAACGAATAAAATCACTTTTCAATATCAAACGCAAGTTCCAGAAAAAAGTGATCTATTCACTGTTTCTTTCGATCCACTCAGCACCAGAGCACAACTTTAACTGATCTTTTGGTGAGCTTCAGAGCTTCTGAACTCACTCGACCAATATCTTCTCTGACCAAGCCAGAAACAAAACGACTGTCATGTGGTGCCGTTGGAACGGACAGCGATGATAAACTAACACCTACAACATACGACACCTTCTTTGGCACAACAATTGGAAAATTAATATCACTCCCGTAGACAATGGCTACCCATCCAATACAGCAAACATAAATTCGTTCGACCATGGAACTGGAGTTCAAAGAAGTTACTAAAAATCCCAAAAAGTCTCGCAAAGCGGCTGCAAACGTTCCAATGCCTTTTGTTTTGGTCATTGGAATGAATGAACGCTCATAACGAGTGCAGTAATAGCCCAATCTACAGACGCTTGACCTTCACGATCATCCAAACATGGAATTGCTCCGGAGTCCGGAAAATGAAGCGATTGAAAGCGATCACCCAATTATCCAATTAAATTCCACCACACATTGTCAATGCTCTTTCAATCGTTCCTAATTTATAGTGCCTCTGATACTCCCGGGGGTTAAGTGAAAGAATGTTCATGTTTTTCCATACACGGGATTTTCCCATCCCGTAATACGACACCTACCTTCTGCTCTGGCACGTTTCTCGAATTCATCAAACAGCCGGTTCACCTCGTCCATCTCGCGGCGCAGTCGGCGAAGCTGCGGATCGGCCGGATCGCCCTCGGCCAGCAGCTTGTCCGCATCGTCGTTCAGCGCCCGGCGGATGGCCGTCCGCTGTTCCGCCCCCATCGCCAGGAACTGCTCAAAGTCCCAGCCCTTCACCACCTTGATGGTGGCGAAGATCATGTTCTGCCGCAGGCGGAGCTGCTTCTTCTGCCACAGCGCGACCGAGCGGTCGAACAGGCGCTTCAGCCGCTCGGCCGCCTCGATCGCTTCCTGGTCGGGCGGCGGCAGCAGCAGGCAAACGCCGTGCACGGACCCTTCGACGCCCTTCGATGTCTTGACGCGCCACTTGACGCGCCCGGACGTGTCCAGCAGGGTGCAGGTTTCGTTCTTGTCCAGCGAAATGTTGCCCTGCTTGTACGAGCAGATCGACTGCACGGTGCACTGCCGGTTCACTGGCTGCTTGCGCTGCTTCAATGGCACGATCGCGGTCGCCTGGTGCTGCAGCTGCGCAATCGTTTCGCCGAACGCGTTCAGCTCCTCGCGTATGTCCTGCATGCCGCGCAGCAGCGATTCGCCCTGATCGAGCGTAAACTCCGACTGCGAGTACTTGCTGTTCAGAATTTCGTCCCGCTTGGTCAGCCAGTTCTCGGCCTCGCGTACCTCGTCGAAGAACGAGTGGTAGTCGGTCGCATGCTTCAGGTGCACCTCGAGACAGAGCGTGAGCTGCAGCAGCCAGGACCACTGCGACTGGAGCGCCTGCAGATGGCCCTCGATACACTTGGACGCTGGGTGCGACTGGACGAGCAGGGCCTCGCCGCGGTCCAGAATGGTAGCGAAATGCATTTCGCGTTTTTCCAGCTCGGACATGAGATTCTGTGGAAAGAGGGAAATAAAACACGAAACAATTAGGAAAAATAGGTTTGATCAATTATATCCACTACAAACACGAAAAGCAGAAATGAATGACATAAACTACTACTACGCTTTTCAAAACTACAAGAACACTTTATGAAACTATCTAACAACACACAAAAGAAAAGTTCTTTAAACATGAACACATATTGGAAAAGGTATAACTAACAGTGGACAAAGGAAAAGGTAAAAGTTGGAACAGAGAGAGGAATTACACTAAAAACATATTGCAAATTTATAACCAACGTAAATCAAAGAAAACATATACCCGGGTTTTCCACGGGTTCTTATAGTTATGGGACACTTCCTTGACTCTTTCTTATAGGAAGATATCTTCATATGGTGGTATTTGAACTCTATTGCACCATTTTTGAAAGAGTCAATAAAGTGTCCCACAGCTATGGAATCTCATGGAAAACCCTGTAAAGACAAACAACAACAAACCAGAGGGATGAAAACACGGAATCATACGAAGAAACGGATTACTTACTTCCTCACCATTTCCATAAGTACGCTTGATGTAAGTAGACTTTTTTGGTTAGAATTTTGACACAATGAACAGGGGGAAGATGTTGTTAGTGTGTAATAAGAGACAGCAAGGAAATGGCGAAACGATTTATAACCGAACAAACAAAAGAAAAAAGAGAGAACAGAAGAATTAAGATGAAAGAACGAAACGACAGAACGACGATGTTCCGCAGTGGTTAGAATGGGGATTTAGTAACACTGAGACATTCATCTGAGACGGTCTTTTATGTGTGTTTCGCCACAAAAAAGGCCTGTAACACCTACCTCATAGTACCGATGGACCGCCGACAGGTCCAGGTTCTTGTCGGCCCAGTCGCGGCTCACTTCGATCTGCTCGCGATCGTTCAGCCAGCTAAGTTCGGCCGTCGCGGTCGCCAAGAAATCGACGAGCGCATCCAGATCGGACAGGCGCTTGGTCGAGGTGCTCAGCAGCTCGGCGTACACCTTCTGCAGTTGGCTCAGGCGCTGCCGGTACAGCTGCAGCTCCTCGCCGGTGAAGTTGGACGCGTGCCGTTCACACTGGGCTATTTTAGAGTGGAACTGGTCGATCACTTTGTGCTCGTGCTGATGGCGCTCGAGTTCCACTTTAGCGGACGGAAGGTCAGAACCGTAGTCGGAGGTATGCAGTTGTTTCTAAAAGGAAGTAAAGCCAAATGTTATTATGCTGTGGCGCAGCACTCTCTTCGGCAGACCAGCTTACCAGTTTCGATTGGCACCATTCAGTGTACTCTTGCACATCCCGGAAGTAGGGGTTGGTGCCGATCTGTCGCGTTTCCGTGACGACGCGCGTTTGCTTCGTGATCGTCGTCTCTTGCACCGGATAGCTCAGACCGGACAGTTTTTGTACTAGGCTAGTATGGAATGTTGTCCTTAGCTGGGACCAACGTTGGTGTAGCTTGGTGACCCTGCAAATAGAAGTAAAACACACATACATTAGGTGACCTGTCTTCAACACCTTGCATTGCCCATTCCCGCCCCGAGACTTACTTCTTGTGCAGGTCGCTCGCCTGCGGATAGCGACCATCCTTCAGGTTGTGGCAATCGTCGTTCATCTCCTGCAGCGGCTGCTCCAGATGCCGTATGTCCCCGTCCAGTCCCTCGACGATGTTCTTCGCCTCGACCGGATGCAGACGCTCGATGCGGCGGCTTTCCTCTGAGATTCGCGTCTCAATCTTCGTGATGATCGTCTCCGTGTGCTTGTACTCGCGCTGCACCTTCTCGGCGATCTTCTGCAGCCGCTCGAGCCGCTGCACCTCCTGCTGCAGGATCGAGTCGCGATCGGCCAGCGCCGACATTAGCCGGTGCCACGCCTTCTCCAGCGCCTCCGGACGGAGCTCCGTCTCGACGTCCACCTCGCCGATCGACTCGAAGTACTTCTCCAGCTCCTTGTAGATCGAGAAGAGGTGCTGCTTGTCGCGCTGCCGCGGCGGTACCTCCTCGGTGCGGAACCGGTTCAGATCGGTCAGCAGCCGCTTCAGCTCGATCAGCGTGGTCGGGAAGGCACGCTCCTGCAGGAGCGATGTCTTCTCCCGGCACCAGTACAGCAGCTGCTGGGCCTGCTCGCGGTACTCCTGCACGCGGCGCTGCGAGTCCATGTCGAACAGCGGGTGCATCTGCGGCGGCTCAGGGAATACATCGTACAGCGAGCTCAGGTAGGTGATCATCGATTTCTCATCCGGCTCGTTCGTGTCGACGTCTGTGAAACGGAGAGGATATATTATTTTAGTGTGATGTTGTGTCGCCTTATTTTTTACAAATTTTCAACGCTGGCAGTTTGCCTTTTTTGCTCTTAACCCAAGAGCTTCGGGTTTATCTAGTATAAAACATAAAGTGAACAACATTGCTGAGTGTCGTAAAACAGCGAAGAAAATACGCCAAGTAGAAGACAGCATCATGTTACGGTGCCTCAATAATGAGGCATCATACCGTTTACAGCGAGAGGGTGAAATATTGCCCTAAGGGCACATCCCTTTAACGCGATGACATTTTCACGCGGCTACCACTACGCGGATATATTCTGCGACTGCTTTTTCCTTTTTCGGGTCAATCCTACAGCGTGCGGCATTTAGTACACTAAGCCATCCCATACGCATGTCTCAGCATGTGCCTTCCCTTTAATCTGACCGCCACAAACTCTGTTAAAGACGGTCTGCGTCAAAACAGTCCTCTCCCATTTCCCCTATCTCACTGTCATCATCGAACAGGTCCACTCTGCGTAAAAAGAGTGCCTGGGGACCTCCACCAGCGCGCGCGTGTGAAGGCTTTTTTCGTGCTCTTGCAACCCTACTCAAACGACTTAATCAATCGTGGGCTAGCTGGTGACATCCCCCCACCCCTTGCTCCACCACCCGTTACTAGTCGCTCCTTCTCTACCCCTTACCTTCCGGATCCAGCAATCGCGTAACGCCGTACTCCTTCTCGACGACGTGGAAAGCAACCTCGAGCCGCTCCCGCGGTCGACGCGATCGTGATTCTCGCCAGTCGATCAGATCGGGTCGATTCCGGTGGATGAGCGCGGAGAATGCTAAACCGTCGCGCCACGAGCTGGTAAAGTCGTTCACCCGGACGCCCGGGTACTTGGCGGTCGAGCGGCGGGCCCATCGGAGCAGCGCCTCCCGGGCAGTCAGATTGTCCTCTTGTCCGACGACAATGTCGGAAATCTAAATCGGATTAGGGGAAGAAAGAAGGAGAGAGAAAAGAGAAATGTTAGATATAGAACGGATTTGGAATCTATTTCACATACTTTTGGTAACCCAGTTGAGTGAGTGAACAAATAATGATCAATTAAAGGAATGATTTTAATTTTAATTTAAAAAATCATGCAGACAAGAAGTAATTCCTCAAACAGGCAATTGGAATAAATCTCAATAGCACAACCTTAAAATCACCTGCTAAGTGAAAGCCTGCTCATTAAAACTGACGCCCAATGAGCTTAACAAGAGCTGCAAACACAAGCTTTCAAATTCTTTTCCCACGAATGCCACGAAACACCTGGAATTTACAAATTGAAACCGACAGCACAACGCCATCGCGGGACAGAAGCGCGCGAAAGGCAGCCATCTGTAACAATGCTGCATAAAAATGGCACATTTTATTCAGCACAATCGCTTGTCCCCTGCCCTCGCTGAGTGCAACAAAAAAAAAAAGACAGAGGTTAACTGCAACACAGCAGCCTCCGGGAGTGGGATGGTTGTTCTCGCTGGACAATATCCGCATCCGACGCGCATTGTGCTGTATTGGGACCTCTTCTCTCTGCGCGCAAACCATTGTTGCCCGATTTGACTGTGGCGTGACATTTTACATTTTCAATGCCATCCTCACCGCACAACACACTGGAGGGAGAGTACAGAGCACGGCGCTGCATAATGCTTCATTTTAGCTGCTGCGAATCGCAAATCACGATCTTTGATCGAGCAATGCGGTGTGGTATCATCATAGCACGGTTGGAGAGCTCTTAATTGAGTGTTGCCTTCTGGTGTCACCACAACCGGCGATTGATGGGGGATTCCTCTTCAACGTTCAATCAAACGATTTAAGATCTATAGAGAGAGATACAGGCCTCTTCCAATAAGAAACGAAAGCCTTTTAATACGCCACACACAGCATCAGTTACAGCCCGGCCTAAACAGGTCTCAGCGGACTGTGCCTCAATCTGTAAGGCTTTTTAGTTGAATTAGGAAAAATTAATTACTTCATTTTACTGTCAATCTTGCCAGTGCCGCACCACCTTCGTCAAAAGTCTGTACCAGCGGGTTGCGATGCCGCCCGCTTTTGGTCCTCAGCACAAGCCTTTCGTTAATCATCTTGTAAATGATTTATTTTCCTTCTTCGGATCGATCGCTGTCCATGTTGCTGGCATGAGGGGAGCTCTCCGTACCGAAGCCCTTTATTCCTCGGGCAAAGAGAACCATTTTTTTAATGTCATTCGTTACAGGACAGACAGGGAGAATAAGCTGCGTCATGATCGTTTAACGTAGGGCCACAACTGATTGGTACGTTTAAATAGTGATTATAAAATGGGCAGCCGTCAGAGTGGTAGATTTATTACTACCGTTCACATTGTGGTCTATGTGAAGACCATTGTGAAGACCGGTTCTATGATTACAAATTATGCGAAATATTTTAACTTGGAATATAACCTTGGAATTTAAAATATTCTTTAAAAATTGTTCAATATTTGCATAGAATAACTCAATGTAACATTGCAAGTGTATTCCATTACTATTCTTTATGCTATGTTCTCTAGGGCAACCATAAGGCCTATGCAGACTCCAAAGTACCCCCCTACAAGGGTTTTCATACGCTTCGGATATCCCCAAAACGGGAAAAGCACGAACAAAAGTAAACAAACCGAACGATCGTGCAATCTATTATGATCTACGATTCCTTAACGCCAGCCTCTGCCGACGAGCAGGGTCACGTGTGTAATGTAATCTCACGGTGACAGACAGACAGACAGATACAACGAACTATGATCTTCCACTTGTAACTACGCGCGCACACACAGGCTGCAAGTTTGTCGATCGCTCAAAACAAGCATTCGAACCTCGAAAGGAAACCGATACATTGTGTAAGCGGTATCTTGCTGGTCAAGGATCTAAACACCCAAACCCCCAAAACGCTAGCCACCGCATCAGCAGCAGCAGTAACACAAACGAACCGCAAAAGGTGTATGATTGACAGCAGAACTCCGTCAAATTATTACCGCGGCACGAACTTCGGCTTAATGAATCAATATATGCATCAAGGCGTTAAGCCGCTTTCGGCAGTTTGGCGCCTTACCTGACGGCGGCGGCGTCGTCGTGTGCATCGTTTAGCGTCGCAGCGTGTTTTTTCGCTGATGGATTAGCTGTCAGAAGGGAACGATTATCGAAACTCCACACTCGGCGAGGCATGGTTGACTAAACAAACATCTTTATTTTTTGGGACCTCTTTTAGGATCTACCACGGAAGGTGTATCATTTACCACGTTGGATCCTTCCAGCAGCCCTTTACTGCGTTCCTTATACGGTAATGCTAACAATCACCTGCACTACGGAGGAACGAGTCTATCAACTGTTTTGGAGGGATTTAAGTTTCCTGAACGTTTTTATGGTGCAGCAACACAGACAGGCAGATGTTTGGCGCTGTCCAACCGCAAACTGCCCTTGCCCTTAGCCACCCCACAGAGAGGTGATATAAGCGCCATCGAGTATAACCCCAACGAAGGAAAAGATTAAAATAAGCCGTAATAACAAACATCGCCTCCAACACAATCTACACCCGGGACGTTTGTTGAGGGTGGAACGGGGATCCGTTTCTCGGCCCAATGGTAGTTTACATCGTTTTAAGACCGTCGCTCCAAATTCGGCACTCCAAGCAGTGGGTGCCGTCATCCAAGTTTGGTCTTTGTTGACTGAGTAGATTAACCAAGATGGAAAACGGTTCTTTTGAGCTGCGAACGTTAAGAACCTTTTAACATTCAATTATGACATTCCTTTGCAGCAATATCTAAGAGATCCCCCATATAGGTTCTATTGTTATGGTATGCGATAAGAAAAATGGCTGAAATTGTGGTCCTTCGAACCGGATTTTTTTGGGAATATTGAATTTTTACGCTTCCTATGAACTGCTTCGAAAACATTTTGGTAAATTCTTCTTTTTTATCGAGAAAAACAACATTCTATTAACAGCTGTTTGATCAAGCGTCATATGTTGTGGCGCAGCTTGTGCTGTCTGTCTGCTAGCCCTTGCCACCAATCGTCGGTGTTCGTTTGAATCACCGCACACTAACAAACGCGCCACAAGCGGGCGTGTTTCGATGAAACCGGGAGCTTCATGACGCAGAATGGAATGCACTACGCATATTGTTGGTAAATTATTCACCCACGCTGATCATATCGAAGCCCTTTTGCAAATGTTGGAGCTCGCAGTGTACTACTGCACGGTACACGCCAACGATGATCCTCGCGCTGTGCTTGAAGCCAATTTGAGTTCGGAGAGGAAATTATAGCACGAAGAGCAACCATCAAAAGCACACATTCTCACAACCGTCAAGAGTATGTATGTTCAACAAGCACAACTATACTCCGTACCTCTCTCGATCGGATTCAAAACGTATCAACATGCCATGCCGGCTAATGATATTGCCTCGAGCAATTACGATCGCTCTCCATAACGTCATGCGCCTGCGCCTCGTTTGGTGGTGATCGGGGCTCATAAAATAAATATCCTCCGTTTGGCTCAACAGAACCAACCCTAAAACCAACACATCACCACCGCGCCGCCGCCGGCGGGAGGCCAAGCTGTGTATCTTTCATGCCCCAAACTGACAGCCGCGGCGACACAAACCAACAGCCATAGATCATGTAACACACGGTTGTAAACATTGAACGGTACAACACCATTACCAACGTGCTGCTGTGCTCACTGCACACACAGCCCCCGGGGGTTGATAGAGGTACGTGTCGACATGTACAGAGGGCCGTCCCGCTGTGCCCTGTTGACACACAAGCGAGTGAGAGAAAGAGTAAGCTTTGGTGAGAGAGAGTTCGTCGCTTGATGACGAAACTTGAAACCAGCGTTGAAGTCTTTCGATTAATTTGTTTTATAGGACGATCAGCTGAACGCGTGTAAGCGACGAACTTTGAAGCGAAGCAATCTTAACGCAATGCGTTAAATGTAACCTTCGCCGGCAGCTACAAACTCTACGACTATTTCGTGCAATTATTTCCTGTGTCGTAAAATAATTACAAGCCAAAAATAACCTTCACCAAGCTAACGATGGCAAATTTGAATTTTTGATTTTTATAGCAAAAATGATTCATTTCCCGTCAGCAGACCCGCTTCCACTCCCGCAAAAGAAGTTGCTACCTTTGCCCGCTTGCTGTCCAGCCGGCCGGTACGCATGTAGCCAATCTCGGTCGTCTTCACGTCCCGGTTCTGGCGGATCATGTTGTCCGCCTGCTCCTGCTCCTCGGCCCGCGTCAGCGTCGTTATCTTCCGGACAATGTGGGTCGTCATCCGCCGATGACCATCCGCTGCCCGCTGCGAGCTTTTCGTCGTTTCGAGCGTACTGCCGAGCACCTCGGTCGACAGGCGCTTGTTGCGCGTAACCTCCGCCACGACCGTACTGCTGCCACCGCCTGGGTCGGTTTGGCGCGGTGCCGCCGCCACCACCAGCTCGTTGCCGTACGCGAGCGATGACGGCAGGGCCCGCCAGTGGTCCCGGTTGATGCCATCGATCACGTCCGGCAGCTCGGTAACGGTCGCCTCGATCACCTTCTCGTTCAGAATCTCGTGCCGAAAGCGCAGATTGCTATCGTCCAGATTGGTGGTGATGGCTGGCCCGCGTCCACTCGACCGCGAACTGGACCGGCTCTGGACGACGGCGTACGACGACGAGCTGCCGGGATTGTTTTCCCGCTGTGCCTTCATAAACACCCTGCCCCGGGGTCGAAACTCATCGTCGATTTTGTACATTTTGGCGTTGGAATCGTCGGCAGGCAGCAAAGTTCTGTGTCTTCGAACGCGCCACTACGACTACACTTCGAAAATTTTGAAACACTTTACAACACTGTCTTTGATTTCGTTTGTGCGATTATTCGGAAGCATTTAGCAGTTCAGCTAAACGGTTCATCTACACTGACACTGATTGGCACGCTACGAATAGAAAATAATCGGTCATGATACACACTTTGCTGTTGCCTTTAACGCAGCGCTCGCTTTTACACCATTAGATACACAGTTTTGGTCTGAAGCAGATGTATTAAACAGCTATTTTCCAATTCACTTAAAAATCAGAGAGAAAGAGAGGAACCAAGCGAAAATCGAACCAACACACTGAAGATGCACAGTTCTAATCAACGGCCCAAAAAACGGTTCCGATTACGGAAGAAGCTCTAAAATAAATTCACAAAACAGGCATTCACTGTGTACTTAAAATCCTACGCCCAATTTTCCATCTACAAAGCACAAGAACAAAAGAAATTAAAAAACGCCTACCACACATCGCTAGTTTTCCACCTGTTAGCGAACGCATTTTTTTTCTACCCCGTTTGATCCACAGCGGAGTAATTGTTGAAGAGCGAAGAAACCCCTTCTCTAAACCTTTGATGTGTGAGGTAAGAAAAAAGCAGTTTCAAACACAGAACGTACGCATTCGTGAGCCAACGTTTGGTGCTATCTCATGTTCAACAGAGTACGGCACCACAGCACTTGCACGTACACGTTCGTTTCTTCCGGATGTAACGGAACCATGACGAGACATCCGTGACGGGAAGCGCTTCATTCAAAACGGCAACGGGTGGTGAACGATTCCAGAGCCTTCTAACACAAGGTAGTGATGCTTTGGCGTTGGAGAATGGCTTTCATAGGTCATTTAGGCCATAGAATGGTAGTTAACAATTGGGTGGAGTTTAAAGCTCCATTAAATACCTTCTACGTCGTTTATTTTGATGCTCTACGATCGGTACATTTGGAAAGAAATGTTGCTTTTTGATATGGTATATAGCTAAAATTACATTAAAAAAATCCTCACTAAGGAGAGTATTAAAAAAATAGTATCAATCACTTTCATACCATTTTCTTAGTCATTTCAACTCACAATTCACTAACTTATTAACGTCGGATGAATAAATACACCAACCGAGACATTCGCACACTGTCTCTGTTTATTTTGAAGTGAAAGGAGCATCACTGTTTTTTATCTACCATCGTGCAGTCGATTAAAATAATTATCAAAACTGGACATTCCACTGTGGACAAGCAAAGCCCTGCACAAATGCCGGAAATTCCACCGGCACGTTGTACTTCAACACTCACTCACACACAGTTAACACATGTGCAGTGGGTGATTTAGATGGCAAAGATAAAAATAAAAATGATAGATGTGTCACAGTTCAACATAGCAGTGAGTGATGGTGTTTTGCAGCACAAATTCGCCTTTGATGTTGTCATTTATGGCATCGAATTCCTATGCTATGATCGAATATAGCTAGCGATGAACACACTCTGTTCGTGGACAGTAATCTAATCATTTTTAAGCAACATTAATAAAAAAAAACTAGATCAAACTTCAAAATCGTTGCAATCAAGCGAAAGAAGTTTCAAATATTGTGCAACCTCCTGTGCTGACATCTTCCCTACGTCGCGTATAATCCATCCATTCTGATCCGTGTACACTCCAAAATCGGATTCGATATGGGCGTAAAGTTTGGCAAGTGCGCCATCGTGTTGTTTTAGTTTTTACTTGCCATTTGCTGCTGATTCTTCCTCCACCAATAAAAACCCCTGCTGCAATACTGTAAAAGCCCACACAATAATCGACCACACCACCCATTCCAATTCGCTAGGTGGTATTGGGTATGTGTGGGAAGCGCGGCACAGCTCGACCGGAACAGACCGGACCGACACAGCCACCACCACCCAAACCAACTGGGGGGGGGGGGGGGATGATGATGATGGTTTTCGCTCTATTTTAGGTAGCGAATCCCTGTGCTGGTCACACCACCACGTTGCAGTTTCTAACCTATTCACGGTATGTATATGTAAAAAGATCGCTTTTCTGATGATGGTGGTGGGCGCAAAAAGCACCGGATGCGTGTGGTGGTTGTGTGCGGTAGTTCTCCATAAAGATATTTAAATTGCTATAGATTCGTACACAAGCACGGAGGTGTACGGGAGGAGCTGTTCTGGTTGTGCTTGCAGCACAAATCAATTTTGCTGCTGCTGCCGTTTCTAATGTCCACTAAAATTTGTTTTTGTGACGTTTTGAATGCGTTCGATTTTAGCCAGATAGATAATTTGTCATTGCAATGGCATTTACGATATGTGTAGGAGTGGGAGAGGGTTCTATACAAGTGAATAAAAACAATCAATGTTTCTAGAGGGGGTTCGTCGCCTAATCGCAATTTGGATACACATAATCAATTATTATCGATATCAATGAGGTAATGTTCGGTGTTGAAGAAGGATTTTATAACATAATTCTAAAACAAATTAAAATATTCCAAAACTTGTTAAAATAATACAAAAATACTTTTGAGAAGCACTTTCATACAAAACCGAATTCCTAGCCTTCTACATTCCACACCTTCGCAGAGGATGTCGTCTCTATTTCCTTGCTAGATTCCTCAACTCCTATTTAGAACCCTTCAAGCAGTTAGAACGTACCGGCGGCGACAGCCCAAGTAAGGTTCATCGCTTTGCGTTCCTGTAATTCAATTAGCTACCGATCAGTATGCGGTAACCAATGTTCCCCCCAAAACAAAGCAAAAAAAAACGCTAACGTGACCACTGTGCGAATGACACGAGAGACAAGTGCACATAATACACCACACCAGACCACCACAACAAAGCACAAACTAGCTCCATTTGCAAAACGCATTTGTGTTCTGCGAAGGTGTAATGAAAGAACACACAGCAATGGCGGATTGCTGCTCATCTACACAGCTGATAGGTAGATACAGTGTGTTTCGCAACATTCGCAACAAAATGTTTCAATTTTAGGGTTTTTTTAAATCAATATTATTGTCACAAAAAAAAGATACCCGCAACACCTGCTTATTTGTTGATTTACTTCTTAGTGTAACATTAGCGAATTGAACGCGACACCGCCAAACAATGTCATCGTCACGAGCTATGTCGTGGGCGCCAACAAACTTGAATGTGGATCACCAGAGCACAACGTAGGAGGATGTGTGCCTGGGTCGCACTGTGAGGTTGAGTCTCTCTCGGTGAGGAATGATGGTGGAGGCGTTGCTTGCTATTGCTACCAGCGGCCAGCAGCTGCTGCTACTACGCACCACCGCCTCCACACTACCATCTCTGGATCCATCAGTGTCCCACTATCGTTTTGAAGCACCTCACAACACAATGCCTTCTCAACACATTAGCGATGATGAAGGTGTCAATGGTGAACAAATCACCACCATCATCACCCCCGTTGGAGGAACCTACACAACCTACATTTCGCTGCCGCTTCGTCTTCCTCCACACATACCGACCCTGGCGGCAGTACACGGAGCTGCCTTCTTATCGATAACGAATCACCGATCTGTGTACGGTCGATAAGAGATTGTGCTGCTGCTCCTCGGGAAGCTCGCGTGATATTGAAGCGTACATGGTTGCACCTCTTGCAACATCAGCTACGTCAGGGCCTATGGGGTCCACTCTCTCTCTCCCAGCGTTATATTTGTCTGCCTATTGTGACCAATTTCCAGACGCTGCGTACACACATGTCACATGCCCGCGAGGAGAAATTTAATTAATGGTGACATCTTAACATTGTAATACAGGCAAAGGCACAAAGGGACAAGCACCTCTAATTATAGGTGGGGCCACACATAGATCAAACTGTCTCTTTCTGCGTTGGTTTGTTTCTCCTTCTTCCTCTCCTTCTCTGACACCTTTTAACTAGTATGACCTATGTCATTTTACGCAGGGCGCACATTGCTCTCTAGGTGCGAGAGCATTATTTCTTGCTTTATTTTTCCCATTTCACTGTTCACCAAATATATGCACCAAACTGTAAATTACGGTGCAACACGCATACAAACTCCACACAAAAAAGGGCAGGTCCATAACCACCGCAAGGAGAAGCGCAGGTTATTGATATCAAGTTTCACCGGTGTTGTGAGAGCACTTTTTTACAAACACTAACACCCGACACACACTCCTCTGCTGTGTGATGGGCGCTTCTTGCCATCCCAAAACTTCTTCGCGCACCACCCACCCGCGCACCATCCGCACCACTTTGCTCTATAATCACATAAACACACACTGTTGTATTTTTCCCAAACGGCAAGGAAAAACAAATAAATACACAATTGGCCACTTTTTCCAGGACGGCGGTGGGAAAAGCCGTTTTGGAACGCACAACACAATGCGATGCACAACACACCGAGAGAGGAAAGTTTTGGGCAAATCATGACCTTTTTGCGTGGGTTTTTGGGAAAGCCGAAGTCACTTGCAGTCACTGATTTTGTTGATAAAATTTAATTAACAAACAGCTACTTTTTTTTGCTTGGAAAAATATAAATAAGCTATTATTTAGGTCTAAAAAGCACTTTCACAGATTGTCAACAAACGATCCCATTATCCAAAAACATCGAAAAAGCGCAACAGACGACGAACTTTATAACTTCAACATTGAAAGCGTTTGTATCAAATATTGTTCCACTACATTTAAATCTCAAAAGCAACTTAAAACTTTAACACAATCCATTCTTCTTTTCAAAAAATGAAGAGGCACACACAAGTAAACAGCTTAACGTATCGAAACAAAAGGATAGATAAGAGACAGATAGTACACAAACAAGATCGGGCACAGCTCGACTCTCGGTCCGTTCGTTACGTTCGCTAGCAATTGACTAAACCGTCAACTGTCAGACACGCGTACGCGACGGTGTGGACATTGTTGCTTCCCTTCCAGAGCGCTCATACACCAACCAACCAACGCTCCATCGCTGTCGGCTGGGGCGGCTCTCCCTATAAAAGGTGTATCAAGTCGACGCCACCGCACCCCTGCACAGAGGTAGGTCACCACCACAAGCTCTCTTACGTTACTACGCTCTCGGTGGTTGTGGTGTGCAGCCGCCGTTTAGGTTAGGGGTTCTCTCTCACTTTGCTAGATTCCGTTGCTGCGTGTTGGCGGTGTGTTATTGTCGGTGACGTTTCCTACGCTCCGCACTATGACACGAGAGACGGAGGGGGTACACCAAGAGAGAGTTCACCGAATGTGACATATAGGTTCTCTATATTCCCCGGGCCCGAGTGTTCTCTTTTGCAAGGGGGAACAGCAGTTTGCCGCTTGTTCAGCTTTCCACCCGCGTACACAGAGGGCGGATGAAAACAACTGGGTACGCTCGACGAACCACCACACACACACCACAGCTGTCAAGAAAGGTTTGGTCTGATGGTGAGCCGACCCGACCCTTATGGCCGGAAGTGAACAAGTGGAAAACAACGAATGGGACGTGCTGAGAACTCTCTTCGTCAATGTGAGGTTTAGATCTTTCTATTTAACGAAGTTACGAATAAAGACTATCTGTAAATTCATGTCAAACCTTATCCTACTATCCTTAAAATCCTAAGAGTGATGTACGATTCTTTACCAAATAAATCCAATTCTAATTCTACAAACTTTTCCACCGATTCTCACTTCTCAATTCCCGCTCATAAGCGCAACCATGCAGAACAACCGAAGCCATACCATTTCCAATGCACAGCAAAGTACATTGGGCTTTAAAAAGATATCTACACAACTCTGATGACCCCAACCGTACAGCGCTGTACACACAACACACGCATAATGTGACAGCTGGCAGCCTTTTTTCTCTTCAGGTAGATCTCTGTGTTCTCCTGCCAACTTCCACTGAAACACGCGTTCTCTTGAGTTTGCGTAGGTACTTTGCACAGCTTTGCGTTGCATGCCCAATTTCGGATGCCGCCAACAGAGCGAGCGAGCATGCGCCCCAGACATCAACTGCTCGATGCGACCGAGGTAAACACAGTTGGTGGGGGCACACAAACATCAACTTTTGAAGCTCTGCGCATCTCCCTTGCTGGCGGCTTACGCGCACCTACAACATATACAGGGTTACCCCAGATCCTTTTAATTTAATTCTCATACACCGCACGCATATAGGCACCACAGGTCATGGAGTATGACACGGCGACAATACACTCCTGGTAATGCGCATACTACTACTGCGTCTCAAAGATTTATGATCGGTGTAAGTTGACCGAGACCCTTTTTACCCCTCGCGCCCGCCACCAAGAAGGGCCTTCCTTCTCCTCGCGCATGTACTACGGATGGAGAGCCTCCGGATATTTGTTCAGAGCTGCCAACATCTTCACCTGCCGCCCCAAAGTCCATCGCGTGCGGCTACGACGACGAACACACGACCAGGCGCAGCAAACCGCCGTGCGATCCTGACCAAAAATGGTACGATCAAGTTCAGCGCGCGTCTCACCAACTGGTGGATTGATTACGTCACGGATTGTGTCCCGCACTCTGTCGTCCACCTCCTCGTACCTCGACGGCGTGCCGACCCCGAGGGGGACATAGTAAACTCGCCCACAGACGTGAAGCATTCCTCGTGAGGCCTACATACTCGCAGCAGTAGCAACGGCGAGCAAATACACCTCTCCATCGATTGAAGACTTCCCCGGCAGTCGCGTAGGAGATTTTCGACGTGTGATAAGACATTGGACACTGGGGGCGCATGATGAGCGTGGGATGTGGTGGCATATGAAGATCACCGACGCAAGCGGAGGAGAGGTTCTCTCCCTACCTACCCAAGTCAACCCGGCTATGAATTAGGGCAAGGACAAGGTTGCGTTTGCGTCGGCGTTCATAACCAACCAAGGTTTGCTGTGCCAACACAGTTGTGAGTTGTGGTCCAGCGGGGACAACAGAGCAAGGGAAAGATTTTCTAAAGCACATGGCGACCCGAGACTCGGTCACATCCCTCCCTATCTGGCCGCGCAATTGTTCGTAGGCGCACTTTTCGAGCCCCACCTAGCATGGAGGACCGTCGTGAGGTCGGGCGCTCTCAGTCGCGCCATCATCATGTCGCGCCTTTTATGCCTTCCTGCAAGGGCACCAACGTTTTAGGTAGCTCCTAATCGGCCGTCCAGAGAGGTAGGCTCTATTAAACAACACGTCCTACACATGAAGCGTTTACATTGATGATCTAAGGGCGGTTTGATCGATTTATAGTCTCTTTCCACTGTTTTGGAGGCAAACGTATACTCTCTCGTTGAAATGTCTAATGTCCAGAAATTTCAAACCAATGGGAATATAAAACTATACTGTTTATTTACTCACTCAACCCCGGTTGCCAAATACTTATCTATGAACATCTTGCGCCGATCAAACATATTGGACCGCTATCGCTTACCTGAAATGAAACAAATGCAAAGAAAAAGGTGTTAATTGATTCTGTTCAAACTGAGCCTTCCGATGCTTCCCATTCAGGAAACGGAAAACAAACATCGATTCAACATTGCGCAGGCTTGAGTCATTTATTGTAAAAATGGCATGTACAGTTAATTTCCAAGCGTAGGAATGAAGAGCTTACACAGTTCCAAATTTGAGAATAGCACGCATATTGATTAGCAGCCTATATTAGCATCATGGTTCAATTTTGGTAAATATTGCATGCATGATGATTGGAGTGAGACTTGTTTAGAGCTTGCCTAAAATGAAAACCTTACACAAACGTTACAAAATACAGCTCCCCATAAGTATCTTTGCAGATTAAATTATTCCTTCCTGCATTAAATTGTGTGTCCCGACAAAACAACACCCATTGTGATACCTGTTCCGTCGCTTCCGGTAAGGGAAGAAAAGCGTTCAACAGTACACCTCTCACAGCAGAAACACACTTCATAAAGTCTCTTTGTTTATTTCTTCTTAATGCAGCACTAAACGCACCAGAGCATACAGTCACCCACTACTACAACAATTTGCATCCATTTTTCATACCGCACACCCAGGCGACGACGACAGCTTTTCAACCTTTCCGTTGAACTTTACGCTTCGTTAACTTGCTAAGACAGCACAAGGCAAAACTCAACAGTACAACGCCTCCGTGCAGAGGAAAATGTACGACTCCGTAAGGGCAAGGCGAAACTTTTGCTTTACGGAAAGTGTTTTTCCTTAAACCGTGCGGGTCATTTCATTCTGTATTCGCATGGCTCGGTCCGGTGCTCCTGTCGTCTCATCAACAGCTGCCGCTCGGGACGGAGCCGATCATGGTTCCGGTTGAAAGAACGTTACGTAAAATCAGCTGTTAGTAGAGTTGGCGCATGGCGGTGGATACACAAATGTTATGCCAAACGGTTTTTCAGTCCAACATATAGCTGCTAAGCGGGTCCTATTGTTTGTCCCTCATACTCAAGGGGATCTGGGGGCTTGCGTTAAAATTAGATTCACAGAATCTTTCAAACAAAATTGAACGCACAGGAATTTATGATACAACGATAAAGCATTTATCTGACGACGCAAGGTTAGTTCACTGTTATCATATTATCAGTACGCTGGGATTTTGTCAGTCCCGTGCCGTATAGCATACGTCAAAAGACACGAAAATAATTTGCCAGAGAAATAATACAACTTAAGCTGCGCCGAGCCACTTTATCAAATTAGACAATTTATCTTATCGATCGAGTTCGGGAAGGTTTCTAGCTCGCTTGTCGACTGTTTGGAAAACAGAAAGGAAAGAGAAGAACGTGAGAATGGGGATCACAACTTCACGCTTACAATCATTGCTTGAATTGCTTTGATGTAGCACCATCGGCCGACCGACCCATCAAAACAATCAACCTAGTGACCTTTTTGTCTCATTCAACAAGCTGCAGCACCCCCGGGTGATGAGTGATCCGAGTTAGAAGAAGTTTGTACCATCTTAAGCCTAAATCTGCCCACAAACACTTCTGTAGATTGCACACCGAGCTGCTAAACATTTTGTCTACAGCAGCAGCCATCGGCCAAAACAAAAGACTTCAATGCTAGCAACAGCAGCGCACGTCAAAAGCAAGAGACGAACCCACAACAAACACACACAAAACGCTCCCACCCGTTCCAGGTGCTATTATCAAAAACATTTCCTTTCGTTTAAATTGCTCCAATTTTACACATAACAAACATTGTTCATTGTCAGAAAGTTTAGCTTCTTCGCTTCGGCTTGTGCCGCTCCGAAATCGTGTCATCCGGGGGGCGGTTTCGGTGGGAGCTACAATTTTGACGGAGCACAACGGAAATGAGTTTTCCCTTGACGAGAGAAGGAAATACACAAACACACTTATACACACACACTACTGTAGGAAAACATCTCAATCTGAGTGTGATCATGGAAATGAAAGTTCGAACCGGCCGGAGCTTAAAGTCGACGGATTCGCCAAAAACCTTCCCTGAAAGCGCGCACGCCAAAAACAGTCCAATTAGTGGCGATGCGAATTGGTTTGCCCGTTGGTGGTTTTGCGTCGCTAGAGCGTATCGCATACGCTCGTGAACATCTGATGAGAGTGTTGCTTTTTGGCATTTTCCTATGGTTTAACAGAAAACAACGACAAATGTCGCCAATTGATGTTAATTTTTTTGGGTTGGCTTTGTTTCCCATCCGCCATATGTCCGAAAGGTGCCGGACGAAATTGACCATGCCTTGGCTTTTATATCTGCCTCATTTCGGTACAGATTTAGTCAAAACGAAACACTACACTGACATTTAAATGTTAAATGTATAATATTCAAATATTTTTTGAACACTATTTTTTTTCATCCCTTAATATAATTCCGCTTAATAGTCCATTGGACAATGAAAATAATTTAAATAAGCTTGACAGGGCGCAATCACCAGCTCAGCAGGCACGCGATTACACCCTCCCTATTTTCTCTATCAACTTTAATTGGGCCCATGTAAATCCTTGCACATACTTGCAAGTTTTTTTCTCCATCTATTCCAACCTCTTAGCGCTAACGCCAGTGAGAGCTAATGGTTATATCAACCATCAGCTTCATTGCATTTAAATGTCGGGTTGCGGTGAAGTACAAAAGAGACCACCGAGACCGCTGTAGAGCAGATGCCGGCTCCCGCGCAACCACAAAGCATGGTGGTTGATGTTACGCGCATTAAAGCCCTTGTTTAGTCGATACATGCAGCTAAACGGCTGCTGCAATCACGTGTAAATCGATTTTATGCAAAAATCTACATATTTCATTCCCCTTTCCTAGCAAGCCTTTTTCTCGCGGGTGGACGCATTTAAATGTTGAAGGACTGCATTGATACAGAGTGCCATTACATAATGCGATTTTTTATTTCAATACATATTTTCAGGAATATTTTGCATTTCATTCTTCTCTATTTGATTCCTATTGCAAAAAGGGAAAAACATACTTCAAAATGACAAAGCAAAGTGTCACATTATTTCCTCAAGAGTCATGTTAGCGAACAATTTCATGATTAATTCATTTGAAATCATTTGAATAAAACACGACCATACACACTTCCATACAATGCACTGTTATCAAGACACTCAAGACCGCTCTGTGTTCTTACCGTGAAGGATGAATAATTGCATTCCAATTAGCATCACTGCATCATCCATTCTACTGCAGCCGTGAAGGCAATCAACTATCGATCAACATAAATCAACCCACTTCAGCCGTAGTAGGATAATTCCAGACCGAAAACATCCTCCGCAAAAAACAGGTCATATTCAGTTTGACAAATAAGCAAACAACAATTGCCATAAATTGCCTCACATATCTGCCTGCTATATCCGAAACAGAGCACTCCCGTTCACGATCGTACCTTAGAAGGATTTAATGCATTAAACATTTGTTTTCATAAGCTTTTGAGATGAAAATTCAATATTTATCATGCCCACAGGGGGTAGGCAGAATCAATCGTTCCAATTAAGGACGCCTCTAAACGCACGAAACAGCAGAGGGAGGATTGGATTTGGATAAGAAAAGAGCTTCGATCTCGAATCAATCGAAAATAGCGTGCTAAAATCAACGGCAACGAAAAGCGTACGCGCACTGTTGCTTCAGCAAACATGACCGCGATGATAGAAATCCGCCTGAAAGTATGCAATAGCGCGGCGTGGTACACATTTCTTGCACAACGGTTCATTTCAGTGCACACAGTTGGACAAACGATGTTTTCACAAAACTAAATTGATAGAATCATTTTTTTTCTGTTCAAAAATGACAAAACGTTAAGCAGACAGGCAAAAGGCGTACAAGGTTTCTAACAATCACACAGGTGGACAGGTTCGTAGTTTTAAATGTTATTCACACGTGTGTATGCGCAGCTCTCCTGCCTAATGATATTCAAAGTCACGAAGCAAAAACCCTCGCACGTGAGCATTACGCATGGATGTTTACGCCAACCAACCAGCCAGCCAACAAAAAAAGCCTTTGCGCGTTGTTGAGTCCACCTTGCGTTACACACTCGATTTGCCATAAAGGTGATTTTGATTAAAATTTAATCAATGCTGAACCCCCGTTCCAACGTGGACAGATGGTTTTCATACACTACTCCTCTCTTGCAGCATACTAAAACAGCAGCCAGGCTAACCGAACAACGCAGGAACGGTCAGTGTGTATTGCGGCCAAATGCGTAGGATGAGCAACCGTAGCCGCATTGCAAAGTAGGTAGTAGCACACAAGCTGTCAAAGGATTTTGTTTTATCCTCGCAGCACAGCAGCGCACGTACCATTAACCAAGTAGACCCCGTGTGACTGGAGATTGTGTGGGACGAGATGCACCCGCATATGGCCAAAACGTAATCCTGTTCGTTCGGTGGCCGTACGGCAGAGTAGCAGTATTGCCACTGGCAGATACACAACCGTGTGACGGCTGCATACAAATTAATGTCTGTTTATAGAGGGGATTGTGTTCTGCGCCCCCATCTGCAACATTTTGATATTATGACATATCTAGCTCAATGACAACCGCATCATCATAACCATACGCGTTGACAGATTTTGTATTTGGATAGTAATAAAGTTTATGCGTGCGCGTATGCAACACAACCTCAACCGGGCGCCGCTGATGTGAAATAAAATGCACGCCTCTTCAACTTGTGAGAAAATGCATTCTCATGAGCGATCTCTTTCAACTCGATGAAAGGGATTATATACTGATTTTGAAGTTTGATTTTATGGCCAAGTTGTTAAACTTAAACTTTAATCTTACGAGCTTGGGGTGTATTGACTCGATTTGAGGAACCAAGAAACCAATCAACACACTTTTCAGCCGTGGGAAGAAACGGTTGAATTAAACGAAGCCCTTCAAGATATTCAAGGCAGCAGTACATGACGGTAAACACATTGCGACACGTTCAATTTTGTTTTTATTTAATGGCAAATTAAATAATGTATTTCCTGACGTCACTAAACATCTTGGATACTTTAAAAAAGCAATTATATTCTATTAAAATTCCTAGTCAATTATATTTGCACACATATCTCCAAAATACTAAATTCTTTAAAAAAAAAACATCTTACAGGGTTTTACAAGTCAGTTTCGAATGTAAACATTGTTATTCACCGCATGCAAAATGTTGATCCACATCGATCTGACATTTCATTTCCATCACAATAATTTTTAATTTCTACAACATGATTTTCAACACGACTCAAACCGGATTGAGTTTGACAGTTCTTTGATATGTGTTGAAAATCATGTGTTCAAACTGAAATTTCATTTTGAAGCAAATGAACGATTTTACAGCTGTTGAAAAACATATTGGATGCGGTGAATAACAATGTTTACATTCGAAACTGACTAGGAAAATTATTCGTATTAAAAGAATATTACTTGTAGCTTTTTGCCAGAGTTAAATCAACTCCACCATGACCAGAGAATTAACACATCGACATCCGATCCGCAGCTTTGTAGCCGGATGTATGCAATCGTCTTCGTCTGACGCTAAACCTTTTCAAACTATTCGCAATGTAGATGATTATGATTAATCTTATCACTTTTATAACCCGTATAAAACATACCCCCGACCGATCGGTACCACTGTTGCGTGCCTCTGTGAATTGGTGTGTCAAGCACACCCACAATCGATCCGATCAAACGCTTCCGCTCTACGCGTTCGAAGGGAGGCAAAACCGCGCACACCTTAGCAGCTGCTCGCAACGCAAGGGCTGGGTCCCTCCTCTGTGGCAACAATTAGTGTTTCCCATCTGGGAAGCGCGTCATAAATTAGCCAGCCAGTGCGTTCGCGTTCGGAAGATAAAATACTACCGATAAAAAGAGGCAATTGATTTGCCTGCCGGAAGGCCGGTGGGGACCAAGAAGCGCTCAGAGGTCACGCGCAAACAATTTAATTATTTAATCACAGGGTTGACTAATGAGCGTTAAATTCGAACGCAAGAATGCCTCGTTACGGGGGCACTGTGGCAGAATGGATGAGTCAAACAATGGAAGGCTTATCGTTTGGTTCAAATCGTGCTGATTGATTTTAAAAGCACAACGTCCACACAAACAAAAATCAATTTTAGAATTCTAATTTATTCCACATTTTGCTAAATTTTCCCATAAGGAATTTTAAACTGATGGGAATACGTATGGGAATAAGTGGGTTAACAATATTACACAATAACATAAAATTTCGCTTAGCGCATTCAGTCCCACAAAGCCTAAAAACCGCAAAAATGTGGGCTCAAGAATCTTGCCTCATAATTGATTCTATGTCAAAAGCATGTCATAAATTATTCCCCAACCTTTTCGGCAAGCTGAAATATTTCCTCAGTTCGTAAACCAACGCACATGATTCGCCTCGCGGCCCTCGGTTTCACCAACGCTCGGCGCAAAAACTCAACTTTCCATTTACGACTAGAGTTCCTAGTTTACGACCAATAAAAATATCGCACCACGCACATCATCGTTGGGGCAGCAACAACGTTACACAAAACAAACAAAAAAACACCACACTTTGCCATTCTTGAATGAACGTAGTGTAAGCAAATTCATTCATAAAACTAAAGGTTAGCCAGTTTCGCGGCACAGTTTTACCTAAAAAAAAAGCAACAACCAACCCACTAGTACACACTATTCACCATATGGGGTAGTAGCGTCGTGTTCAAACATTCGCACAAAGCTCAAACGACCCAACTGGCAAGTTGTTTCACTTCTTCCCCCACACGCTCACACACCAATCAAGTTCGATCGATTACGTGGGAGTGTAGGTGATCTTGAGAAAACGTTACGACGAAAAAAAAACACCCGAGATTTTACTTAAAACTACCAAGAAATCACCACCAACGCACGAGCGGCGGCGGCCGGGTATACTACCTCGCGCCCTCGCAACCGGATGTTCCGGTGACATTTTTTAGCGACTGCGTCAGACTGTTTCACCGTTTGTGGGTGGGGGTGGGTTGTGATGTGGTGATCGAATTTTGAACGCGACAAAAACAAATCGCTATTTTGCCGTTCGAGCTATCTTAAGGCGCTCTTACTGTGGAGAATTTGCATATCAACACTGAGGAACGCGGCAAGCGACGAACCTCACACAGGTAAGGTATACTAAAAAGCTTCTCTGCCCTCTAATGGCCGTAGCAGATCGATTAATGATAATGATCTTCCTGCATTATGATACAACCGATTGCGTGCATACAATCGAGCAAGATACGTGCAGCTAAGCTGAACCAGTAACCAGTTTAGTGAGGCAGCTTAAGTACCCATTACCTTCATTTGCAAACAACGCCACCCGATCGTCATTAGAGTGTGGCGGGGCCGTTCGCGTGTATCAGCGCGGGTTAGTGTCAGGTTTGGCTCGTGCTCGTGCTGGCTAGTAGCAAGGTAGAGGCGGCATCCACCATCACGGCAGCATGATTGATACGATAATATATAGACAGAACATTGAACGAAACCATTGAGCGCAATGTTCGCAAAACCGGTCGCGTTTGCTCTTATTTATAATAAAACAAGGCTTACAGAGCGCTAAATGAAACAATCAAACACATTGCAGAAATCGACGCAATTTACATAACAATATCAATATTTATAGCATCAGCCTGAGTGTCGTACTGTTGACAACAAAAAAAAAAGAAACAATTGTTCGTGAGGGAACCAATAGTCTGATCCGTCACTGGCACGAGAAACTCATAATGAATGGTTGAAAACACTTTGTTATCGTTCAATAAATAGCATTTAATGCGTCACCTGCACCCCCGTGCGCCGCACGAAAGAAAAGAAAACCAGCTATTCAAACCCACTCTGATTGCTTGCAATTTAAAACCACCTCTTAAGAAGCGGAACCTGTTTCTGCAACTCATTCGCAGTAATATGGCACACGCTAGCACACAGAGCACAGAGACACCTACAGCAACAGCAGCAGCAGCAGCCGCCGCCGAATGCACACATAAATCTCTTCATTAGCTAATTTCTGCTGTCAAGAATGTGTTTTTGGCGTGGTTGGACGTCAAGGTAACCGACAGCGGCGCAACTGAGGCGACGCCAACCAATCAAGCATTAATCCCTATACTTGGGGTGGTGTCGCGGGAGGGGGAATGCAAAATGCAACGAAATAATTCGTCCACATCCCGCCGTATTGTGTGGGAGGCTGACACATTGCCCACGCAGTGCAAACGACGCCGGCAAATGATCGGCAAATGGGTACCAAATACTTCTAAAATTACATTGATCGGCATGTTAAAACATTCATGAAATTCATGCATATGAAAATGAAACCATTAAGTGTAATACAGGGTTTTCTGCGTCAATTTAGAATGTCAACAATATTTTTCATTGCTTGCTAGATGTTTTTCAACAGCTGTCAAATACTGAATTCGCACCTCAATAATTTGCCAGTTCTTCTATAGGATTTTCAACACGCCTCAAGCTGGATTGAGTAAGACAGTTATTTGTATTATGTTGAAAATCATGTGTAAGAATTTCAATTTTATTGCTATGCCAAAAAAATGTATGATAGCTGTTGAAAATCATCGCGTAGGCGGTGAATAATGATGTGCACATTCGAAACTGGCTAGGGAAACCCTGTGTTATAACACAATTAACATGATATGAAGAGAGCATGAGATAAAGCGAATCAATCGGAACATCGAAAACACAATGCCAACCAACCGCGGCTGCTGCAAAATTAAAAGCGCACTAAAAGATGCGGAAAAGGATACGGTAAAGGAAGCTTGAGACACGTTTAGCGTAATCCTATAGGGGTTGCGTACAAACTTACCCGCCGTGTCCACTACACAAATCATTGGCGCAGCGAGATCATCGGCCAGAGTGTTTGGGGTGGGTTAGTAATTTAATTCATTGCATGTTTGAAAATTCGATACGCATGTGTTTTGCTCGTTTTTTTGTGTGGGTGTTTGCATGTGTAATGAATTTTAAAATTTTAAATTTCGTTACAAATCAGACAAACGGACACACGTGTCGATCGAATCACGATTGCCGATTGAACGCATCGATTGTAGGGAGAGAGTTGAAGGGATGTTACAGGGATGAGTGGTACCGTAAGTGACATTGAACATCGGCGAAGGAGGTAGAGTTTAGTAAACATGCGGCGGCAGCGCGATTGTGGTGAACAGTTTGGTTGCGCGGCATTTCGATTGGTGTGAGAAAGTATTATGGCAAGGTGTGGGGAGAGCAAGGGTTGGAAGAAAACAGATGATAAATACGAATGTTAAACAATTCCGTGTAGCAGTGTAAAAATTGAATTATTATCATATTCAATTCGTTCCTACTAATATCCAGTAAATATTTCCAATTCAAACGGATTCTATGAGCTACTGTATAAGCTATGAACTACAGTCATTGGAATTAATAATTGCAATTTTTGGTGGTAAAAAAGATGCTGTTTCAACATAAACGTAAACAGATTCCAATGAAGAGCTATAAAAAAAACATCTACTCGTAACCAAAACAAAGTAGCTTCAAGAGTAATTTGATTTAATTGCATGCTCTCAACGTATTTCTATTTCGCGATCCATTTTTTAAATTGCTCCGTATCCTTTCTTTATGGCTCTTGTGTAGCACACTATAATTATAGCACCTACCTGGAAGTGCAGAATGATGGTCCATATTAGACCCAGTGTTAGCTTCGGATTGCCGTCCACGATGTCCTCCGCCCGGATGTTGACTAATTTAATCTTTTTGTACCGCAGAAAGTCAAGCGCCATCTGTGCGTTCTGCAGCATGTGGAATCGCATTTTTCCTTTCTCCCTTGGCTAAAATGGAGAGACAAACAAATAGTAAAGGTTAAATTGCGAGTTTCTTATCATACTACTATTGGTACCAAGCGACAGATACTTACAAGATGTTCGCCAGATAATACTTCCAAGAGAGAAAGAAGATTGTGTCCATCGCGCAGATCTTCGAATAGGTCATCGACACGACGAGAGGCCTAGAGCGAATTGAAATAAGAAGAGATATTAGATTTATTTAAGAATACACAATTTATTTTGTAGTTACATCATTTAATACGGCATTATATTAATGCTACCAACGCATGCACCAGTAACATGATAGGTCAAGTGAACGATATAGACCAAAACGAAAAGAAAAAGAATAACATAACACAAATCTAAAGAATCAGAAATAATTAAGCTTCGATAACGACATTTGTTTGATTTAATGACTAGATAAAAAAATTATATACTTGGAACTGACCAAAGGTAATTACAACAAAGAAAAAATTGAGCAGAAATCTAGTTGCTGAATAAAAACAGTTTGCAATTAGCAACAAATTGATACAATAAGCAAACGTGAGTATCTAAATAAGAATTACTGCGCATTTTTACATCCAAGCTTTTAACTACATGCTCAGAAGAACGAACAATATGAATATGTTTTTGCTTAATTAACGATATTGTATAGAACCACATCTTATTGGAAATGCAAAAAGAGGAGAAACTAACACAACTGTAAGAAGTGATAGAAGAAAGTTCATGTCAAGAAGAAGATAGAAAAAAAAACAATAAAATAAAAAAACTTCAAATTAAAAACGTCAGCAACAATCAAAGAAGAGAAAACATTTAAACCGAAAACAAACAAAAAACATCATTAAACACACAACGCAAAAAGTGTAACACACAGACACACATCAGTCGCTGAAGTCAAACAACCGATCAAACAAAACCGAAAAAGAAAACAGTGAGGTATTATTTCACTTCGAAAAAACGAAAACGAATCCTTTCGACTTACAGCTGGCGGACAACAGGGTAATCCGTTGATGATTACGCAAACATGTAAATGGGTGTAGGTCTGTAATAGAGGACGGGAGAAAAATAGAAACACGAAAATAACTCGTTTCAGTACAAAAGTATGAGCAGCTGGGCAGGCAAGACAGGCAGCGGCAGCAATAACGTTTTAGCCAATACAAAATGAAGCACAATGAGATTGGTTTTAAAGTAATAGCAAATTTCCAATTGCGGAAATAAAAAAACAGAAAAACAAAAGGCAACTTAAAATCAAATCTACTAAAACAAAAAGTGCACGAACCCATATCTTTTGTTTTGTGAAATGATGTCAATCAAAATCGAAATGCAATAAAATAATAAATACTGCTTCAAAGCAGTAAAATAATTAATTTCAATGCAAATAAAAGGGCGTTAACAGTGCTCCACTAAACACTAAACTACTACACTGGGGTGAAAGAGAATATTCAAGCATACCTTTAAATATTTCCAATGCTTTAGGCGAATGTATTGTTGGAGAGTGGAAAAGGGAGGAAATATAGATTAAACAACAATTCAAAAAAGGAAACAATTTTGTCAAAAATACTTGAGAATAAACAAAGAGTCAAGACTACAAACACATCAATGTACAAATATCAATCACCTTTCAATGTCGCAGATAAAAAATATATTAAAATTTAAAGATTATTACAAAAATCAGCTTTACATGCCTTCCAGAGAAATTTAATTTTCTTTTATTTTCAAGCAATAATTAAATGCGGCAAAACCTCCAATTTCTCAGGAATTTGGTCTCGTTTGAATGTAAGTTGAAATTGGCAAAGCAAACGGACACCACCTACAAAACCTTTCTGGCACGATTATTTCCTTCGAATATGATAAGATAAGGAAAGATATCATACCGTACATTTTACACACACAAAAAAAAACCCTCCAGTACACCACACTGATAGCAAGCCCCCATTCCGGATGACAATCTAGCAGAGGACAAGGTCGTTGAAGGTAGCCTGCCTGGGTAGTATTCTAACTTATCTATACCTAGACCTATGTTTAAAACACTACATACACGGGCACAATTATTAAATTGCCCTCGGTTTGCTCCATTTTATCTATATTTTGCAGTGTGTGTGTGACAGAAACACAGCTGTAGTAGGCTCTTACTGTATGAGTTCCGTGTGATTTAGAAATAATAAATATAAGCAGACAGCTTCTTTCTCTCCGCCACACTCCACACCAGAGTGTTTCAGAGTTGATTGACCTTCGTTTAATTTCCTCTACCGAACCGTGGGCCGGCATCGTACACCGATCGTTAGCAAAAGGATCGAATTCAAACGCTACCAGGCAGGCAAGGCACAAACAAAATGAGCTTCTTCACCCATTTTCGCATACCTAATTGGTCGAGCTTTCACTGCAAACTCAACTTAGGCAACCGGGAAAGCTAAGCAGCTCCCGGGGCCGGCCAAGGAAGAAGGTAAAATTGCTGCCACCGTGCGCAACCAACCACCCGCCGCTGTCAAAGGTTAACATGCTCGGGGCTAAACGTGCCGCACGGGGCAAACCTTGGTGTTGGTGCTGTGCAGCGCGTTCGGATGGCGGCTCTCGTTTGAACTGTGAATTAGAAATCGGCATAACAACGCTCTAACTACACATCAAATTGCATATCTGCAGGGGAGAAGCAGTGTCGGGAAAAAAAAATCATAACCAAGATACTACGATGATTATTAAAGATGGTAGGACGAAAACAGTTTCATTTCTCCTGCTATAAGTTAGATTTGACATGCACGATTTTGTAACAATTTCAAAGTAAATTAACATCTCAATTGTATTGATTAAATTAATTCAACAATATTCTTCAGCAAAAGAAAAAAAACATTTCAAACCATGACATCAACCATTACAGGGTTTGCCAGATCAATTCCTAAAGTTCACATCATTAGTCACCGCCTTCAAGATGTTTTTCAACAGCTGTCACACATTGTATTGGTATCAGAATAAAGTTTCAGTTCTTACACATGATTTTCAACACATCATAAAGAACTGTCAAACTTAATCTAAAAGCGTGTTAAAAATCACGTGCAAGAACTGAAAAAATTTTGTGCTTCAAATACAACATTTGACAGCTGTTGAAAAATATCTCGCAAGCAATGAAAAATGTTGTTGTACACGGAAACCCCTGTACCGTGTGCTAAAATTAAAGCCCAACCCCTTTCAAGCACCTCCCGGAGCTAAATGCCCCGTCACGGTGGATCTCACAGCGCCACCCTTTTCTCGCGCAATTTCTCACAAACATCAGCAGCAAATCAAAGCTTAACCTTTCCTTTCCCACCCCGGATCGATGAAACCGATCATCGATTGACGTGTGTGTTGTTGTTGTTGTTGTTGGTAGCAAAATACAACGGGCAACAACAACAATAACATCAGCAAAAAATGGATAAGCCGTATATTGGCGTAAAACGTTCATTAATTTTGGTTTACGCAAACGGAACACACGACCGGGTCCGGCCGTCGATTGATTTCTGATAGGATTAACTCTCCCGCTGATCGATGAAAGCGCGCGCACGGCGGACGGAACACTGGCATCATCGCCAGCAGATTAGCTGCCGGTCAAAGCGCAAAGTTTTGCTGTTGTCTTTCAAGCTTGGGAAAGGTAATGGTGGAAGGGAGAAGAGAATAGTAGAGATGGGGAAACATGTTTTACTTTTGCACCCCTTGAGCTGAGTGGAGAAGGGTACATTGGAGAAACGTTAGAAATGTCAAAAAGCGCATGAAGAGGTGTGAATGTTTCATCAAACTAATAGAAGGGAAGGTCTGATCCCATTGTACAAATTAGTAAACAGTTAGAGAACATTATTCATTTTTATAGCAAATAGTATTTCTCTTCGTTAACACATATTAATCAACAGAATGAAAATACAGACTTTTTTTCTTTTTTTATCTGACATGTCAAATGCCAAATAATCACCCTGAAGTACAAATAATTTATACCAGCCTTTCCAGTAGTGAAAAATAGTTCACATATCTCACTTAGTAAGCCAACACTTACTCCTCTAGCATGCCATAAATGGCCTTCAAAAGGCTCACATGATCCCATGCACAGATTTTTCATCAAGAACGACACAGTGCACACGACACCAGCAACGCATCGGATTACGGAAGCTGTCGTTTCGCGATCGTTCCACCGAAACCCCGGGCAAATCTCACCACGCGCGGTGCTGGTTTATGACACATCGTTAATGTCGGCGGGATTTAGGCGACGCATCGCTCGAGGATGTTTATCCGCGCTTCCGTGTTCTCACCGTTTTTACTGCTTCCGGCGAGTTTCTTCCCTCCCGCGATGCACACTGTGGCCCCATTTTAGACTCGTGAGAGTGAAAGGAACCGATCAATGTTCACTTATGTTTAAAAAATGATTCCTATAGAAAAATACTGCTTGTTGTGCATTTTATGGCACATTACATTCGTTGCAATCTGTTGCAAACACAAATTCTCACATTTATTATCCAAACACAGGCTTCCCTTTTGCCCTTTACTTTCTAAAGCATTCAAACAGTGCTGGGCGTAAT
This sequence comes from Anopheles merus, assembly GCF_017562075.2. NCBI lineage: Eukaryota > Metazoa > Arthropoda > Insecta > Diptera > Culicidae > Anopheles > Anopheles merus. The sequence goes on from NC_054085.1 coordinate 22,238,076, forward strand.
GAACCTCATTTCGCGCCTCGCATTCTTCTAAACCCATTAGCGGACCCCATAACATTGCAACAAACGAGTTTGCATATCTCTGCGCACTCACTGCGACTCATAAAGCCGCAAACAACGGCCGCGACTTTACGACACGCTTGCGCAAGCTTCTTCTTTTCATCCCGTTTCAAAACTACAATAATGAATGCCATACGGCGGCGGTTGCAGTCATCTTTGCAAGTGCAAATAATGAAGGCGAAAAATAGATTCCATTTCCTGCTAACCCAAAACCCCCCTCTATGGTACAGGGAACATCATGCAAATGCTCCACCATCATCCCAGACAGTCCCGGGCGGGACTGCAGCATCCCAAAAATGCATAAAGCAAAACACATTTCGTCGCTGTTTGGAGTGCAGAAATATGGGCACAAATGTATCCATCATCATCATCGTCCTCCTTGGCATCATCAACAGTTGCACAGTTAGACGGTCGCTGGTAAGGGCAACAGACACACAGCCGTCTCACTGTTGGAACTAACACGGCGTTTGGCGCAAAAAGCCGCCGACCCGGCGTATATTGTACGGTCCGGCATATGGTGCACATTCGTGTGTGTGTCTCGTACGTACACAACAACCGTGTCACGTGCAGGTCATTGCACGGACAGACGAATACTCTTCATCACCCGTCAGAGTGTGCTGTCTCGCGTACTGTTCCGCGGCATCGATTGTCGGAGCTATGCAATTTTCTTACCAAACAGTTCGGGGTTCGCAACAAAGTGAGTTCAAATGTGCGTATATACACACACACCAAAGGGCATATGCTAAGGAAGCTACTACCCAAACCTTCCACAGACTGTCCATATGGCTTCCTGACGTAGCCAAGCCAAAATGGTTCATGGTTTGCGATTTTGTGTGACGAATTGAGGGTATATTTTATAATTCACTTCACTTCGCTTTGTTTCGCGCTTTTCGTACGAGCGGAATATGAAATGAAGTTGAGATTTTAAATGGGAAGAGGAAGATGGTAAAGATTTAAGTTCCTTCCAGTGTAGTTTGTGGCAGATGTCTGGAATTAGCTCGCGCAAGAAGAGCACAACAATAAAGCGAGAACATGTGTGTTTTGCTTGTGGTCTTCTACAGATGGATGTTTATTCGCATACAAACTTCGCACCACACTTTCGGACGTCATCATTTTGCTGGTAGGGTTTCGTTAGTAGCAGCAGCTCATGAAATCGATCATCAATTTTTTTACATTGTGTTCAGTCCTGTCTAGATCCTCCCATGTTCATGTACAAGATATTATATATCTAACAGACGATTTATCAACATTAATTCTTGTACGACGTTAGTACAAATGATCTCGAAGATACGATACATCGATCTGCCCATAACCCCGACAACAGGATATTAACCCAAGCGTACCCAATCAGACGTCAAAACGAGCTAGTTGTCAAAGCCAATTACAAAATCCAGCCTGCCCAGCCCTCAACTGCAGCAACTGCATCAATCGTTACGAATGAATTAATCAACTATCAATTCCACCCTAATGATCACACCATTCGCCGATGCACTCACAGCGATCACCACACAACATCGGTATAAAAGCATGAAGTAATTGAGGCGAATTAAACGCTGCAATTCTACTGTCCCAATGATGATCACCCAATCGATTATGGGACACTGCGCTCTTCTGCTGTACGACACCAATTGGGGCCTGGCACAACCACTCCGTAGCTAATGGTTGGATTGGATACAAAGCATTTACTCCCGACGCCTGGCAAACTCGCCTTCGCCGGCCGGTCTCGCAAGAGCCGCGGGCCAAGAAGTACCGATAGCTTCCGGCGCATCTTCAACGCCGAGCTGCGGAACACGCTCGTGTTTTAATCACCCATCAACCTCCTCCAAATGGATATTAATTGTCTTGCCTGTGTGCTTGATGGATTTGAGTGCGAATGCGAAACGAGCATGCATCTTCTGTGGAGCTCTCTTGGATGTTAAGTTGCACCTCACATTCTTCTGTACAATAACTTTGCGCACGCGCGCCATTCCGCATGCAAAGTTTTACCATCGCGCGTCACTGATGTGACGAGGTAGCAGTCAGTAAGATACTCCCTCCTCTCTGATTCTCGGGTCCTCATAATTCATACACTTAACCTCGCCACCCGGCCATATTGGTGAAAGACCCCGGGCGCACACGTATGGTAAAAACCGGTCCACCAGCAGTTTTGCCGGTTGCAGATCACAGGCCAAGATTTATGGGCACTCCAATTACATGCACACGATGTTTGGGACATCCGTCGTCGTTGCTGGCGCCTGCGTTCTCAGACACCGAGCTTCTGACGCATCGCTTCTTGCACATCGCTGTGAGGCTTCTGAGTGCGGGCGTGTCATCCAGGCCATTCCAGACTGTCTTGAGGGGATGAGAAATTTATGCGAGAAGGAGACCTTCCATTCGCATTCCACTTCCCAGTAAGCCTGGGCTTGCTTGCGCCTGCCTACCCATTCTCCAAGGATAGAACAGAATATCGCACAGCTCTAAAAATAGCTCGAGCCGGGGCGATCTTATCCGACACCGTACGGGTAGATGCCGTAGGGGGTTAAAAACGGCCGCGGCAGGATTGTCAATCATGTTTTACCTATTAACCGGCTGTGGTTTAGCGATTGTGTCGCGCCATTCGCCCCGACCATCGGCGACAATGGTGAGAGAGAACGCCGTCACGCCGGCGTGTATCGATTTCTGAACACCTCCACCTCCTACTAGGCGATGCATCATCTGCCTAGTTAATAACAGCCCAAGTACGACGAGCTGCAACGCCGCGAATAGTATCACCATATAGGCAAGGCAAACTGTATCTATTCCACAGCGTCAAAAGTGTGTCTATGTGGTGTGAAACACCGAACGTTTAACGGTGTTGCGAGGAGCGGCACAACAATCAATAACACGTGTTTGCCGCCCCACTTGCAGCAACTAGGCTGTAGTAATACCATGTGCCCCATAGGTGTACTTGGTTATGCGCACTGATTTAATTAAATCCTTTCCGTTCGGTGCTGTTCTGTGTTTGGTGTTTGAGTGCAAAAACATCAATCCACCAAGCAAAAGTGCAAAACCTGGGGCGTCTACGTCGCCCCCAGAGAACCTACTCCACTCGCTGCGCTGTTCTGACTTGTTTTTTGGAGCGACTTATAAATGTCGAACATTGCCTGGAAAGAGGGAGGGAGGTTCGTACATGTGTAGAACAACATCTAGACCGCATGTGTGTGTGTGTTGACGCCTGCAGCTAATTGGGTTGTTAGCATGGAACGCACAACTCCCCCGAGAGAGGCTTCAACCTTACCCCGCTATTGAGCTCGGACATCCTTTTAAGGAATCGTGTCGAGCAGGCAGCGCATTACTGATAGCCATCTTCGCGTGTCTGACCTATTTGTATAGGGCCGCTTCGAAATTGGCTAGAAGGGCATGTAGAACAACAGCACATGATAGGTAAAAGGGCGGTGGTAAAAGGAGGATCATGTTTCGTACACCCCAACGCGAGACAACAATGAAAGTGATTTTAGGAATTCTCGACCTAAAATTCCACACGTTCACAGAAACAACAACGTGAAAGCCCGACCATTATGTAGGAGGAAACAAGTTGTTTACAGAATTGTATGACATTCTGGAAAAATGTTTTATTAAGTCTTGAAGGCGATATGTGTTTTTCAAAGTGATAAGAATTCATTAAGACCATCACACAGCAATAAAAAAAACGTTTGTTGGTTTGTCTTTATAAGATCATTATATTGAGCATACCTTTCACTTTGATTTGAGGCACAATATCCACAACGAATGATATGATTGAACACTTTCTCTACTCGACGTCGATGACCTTTGGCAACTTTGCCCGAGATACACCGCATACACACAAAAGTAAATTCCACTATCATCTCCAACATTGTAGCTGACATTCCACACCGCTGCTCCTCGTCGCTCCCTGTCTAGACAACCTACGATCTTGATGAAACATTCCAACCAGAAATAGCAGAAATCATGAAAACTACAAAACGAGACGCGCCGATTCTCCCCGTAACTTCACAATCAATTAATCCTACCCTGGGATGATCGGGTTTGTGGATGCTGCAGGCTGGCTGGCTGACGGGTGGCTGTAACATTTCCCGAGCCTCGTCATCTCCACACACAACAAATACAATGGAACTGATTCACTGAAAATTGTATTTCGCGAAATGATACCATCTTCTCGGCCGCTAGTACCCCAGCTGCTCTGCCCTGGAACTACCGTCGTGAGAGTTCACGATGCCGCCGCCGACGACAACGCGCGACCGGTTACAGAGGTTTTTTTTATCTTGGCGCACCAGTTTTGCTCTCGTTTTGCCCTTTCTGGGCGGGCTCGTTTAAAAATCACGGTGTGTAACACCACACACACACACAGGCGGCTTTTGGAGATATCTTGGAGGTCGAGGAATTGGCCTACGCATGGCCGCACGTAGACAATGCGCCAGAGTTGGAGCGTCCGGTTGGGTAGAGCTGTGGAACCCAAGGAATGTACGCCAACTTCCGAAAGAAAAGTGAACTAGAATGCACACGAGAGACTGGCTGCTAATTGGACGCTAAAGCCAGGTACGCGTAGGCACGTGTGTGCAAAGTGGTCTCTAAGGAGCTCTGACTAACACAGCAGATAGAGCGCAAATCGTTAACTAGCATCAGCTGCAGACTTCTGAATATATGGTACATTTTTTAGTACAAGTTCGAATACGACCTACATCAATAGCATTCTCTATTACACACATCAATAATGTTTTGAGTGTAATAGTCGGTAAAGATGTACATTCTATCAAGGTTCCATTCGCTCGATTGATTTTATGAGGTGATAAATAAACGTATGCTTTAAAAATTGGTCAATGCTTCTATGGAAACTAATCAACACCTTCGTATAACATATACTCGCCATATGTACACACCACTTGCCACTGCTGCATAGACACTTCAGTTTCGTTCTCTGATGCATCTGATGTTTGATCAAACGATGGGGAAGAACAGAGCGAAGCAGAAGAAGAGGTAGGTTGGCGGAAAGTTGATTGCTGTGTGGCAAAGGTCAGTGATCAGAAAACAACACAATTTACGACCAATAACTCAATTTAATAATCAATAATTGTACTGAAACCGTAGCTACCGTGGTACCGATGTAGCACTGAACTGCACCGATGGCGATAAAACTGACAACCAAACACCAAGACAGAGAGGAGAAGGAGGAGCCACAACATACCATCCAATACCAGTTAACAGATGCTGCGCTCTTACCAATCAAATGAACTCCCCAGATCTTTCGGGGTCGGTAGTTGATGATGCGCGGCAGTAGTATAAAACCGTTGCGCCACAATGGCGTCGCACATTCGTGCGGTTTACTTTTCTAATTGATTTTGAGGTTATTGTTTATGTAACATGCACTCGGCATTACGGTACTGTGCCACAACTTTTATATTTCTCAATGTACTCTAACAAAAAACACACACAATTAGAACAACTTGGCCTCTTCTCTTGCCTATCACCCTCGACCAACATCCGCTCTGCCGGCTCTTCTTCTAGCGGTAAATAACCTAACTTAAGCTACTCAAAAATCACTTCCCACATTCCACGGCTGGAGTGTACACATCACTACCATCAGCTTCCCATGTATTCAAAAGTGCCAAGCTTTCGCGGCGAAGATAACACCGCTTCCCAAACGGCACGGCGCTTCCTCTTTCCTGCCAACGAGCACGACCGCACAACCATTCCGTGACAGAACCATTATACATAGTCGAGCGAAAGCGAAATAAGGCCAAACCCGAAGTGATCGATCGGGTCGATGATAAATAAGTGTCTAGGCTGTCGCTTCATCGCGCCGCATGATATCTTCTCCTGTGCCTGCCCCTTGGCGGACCGTCGTCGAGCGGGACACACCGTTATGAACCGCGCAGTACCCCACAACAAACCGTCGAAACCGTGGAAGGCGTTCTCATGTGGAAGGCATTATTACGAAGGTAGGAAAAGGGAAAACGGAACATCCAATCCGTAGATTCATATTTCACGTTTTTCGCGAACAATTTCCAACACTCGACCGCACTAATGAATAGTTAACAGCCGGATCATTGGTCGCTAGGTGTGTGTGTAAGCTGGGCCTCGAAAAATACCCCTTTTTTAGGCGAAGCTCGTCAGAAGGGTGGTTTCAAGCGCGGCAAACGTTTCATTTGTTCCCTCTTTCGATTGTTTTGACACCCGCTGGTTATACGGTTGTCAGTCCCAAGCCCAGTGACGAGGTGTGTTATTGGCCAGTGTTCGGGACGTGCGATCGGGGAGGTTTGGATAGATTTCTCCCAATAATTGAAACTTCTACTAACGCTCGGTAGAATTACTCCTACCCTGGAGAGTTCGCTATAAATCACCATGATTAGCAATCTTTGAAGATGACGGGCTAATGCAATTGTATGGTATGTGATGGAAATGTGTTGTGGATGGAAATGTGGAAATGTGACGGACAAGGAGACAGTGCTGGATCTACTGGAAAATTGGTTGAATAACTTCAACAAGATAGACAGCATAACAGATTAATTTTGCTATAAAGAATACCATAAGTTTTTATAGCTCAAATACTTAATTTTGCCATTTTACTATAAAAGCTGAATTCACCAATAATGTTTTATGGTAGATTATATAAATTCGTTATAAAAAAGGGAAAATAAGAAATTCATCTTTCAATTTGCCCGTGCAAAAAGAAACCTGACAAACCTTAGTGTTCTATTGCAATATGCTCCGAACACAGTCCACCATCATCGAAACAATTCTCAAGATAACTTCAGTGGAACGTATCAGAGACACGACCGTTCGCTGTGCGCTACTAGCCGGATTCAGACAATGCACTAACCCCCCATCCGCCACAATTGAGGGACCCACCACCCATATGACCATCGCCCGTGAGAAAATGAACATTAAAACCGATCTGCCTTCAATTTTCGAATCCCAGGGACACCCGTTTTTGCACCCACTTACTCACTACTGCTACAGTCCTTCCCTCCATCCGACGGTACTACCCCGCCGGCATAATCGCCGTACCATTGTATGCAAATGTTTTTTTCTGTACGAAAAACGAAAACACAAAGTAAAAAATCAAACCAACCAAAACGCAAACACCAAGATGATAAAACATCGAGGGCCACCGGGAATTTAAATTGATTCCCTCGCCTCATACGGACGTCCTAGGCAGCGGGGGCCCCGCGCGCGCACCGAGAGCTAGCTCGCCAGACAGACGGGCGTAAGGCGGCTTCTCTTCTTGCGATCGGTACCGCCATGTATGGCAGAAATGACCAAAATGTCTCCCCCCAGAGAGAGCAGCACCACAGCGAAATAAAAACAGCACGCACAACACCTTATCGAATGCGCAGCCAAGGATCCCCGAAAGGAAAACCCCTTTGACAGGCTCTGGAGGACGTTGTCGTCGTTGCAAAGCCGTACGTACACTACCACCACCATCGCGCGCCCAGAGAAGGAAACGAAAGTAAATAAAAAGTGAAACCATACACACAGTGTGTGACTCAGAGAGCCGAAGTCTACCGGATAAAGCAAAAGTGTTGAAATAAATCCTTGCTTTCTGCTGCACAGCCGAGTGTGTCATTTTTGGGTGGAGTTTCGGGGTCTTTTTGCACCCAGAAGCATGTTGGTAAGAGGTTATTGTGTTGCGGACGTGCTGCTCTTCAAAAGTATCTCTCCTCTCACACGGGTAAATTCGACTACTTGACTGAAATGGAATAAATTAAATCCCATCTTAATACTATCCACAGCGTCTCTAGAGCACCATTATTAAAGTGCTCCAACGCTTGTCTAGTTCACAAACACTAGACCCTTCAAGATGCATTCTCGTTGATCACAAACAACACTTAATAAAAAGAAGGCGCGGGTGAGACCATTTTGCTATTCACTAGGTCACACTCTTCGCTTGTAAGGAGGTACTAATACGCTAATGCACACTTACGCAGCCACACACTGCCACATTAAATCTTCCAAGTGCCGCAAACACATCGATTCATCACTTACGACCTAAACCCTCCACAAGTACCAGGGAGGGCGGGCCGCGCGTTACATGAATGTGCATGGGCACCAACTGGGCACGCATAACAAACTGCATTCATTAACGCTTCGTCCTCCTCCCCGACTTGGGAGAGAGGTGCAGTGGAAGATTTAATGATGATCGGTGAGGGGACAAAGAATCAGAGTGCGCCACGGTTCGCGAAATCGCGGAATGTCGACTGCAGGGTGGACACACCAGTCGCCCGGGACCTGGAGAATAGCAGTGTAAGGGGCGAAATAAGAGGCGTTTTGTTTTGTTTGCAGTGACTTCTTGCCCTAGTATGCGTTCATTTACTGCCACCGTCATCGTGAGCGTTCGCCGCCATCCCATCTCTTTTATAGTGACCTTCTTGTCGTGATGTCGTCTCGCCCTGTGCGCTTCTTCTTATGAATCACGTTTTTTCTTTCGTTACGTACACGTTGCACCAGAGGCTACTAAAGGCCCGGCACGGTAATGTGTGTCAGCAGGGCTTGGCCGTAGTAGAGCGGATGCTCTTCTTGGAACATTGGAAGGGAGTATAGGCACGTTGGGAAATTACTGTCCAAGCGAACATGTGCGCGACACACTCTTCAATGATCGTTTCACAGAATCTGACCCAACCTGACCCGTCACCGGACATGCAGGCGCCAGTCGCACGCGAACAGCTCATCAGCCGAGTTTATACATCTGAATATTACAAATCGCTTCGAACAACTCATCTCTCAATATCCTGCTGTAGGTGCTGCTCTGGTGATAATCCATAGAAATAGATTCCAGACATTACAGACATTATAATTTCCCAAAGACTCGTCGTCTCTTGACAGCTCTAAACAAAAAAAAATATATCCATCGCTCGAAAAAGGCCTTTTCGTGTCTAGAATCCATCAGTGCACTAATTCCCACATTAATATACACTCACTTTACATTAGCGCTCGACTTGTTTGCCATTTCCAGCCCGCACACAAGAAGAGAGTCTCTGGGACGCCACAGAAGATCAGGTTCCGGTCGTTTGTTGTTTTACTGTTCCACCCACCGCCCTTTCAAGTTTGCATCAATTTCATAATGCTGAAAGCTATGAAGGACGACGGTGTAGGTGCGTCAACTAAAAGCGGGAGGCTACATCAACATTCAAGATTCGTTTAATTAGCATACAAATTGATAATTTGACACTGCCGGCCTGATGATCACCTTCAAACAACAGGTATAAGGCAGAGTACGTACGTTACGCGGCGCATGATTGTACCTTCCGTTTTAATGAATGGTGTTACTTTTGTGCCGAGGAAGACTACCTCTCTGTGTGTCTTAAATGTGTGCCTGACAATGAAGCTCTTTATGAGCTTGCTAACCACAGTATTGTCAAATAAATCACGCCCTTACGCGGGAGACAACCGTTGAAATTAGGTACATGATTGTCAAAGCAGCACCTCCACCACCGTAATCCTATCTACTCCTCAACCTTTGTTGACCAGTCAGAAAATATGATTGTTTGACACGTTTATCTATCCAAATGGCCTTTTTAAGACAGACTTACAAATTTTGGATCATCTCGCAGCTACCAGGCTTTAGTTTTCTCCCCAAACATGTTTGTTATTTCTTCATCGCACAGTTGAGAGCCTAACCAGAGTTCAACAGTTGAATGATTTTCGATTTTCACCTTGCAAGCGGGCGACAAAAAGTCATTTGGCAATGTGGGCCTTTAATGTAATCTCCTCCAGACTCTAGCTAAATCTGTCGCCTTTCACCGAAAGCCCACTCCAGGAAGCCCTCCACAGTTAGAGGGCGCGTTGATATCCATTTGAGGGGAAAATCAAAGCACGAGACAGGGTACACATACACGCTGCCGACAGAGATCATACGCGCGCATATCAGACGTGCGTAACGTAACTCGAGCCGAACGCGTACCACACGTTAAGATGGCGAATGGACCAGCAGCGCTTTCTAGAGCAGAAACGGACCGACCGTCGCGCGTAGGTCTCCGCCGAGAGACGCAGCAACGCACTAAGGGACAGGAGAGTAAATCATTCACGTGAGTCAGCTGCATGGCTTGCATACTTAACAAGTCCAGCCAAACCAGCCAGCCCGCCTGCCAGACCTAATTCCTGCACCAACCTGTCCTCCTACCGTTACAACCACCGCTACCCACAGCAGCGATCGAGGTGGGACCGATATTTTTGCAGTATCGGATTTTTGTTCCATACCGCCAACGTTCCTCGTGGGCATGGTGGCGTTGAAGTACGTTCCGCTTAAGATTTATTGCCCCTCGGGGGGAGGGAACCGATAGTGGCCGGGTTTTGTCGTTCGTGGTGGCGGCGACTACCACTAGACAAGCTACCGGACTTCATAACACCAACTGTTTGCCGGCGGTTTTCTTTTAATCGAATCCGCGCAACCAGCAAAAAAATCCCACAGCGGTGGCGGAGTATCGCGGATCTGTGAGGCCCTGTAATCGGTAACGGACTGCATACTGTTGTTGAGGTTGAGTGGCTGTTATTCCACTGTCTGAAAACTCGTACGATACAAGCGATATTGGATCACACGAAATCACATACAAGGAATCAAAGTAGAGACAGAAGTAATACTTTCTTTTTCCCAGGCAGTGGTGTTCGCTCCAGGTACACAAGGTACAAGGTAACTGGTAAAGTAATATCTGTTTAAGCTCAAGGCTTTATCATGTCAATATCAAAATTTGGGGGATCTATTGCATTCTCAAGTAAAATATATTCAAAATACTTTATTGTATTTACTTCTCTTTCTCATTCCTAATTCTGCAAGAAATTCATCGTAAATATTCACAATTAAGAAACAATCTCAAATGCATCCCTCCACAAATATTTTTGCCAATAACTATTCCAAAAACAAAGCAATCCTAAGACAAAGGTTTCTCTCTCGTAGCCTTCCTGCATGAGTGCGCCCTCCGATTGACCGGCAGAGAATAAATCTCTATTGAGGCATTGATTGAACGACACTCCCAATTAAGTAGCTTAACAGTTTCTCCTCCGTCTGGCTGCTTCTCTGAAGTACTCTACGCCCGAACCGGCAGACTGCGCGAGATTTGTACACAGTTTGCTTCCTGCGCTGTACACAATCAACGCGCGACCTACATTCCCTACTGCCCAGCCGAACCTTTTAGAAGCTTCGTTGGTAGCCGACGGTTTTTGAGAGACACAATTCCAAACAAGCATCGATTAATCATGAGCTCCACCGATTGGAGGGCGATTGCCGTTTAATTGCTGCAACGATGCCTTGATGTTACAAATTTCGGTTGCGTCGATGTGTTGGCTTGCCAGTCGAAAAAAAAAGCACACAAGATCTGGCGTTTACCACGAATTTTCGATGGAATGCACAAAGATCTGGTCTGGAAATGAATGCAGATGAATCGACACTTGACGACCTAACGGAATATCGATCCACTTCTAATGGTTTGGTGGCTGGTCTGTTGTCAGCAATATATGAAGCTATAAATGGCCTTGTGCCTGATAGGCTCTGAGTCCAATTTGTACCGTTTATCGTGTGAAAAATGACATCAAAAAAGCCTTAAAAAGAAAGATGCTCAAAAGTAATTTAAAAGCATCAAATATTGACAGCATTGGTTACTTTCTTGCATTTTTGGAGAACAGTCACTGAGTCAATTTTTACAAATGGTACAGTAAAAGCTGCACAGCGATAGGTTTAAGACCTCCTTTAATTTTTTTTGAGATAATCCAACCAACATGTGCGACTTACGAACAAATAATTCGTACCCAGTCACTCAAAAGTTCAAAAGTACTCATTTAGCACGTGTGTTCAAAAGACTTCATTGCACAGTAAAGCAACGAACGGAAGCAATAAATTGAGTGGAAAATGAAACATGTACTGCGCGATACATTGCACAACTACTGCTTTCCCACGCACGGAAAACATCGAAACTAAGAAACGTCAAACAAAACTGATACGAATGTTTTAAATAAAGGAAAAAAAACAGGAACTCCGCCATCCAAACGAAATCATAAATCTGCGACATCGAACTTGTGTGATCCATTAGTAACAACAACATCAACGACAAAAAAACACTCCATGAAACCCACAAGTTTAGCGAATTCCGAAATGAGAGTGAAAGGCGAACTGATCATGCTTAGCAGGGAAGGAGACAGACCCGTGCTTGTGTAGGTGGTCCCCACGCGGACACACACGCGTCAATAAGAGAGTGCAAAATTGATCACCCCCCTCCCAACACAACAGCAAAACCATTCGACAGCACATCATTATGATCATCATCATCATCATCATCATCATGAACAGCAACATCGCGTTCGTCGTTCGAATCGTCGTTACGAAAATAACGAAATTGGCCATGTCCGTGTCTTACCTTTTTCAGATGTTTGTTGACCCACTTCGTGAAAGTTTTCTTCTGTATGGCATCTCGCTCATCTGTGCGGTGGCGGCGGCAAGGGCAGGGACAGAAGGGGTTCGTTGACGTTTGACGATGACGAGCAGGAACGGGAGGGGTGGCCATAGAGGTGTACCAACAGCATCACAAGCAGCATCAGCAGTGGATTCAGCAGCAGACGACATCATTCGTAGGCGCCATCCAGGATCGAGCAGATCAACCGTTTCGTTGCCATTAGGTACGCATTATTTTTTGGAATTCATCAAAATGTAACGCATCGTTTGGTTGATGAATGGTGCCACGGGAGAGCGAGCGAGTGAGTGAGGGGGAGAGAAAAGAAAGAAGCATTAGTACACGTTGATCTAATTATGATGGATTGCGAGTTTAATCAACGAGCGCATGCTGAACAAAGAAACAAGAAATGGTTTATTAGTAAGAGATTTATAGTTGATAAAAGATCGCACACGAACAACAACACACACTCTGCGCGCGGTCTGGGACTTGACGTTTTGAGATCTTGAAATGCCCTCCTGGGGAGGAGTTCGCAAATCCGTTCCGACTACTTTTTGTAGCGTTTTTTGTTTGTTTTTGTTTTGAAGCTTGTCCCATCCGCAATCAAAATGGAACATCTTAATCGGCTTCTGGTTTGTGTGTTGTGTGTTTTTTTATTGCAGCAGGAAATTATAATTGACAACGAACTGGAAAACGTGAAGCGTTTGATTTTGGTAAACGGTTTTATAAGCGACCACCGCAAACGACGAACTACACTTTCGTCCGAAAGCCGGTAGTTGTAATTGCCTAGGTTTCGTGGAATGGTAAATCAAAACAAGAAAGGGAAAAATTAGGTCATAAAACCATCGCTTGTTGAAACCAAAGACATCATAGAAAATTATTTGCAATAGGAACGGTTCCAATAGGAATGATTCTCTTAATTAGTTAAATTTATTTTACAATTATATCAGAAAATTGTCAAGTTGACAGCCGTCATAACAAATCAAATGACGTTGCACATATTGCATGTTACAAAGCGACGAAGAAGAAGAAGATGTTTCAACAAAATGTCAAACTGACAGCTGTCAGTTCAATCAACCGCTTATTATTTAATAACAATTTAGAAGAAAAAGAACAATTTATGGTGCACTTTGCGATAAAAGTGAGTAACATAAAGCTCCTGAAATACATATTATCTAAATAACCATAATAAATTCGACTAAAAACTGTCAAATTCACACAGCAGCGTCTAATGTCGCGCTCATCAAATTACCACAAATACTAATGCATTATTAATTCCATAATTGGAAACATTACATAAGAAGCTCATTCAACAAATACACTATTCAACGTATTACTCACTTCAACAGAAGCGACCCTGCTAACCCGCCATCTCTTTAGCTATGAATGAGTATCCATAATGCATGTTTTGACAGTTAAATTAATGCAATTATTCTTCAGCGCCTCTTCACGACCTCCTATTTACAAACGGACTCCTCCTGCTTCTATGCGATCGCGCTGCCTTGTCCAATGCCACTTATGAAAAGGGCTGAGCCTATGCGCTATATTGCCACTCGAATGCGTACAATTCAAAACCCCTGCCGCCGAACATAATGGAACCTAACAGAAGTGCGATTTCGCTTCACAAACTGCAAACCAAGCAGATAGGATAGGTAATGACGACGTGAGGTATCACCGATCACACACCATATCCAAACCAACATTCTTCCTATGGAGGAGGTACAACAAGAAACCACAGCCATCCAACACACACACCCGCGATGGTCTCTTGATTCAAGGTCCAGAAAAAAGTGTCAAAAAAAGCGACACGACAAGGTGTTGTCTTACCGACCCAGTGCCGCATTCACCACCGGGCCCGTCCTTTTCCGTCTCCATCAGGAAACGTTCGATAAAGGGGGCTGGTGATGATAAAGCGAACAAATTTGTTTACTTCCTCCATTGTCACACATTTAGCCGCATAAAGTCCCTGTGTTGCTCTCTTGTCTGCGCCTAAGACAGTGGAGTGCTTTTGGAATGCGCTTGTGCGTGCGCACTCGACTTTACTCCTTCGGATATATCTTGCAGACTTACCCACACGACAGTTTTGTCACACGAGCGCGCGCATGTACAACATGTTTGACACTCATTAGCATAAACATTCTCCTTCTCTGCCGCACACCCCTGGCGTGGTGTGTGTGTTTTTGTCAAGCGTGCGTTATCACTGACGAAATGTGTTTCTTTCTTTTTTTCCAACTCCCTCCCCTTTGTCGAACCGGGTGTGTGTTCGAAGGTAATTTAGGTGTTCGGGCAGTTTGAAAACCACACGGTTCCCCTTCTCCTGATTGCCAAGCAGCGCGATGGAGAGTGTCACCACCTTGCTGGGTTGATTCACTGTGAGCAGGTGCCCTAGAAGGGTCCCTCCTGGGTTGCCTTGAGGTGATTGCCAACGGTTGGGATGAAAGGAAAACCGCTCCAAACAACAACAACAGCATAAAAGCAAACGGAAACAGTACAAACGTTCGATAGAAAAAGCCCTTTTCGTATATTGGCGGGAAAGTACACGTGTCGTTAAGAGGCCGAAAATGAATTATAATGAAGGCTGCTAGCGTCATCAATTTATAAGGTAAGACAAACGACAATTACGCTTAGGCCGGACATTTCGGTTGAGAGGGTTGAGAGGGTGTAATATACTCCTTTTGGTTTTTTTTACAATAACTTACTGCAATTAAATGACGTTGCCTAGCATTGAAATTATTTTATTCTACTTTCTTCCTTTTCTTTGATTAAATCTATGCTACAGAAAAACAAAAACACACATTCTCCAAGATTGAACGATAACGAGAGTCGATAATAATCTCGCCAAAGGGAGCTTTCTCAGTCACCATAAGCATGGAATTCATACATTCCTCCCTTCGCGCTTGCAAAAAGAAACTCCAAAGGGCTAATCAAAACCAACCCCCAGATGTCAGCAGGCATCAGCCGAGCGAAAACCGACCCAAGTTACAGGAAAGATAAATCAACGGGACGAAGCAGAGGGCACATAAAAACACGCGCCGGATGGGAAGGGAGAGAGAGAGAGAGAGTCGCACGCGGATATTTTTACCTCCTGTTCGTCTCAAATTCAATTACCACCGCCTGGGCCGCGCGCGCCGGGATCGTCTAAGAAGGCTTCACCGCAGGAAAACTTCAAACCGGTTCCGGAATCCATAAAAAAAACTCAAACACCACTATCCCCCCCCCCCCCCCCCCGGGTGGGTGGGTGGTGTGGTTTGTGAAAGGCGGTGTGTGCGTGAAGGAGATTGTTCTGCCTCCCCTCCGCATCGTCTCTATCGTAATCGTCTAGCCTAGAGAGCTGGGTGAAGATGAATGGCCAACCAAAAGCCATCTTCTCCAACGGCATGAGTGTGTGCTGTGTGCGACAGGCACGGCCCAACAACAGACACACAACCGTGCGAATGTGGTTCGGCGGAGTACACCGGGAGACAGATTCCGCGGTTTTGCTGGGGGGTGGGCGCGAATGTGAAGCTTTCGTCAGCAAACAAAATCACGGCCGACGGCGAAGGTAAGGGTTGCTGCTTTTGTCTATGTATTTGTTTGTGTGCATGTGTGTGTGTGTCTGCAAGCTAAACAAGTTCATTCATACATTGGTGTGGGCTTTGTTTTGTGATTTTTTCCAAGGCATATCAGCTATACCGAGCACATTAAACCTGTCTTCGCCTTTTTTTTTTGAGACATACAGGGGATGATTTCGATTCACACAAAAGCAGTTACTATTCATATGGAATATTTTTACATTATTTTGTATATTACATTCTAAGTAAGTTTCGGCTGCTTGAAAATTGGGTAAACACTGATCGTGGTATTGAAATTTGTAATTTGATTCGAGCAGCTGTTAGAATAGTAAAACAATTTAATTATCTAGATCTATAAATCTTCTAAAACAAGCAACCTGATGCATGGATTTTATATATCCGCTAAAGCATTTAATATTATTCAACTATCAGAATTGATCCTAGAACATAATTTAAAGCGCTGTAATTCGAAAAAAGTGTCCTAAAACATCAAAAATGGAATGTTAATATGATTAATAACTCAATATGCACTTTGTTCGATTCCTGATACTTGTATACTGCCAACTCTAGCAATTACTGTTTAAACATACAATCGTTGCTGCTGACTCTGAGGCATCAGTTTTTGTCAGTGCTCATGAGTTTTTGACTCTAACGAACCTATTTCTGTCTGTAAGTCAACAATTTTTTAATCTTTTAAGAATCATGATCATTTTTAAAAGGTATTTGATCATAATTATGAGAATTACAATGTTAGATCACATAATCAATACAAAAAGCGAGTAATATGGATGTTATTTTTTGTGGAAAACTAATGAAACTTTATGAAACAATCAAGACATTGTTTAAACCTCAAAATATGTACCGACTTTTTTCACTTCATTTGATCTTCGAAAATTGTCATAAAATTGATTATATAAATTAAATCATTTTGAAACACACAGTTTCAGATATGACGTAAAATTTTGCAAATGAAACGTTCCTAAATTAATGCCTGAGAGGCAAAAATTGATGCACACTGTTAACAATTGATGCCTTGGAGTGAACAATTGTGACACGCTGTCAAAAATTGGTGCCTCAAACCCAACAATAGATGAGTTAGAGCCTAAATTTAGTGACAACGACTGTAAATTCTAGAGGAAAAGCTCTATTCCAGTATCACCAAAACGAAAATGAACAATACGTGATCAAAATTGTAGATATTAGGATTGATTATGGATCAACAAATTATTTACTACTTTAAACTACTCGAGCCATCGATTATCTTCATATGATAACAGCAAAATGTACATGAAGGCTCAATGTGGAAAACATGAATGCCTAAAATTCAGGACTAAGGGGGCCAATATTAGACCATAATGAAAAGCTTCAAATTATACAGGACTTGAACATTATAAACATTACAAATCTCGACAATGATTAATTGATTTGAAAAATATTTTCGTTGCATATTTTTAAAACTAATACTTCCCGCCATTTGCTACCCATCTAAAAGCGATCATATACATTTCAAACAACGCAAGCCAGTTCCTATTCCAGCACATTACAATGTACGGTTTAGTGATTCATTCGCGGCCAAACGCGTGAGCAGAATTCTTAAATCTGCCTCCAAAACCACAAAAAAAACCTCGGCAGTAAAGACTAACAATATTACCAAACAACGCTTTCTGGCGCCAGACAGCGCTAATTTTCAGCAAAAGCGAGAAAAAAACCCAACTACAGGCTTGCTTAACATTCCACCTGGCCCGGCCGATGACAATCGGACGAATATATCAGAAGACAGAGGGCAAAAAATGGTACTACTACGACAAGGAGGACGCTTCGAAACAAGCTCCCCCACCACAACGTGAAAACGATTCCACGAACAGCAGAAAAAAAAAACACTCCACCCAAACCTGACATGTCTTAGATGTCAACAATTGCGATCGATCGATCAAAGATCGTGCGTGAGTCGAATGGCAACCCAACAGGCAGGCAGTAGGGCGTGCGTACGGGATGATAAAAAGCGTACTCTTGACGACTTTCTCGATTAATCAGCGCGTCTTGGCGAGCCTTGAGCGCGCAAAATAGCCCAAATTGGGCGCGTAATTCCAAGTGACTAATATACATTGTCGTGCGTTTACCTGACGCTTTCATACACCAGTACACCCACCGTACCCTAAACCCTGTGAAGGGTTGCGTGTTGCGTGTCCGAATGGTCACACGGAAATTGATCGATCCCTATTGGGGTAAAGCGGTACAGAATTTTGGGAGAAATAATAGACACTTTACTCTGCTAACCCAATCAATCATTGTGCACGCTTCGATGTTCGGGTGTTGAAGAGCTAAACATCCAAGTTCGCTTATCATATCTTTTATACTGCTTCGTCACAGCTGTGGCTCAAATAATACCCAACACCTTAGCTCTGGTCTTGGACACAGTTGGAATACGACACTACGGAGCCACTTGTAACGCTTACCACCATCGCCAGTATTTCTATTCCCCAAAATTGCCAACATACAGCTTTTGTCAGTCAGAAACGGAAATACCAATATTTGAATTGCTGTCAATGTCATCCGGACCCCGACCGTCGTCATTTCCATTAGCGAGTCGCTCGTACACGAACACAAATAGGCGAATTACTCACGGGACACACTTACGGGGAAGAACTGTGGACACACATTTTGGTGACGTGACTTCCGAAACCCCTAGAGGAGCAGAGGGACCACGAAGGAACGCGCTTCTGCCGAGGGTTATTGGTTGGTGGGATATTGTGTTAATTCAATTATAGCCCATAGCTATTTGCTACAAACGGCAGCCACGGTAAACGTGCGATGATAGAGAGGCGCAACAGACAATTCGACACGCTGGGAGTGAATCGAAGACCATACCGTACAAACAGTCCGTGCCGGAATGGTCCGAATCTAATCAATCATGAATATCACGATAACGAAATAAAACAGACTCAATGAAGCGTTCCTAATTAGTGCTCAAGTATGATTATAACATCAAACGCTACCGGCATGCTTTGCTTCTTTTTTTGTATTTCTGCCCGGCCCACAAAGTCCCAACTAACCGCGCGCTCCAATCTCGGATCGCTCGGTGACAAGGCGGACGAACAATCGGAAGCTTAAAACCCGATAAACAACGCTACACCTCCTCTCTGACGTCAACCGCAAACACTCATGATGCACACACAACACTTGCGTACTACTGACGCACGTGATTTATCGATAAATATCTTCCGCGACCGAGCCTTTTGGGCCGGGTTGAGGAATGCATTTTTGCAATCAATTTGGTCCGGGATGGGTCAGCGGAACAGTTGAAGCGCGAAAAAAAAAAACAAAACAAAAATGTTTTAAACGATTTGATGAGTAATCGTTTTTGCACACATTCAGGCCAATCCCTTCTTTGCTGCTTCGTTCAGTAAAAGACGAAACTAAGCAAGCAGAACAAGTCGGAAATGCAGCCTTCAGTAACGCTGTGGACCGAATTATCGCACAAAGCGTGTGACTCACAGCTGCATCACATACAGAACACAAAAACGGCATTGATTGTGAAAAAAGAGGCACTGCTACGTCATTGAAAAGGCTCTTTTTTGTTAATCACCTAAATGTTATTTATTGGGATGATATTAAAAATTGGAATGCCAGAAAGCGCTCTTTAAGTTAAGCAAAACAAAATCTTCATGTCTCTAAAAGCAAGATTTGGGTTACACAAATCATTACTAGAAAATGGAAATACAAAAGAGATGAACACCAAGTGTAAGAAAGAACTTGGTAAAAAGATATCAATAATAATTATAGTAAAACGAGCAACAAATAACAATAAACAACAACAACAAAACGCAGAAAGAAAACAACAAGTTTAATAACAAGTAAAAAATAACACAAAACTATAGAATGATCTGAAACAAACTTAAAAAATTCATTAAAACCATTCAAAATCAAACACAAATCAAGATTTTTTGGGCAGTATTTGTTATTTTGCAGCAAACACAAAAAAGCAACCAAAACAACTGTTCAAAATAATGGAAAAAACCTAAAACTCAGAGTAATTTTAACAATGAAATTTTAAAATTTAACCCAAATTATTAAACAAAATGCAAAAGGTGCATTCAAATAAAATTTTTAACGAAAATACAACGAAACATAAGAAAGTACTTAAGCTAAAATAGCTTAGAGAAAAAGAAGAAAAAAGAAAAAATAACCTATAAAAATGGAAAATTATTAAAATACAAAAAACCGTATTTTGAAAAATTGGTGTGAGAAGACCATTCATTACTTCTTTTTTTAAGCATATGAAGCCTTCACAAACAGGAAGAACTTGTTTATGTTGACTTTCTCCCGAAATAGTCCCCTGCTTTGGAAGATTCACAACAAGGTTCCCTAAGCCTTGTTTGCCAATCTATGAATAAAAGCAATTCATAGCGCACGATTTCTTTAAGACATATCAACTTGAGATAAAAACAAAGTAAACAAATCAGCATCAAAGTATGTTTCGGGATCAAGGACATCAGAGAGAGCGAAAGAAAGAACAAACAAAACAACAAAACCCGGGATGCAGAGACGCAGGATGTTAGCGAAAGAACACTTTAGGCAAACGACAGCAGCAAAACTGTTATAATATCTCCGGCAGGAAGTTGTCTCTTTCCTCTTTCCAGAAATTTCTCCTTGCAGCAGCTGTAGCAACATTCGGCGGCCAACGAGCAGAAGAAACACAACACTGCATGCTCACACGGCTTCAAGGCACAACGCGGCTTACCACACACTCACGCGGCGCCACGGCCACTCAAAAAAGGCAACCTGCAAACAGACGTACCTATCGTATCCCAAACAAAATGTTCCCATATCGTCATCAATTCAGTACCTTTAAACTGTGTCAGCGCATCCTCGTAGCCGCCCTGGCTGGTAACGTTCAGCGACGAGCCGGTCGCCGGTGACGTCGCCGTGAACGACTGCCGATGACGTTTGGCCGGCGTCGTATGGTAGTATTCACCGTTGTTGTTGTGATGATGATGACTGCCACCGTTGTGCGGACTGGTGCCGCCACCACCTACGGTACCGTTGCCTGGGCCGGGGCTACCACCACCGCCACCATTGTTGTAGTAGTGATGGTTTTTGCCCACTATTGTTGTGCCACCGCTGCTGCTAGTGGCCACAGCACCACCACCACTGCCACCGATGCTGTGCCGGTGCGTCGTGGTGGTCGTAATCGTTTGATGGTACTGTTGCTGCTGCTGATGGTGATGATTGTTGTTGATGCTGGTCGAGCTGCTGCTGGTGTGGTGCTGCTGCTGCACCTCACCATTGTTGTTGTCGTACAGTGCTTCCCGCGGATCGAACCCGAGCCGATCCTTGTAGTATGATTGCGTTGACATTGTTTCCGCTGTTCGTCTCCCGTTGTCTCGAGCGGATTTTCGTAGTTAGAGAAGGGAGCGACTCTTTTTGCTTCGTTTCGTGTTGCTCCTCGTTAATGTTGCGCTACTCGTTTTCGTACTCGTTTTACATCGATCGAAGCCGTTGTTTTGTTGGTTATAAGAGGATTTAGGTTGTTGTTTCCTTTTATTATTTATTTTTTGTTTTATTCCTTTTTTAATTCCGTGTTGTTGGTTTGCTGCTTTAGTAGTTGGTTAAACGATGTAAAAACACAAGCGGGACGGATATATATACTGGTAAGGGTGGGTATTATTTGAAGCTTCTTGCGCACTGATTAAGTATGGACGATTGTTGCGCAGTAGTGGTGTTGCTGTTGTTAATGGCACTTTAGTTGAATATTAATGATATAATAACAAACAAACAAAAAATACAAAATAAAGACACTTTTCACTCGCGAGATGCACAAACTTTGACACTTTCTCTCTCGTCACAATTAAATCACTTCACTCGTCACCACCACTGAATCTTCCGATTTGGAATGGATTTATATTTCTTCGTCGAAATTATCCATCCTTATACTTTTCGATTGATTTTCGTATTCACGTACGCTATTTTTTTCCCCGAATCACCACTGCAGGCACACGCGTTTGTGCGCTAATTTTCTTCACGAGAAAATCGTTTTTTCACTCACAAACATGAAGCTGCGTTGGGCTGACTTTGTCGATCGATTTATTTTTTTTATGCTTTCGTTTCCTACTGGGGCTGCTAATAACAGAATCAAATAAGAAACACTTGCTGTATTAAAAACACATTCTAGGCAAATTCTTTTCCACTCACTACATCATCTCACGCGACGATTGCACGATGACCACTGCACAGTTTGTTGAACTTTTAGTTCCAGAACGTTCCACAAGACATATTATTTGTTACAATTGAAGTTCTAATTTCGCAAGAACACAGTCAATTTCAATTCCAAAGTTTGAACTCGTTACACTGGTTACTGTTAAACGCCAACTTTAAAATTTGCCGAACCCATTTCCTAACACATTCTACACCCTTTCTTGAAATGTGTATGTGTAAGTGTGCGCACGGCGCCGTTTGCGATATTCGCATTCCTCGCACCAGAAAACCCCAGGCCAGGTCAACTTCCCTTCCGAATGCCTACCGCGACACCCAAGCAGACCGGTTTTTCGGACCGTGCCAAGAAAACGGGGAAGCGAAAAGGAATACCTCCGCCGACCCATCCAGGTCACCACTTTCGCTGCCGGGCCAAAGTCTCCATGCTGTATCCACTCTGTTTCTTGCTCTCTCCCGGCACATCTTCAAAAAGCAGAGAGAAAAAGCCTCTTCCCACCGAGTGCGAGTGCCGAGATTTGTTCGAAGTTCAATAGTGGAGGGGAGTGGTGGATTCTTCCTGCAGGAGATCTTGAGGAAGCGCTAAAAAAAAGCTCTCCAAGTCCACCCATCCAGTCAACCTTCGCATAATGCAAACAGCAACAACGAACGCGCCCGTTCCCAATGTCCCAGCGAGAACCGGTATGGGAAGAAATATGGAAAGAATTCCCTGCCGTCGTCCAGGGTTTCGCGAAAATGGGACTTCTCCTTCGACTTCGCTTTGCACACGAACACACACATAGACGTGTAAAGTCATTTGAGAGACAATTCTGGAACACAAACACACACACATACAGAGTAGTAGGGCCTCTCTTACATAGCAAGGTTCCGCGACCGGTGGGCTCTTAAAAACAGGTACAGACACCTCGACGGGCCATTGCCTGACAAAACATATCTGGTGGTGTTGGAAATGTCAAAAAAACAAAAATCAACGTTTCCTGGAACCGACCCATGGAGGTACATTGGCTCTGTCATTCTATGGGTTTGGTTGCCGCGCGCTGCCAACCAAGCAAGATCTTCTAATTTATGCGTCAGATATTTGCCGGTTTTCTGTATACAGTTCTATACAAAACGATGTTCATGCGGTCTCGGGTACCGGATGCTTTGATTATTTCTACATGTCGAATTTCTGGAAAAGATGCCTAAAAACCCTGAGTTCATAATCATATCAAGATTTGTAATGCATATGTATGTGTTGTGTTTCCATTTACTTTGTTTTTCAACATACGGAAATAACATTTCAACCTACAACATCCCTCTTTCAGACTCATCGAACGTGTTCAACTACCTGATGAATTCTGAAAGTTCTTACCCCCAGACAGTCCCAGGACTTCTTCCAAATTCAACCAAATTTCTTTAATGGTTCACGAATGCCACATTCTCAGAGAAAAGATCTCATTAGCTCGCCATACACAAATCCCAAATGCTATACCCGACTTCCCGACCCATTAACAGGATTAAACCTGACGCCACCCAATTTACTCCACAACATTGTGCCTTGATGTCTGTGCGGAGAGCTTTAGGCTATTTTTTCGTGCTATGAGCAAAACATTTTTAAACATTTATCGAGCTTATGCCGCGGCCCATTTGCATAATCGGAACCATTCCTGGGAAGAGATCATGCTGCTGAAGATTCAGTAGAACCGGATTTTTAATCGAATCCCGACAGTTCCATTCCCAGCTGGAGAAGCAGAAGAAGGACACACACAGCAGTACAGCAAAAACCGGTAAGAAAAATTCAATAAATATTGTCACACTCCCTCTTCCTTAACTGCACCACACGACCGTTGGCAAAGAAAATAATTTACCACGGGAATGCAACACATGATAATCCTGAGTCTTCTTGCTGCCATTTTCCCATCCTTAGGACACTTCGAATTTCTGATGCCCAATAGCCAACGATCGATCGTGTCGAGCAGATACACATACAACAGGAAGGCCGAAATTCCGAACTGCTCGTAATTAAATGCCAATAAATGTGTGGCCCCCTCCGGGGCTGGACAGTTTAATTTACATTTTTATCACATTTAAATTTCGATTTGCTGCCCGCATAATTTTGCTGATCCGCGATCGCGGGGTTCGATGAAACACGATCCGAACACCGAGTATGAACACAACAGCAACAACCGCCGCCACACAGCAATCGATATAGAGCTCCCGTTCCAAAACACGCACAAAAAATGCGACCAAAACACACCTGTTGCACGGGGAAGTTTAAGGTGACTGTGGAACAGACAGCCTTATCAAATTAATGATGACCACCCGCTGAAACATCATAATCATCTTGGCCCATAGATCTTAACCGGTCCCGCTTTTATTGGCGCTTAATCGAATGGAACGTGCTATTACATCGTTCCGTTTCGCAATACGGCCTCCTGAACAGGACTGCTATTTTGATAGTTTTGTACCGGTTCAATCGGATTTGCAGTAAAGTTGCTTTCGCTGCCCGAGTACAACCGGACCGGAACGCAATTATGACACCGAAGAGCTCGCCTTAACTCGCCTCACACCATTTTTGGGGTGAGAAAATGGAAGAACCTCGAAGCTTCATCCATAATTCATCCCTCTTCCTCCCTCTACAGCACAAGCATCTCTTTCCAGTTTTCCCCCTGCACATCAAATGAAAGGGAATTGGAGAAACATTTTCACGAAAAAGCCACCTAGTAAAACGAACGATCGCCTGGCAAGGTTGGAATAGGAAGTTGAAAGGTGAAAAAACCAGAAAACCCCGCTTAATTGCATAATAGCTAAAGCGAAGGAGAAGAAAAACACTGATCACTATGGGTCACTTTTAGGGGTATGGAGAGAGGGTGGATCGGAAAAGTTATCCAACAGCGAAAGTAATTGGCCTCCCTCGGTGTGGCTTGAGTTGCGAGGAAAACCGATAACCTCAATAATTTGACGGTTTTTATCCTCTCCTTTTCCCTCCTTTGCCCGCCGCCCGCAATGAGACACAGAACAAGCCTTTGCACGGAGTTTTTATTAGAGCTTTGAACGGTTGTAAATGATTTTTAAAGGCATAACACACCGCTGATTACTTGTGTAATCGGTACCAATAAACTGAAAACCATTAGCGAATTAATGGAGCAGGTTACGGTGTATAATGTCTTTGATTTCCTACACTTTTTTCGTGCTCTTCTACCTTTCAGAATGAAGAATTTATTCTTAAGACCACCATTTGTAGCCATTGTTTGGATATGTAAATCAAAGCCAGACGACTCGGTCATGTCCAGAGTTCTAAGCAACAAAGGAAGACATTGGAATTTCTGTGTTTATGGCACACGGGGAGCAAATTAAGCAATACAACGGAACAATTTCTTTATGATTTTTTCTCATCATTTCCCACAGTCAGTTTCACCGCTCCAACACTCTCTTGTCTCCGGTAAAACGATGCCCTAAAGGATTGGAAGAAAGAAACCAGAATTTAAAGCCCTCATTTATTTCGGAACCTTCCACGGTCGGATGTAAAAGGCGCGTCATCTCGCAGCGCGGAGCGGCCCAAAAAACGGCTGAAAGCACTTGAGAAATAATGCCACCCTGTCTCATTTCTACTGCTGTGCAGTGTTGCCTGCTTGCTTCGTTTATAGACCTCCTCTTCATTGCCCGTTTGGGTTTGGGTTCATATCAGAGAAGAAACGCGTCGCTATCGCACGAACACCGCGCGCACCGCGTGTGTACGTGTATCGTGCATTGGCAGTCAGTGGGTTTCGGAAGGAAACCCCGCAAACGGCCACGGCTGGCCTGCCCAGGAGAAGTACCCCACGGACAACAACAATCGAAACCCGCTATCGCTCAGTTAGCGTTAGCGGGAGAGAAGGAACAAAAACGACGTCACCACGTACCAACTCCACGGGTGTTTTGCTTCAGAGCCTAAACCGTTTGTTGCTTTCTTTTCTTCCAGAGTATCCAGAAGTCTCTGGATTCTTCCAGGTCTTACAGGAGTTGAAATGTTTACAGCATTCTATCCATATCAAAATCAAAACAGAATACTTGTACAAAAATGACTTGTACATCAAGTTAGCTAAGGTGTCTGATGCACCTCTGTGCTCCAAACTAACTCCAAACTCTGTTCATTGATAAATGTATCTTCCTTTGGCTCTCAAACATTTCCGTCTGCTTCGTGTCACACACTAACCCTCTTCAGCGAACACACATATATACACACACACAAACATCTATGTAAAGAATGGCATCTTGGAATTGGTCTCACTGCGGGGAAAGCTTTCCGAAGCCTTTCCAACGATCTTGCGGATCAACGATCTTCACACAGAACACAGCGAAGTCGTCACTCACATTTCCATTCACAAAACCTTTTAAGACGCACACACAAACATACGCATTTCACACACGCTGGAGAAAATCACAACAGCGGGCGCACGGACACATTCAGTAAGCACGGAAATTTAGACAAGAAAACCCATCAACCAAACTGGAAAGACGCGACGACGACGACGACGACGACGTCAACGTACGAACGACGAACATCAGTGCACACACAGTTGGAAGAGAGGAAAAGGTAAAGAAACAAACACAAACACTGCCTACTTTTTGCAAGAGGAAAAGATGTTGAGGACAGTTTTTTTTCACTTCGTTCGCTTTTTTTCGTAGCGGCGCGTTGTCGAACAACCGTACGCAACGAATTTCAGCTAAGTACTGAGAGTCGAGCAGTTCCGGACGTCGCAAAGTGAACGCGCGTTCCACAACATCGCGCTGCTTCGCTCTCTTCCGCGCGATCGTACACACACACACACCCTCTCTGTAAACTGCTCTCTCTCTCTCTCACGCGCTCTTGTAAGATATCGCGCCCCCGCGTAAGCATAAAAGCGCACACATATACACATGCAGTCATCGAAGCATACTTGGAAGAAAGGGGATAATGTTTCTTTTCTGATCTCTCTCTCTCGCGCTCTATGGTTCACGTTCCCCACGAGTACTGCAGGCAGGTTCTTTTTCAATGTTTCTTATAATTTTCCTCTCTTTGCCTTTCTCGCTCTCTCTCTCTCTCTATTCAAACATTAAAACGTCACCGATGCGCACCTGACACATAAAGCGTATCCGACACTGATGGTGTTAGTGAGCCGCCGACGCCTATGTGTGTGAGTGGAAGTTGCGCGGGCGACTTTATCCTGCTGATTCCGCAGTTTCTCTCGCGGCTTACAAATTTTCGTTCTCCAAAATCTCGTTCTCCGGTGGAATGTCTTGCTCGAATATCCGCTCTCGCCTTGCTGCTGGACGGGTTTTGCTTTCTAGCAGCTAGGGGAGAAGATCAGGCAGATGAAAAGGTATCTGTGCTGGGGCCCACGGACTGTTACTTGGAGCGTAGTTACAATCTTCAAGAGAAGCTAATTTTTTTACAGTTTTAAGCCTTCGATAACACCTACAGTTTCTTGAGCCTGGAGATGCTATTCCTAAAGCTCCAATGTCTGTAGTATTTATAGTTTAGACATCAATCGTGAATGTCTAAACGTCCAATAGAATGTAAAATGAACTTCATGCGAAACTACATCTTGAATTATATTGGATCTGACCTAAAGACGCTCTTACTTCTCTAAAATAACAACATTCAGCCACCAACTTACATCTTCTTCATCGCGAACTCCTATCTTCATCCTTATTTATCTACACAGTCCTATGAAGATGATAAGACCAAAGACTGGAAAAAGATTGGAATAAACAATACCAATTCCAAGCATAAAACGCTTAGATGTCAACAGAACCCTCCCAATGATCTCATCCGTAATTTGACGCAAGAATTTTATCTTCCTACCAGACATAAATATTTCCCAACACCACAACAGGAATGTTCGATGTTTGGAGATGGGAACAGGAAAGAACCCCTTACCACCGAGTTCTGCTAGTTCAGATTGCTCATTCCAATCTTTCCATGCCAATGCCAACATGCATGCAATACTTCCCCTATCTCAAGGAATTCAAACATAACACCTCTGATGCAAAGGAGATACGATTGCACCGACGCTGGTCCCCTAATGATTTGTCAGCGCTCAGAACCGCCGAGAGCCGCTTGGCTTGGTTCAATTCGCATACCGACCGTGCCAATTTCAGCGTTGAACCGGTCCCCGCAGGATGAAATCACCGCACACACGCATGTATCCGTATGACACACACGATATTCGTAGCGGAAGCCTCAACCCGCTTTGCATCACGAATCCGGTTCCGGAAGGGTTGAAAAGAGCGTACGAGAAAAAACCTGATGCAGCAGCACGGAATCACACCATCATAAAACGATGAGTCGACGGCTTTCGGATGCTTTCGTGTGACGCGTCGTCACACTGGTCCGCACGGTTTGGGGCAGTAGTTAAGAGCGGATATGACACACCGCTCTTTTTTGTGGACAGCATCGCGAGAAACCTTTACCTTGAAAGGGAATACTTGCAGAGTGGATTCACAAGCGAAGGATTCTTGCCCTACCAAATTAAGCAATGAAACAGCCAAATCTCTGCACACCTACGGAACACATTGTCTCCGCTGGCAACGATCGAGGAGTAAGTGATCGAGAACAGGTTTCCCAGTGAGGTTCAGTGGGACCAACTCTATCCATCGATGGGGTAAAGAGCGTAAAATAAACCGTCTGACGTCATGCGTCGCACATGCAAATTGCACGATGAGTGGGAGTGCCTCGGGGACACCGGGTTGGTTGAATTTTACAACGTCCAATCTTTTCCATTCATTGACCTAATTGAGGCTTAAAACAGAGTGTTTTGTGTCAAGGAATCGTGTGTAGATCACATTTAAAAAAAGGGTAAATAAGTTGCAATTTGAAGTAAATTTTGAGGATATCTCACACTTCAGAGTTTGTAACTCCTAGCTAAGATTTTATTGTCTTTTAACAGTACTCATGCTTAAGCAAGACAATGGCGTCGCTCTACACGCTCGGGCTGAAGCACAAAAGACCGTGAGTTCAAATCTCACCTAAATCTTCAGCATTTCATGTCAAAAAATGATAATTCATCCGTCATAAGATTTCGTACATCAAATTCAGCGGCTGCTGTCCACAAAACAGGGAAAACAGAGAGGTATCATTTTCAATACTTATTCAAAATCAATCGATGTTTAAACTAAACCATCTTGACCGTTTCACGGACCATTATTTAGCGCTGTAACGAAGAATCGCATCAAATCCGGCATCCACCAACGGCCACTGCTGCTTGGCCACACACACAACAAAATCGTTTTCTCTTTTCTCTGCCCTGCAATATCATGCTGTACACCGTGCGCCATTTGCTTTGTAAACTGGACCGGATAATACGGCAGTGAACGACGCAATACACCTTCTCCCCCAAACTCTCGGACTCTCGCCAAAAGATTGGATCTATCGCCAATTGCGTAATCGGCAGTAGCTCGACTGAATCCACCATCATCCATCACCACCCTCCCCTACACCGGTCGCATTTAAATGGGAGATATTTGTTTTGAACACTCCACCACCTTCTACGGGGATGGAAAGCA
Source organism: Anopheles merus (assembly GCF_017562075.2). Classification (NCBI taxonomy): domain Eukaryota; kingdom Metazoa; phylum Arthropoda; class Insecta; order Diptera; family Culicidae; genus Anopheles; species Anopheles merus. The sequence continues at coordinate 22,267,774 of NC_054085.1, forward strand.
ATCGAAATAGATTAAACACCTCCCTCGGTGCATGCGAGAGGCCGCCCCATACTTCCCCGCCGCAAAGATTTCGAAACCGAGATGAAAACAAATGTTTACGGGGAGTACGAGCCTCGTGCCGAAGAATTGTTTTAGCTAGCCTGTGGTGGGTGTGAGTCGTGCGCCACACCTCCACGTCGAGTGCACATATACGACCCGCCGGAACCGCGAATCTGTCCGGTAACGGAAAGCCATCTTGATCAAGAGGAAGGCAGCAACACACACACACATCTTGCAGCGGAATGTCTTCACGGTGGCTAAACAATGAAAATCGAGCTCTACTTTCACCGGGGCGGCACGCGGTGCAATTGAAAGTGCCAAACACCTACGCGCGCGCACTGCGGAGATCTCTTCACCCACAGCACGAGAGCCTTCTCAGGCCCAAGGGGTGGTGTGCAACAACGCCACGGCATACTCCTAGCACCGCGTCCGCAGAGATAAGAGGATGCACACTCGCATTGCTCTCTGCGAGGGCTTAGCGCTATTGTTGTGATGGATCTTGAGACCGAGGAGGCCTTTCGGGACCGAGGAGCCCTCATTCCAAAGCTGAATTCACCCCACTCTGGCAGCAATCGAGTACCTTCCGAAAGGTACATCATCATCCCCCTTGCACACAATCAGCGTCCCCAACCGGCTGTCAATCGGATGATGGATCACGCGCGCCCCGGGATTGCATTTGTTTGTGCATTGTCTTGAGGTTCACGCTAACAAGAAGCTTGCTGCCGGGTCGTTGTTGTCTGGAATGGTGATGGTCTGACGTCTACGGGGGGGGCAACAGTCTGTCACCGGCTACAGCCACCAGACACGGTTCCCTTCCCCCCGATTGGGACACGTTGTATGCACTAGATATACAGCGCACCTACGAGAGACACAGCCAGTGTTCCAATGTTTCATTTTTGGAGCCCGAATAAATCTTCCCAGCTGTAACACTGCCCCCCTGCCCGAGCGAGTCCTTCTGGTGGTGGCTACTGTAGATGGTGAAAACAAAGAGAAAAGAAACCGCCCAACACTGCCTCCGGCTCGATCCAGGTCGAGGCTAATTCCGCTCTTGTTCCCAACCAAATGCAACTTTCCTGGCTTGCAAGAGATGCGCGCGTGGGAGGTGAGGACCCTGGAGATCTCGCGTCACCTCCCCGTTGGCGGCGAGTTCTTTGCGCCAGGCGCCTTAACCTCGCAGCCAATTGAAAGCGAGTATCGCTTCTTTTTCTTTCGGCGTTGGATTTCCCGTTCCTTCCCGCCTTCGAATTCGAGAGATCGATCGCTCGCTTCTAGTCGGCCATTAAATTGTAAGTGATGCTGGATGTAAATGGGACGGCGAAGAGGTTTTTTGCGTAGGAGATCGTCGCAAAGTCTTACTGGCCCTCTGCGCGCTGTTTCGCCGTACGTCGTCACCCTGCGTGCCGGTTTTTGTACTGCCTGTGATGAAGAAACAAAGCTCCACCAAACACCAGCAACCACGCACAGAGTTGGACAGCAATCGAAAGTTGCAACCAGTTGTGTCATTTCACAACTTCGACAAATCCATAATCGGGGTACACAATCGTAAATAATTCAGCACACGAACATTGCTGCCAAGGAGATGGAAAATCTGTGCCTACTTCTAGCAAAGAAAAATATTACACACTCCATACTATCCTCCGCTCTGTTTCATATTAAACTGTCCAATACCAATCAACACGGCCCCCGATTGTGCTGTGTGTTCCTCTGGCAAAGCTCTGCGACGATGAGTTCATCCATTTTTGGCATTCAAAAATTTAACGACCGCTATTAACGGCTCCTACCACATTCCCCCCACAAAAGGTCCAGTTTGGTTAGATTGTGCGCCGACGACGGAAGAATTTTGAATAATAACGTATTAATGTGTTTCGCAAAACGATTCTCAGCAGTACATCATTTCGAGCTACCAAAACTTAACCGTGAAAACCTGAATCCCCCAATCAAGCATTAATCCGAAGACACGGTAGTAGTTCCACTGAGCTCCCACCAACAAAAGGTTAATATATGCAAAACAAATTGCGACCCACCACCAGCGGAACAGCTGGTGCACCACTAAAGCTACAAAGACTTGTGATCGGACCACTTTATCCGCACCATTCAAATGGGTAGATATATGGGAAAAACTTGTTCCAGAAAACATGCTTACGGGTAGATTCGAACAAGCGAAAAACAAACCCATTCTAAGCTGTCTCATAAATGCTCGGATATGGTTGATTGTTGCATTCCATATCTGTGTGTCCCATCCTCCGCAGAACCACTCCTTTTGCGTGCTTATCGAAATTTATTCAAATCAGTTCAATGGTTACGGTTTATTGGGGAGTTAGGGTCCTCCACATACGAATTATCTTTTTTAATGCACACATGAGCAGAGTGTATACACGAACAAACAACATATGGTTCTATTTTTCAAGAATGATTAAAAGGAGAGAGAAAAAAAACATAAAATTACTGCAAACGGATAGAAGCGACGAACCGGCAAAATAAGGGGTTCGTCGCTTAAGTCTTTTGATTGAGTTATTTTGCAAAATTTATCTTCAATCTTGACGCAAGCGAATGCTTATCCTAGAGGGGAATTACTATTAAAGGTCGATTTCACCACATGGCATGGCAAAAGCATGAAGCAGAGTTGTGTTTTACTTTTATCCATTTATTGCCCTGATCGTAGGTCGCGCGGTATATGATTGGTGGTGCACCACAGCTACAAGCAAAACACATATTTCCTTGACAAACAACGGCAGCATCAACAAAAAAGGAATCTAATTTAAATCCCACGATTAGGAGCACCTTGCCAATATTCTACGTGCGTGTGCTCTCCAGTGGGTGCGAAAAGCACATTTTTCGCCTTCATCGTCATCATCTCACATCGCAGAGCAGCAGCAGCAGTACAGGGAGAGGAGACAAAAAAGACCCGACGGCTGCGAGGTTCTGGTGCGCTCGAATGTAGGTGACATAATTTTACGCCTACACACTCGAGACACTCGCAGCCTTCAACGTCTCGCTCAAAGGACATACTCGCTCGTTCTCCCTGCTGCAGCCGTCGCGTGATACTTCTCCAACCCAAGAAAGCTCCCACGATAATACCCGATTCCGGTTAACCAACAACACTTCCGGCGCGAGTGTGGGTGTCGCGCCAATGTCTCTCGCCCAAACCTGCAGCGCGAGACAGCACAGCACCCGGTGTGTGGAGTTTTGTCATCGAGCGCGCCACAGCCATACACGATACACAGTCAAAATTTGGACGCCCGCAAGCCCGGGGCGGAACATAAAAATGATGCAAATTAGGAAAGTGATGGATCACGACGACGCGAAGACGACCGTTTCCAGTCACAGTCACGCCACGAAAACCTTGACCGACGTGGCGCGCACTAAAACGTCGTTTGACTTAGGCGGAACCCGCTCAAAATCAACTGAATGATGGAAGTAGAAAGGTAATCCAAACAAAAACGAAACACTCTCAATAAAAAGTTTGAAAGCTTGTGCAAAAAAACAAAAACCATGCCATTAAAACCTTTCCCAAGCGGAGAGAAAGTAAGGTTAAGGTGGTGGTCCCTGCTTGACCTTCTGTGTGTTTTGGGGGCAGTGAGTGAGTGCGCGTTCGCTTGCGGGACTCAACTGAGACGACTCTCATTAGGTTGTATCTGCTTGCTCGTATGCAGTGAGTGGGATACATCTGAGAGAGTGGCTGTGTTTGCAATTTTACGTTGGCGATGGCGCATACACCTTTTTTTAGCCTTCTTCTCTCGATCACCTTCGATTAATTAGACACCTCTCGGATGTGAAACCGATTTCAAGCACCCTACGGGGGCAACACACAGGCACTTTGCACGCGTTACCGACCACCGCCCGGCTTCTTCCTTGGTCGCCTTTGGTGACTAATTGTACAAATAGGCACACATTAACCAACGTGACTCAAGGCGAACGACAACGGCGGAAGCAACATCTAAGTACGTCACACCGAAACCAAACCCCATCTCTCTCGCATTAAGCACGATTTTACGACCCTAGGAAGAAATAAAGATTAAAAGAACGCCGTAGATGTCATCCGGAGCTAAAGCACAATTCGCACCCCCGAAAACCGAAGTGACCTTTTGCGCGCCCAGCCAACCAGGCACATAGAGGTAGCGGCATTGACATTAGCAGATTTTGTTTTGCAACATTAATTGGTAACAGTGGCACACTCACTCGCTTTTGAGACAACCCAAAAGTCCTCAAAGCCCACGCTAACAAAAAAAGGAGAGCCACGATACGGGTTAAAAATCCTGTGATTGATTAGAGACGATTAAAATTAAGCACGTGGCTTCATTTCCGTGTCCCGAGGCGCTGCAGTTCGCTGCAATTCTCTGCCACCGGACGGGCTGCTGATTCAACAACTAATTGATTACCCTTTTCCTTTCGGTAGGTAACAAACGAACAAAAACAATCCCAACACACATTTAATTTCGGAGCGCTTGTTCGTTTAGCTCCACATAAATCGAATCCTGCTGCAGTTCTCGGTTTGGCTCGGGGGTGCTCCAAAAATGGTCTCTTGCCATTCGTCCCCCGGTTCCGGACACCAATAAATCCTGACTTGGAAAGGACATAGGCAACCTGTTCTCTTGTGGCGCAGAAACGCCCGTTAAAATCTTAAGAGCTCTTTATGTTTGCGACGGCGAGATTCGATTACAACGTCAATCGTACAGTCGCACACGTCAAACAGTAAACGCGCGCGTGTGGATTTCACAGACAACGTCAAAAATGAAACAAGGAAATAGACAGTGTACAGGAAGAATTGTATTCTTGGGAGTAGTATACTCTTACAAAAACCACCAACTCCTACAAAAAAGTAGGAACACTCAATCCACCCTCGATGTTCGGTACAAACTCATTCGAAACCGTTACTTCTCCCCATAGGCACTTGACACTCTTTGCTCCTGAAGAGTAATAGTCGACCAGCAAAAGCAAAACTTATTGTTTGCTCTTCTTGCTTGTGGACATAAAACCCAAACCGATCACTTTGCGCTGGACACACAAAAAAAAGAGTACTGGTCGCTCTGTTTTTTTCCTTCTTTTCCTATTGCGCCCCCATACGCTTTGATGCTAAAATTAGCCACCATAGTCATTCTTCGTGCTCAGCGTAACACCACACCAAACCTGCGCACCATGCACAGGTGTTTGTGTCGCCGCAGTCAAACATGCCCTTCCCCGAGCGGAGGAAGAATTGTGCGTGAGTGGCGTTTTATGAATTGTGCTTTAATTTCGTCGGACAGGGAGAGGAAGGCCTGTTTTGCCTTTTGGGGTCCATTTTTTGTCCTGCCAACCGATCCACTTCCGATACGGTGTGTGCGCGATGGGGAAGGTACACACATGCACGCCCTGAATGAATGGGACATTTGGCATGGCCCACCCCACCGCAACGGGGTGTACCAACTTTGGACAGCTGAAAATATATCGGGGAGATTTGAAACATTTGCGTAGGTTTCGACCAACGCTATTCTTTGCAAAGCGCTTTGCATAAAAAAGGCAAAACAGATGTGTGCTGCTGCACACCACGGGGAAACATTCAAGTCATCCAAACAAATAAGAGCACTCCCACCATTCATATGGACCTCCTGGTGAACGGTTGTGCCTCAGGATATCTCAATTCTCAGGATATCTTCTGATCCAGTTTAAGAAGGAGAAAAGCTTAAAAGCTTTTTAAACACACACAACACCTACAAAAACACCCGTGAATGTCTTGCCGCAGTAGTGTAGGAACTGAGTTTTGGCGAATGAAACTGTTAACTACATTTAAAGCATGAAATTCTATATCTTTACATTCCACTTTACGCTCACAGCGAAATGGCCCAGGTAGAGTTATTACCCCACATTTTGGTGATTAAAGGCCACACTCTCCCCTTGTCCAACGTACGACTCACTTCCCCGTGACTTCCATTCAGTTTTATAGATTTATTCCCGCTGTTACCTCCACACAGTCCAATTTCACACCGGCTACGGCACCAAACTTTCACACTTTCGTCGTTCGCGAACGCCAAAACACAGAATTCACCCATCCCGACCGCTGCAAATGCAATGTGAAACGATGCGCGCCGGCAGCGCACATTCACCTGCTCTCACGTAATCTTGGTGCGCGAAGGAAAAAACAGATAACGGTGATGATGATCATCTTTGTTTGCATTGCATTTTTCACTCTACTAACTTGCGCGCTTGTACTCGACACGCCGATGCTTTGGCACATTGCGACTGTATCAGCAGTGGAGTGGAAACAAAAAATGCACATCCTAAAACACTTACACTTGACAGTCAGCTTTGCCCGGACGCCTGTGATGGTTTTGTACGGGGTTGGAAGGGAACAAATGAGATCCACCGCCGTCTGATGTTGGCATGTGCAAAATCACAAGAGCACGAGCGTTTAAAGCAAACTAAACGGTCATTTTTTGTTTTTTTTTTTGCGTTCCGCGGTCACCCATTCAAACACAAACAAAGCTGTATACCGACAACCCCACAAGAGTTCACGTAACGTGAAGCTCCAATGTCTGCAGTTCAGATTTGGAGGACGCACCGTATAGGATCGTTAAAAAGACATTAATCTGTACGAGAATTAGGAAGTCCTATCCTCAAGATAGCAGACAACCCAAACTTCCTTATCTTGAGATGCTTAAAAGCTTAGGTCCGATCTTTCAAAGTCATCAGAGGATCATCTAGATATGCGCGTAGTTCTCCAAGCACTCAAAGTTCCAAAGATCAACGCGCAGTTGACATTATCCTCTTCACGAGAAATCAGGTTTCCAACAGGCTCGAGCCACCAATTCAAATTTCCCGCTAGAAACCCATAAAAAAGAACTGCTCCAAACGATTCATCCATAAATATAACCCATCTCGACAACCTGACGTCATAGTGTCCAGTATCTCTGACATCAGCATCCGTCCCAGGTTTTTGGTCGAAAAACCGGACAGAATCGGGAGCCGCTCCCTGGAACTCCTGATGCCTGACATTGCAATTGACACAATGGAATGCATTCACAGTGAAACGTTATTCTCCAACTCCCTCTCTACGTCTGGTGTGTGTGTTCTCTCTCTTTCTCTCTCTCTCGCAGCATGAGCTTTTGGAACCATTTACCTGTGCTCTATACACCAGAATCACTACATCGTTTGAGTAAAAACGAGATTTGCAATCTTTCCCTGCTCTTGGAATACCTTCAAGTACACTCAACCCCGGCACCGACCCATTCAGGGTCAATTTCTGCAACAGGTGCTGCTAGACGCGGCTTCCAGCCTTTTTGCCATCGACGCGATAGCCACCCTCGATGGAAACGATGACGCCATCGGCTCCGACCATCGACACTTCGTCGTTAATCATCCTCGACCTACGCCACGCGCCGCCGCACCTTCAACGTGACAAAGTGGTGGAGGGTGGTATATGTATATGATCTAGTCAACTTCTACGTAGGCGCGCGAGCGCTCGCTCGACATGTTCTAGTTGGGACCCTACAGCTAGACTCCCCAACCATCGATAGGCGTCAGCAGAGCAATAACTATAAAATTGTATACAACACTATCAGAAAAGAGGATCAGCGCCTCCGACTAACTTCTGAGACGGCGGTGGAGACCTGCAAACGCCCACCGTTTCTACGGAAATCACTACTAATGTGGAGTAATTAGCATCCCCAAACATAGAACACAGCAACAGATTGTGATCGTTTGTCCGTGTTGCCGTAAAATACAACTGCTGAGGCCACTTCTACCCCGGCAGAGTCCATAACCGCTTGAAAACTTGGAAACATTCTTTTGGCACATCCAATCGGGTATACGCGGGGAAGTTGTTGGCGCCCACCATCATCACAACGCCACCACATTCGGAAGTGGGCAAAGAATCAGCACACACGAGAACCTGTGCGCGATCGGCCAACCGGGATATTCTTCCAGGGACCAAGCGCGCCGAAACTGAAACGCTACACTCCCACGAAAACCATGAAAGATCTACCCGAATATGGCCATCGGGCGGCGCGAGTGTAAAAAAATATGCGCACCACAGTTTTACCACTTCTTCAGTTTCGCTCGTTAAATCATTCGCCCAAGAAAGAAATGATGTCACTCCCGGTGGCTTCCCAGGATGGTGAAGATATGATCTGTCTGTACTGTCGCAGTAAGGCGTCTTTGGCTGATCGTGGAGAACCCAACATTTGCTTGCGGGTTTTTGTTTTGTTTTCTGTTTTTGAACATGTTTTTTAATTGATTTTAGTACTCCTCCAACTAAACTTCATGCAACAGAGATTGCAATGACGATGTTCCGATAAATATATCAGCCTTTATTGTCGTTTCAGCAACCTGCATAACCTGCACTTCCTCGATCCTCAAAATTGACTTTAAACGATGGGGGAGCTGCTAATGCAATGATATCAGCGCTTTTAAAAACACACAAAGCCCCCGCATTGTCCACCGTATCTCGATGTAATAATCAACAAAACGAAATCGCCCGTTAAACATTTTACGATCACAACATTCCCCAATGGGCTATTGCATGATCAGTAACGGGCACCAGTACTACCTCAACCAAACAACCTCAACCACCACAAGAGCACGCGCTAAAAGCTATCCGAAAGTTACATTGAAACCAACGTCAAGCCATCTTCGCCTTTCGATGATCGTAAAGATTGGTGAAATATTTCTCGATGTCAACGTGTCAAAAGGCGGGGAGAGCTTTTGAACCAGCTGGGCATGCACTGGATGTGTGTTGTGCGCACAGAGGAGTGTTGGTGGGACATGCACTTCCGGACTCACGTGAGATGAAAACCACTCTGTCTAACAGTCAATTGACTGCATAATGAATAGATCTTTACACTTTTCATTGCTTTTCAGTATCTTATCATGGTATCTGTTTAGGTATAAGTGGGACGCGCTATATATCGACTAATGCAAATCCCCGAGCACATGTAAGTTTCAGCCCGTGGACTTTGTAGTTTGTGCACTGTGTTTACGATGTAACACAAGATTAGTTGCCATAAAAAAGTGACCTCTCTCCCTCTCGGCAGCAATCGAAAGGCGTTGTAAAAACTAACACATACGGCGCGCACCCGGTGATGTAATGCAATACACACACTCAGTCCCGGGTGTGACGACTTGCAGAGCTATTGGTACGTGGACGAAACGAGCACAGACAGGGCACAGTTACGATAACAAACGTAAAACAACAAAAAAAATAACGCCCCAATGAAACTTTCTCCCACGAAAACAGATTAGCATAAATCAATCGGACTGTACGAAACACAGTGACGGGGATTTTGTGAGTGTTTGTTCAAGATAAGGCATGCTCAGTCCGGGAAAGATCAAGCAAGTGGGGTTTGTTGTTTCACTTTTACTCCCACAAGAAGTAGCCAGCGCTAGTGGCAATCCGTTGGAAGGAAATCAAACAACGATTGGAAGGAGGCAGAGTACATTTTCTGTTGGACTCTGGTCGTTGCAAGGGAAACTTGCAAAAATGAACCTTCCACAGAGAATGGAGTTAATTTATTCCACGACACAAAACACCCTAAATTCATGTGCATTTACTACAACCCCCTGGTTGCGCGAAACGGCAAACATTCCTCCATCAACGACCGCAGCAAAAACGGCAAAACATCTTAACCAAATCCAACCAGCCAAACCAGACTCAAAATTACCTTTCCCTTTCGCGGTAGGCGTATTAACCATGCGAATGACTAGACACACACTTTGGGGCCCCCGGATTTAGTTGCTAAGCCTAAACTCCACCTACATGATCGGCGGTCGGAGGACTCAGGGCGGCTCGGAAAAACCGTCGCCGTCTGGCGGATCTTTCCTATGACTCCATCGATCATATCACCGTGCCTTTGACTTGACACGCGCAGTGACTAAGCCCAACACTCTTTTCGCTCCGTCTGTCTCACATTACTACACTTCAAACTACTGCGGGCAGCGCCACCTCCTCCGCTTTGCTGATGGTGGTGTGTCAGCAGTGTACCACACATATTTGCACACACTGGTTAGACATTACCTGACATGCATCGTGCCGCCGTCGCCGCCATCACAGTGCAAAAAGCAGCATCTAGCGCCCTGGAAATGTAAATACCTCGCCTTGCAGAGCGCAACTTGGCGCGCAACCCCCAAATGATACGTTCAACTTCCCATTGCTCTTCATCTCTCGCTCTCTGGCTCGAAAAAACAACATCAACACTGCGCCCCTAACCCAAGCGAACCCAACCGCGCGCGGTTGGATCGCATCGCATTAATCAATCTCCGCACCTTTCGAAAGAAATAACCACCCTTTTGCTCGATAGACACACGTCGCCCCGCCGTCCACACAGGAAACGCACTCAACGGGTTTGTTTTTTCGAGCTTACACCGAGGGCAGCGTAAAGGGCAGTGTGTCGGGGAGGTCCCTATAATTATAGCACCTATATATGAGGGGGCTCAGTAGGGCTTTGCAGACCATAGGTATGAGGGTGAGAGAGCCCCCGCCGGTTGCACATAACACCCAGAGACGCGTCCACACTGCAACCCGAGATCTGGGCAGGGACTCCTATAAATAATCCCCTCGTTCTCGCATATCACCACACTCAACTGTCTCTTTCACTGAACTGTCTATGTGTGTATGTGTGTGTGTGTGTCTTTTTCCTGAAATTCCCGAGGGCTAGAAATAAAATACCACTCACGAGAGCTTGCCGCCAGGGTTAGCGATCAACCGTATGGTGGTGGGATCCAAACAAACGACATCATCTCATCGACAGTGACGACAATGCCCAACGTTACTCCCATACTCCGGAATTATTGCTACAGTGTACTCCGTCGTTTCCCGTGCTCTCCTCCGTCATCATCATTCGTGCAAACTCCGATGGATTTCGAGCTTCCCAGATCGATCGATCTTTGCAGTCATCGCTCGGTACAATAATAATTACATCTCTCCGGCAAACCCCGAAAAGACAAGCTCTGATAATGGTGGCCGCGCGTTCCCCTTACAAGGAGCCAACGAACATTACACTCCTGGACCACCCATAACAACGGAGTGGGCTGTTATGTGTAGGCACTTTTGTGCTGCTTTATTTCCACCCTCTGGCCTTCCTGCCATTAATTGAATTAAACCGAAATGCCCATTCGCTGCGTCTAGCAGCAGCTGATTGATTGGTTCTCGGTTCGGTGGCGGTTTTGCGCACACAAGACAAAAAAACTACAAACCCTGCGCCGCCTGTACCGCTAGTAGTATATACCCCGCCCGAGGTAATTGATGAGGTGATCCAATCAAGCAAGAGTGGGATGGTTTAATCGTATTTTACCCTTAAATCGATTACTGCTCTGGCCAAAGATAAGACCACACAGCGTTCGGCACAATTGATCCACTCTGCTGTGCTCTCCCCTCCTGGACAAAACACTTAACACAACAGCAACGCATCAGCAAAGGTACGCTTCTCTTCTGGGAAAGGTTGTTGGTGCGCTTGGTTCGGGCATGATACCACGCCTCTCCAATTTAAGGTCCAACCTCCGGGGTTGGACACCACACAACTTCTTACCTTGCAATACGGCAAGGTTCCACAATTTCCTGACTGACCCAGTCGTACAATGAGATCAGCATCCGTAGGTGGTGTTCGCTATACACCGGACGACAAAATCATATGAGTTCCTAGTGTCGGTTGGGTGGAGTGGACCCAATCTCAAGGTACTGCGAGATTCTAGACCTCGCCTTGTAGAGCGCGAGGTCTAGGCCCCAACTGGCCTCCCAGCCGTTCGGGGAGCCTACGCAAGATGTTTGTATCATTTCACAAGCCGACTAATGTCTACGGCTGTGTCAGTGATTTGCTAGCGCAACACAACAGGCAGCACTTTCTGAGTCGATGGTTATGGTTCACGCACATGCACGCGTAGGAGAGACAGTATGCCGTGATAGACTAGTAAGGTAGCGGCGTGGAGGGAGGCAGTTAGATGTCGATCGCCACGATGCTAGCCGCTTCTCTATCCCGGTCTCTGCAACACAACACAACGCTGCGATTGAACACGTGTCAAAGATAACGCCTCTTCAACGGCATTCGTTGAAGAGCTCAGCCACCACTACTCGAACGAGAACCTTGTATGGCGGAGAGGTATTCGACGACAGGAGGGAGCTCAGTCTCAGTTCTTTTGCGGAGGTGTTGTGTGTGCTCCCGATGCCACAGATCATTAGCTATTTCTGATCGTGATCGAAACCTAGGCGCCATCTATGGTTGCAAAATTGCGGTATTATACTTGCCTGCCTGCCTTGTGCAAGGAATGCGTAGGAGAGTACGCCGGAGGGCGTTCATTGGGGCAATGGTAAATATTTTTGTGTACTCTCTGAGCAACTGCTGTGCGCGCTTCGGAGAGGTGTCAACAAGCCAGCTGGAGACGACTGCATCATCTCGAAAACAAACTTTACGTTAAATCTTTCAAGTGCTCAAACTATCCAGTGCCAAAGCTACCATTAACTTGCCCCCGAAAACGCTACACATACTCACACGGTCGTCGGGAGGAAATGCAAAGGAGCGTTTCAGAAATGTGTTAATTGTTTGCACAACACGAGATCTCACTACTCCACCGCGCACAGCAAGATAATCGTGTTACACACCGTGGTTCAGCAATGTGAGTCGGAATTCATCAGAAACAGCGTCATCGGATTCTTGTGGCTGCTTTTTGCGATCTTGCATATCTCGGCGATCATGGATCACCAGACATCAAACAGCTTTCAACACAGCTTCGAAGTGATCCACTCCAGATGATGAGCCGCGTTCCTACTGCAGCGATTCGAAACGGTTGCCACATTGAGCGGTTGCCTCGGCGACATTGAGACGACGCGTCCGATTTTCGCGACGATTGATCCTCACAGCGCGTCAACACAGGTCAGCACCAAAGCGCGCGCGCCCGCTGATGTCACTGTTTGCTTTAACACTACACGATCGAACGAAGCGGAATCGAGTGTGTGCTTGACGGCCTCTAGAAGATTGACAGATCCCAGCCAATCGGTCCTATCGACGAGCGCGCCATCTCAGCACGTCTTAAAATAATCGATGAGCAGTGCGTAAGGTTGCGCTGATAGACGCTCCTCATCAGCCGGGTGAAATTTACGGCTCACTTATAAGGCTCCACAAAACTCCGGTACTACATTCACAAATCATATCGCTTAATGATCCCTTGATCGCTTAATAAACGGTTCGGAAATCCGCTCGCAAAGGTCATCATAAAACAAGTCGCCTTCGCTAATTGATAGTACGGCATCGCGCGCGCCACACACCGATGTGCACGCGCAACTCCGTGTACCCGGACAGACCACCGTCGTCGCCGTAATTGTTGTTGGTCATCATTAGTGCCCGCGCACCGCAAAAGCATTGCTTACAACCCGCTCTATCGCGTATAATTAAAACAAAGCGCTAAAAGTGTAATTGCCCAACGATAAGATAAAGAAAGTTGTGGCAACAACAGCGAGAAAACCTCTCCTGTTTGTCGTGATGGGTGCATATTCTCGTCTAATGTCTGTTTGGAAGCGACATATTGTTGATATGACATTGCTTCTAGAATAGCTGAAAGAAGGTTTAGACGCGACGGTGTATCCTGTTTTTGCATTCAAAATATTTTCATAACCACTTGATCATGTTTTGTATGTAATATTTTATGGAATCCGAATATAAAAAGCCTGATACTCACATACTGTACGCGATACAATGCACTCCAATGACTTCAAATATCATTCATATCCAGATGATTTTCTCCTCAATTTATTTGTTTCAAATTGCTATAAAAAGGAGTGATGTACATTTTTTCTCTACTTTTGTATAATAATTTAGCCACATCATGAAAATGTCCACATAGTATTTCTTTTTTAAAATCCTTGACGTAAGGAAATTCAGAACATGCTTTAGAAGAGGACCGGATCTATATAAGAATTGATCGCATGACCTCTATTGTGAAAGACTAGCAACCTTGCCACGAGACCAAAATACCATCCATTAACCATGTCGTTAAAACTGCAATATATGCTTAACCTAAAACTTGATTTATGATTTTCTTATGTACCCACATTATCGTAAACCTTTCTATAATTGTTTATTCGGTTGATTCAAATCATTTAATTTGAATCAATATTTAATGAAGTTGAATTCTACTTTTGACCACAATCAATAATAGTTACAAACTTAATAAAGTATGCTTTATCTTTTCGAAGATCTAAAAGCCTATTTGATGCAGACCATAGGTTTCCGTATTTCAAACATTATAAAACACTCTATTCGAATACGATTATAAATTCTCATAGCCATTCTATCGACTCAATTGAAATATGCTTGTATACGCTCGTAGTGCTGGCGATTGATCTAAACAGCCAGCTTCATATTCGAGTAGTCGAACCATATTACTTCTAGTCACGCAAACACCCCAAGCGTAAGGCGAGACTTGCCGTTCAAGACCTAACTCCAATGCTCTTTCAGTTACACATTCTAGCCAGGGCCAAAGACTGGATCGAAAAGGAAAACCACAACAGAATCGTTCGAACAGAACATAAATAATGCACCAAACGGCGGCGGCGGCACCGTTTCGAACAACAAAGAGGAAGGATTCCCCGAGAGTTTAACATAACCACAAAACGCAAATGCACAATGCATCACCGAATCGCTCTTGCTCGCGCGTTCGCCTTGATGCGCTGGAGAAGAAATAAAAAAAACAGACAGGCGAACAACGTGTTTGCGTGTCAGTGCTGAGCATAATTCCAGGAAAACAAAGCTACCGAACGAGAATGCAATCGAACGAGAATAGCCAAGCATGAAACGCTTCTCTCTGTTCCATTAGAAACCCAGAGAAGGAGAGCAACAGCGAGAGAGAGAGCACACCAAATTGCCTGTTGAGTCAGTTATCGTCAGAGTTACCGAGGGATGTAGAGAGGTAAAATTAGATGCATCAACATGCCAACTCACACTGCCATCACTCCCCGGTGATGCAAAGTGCAGCGCCAAACTCTTCTTCTTGGCGCCGTGGTCTTGGCACCACAACACAATTTAGGGTCCAACGTCCGGCTGCAACCGTTCTATAATCCTTATAAGCTTGGATGCCCTTGCGACATCGCACCAATCCGAACCTTTACACCAGTGGTGACAATTTCGAACGGTGACGCAATGGAACGCAATCTCCCAATCCCTCTTCTTTGTTGTTGCCTTTTTCCTTCTCTTCTAACGGGCCTTTTTTTATTTCAAACCGGTGGAAATAAACAAAACGCACACCAGCGCAACGTGAAACTGTGCGCGATAATAAAACTGTCTTGCGCGGTCACAGTTTGCGCACGTACACATATTTAACGGTGAGAAGACGACTCCGCTTCAGCTTCTTCGTTTGCTCACACAGTGTGCTCCCTTCGCTCACAAAAATCCGCTCGCGCTCACACCACGAACTAATCACCACGCGGTAAAAAATTATGCAAATTTTTCTCCACCAAGAGAATAACGTCTCGTACACACATCTCGCCTAACCGAGAGGCCAGCAGTAGCATCAAGCACATCACACATCGTGTACAAAAATACGAGAATAGAATAAAGAATCAAAGTACACGTGATGGTGTGGTACGCAGAAGAGAACGTAAACCGAGAAGAGGAAAACCATCGCCAGACACAACCATCACACTCTAGGGCACAGAATCTAACGATCGTTGACAGGATACAAGTAAAAACAAACCAGAATACAGAAGTAAAGAAGAGAAAGGCCACGAGATCGTGTCTAGAGAGAGAGAGAGAGAGAGACGAAGAAAAGAACACAAAAACTATCGAAAAGTAAATAAAACAATGCTCCAGAAACGTCACTGACCCATTCGTCACTACATGCACTACATCTCCCACAGTCCACACCAGGCACTCTCTAATGTTGAATGATATTTTTGGAAACTTCACACGATCTGCTCTCAACCGCCACACCATCATCGGGAAGCCAAAAAGGCAAGCTAATGAGATCACACATCACACAACCGATGGACGATTGGACTTGGACGTACACATATATCGACGAGGAGACAGTGAGGTGATAGTAGTACACTTGTGCCGACACCAACCGCAACGTGACACATTCCGCACAGCCATGTGACAGACACCGGGCCACGGCAAAGTGCATTACAGTGGAGTAAAAGTAATGCACAAACTGGAGACCGGGTTAGAGAAACGCACGAGAAAGGCAAGACCAGTGCAGGTTGGCTTCGTTTTGTGCACTTGTTTTTCCTTCTAATGTCAGATTGATTGTGTTTGTTATTGCATCTACGAATCAAATATACACTCTTGTTATTTAGCTTATTTTCCAATTGATTATTTCTTCGAACTCAAACGTCACTAACACCACTCGTCACAACCGCAATATTTGAAAACCGTTGCTCTCTGCCCACAACTTCGTGCCAAAATTGGCAACAATCACTACTGCTGGGCTGTGCTGAGTCAACGGTGTGTCGGAAAGCCGTATAATTATTAATCAATAGTGAACGAATGCCGCCGGGGCAGGGACACAGCGGCGCACAAAGTTCGCGAATGTCGTACGTGTACTAAACCACACACACGAGAGAGTAAAAGAAACCACTCTCACACACTTATGCAGACACGTGTTAAGCCCGGAGAAGAAAGATACATAGTTGCAGCAGCAGTAGATGAAATTGAACTAATCTTTCCTAACAAACTTTCCCACCAACTATTTCTTTTTTTTTGTTGCGATAGAAAAAAAAATAGAACAATAAAAAAGGTGCAAATATCAACGTGCAAACGTACACAGAGCGAGCCCGCGCAAGGAATATGCTCCCACGTTAAAACGCAAACTGAAAGTCCGTGCATGTAAGTGCGGCTGACTAACCTTCCCTCTTGTAGCATTGCCAGCAGGGAAATCTTGCCCACACGCACACACCGGCACATACTCTGTTGGCGGGGCTTGGGGGTCTCTCTAACTCTCTTCAAAGTTACACGCACTGCGAGGGGGGGCTTGCTGGATGGATAAGAGAAAGAGTAGTCGCGATACGGCGGGCGAATACACTCGCGGCAATGCGGCCCCCCAACCGGCAGAAAACACACGCATACACACAGATCGCGGTACAAATACACGTTAGCGGGAAGAGTAGGAGCTATCAGTAAAGAAGTGTTCTGAAACTACTAATACATTTTTCATGTTAATACTAATAATAATTTCAAGAACAAACCATTAAAATTGAGTAGCCAATTGGATTAGTTTGATTCAATATTTTACATTAAAATTATTTATCCAATCAGAATCCAATTGTATAGAGCAATATAAAACGCTATTTGAAATGTCTGAAAATAATTAACTTAATCTACTTGGACCAAATGATCCAGCATACCCGCTTCTAATGACAGTTAAGCCAACCCTTCCCTGGCGCATTAAATTTTTGATAAAATAAACAAACAAAGCGTATCATACCACTACTAGCACGCACGCATCATCACCTCTACCTACAACACGCTCTCGCAATCTTGGTGCGCGTGAAAAGCGGCTGCTCACTTACACCAACACCTGCTGTACACGGTAGCGGTGTACACCATGAAAACGTCTATCGACCAGCGAAGCCGGCGCCGCGGTTAGTGTGTCCACAGCAGCGAGCCACAAGTTGACCAGTTGCCAATCTTGCCAACCCGATCATTATCGTTGCAGGCAGGCAAGGGTGAAAATTTGCTACTCCCAACCAACAACAAAAAAAAACATTTGCATTCAGATATTGGAGAAGGTGCTTTTCAGAAAAAAAGGTACCATCCCCCCGAGTGTGTTCGTGCGTGACGAGTAACAAACGAGCGGTTTGCATGCCGGAAGAACGTATCGCATATTTTCTTTCATACTGTGTAGCCGCTCATCTTCGGTGAAAAATGGGCAAGAGAGGGTGTGTTTTGCATCCGCAAAGAAAAAGAAAGGAGGTTCTAAAGTACATATTACACACCATCGGCTTGCAAGATATCGAAAGGAAACTATCCTGCCTTAGGTAGGTTAATTACCACCAGTGCCGAAGCGTTTTGCACATCATTTCCCTATTCGCCTGTCGTATGGAAACTATTTCAGCAACAATATCCGCCCAGCAAACATGCAAAGAAAACGCGTTCACTCGGTGCGAAGAACCATGTGCTAATTAATTTCTGATAACACACACACACCCGGCTAGTGCTGTGTCACAAAGAACAGTCACAGAGAAAGCAGCAAATAATAGGCATGAAGTCTTCCGGGGTGTGCGGTTACATGACTAGTCCACCGCCAAAGACATGAGTAATGGCTGTATTATTAGCGACGGCTGACACGGTTGACAAAATCGAAACAGTAACAAAAAAAAACGCAAGCAACGTGATAGGCTGTAAATCAGCTTGATTAGTGTGTATGCGTGTGTATTCGCACGAATGCTTGATAAGATGTAAAAAGGTGGTCCAAATCAACTAAATCATTACTCATGACCATGGTAGATTTGTTAGCAAATACCGATTAGCTTCAAATAAGAATGTCTATTCCTCGATTTGTGTTTTAAGTAAGAAATTATCGATACTTTAGCCGTCCGTGCGTTTGACCGTAAGAGATCACCGCGTGATTCCTGCCAAAACGATCGTCAGTTCAAATCTCAAACTTGTAGAAATAATCGTTCTTCAAAACCATCAATTTGTAACATTGATTCATTGATTGATTCATTGATTCATTTGTAACAATTGATTCAGAAAGTAAGTTTGACATTGATGATACACAAACAATAAAATAATGAGCATCTTCAGTTCATCTTTTTGTGATTGCTGTAAAAAAGAAACAAAAACACCCTCCTTTTCCAATGCTTTCATACTTGACTAATGGTGCTGATAACATACATATGTGAGGAGGAGATGAGGTCAACAACACACACGCCCACCGAGAATAATGCTATCATAAATCGCCCCTCTTGCTTCTTTCTCTACCATGCAACAAATAGGATGGGAAGCAAAACGGTTAGCGAAAATAATTCCCACTTAATGCACACTCCTCCTCGCCATCCTCCGTCCCTTCTTTTACCGAACGGAACGGAACCTAACTAACGCGATCGCTGTTTAGCGATCTCCTCGGCTCACCTTCTCCCTCCCACGGTGCACAAACGATCCCGGGATGACCGAATATTGATCGAGAAACTTTCACTGCACCACCATTTCACTTTTAATCGCGGTGCGGGTTCGGAATCTGCAGCATACGTTAAAGAGAGAGAGGAGGGCAAAAAATTGCGAAGAACCAAAGGGAAAGAAATGCCCTTGTCCTCGCGCATTCCAACCAGTTTTTCCCGATAATGATCGAAGGAAAGTGAGCATTTTTTTGTTTTTTCACTAAACGGTCGCCAGAGATCGAACGGAAGCATCTATCTACGCGGGACGCTATGATCGATGCTCCGCTGCCTGTCCGTGTCCGAGGTTGTTCATCCGTTTGACACATTTTTTTGTGCGCTCAATGGAAACCGTCTATCCCTGGGACTGCATCATGAACGCGTAGTGACGTTGAGATAAAACTGGAAAGCATGCTTCAAGCCGAATTCATTCACAACTACATCATGGGAAGGAACGGAACGGTAGTGAGAGATGGCTGTCCCAGTGCCTAACTGCCGGCTCAAGGTAGTGCGATGGAGGTGGTGCAATACTTGCTTGTCTGAAACGTTCCATTTTAGTTGATGCAGCAGCAGCAACACTGTGTTATACCAGAAGATGCATTCCATTACCAAATGGGAAACCAGGGGAGGCGATGTGTTGTCGAAGGGCGAGGGCACCCTAAAACCGGACCCGAACCCCCCTGTGACCATTCTTGGGAGACTGGTGGTGTCTGTGATTGATGTGTGAGCGACGACGTGGATGCGCCGTGACTTTTATGGGGACTTCTTCTCGCCCAGCCAGGAATGCGCTGTGCTGTATGTTGTTGCAGCGGGAAATCATAATGTCCGATTGCTTAATGACAGGTAATTAATACGCAACCATAATTACAAAAACGCTGTGAAATTGTATCAGGTTCAGGTACTATTACAGGTGGAACGATTTGAATCAAAATGATAGTTGAAATGACATTCGTTTCTCCAATTTACAGTGAAATATCTAAAAAAATTCGAGATCGTTAAATTGAAATGCAATACTTAGACAAATTTTTAAACCTCCATAAATATTACGAGTAATACCCTACACTAAGACACACGCTCTCACATCCTCTTCCGTTTCGAGAGCGTTCAGATCTCGAACACCCCAGGGAGAGTACACTGCACATTTAACGCAACATTGTGCTGAATGAACATAGGAACGAAACGGCACAGAGTTTCAAGAAGGTTCCTACTACGCCAACCCGTTGCACATACCTGGGACGGCTGCACACACCACACCACGGAACGGAAATAAAACGGAACTCACGCTAACGTGTGCCTTCGCCGCCACCACTATTAATAGGACGCTACACCACATATCCGAAGAAAGTGAGCGTAACTAAAAACGTCATCCCGGGAATGGGGATTGTTGCAGTAACAAAGTGCAGAGCAAAACAACGCAATCGGTGCAGCATTCTGATTCACTCCTCGGACACAACGGATGCTAAATGTGGTCGAGAGAGAAAATGAAAACGATGCAGTTGCATATGCCATGAAAATGCCATTTAAATGGGAAATAGGACACAACAGTTTTTGGGGTGAGATCATAAAGCGAAGCCCTCTGTTTTGGAAAGCTATTAAATCCTATTATTGCATCAAGGTGATCATGACATCGTTTGTGCGTGTGTGTGTCAATAAATTGTTGGTGACATCTAGACGTAGACGTTGGGACCAAGTTGTTTCCCAACAGCTTCAATGCATTTGGGTCAAAATTTTGATACCACAACAGAGTGGACATCTACTCTTTGTATGATGCTCAAAATGATGACAGGGAAGTTCTATTAATTAAAAAAATGCACAGAATCATAAGGGAATCAAAAATTAAAACTCCAATGTCAGCTAATGTCAATTCATTTGCACAACATGGCTAAATCTTCAAGGTCTTCCTGCTACTCGCTGCGTCCTCCAACTCCAACCAGAAGAGCATGGATATTTCACCAGTAAACCCAGCCAAACTTAACGAGACTGAGCCACCCGCTCCACACACGCCTGTCGTAATGCAAACAAAGCGATCCGATTTGACCAAATATGGCGCCGACGACTGCGAAACGGCTGTCGGCAAAATTGGAGAGCGATCAAAACAAAGTCACGTCCGCGGGGGCCCTCTGCCGACGGTTGGCAATTAATGCATCATAAACCCATCAACCTGCAGGCCCGCAAGGCGATCTACCCTTGTGCCCCGGCGGTTTGATCCTCTTCAGAAGAAAACAGCAAGCTGACCCGATGCGAGATGTGTGTGCTCAGCGGCAAAGATTAGCCAAAGCAGCTCATCAACAGCAGGGTGTCCTTCCAGTGTGGAGTGAACAAACGTCTTGAAAATTGAGCATATTTCCTCCATCCAGACTTCCTAGAAATTTGGACTCATCAGTTGCTAAGCTGCGGATGTAAATGGGGAACCCCTTTGAACGAAGAGCGAAGAACAAAAAAATAGCAATTCACATCAATAAACATTAACGAGGAACAAAGTGTGATACAGACAAAAAAAGGAGGACTGCGAGTTCTTGGAGTTGGATCAACATGAAGCCACTCCACTCATGCAATGTTTTATTATGCTTGCTGGAAGCAATATCATAACATGGGTTAATTAGATCCCACACTGTGCCACAACGGAAAGCTGATGATGCGCTCGATGGAGTGTGGAAGTTTCCATCATTTCGCAGGCACTCACAAAGTCAGTGGTCCACGATATTAAACATTCCACTTTGCTATGCAAAGGCAAAACGGAACATCTAATCATCGCCAAAACCATCACCAACGTGTGCAGAAGCAGGTCCGTTACTTCGTTTCTTCACACCTCATAAATTTCTCCAAACTGATCATGGCCACCTGATAAGGATGTACACACCTGGGGCAAATATGGGGTTTTTGATGCATCTTGCAATCTATAGCGCAAAAGAGACGGTACAAGGCCAAGGTCTTTCTGCTGAAATTATGGATATTTAAGGCAAAATTAACATTTTCTTTCTTTTTGCATCTTATTATAATTTTAATTGAACATAAAACGAATTTATCAAAACAAATGACATCATTGATTCTACGAGATGATCGCCATACCCAAACTTCAAACAAAACGGGCTCGCACAGAACTGCATATTCCACCTTCCAACGCACCGCCACCACCATCGAGTGGTTTAATCAAATCACAACATTCTACGCAATAAATCTTCCTAGAAAATCGCAACTGTCGCAGCAAGTAACACTAGACATTATTTTGCACAGAGGCAGAGAGAGAGAGAGTGCAGAAGAGATGAGACATGATGGTACTCGTGGTAAGAAAGCACGAGGCCACGAGACGATAAATTCACACGCATATAACATAAAAATAGCGCATTGCGTACCCCAGCCATCCCCAGAAGGCCGTCTGGCAAACGAGGCGCACTGACGTCGCAAGTGCGCGAACAAGTACGCGACTATCTGAATATATGAGCGATACATTTCAACGGAATGAGTGAGCGCCGAAGAGAGATCATTATCATGCGAGTGTCTAGAAAAAGTCTGCTAGGGTCCTTCAGTTCGAATCTTATGATATTATTTCCTCTTTAGAATCGGTGGTGCGATCTTTTTCAGGCATCAAGCTTGCTGCTTCAATCATATTTCAGTGTTAACTTACCGTTAAGTTGATTGTAATAAATTAAGAGAGTCATACATTCAAGAATGATTTGTTTTAAACTTCTCTTCCTACTCCAATTTATTCTACAATTATCACATGCGCTCGTTGAATAATTCGGATTATTTATTGTTGTACATACCTGTAAGTATAAGAGAGAACAGTAAAATAAATAAAAATCCTTTAATTGTCTTTAAATTTACATTTAATTTGTTTTTATAAAGCTCCAATATATTCCAACGTCTCTCAAAGACAATCGAAAATTAAGTCACTGCATTCGTCACATCATTATCGTTAAACGTTGCGCTGCTACCGATGACATGATTGAGGCCCATTGCAATAATGCGATTCAACCCATACAAGATTAAAATGTATTAAAAACGATTAACATGTACACTGCCCCACTGCTGCAGCACTTCGATCGATCAATTCTTGCAATGCCTCAACGGAGGAGTTTGCGCTGGCCTAATGCTACAGATTGTGATCCATTATGAATCAATGAAGTTCATTCCCTTTAGCCAAGACATTGAAAATATTGTTGAGACATTTCATTTGAGAAAATAAACAATGACATAAGAGTTGAATTTGAATTTCAAACAGTAATATATTGTACCGTAAATGAATGAAAAAATTTGGTATGAAATTTTCCTAAAAATACTAAATATTAAATATCAAGCTAGCTTGTCACGTAATAAATCAGTAACTAATTTTATCACACCTGCCTGCAACTAACTCCCCTTAGAACGAATGCTCTCTAAGGTGTGTAAGTAAGACATAAACCCTACCTAACATGGATCAATATCCGAGGAAGCCCTCTACAATTCTGACGATACCCTCCCTCTCGAAGGTCTCTATCTCTGATCGATTGAATCACTTTCAATTATTGCACGAGCCACGACGCCGCCACAATAAATAATGCATTATCGACGCACCATAAAGCAACAGTCTTCCAACGAAAGGGGAGACACGACACGGCTATGGCCGGGCTGAGAGGAAGTAGTGACACCTTGTGTTGTGTGAATGAATGGACAACTGTAGTAGCACGCACGCACGCACATGCGTCACCCTATTTTATAACCCCCATTTCCTGCGAGGAGCGCCAACGACCTCAAGTATGTGTATAACACTATGTCGCTCTTCTGTGCGGAGACGCAGGGCGGCAGAAAGTGCACTTTTTCTGAAAAGGTACAGCAGCGTGCTATTAATCAGCAATTGAAAAGAAGTAAACAACCGATAAGCGCGAACGGGTGGGATGGAGTGTATTGGACGATTATAGCTCAACTCCACACTCCACTTTTAAACGTAGAGCATTGTAATGCGTGTAAAACATGAACCAACACACTTCAACTTACTGGTGGAACTGTTGGAAATTGATTTCTTTCCATTCGTTTGATTGTTTTTCTTTTCCTCAAGGAGATCATGATACGGACAGGAACCGGTTAGAACATTAGAAATCAACAATATCTAAAGCTTTGCTTCTAATTGAATAGATCATCTTTTTTGATTGGAACACCCATTAGACATTGAATATTCAATACTGCGCTCTGTTGATAATATCCAACTGATCCAAAAAACAAAATCTGATACAAAACAGATGCTATCAACACCAGTAGGCTAGCCGTACCAGTCGTTGTATCTCGCTTAGAGACGCGCAAAGCGGTGTTAATTTCATAAATAATTTATCAATTCGTGCCCGATTAAGAAATCATCACCTCGTCCCGCTGTCCCTGTCCGGCTCGCGCTCTCCCGACGAAAGCCTTCGCATTTCCCTACTTGGTCAAAATTGTGCACGGGCTCTTTAATTAAAATTCAACATCAACCGCTCTCTTGCGGCAGCGGTACAGTATGATGCGGCCACATGCTGCTCTATGTTTCTGTCCATCAGCGGTGCCCAAATCAGAAGGACCCTTACAGCCGTTATCACGAGTCGAGCTGGGCGTTACATCATCACCCTCGCTATGTAATCTGCTTCGATGGGTGAGAAATCCTGCCCAAACGGGATCCTACCTCTTCAGGAGGCAATTACCGAATTAAACGATGGTGCACGTTTCTCTGTCTCTCGGTGCAGGAATGGTGGTGATCGATGACAGACAAAAATTTAACCAAAGTCACGCACAAATCGCGTGGTATAGCTGGTAACTTGTAAGGATACATCATTCAAGAGAAGAGCACGGAGAAAATGAGGTTCCTGTGCAAAGGGCAGTGTGGGACAGACAATGAATTTTGTAGTTCAGATGAACGTATTTTACTCTCAGCAGGAATCAAGAAAAATAAACCATATAATTGCAAACGACAGCGGCACAAGAAATGACCATTAAATCACGATTAACATGTACAAGTGGAAAGGAGTGCTGAAGAAATCAGCAACCAGCTGATAGAAGACAAAACGAAGGCATACCAGCGCCATCTAGCGGAAACGAATGCACGGGTACCGTTTAGCGAAGACACAAACCCGCAAAACAGATGTTTGTGGTTGTGTGCGTGATCTGCAGTAAACGCTTTTACTGCAGTTTACAGTGTGGTACATAAGAAACGCTCTCTCAGTGGTTTCAATATGTGTAATGTTCATTATTTCATTATTTGGCCAGTAATATGTGCTTCACAAGGTAAACATTTCGTTTCCAATATTCTAGTAAAAAGAGATACATTTTGCTCTACTTGGATATTTCGTGCCTTTTGTTTTGTAGCTGTTTATTTTTTATATTTGCATTTAGCACAACGGAAAACAATCTCAAACAATGTCCTATTATTCATAAAGGTCGTAGAGCAATCACATCACAGGCCCCAACAACACGTGCTGTGCATAATAAGCGGAAGACGGTACACGATTTTTTTTTATTTTGCTAACTCCCGCATCATGTACTATCTTCTCTCTCTCTCGCAAAATCATGTGTACCATATGGCGCGTACCGAGCAGTACACGTCACTCAGATGCACCGTTAGGACGAATTACTCATCCCTTATTTTTGCTGCAGCAAACGTGTGTGCGCCAAGATCATCATCACCGTAACACGATCAACGACCGCGCAAATAGAAAGGGAAGCGCAGCAAGCAGCACGCAAATAGCAAGAAAAGAGCCACTCGGGCGAAAATCACTCTACAGCGCGTTGGGGCTGCTAACAATCCAAATTCAGCCCACGTAAAGCAGTTCAGTGGAACTTGAACGATCAGGCTCTGCGCACGAAGAAGTGTGCGCGAGAGCGCGATCGCGTATCAATAGCATGGCGCACTTCTCAACCATGTCAAGAATCTTTATTGGTTATTTAAGCTCAAAACCTGATTGCTTTTTTTGCGTTCATGAGAAGAGGTTAGGCGAAAAATTCCCCAGATTTACACTTGTTGTAGCTATCAAAGCCTTAGGAGGGGAAAGGCTCATTTGCATTATTAGCGCCATTGGTTGCCGACACAGCTCAAGTACTTATATTAAGATTCAATTTTGGATAAAGAGTGTGTAAGTTGTTCTTGAGTGAAAGATTTTCTCACCTTTTTGCCTGCTCGAAAGGACCCACTTCCTACTCAAGCAACAGCATTCTCTTGCTTATTTGTACCTAAATTGGCCTACAAAAAAATGTATTCCTCTTCACTCCACACATGGCTAATAACGGGGATGCCGCTGGTCGGTGGTGTGATCTTGCGCGTATTACGACGAGGCTTGTTCACACCGAATACCAAAGAGGTGGCTACGGCATACTTCGGGCTCATTTGCGGATACGACGACGACCGGCAAACACACAAACCGGTATGCACTGTCGACGGAACCGGGCTAAAATCAGTCCTCCACAACGATAATGTGTTAATTTCTTGCCATTCTCGCAAGCTCCAGCTTTGTCCAGAGTGTATTGCGGCTGATGCCCAATTTAACGGGAACACAGCAGTTCATGCACTTAACTTCTTCGGGCGGTAAAACGCCCGATGAGGAACACATCATTACTACCGGGGCAAAGGTATGCGCTACGCACATTAGCAGGACAGTGATTTGGTGGGCTATTTTCCGTACGAATGAGGTGCAATTGCCTTCAAAGACATTTTACCGACGACGGCCGCATTGTGGTGAGAAGGAGAGTGGTGCATTTGCTTGGAGTAAAGAAACACATCAGAAAAGAAAAAAATTCTTCGATTCGATAGCAATGAACGTTAGAGGATGAGATCATTTGGCAAGACAAAACGAAACAAAATCTATTACAAGGGATTTTTTCACAACATTTAAGCTCTAAGTAAAGATCCCTATCAATAGACGAATTTTTAATCATTTCAACGAGTTATCAATACATCAAATCAATTTTTGTTTCCTTTTTGTCGGATTTCTGAAGAGTTACAGTTTTTTTCGTGTAAATCTCTAATTTCAACAACTTTTTTCATAGTTTGTGATATGTTTTTCAACAGCTGTCAACTATTTCATTTGCACCACAATAATATTTCAGTGCTTCAACATAATTTTCAGCACGTATCAAGCTGTATTGAGTTTGACAGTTATGTGTGATGTGATGAAAAATGTGTATAAGGACTGAAATTTTATAGTGATGTCAATACAATATGTGATAGATGTTGAAGAACATTTTGCAAGCGGTGAATAATTCAGGTTTTTCTTAGTCAATTTCCAATATCAAAAACAGTTCTCATTGCTTGCAAGATGCTTTTCAACAGCTGTCGAATATTCGATTTGCATTACAATAATATTTCAGTTCTTCCACAAGATTTTCAACACGTCTCAATCTGGATTGTGTTTGACAGTTATTTGTGCTGTGTTGAAAATCATGTGTAAGAACTGACATTTTATGCTGATGCCAGTACAATGTGTGACAGCTGTTGAAAAACATATTGGAGGTGGTGAATAATGAAGAGCACATTCAAAAGTGACTTCAAATATCCTGTATTTCTATTCCTAATCGCTGAAGTGTTGAAAATCATATTGAAGAAATTAAAAAAAAACATAATGATCTAAAAATATGAAATAATCTACCAGATTAATGTGGATTAACATCTTGCACGCGTTGAATAACAATATTTATATTCGAAAGCATGGAAAACCCTGTGTAGTAAGAAAGACTGGAATTTCAAGAACCTTTCTCCTAATTTTTATGATAAAAAACTACTACGGTCAAGAAACAAAAACGTTTACTCAAAAACATTTCAAACACATAGGTAATTTATTTATTACGCTCGTTAACATAGAACAATAACAGAATAATGCAACCATGACAGCTATCCATTACATGTTTGGCAAAAAGCAGTCGCGTGTGCTGAACGCAAACGAAACAAACAATCAATCATGTGTGGGATGGGAAGCGAGCGAGCCTCAGATTTTGCTCGTCAGTTGGCCGACTCGAATGACCGATTCGACTCAAATCGTCTATCCCCAACGACGAACGAAGCTCTCATCAATGTTCTGGGCAATCTTTCTGAGCGAAATTCTCCCACCCACAAAAGACCACGCCGCCCAGACAGTGGAGCAATAGAAACCATAAATCGTGGCCAATTTGTGCACCTTGTCTTCTTCTCACGACACCACGACGAAATGGACGTCGAACGGGAGAGACTGCCGTCTTTTCTCACAAACCATGTTGTTGTGTTGAGATATTATGCTTTTATTTCTTTCGCACCCGAAAACACGACCCCACGGTGTGTGTGTCGGTGCTATATTATTAACACGTCAAGTGTTATATTTGGGGTGCGAGAGGTAGGTGGTACGAATAAATATGTTTGACCATTCAAGGTTGGGGCTCACAGTGCCTTAACCCTCGCCCCGCAAAGCAAATGTCCGGATATCATAGCGCTTAAGGAGGTGATTTTGGGGGGGGGGGACGGTCGCCACGTACGACGAGACGAAACAGATCCGCGGATCATCTTAACCGTTTGTCTTGGAGACGGTGTGTGTGTACCACCACCCTGCCATCGCATAAATTGAACAACGTTTAACCCGACGGGTGACGGGTGGGGGATTCATCTTCTCAAGTGGGTTGTGTTATTTCGTGTGTGTAGCCGCGGGTTTTTCCCCCTTCACTTCGAGTAGACACACTTTTAATAACGAGACGAGACCTGACCTAACGCAACGAATCGACCGATTGGGATAGGTCGTGGCAGGAATCGTTCGATCGTGTGGTTGTTGAAGGATAAAGTATGGTGGATCAACTGCGTGACGGTAGGATTTCGTAGTATAGTGAATCTGTTTATATATTGATGGTAGCAGAAATCAGTTCTTAATGAGTAGGCAACATTTTGACATAAAAATGCAATGGACACTTAAATCACCCTTTCGCGTACGCTGTTGTGAAGACGACTATTCACGCGCAAGTAAAATACATAAATAAATATAAATATAATTGGGTTTTGCTCATCATTATTAAGTGCAAACGACCTAAGGAGTAGTGGTGGGATCTCGTAATCGGAACTACCCGATTCCGAAACCTTGTTCGAAATCAGTTCCGGAGCTGATTCCAGTTCCGAATCCGATTCCAATTCCAAAGCCGATTCCGATTCCGGAGTCGATTTCAATTTCGGATTCGATTCCGGACCCGGATCCGAGTCTGGAATCGATTCCTGTATCGGATCCGGAATCAGAATCGGCTCCGGATTCGGATCGAAATCGGAATCGGAATTAGATCCGGAGTCATATTCGACTCCCGAGTCGACGCGGAAATTGAAAATAGCTCCGGAATATTAATCAGAATTGGACCCAAAATCGGAGTCAGCTCTGAAATTGAAATCAGCAGTTGAGGAAACGAAATCAGCCACGGAATGACCATGAGAATGGATCGTTTAAAAGTAAATTTGGATCCTTTGTGACTATCGCTACAATAGTAGCTGCATAGGACCCAAACACCTATTCTCATGGAGATGCCAAACGCGATCAGATTCCAATTACAGAGTCGATTCCGGATCAGATTCCGGAAATTGATTCAGAACTTACTATAGGAAATTGATTTCACAAAAAATTGAAGCTAGTTGGAATCGATTCCAACTATAGCCTCATTCTTCCCATCACTACTAAGGAGAATGTTTCTTGTTTACCAAGATGAGCAAGCAAAAAACTGCAACCCAACAATACAATCGCCTCAATAAAACGCAGGCAATATTTGTTCGACCGCTTCATTACACATTTCACACTCTCTTGGCCTAGAGATGCAAAGATGTATTAAATGCAGTGCTGAACCAGCGCAGCAGTGCACTGGCACGACTCCCCACTACACTGAGTCCCCTCTCAAGATACCCCAGAGCAAACTATGTTAAACGACTTGTTAACTAAGCCACGGTTCTTGAGCCGATACGGCCCTCGTCATCCTTTTCTGATGAGCCATCACTCCTCGAACCGTCGTGCATCGTGTACAGCAGAACCCGGTAGACATCACATGCAGTCGGCCGGACCCACCCAGGCATGTGTCAAGTTGGACATCTTCCGCGTCGGTTTGTCTCATACACCGTACAAGACACGACACACAGGTTCATTCACACTCACACAAGCGGTTACAGGGTGGAAAGATGATGGTACATCAAGACACGACACAATCAACCCGCAAACCTTCTTCGTCGCGCAGCTGGGATGGGTTTTTGAAAAGGGCAGAGTTGGCGTATTCTATCGCTCCCCGCAGGAGCAACAACGCGAAAGAGCATGGGAAGAAACTTCAAACAAGGTGCTGCAAGAGAAAAGTCTCCGCAAGCATGATGCACTCTTCCCCTGGGAAACAGTACAAGCTAGTTGACCCGGATTCTTCCTTCCAATCGTTTCGTGAGCCAAAATAGCTTCCCCTGACAGACTGGTTCAACAACGCCACCGCCACACGCTAGAATGATGCTGCGGCCAGTAGAAGGTGAGAGATGCGGAAGTCAAGAATGGAATTGTCTTTCCCCTCCCGAAATGCTCAGAAATAAATTTTCCCACATCGAACCTTCGGGTACGGCGGTGGTTGGAATTTTCCCATGGTATTTCCGCGATCGTCTAGTGCCGCAACCCCAATGGGACAAAGGCAACTTCAGAAAAGGAAAAAAATAACATTACCATACCATTACTTAGGTGTTCTAAAACATTTTCAAATTCACTTCAACTTCCGGTCATTTTCGATCAGTTACAAAAGAAAACAAAGGGACGACAAAGACAAATGTTTTTAAGGGTTTCCTGTCCACGTTCGAAAGCATTCTTCAGCTCTACTACTACCACTTTTAAGTGACCCAAAATAGCACAAAACCTAAAGCCAGTCGCATCATGTGCTAGTGCCGATCAGTCACGTGCCGATCACCAACGTGTGCCGTTGCACCCCCAGAGTTCCATCTGCGAAGGGTACACCAGACAGAGATCTTGATAAAAACCGCCATATTAAGCCGCCATTCCGGAAATCTATTTTAAGAAGTGATAAATTTTTACAACTAGCCTTCCGTGTTCCATGCAGCCCCATATATCCCACTCCTTCCCAACAAATCACATTCGTCAAAATCGTGCTGTGACGGATGGAATAATAAGAATGCAATAAATAGGTAGTAGAGAGGGAGGAAACCGTCCAAAAATATATAGATCTATCCACTCCCCGAGCGCATCAAAGCGGCCATCATCTTCGAACTGTGCGGCGCTACGCGGAGCGACTGACAGGAAAACATAAACAAGCCGTTATCGTAAATCAGCAGCTTTAAGACGGGGATGCGGATATGGTGTCGAAACTGGAACCTGTATTCGTATTTCAGTTGGTTTTTGTTTTAATTTCTATTTTTCGAAGAAAATAAAAACAAGATCATCAATATATGATAACTTCAACAATGTCATTTTTTTTTAAATTTGTGTTTTGCTGCGGTACCTGGCGGAAATACTTTTTTAAGTTTTTTTTTTATAACAAATATTCATTTTTTGTTTCATTCATTCTAGAAGGTTGTACAGCAGGAACTAGTTTAATAACATAACGCGAAAAGATAAAAACACATAATAGAACAAGAAAACGAAAAGAAAGACAAAGCTTGCTAAAAGAATGTAAGGAACAATATATTGCAAAACAAGCAAGACGAGTAAACAAAAAAGACAAATAAGCGATAATAACATAAAGTCTAAAATTGTAAAAATGTTTAAAAAAAATCTATAACTTAAAAACAAACATAAGATCTAAACATAACAGTAATCATAAAAACATGAAAAGAGAGAAGCAAAAAACAAGAATTGATCATGTAAGAAGGTATCAAATTACATCCACCCAATTCTTCCTTAAAAAAAACGATTATGGACAACCGTGACAAATCTGTCGGACAAAACAGTGACCTAGAAAACGTACAAATCCTGGTCGTGCCATATCAAATGGCAAGTCATGTTTGGCCTACAATCGCAACCTCACGTCTATCCGCACGAAAAACTAAAACTACCCCGGAATGCAGTTGCTGACCGCGCTGTAACTAATCTTCCATGAAGGTGCTGCTACACCACCGTATCGATTGTATTTTTTTAAACTACGACACCTCGCTATAATTCCGCAAACTGTACGCTGCCCCATCCGTTAGTACACGACCATTTACGACACACTAACTTAATCTGCTAAACTGCTTCCCCCTCCACTGCTGCTAATTCAACCGAATAAAGTACCCATTGTTGTGCGAGCTGATCTTACTACTACTTCCCTCGCCTGACGGTGTGGCGCGATTACGTTAGACGCCCTTTTCGCTGTAATCCAATTTCAATGTTGACACCTTTTTTTTTTTTTTGCACCCCCTAAGCGCTGAAGGAATGGGGATGATGCGCATCAGAGGTTCAAGTTGCCTTTTGTTTCTTTTTTCAAACGGCTTCATCGAAAACAAAATTTCAATTGACATACTATAGCACACATGCGTTCCACTTCCGCGCGTTCCCGATCATCGTCTTTGACACGCCTCATCGCATTCTCTTCTTTAGGCAACCAGCCCCCAACGATCGTGTGTCACCGTTGTCTAATGTTTTTGCTGCTTCTTCCCATCCATTTAGGTTAAGGGTCGGTTTCGTCTAACGCACTGAAACACACATTTGTAACACCCAGCGCCAGTCATCCGCTTCTCCTGCTCCGGTCTGGGTCAATTTGACGCCAGCTTGGCTCGACTTTCTTGCGTAGGAGGGACGGGCTTCACTCCCTCGGAGTGTTTGCTTCAGTGCACATCAACTCCCTACGAGCTGCCTTTGCTTTCCACCCACCGTAGTCGTGTGTGAGAGATGGGAAAATCCATCTCAATGTGCGGTCCATGTATATCATCTCTCGACTCGGTAAAGCTTTCGGATGCGCATCATGAAAAATGCACTCCTCAAATGTGTCTTGTGTGATACAGCGTGGGGGTCTCATCAATATTTACACAGTACCAGCGTTCAGTTGGCATTCGCTGGAGTGCCACTCTGCTCCATTAAATATCGATTCGAAGACACATAATCAATACTTTCTTCTGTTACGTGAGTTTGTTTAAAAATACAATGATATTACAACAGCAAAACACTTTTACGCCAGTTTCTTATTTCCAATTGCATATAATGTCTAAATTCGTAACTATAGCTGAAAAAGGTAATTAAATGCATTTACTAATTGATGATATCTGATAAATTGTCCAATAGGTGTATCATTTGATTTAATAATCTCATAAAAATCCTACAGGAAATGTCAAGAATTATAACATTTTATTGCATTTTTAGAACATATCGATCCTGTACTGCTCGAATTCAACCTTTATTAAAACTAATGATGTAATAATTCTCAATATTAGATATAGTGGACCATACTAATCAGTCGTCATTGTAGTATCGCATTTCGTTTAAATGGTTCTCATAAGCTTAATCTGTCAATCCTCGTTTGACAAAGATCCACTGCGCCAAGATCGTGTGACCATCTTCATGTACACCACACACACACCTTCCTCCTCGTCCTCTACTTGCCGAGATGTGAATCTATGGGAAAAAGTTTTATTGCCCACGAATTAACGGGACTTTGCATGGGATAATCACTCCATTTCCCAAGAAGCAGAAGGTAACAGAAAAAAGAATGACCATTCATTACATCCATGCTTGCACTACCACATACTAGGAAGGAGAAGGCAACAAAAAAAAGCATTCTTGCGGAATTGGGTCCCGGTAAAACAGATTCGGTGACATGAGATGCCCTTTTCGTCACGTGCATCATTCATATCATGCGTGTGGTGAGTGTCCCATTTTCCGATGGGCGCTTCATCACACAGCAACGCGAAGCTACTGTGCCCGCTTTATTGGGTACCGAATCAAATCGATATCTTCCAATTACAGTGGATAGAGAGAGGTTCGGGAAATTGTGAACCAAGCAAGATAGAATCGATGTCGTGAATAGAAACCAATTTCGTCCAAACGTTTAGTTGAAAACAGACTTTTTGGGTGAGAATGCACAAGACAAAATATCGGTCAGGCATTTTCCTACAAGCAACATTCTGAAAAAGATAATGATGAACCATTTTGTCCATAATTACTACAAAAACAAGTCAAAATGAAGATGAAATGAATGAAATGAAAAAACTTGATGTTAGTACAAAATAATTGAGATTTTTCTGAGAGATATCGATTTATTTATTATAGGGGCCTTTCACGATACTATCCCGCTTTTTTGTATGGAGTTTGACAGATGGTGGCTGAAATCATGTCAAAACCCAATACAAAACCACACACAAAACTGGCCGGCGAATTTCAGCCTATATTATTTCAACCTCAAAGCTAGAATTATATTCGAGTAGCTGCTCGAAAAATGGCAAAACAAAGTTATGTTTTCATTTATCCCAAGGTGTGTTAAAGATATCAGGCGATGGAATCTAGAATCAAAGTGTATGTAGATGAGGTGGTCTCCTAGCATGTTTTTAGAACCAAATTTGAACATCACTTTTTGACAGGACAGTACACTGTATTGGCGAATACACAAAAAACTCTTATAATCCTAGTCTTAAAATATCACTTTGATTCTAGATTCCACCATCTGATCTCTTTAATGCACCTTGGAATGAATGAAACACGACCTTGTTTTGACATTTTTTCAAGCAGCTGCTCGAATATAATTCTAGCCTTGAGCCTGAAATAACCTGGGCTGAAAATCGCAGGTTAGTTTTGTGTGCGGTTTTGTATGGAGTGTTGACATGATTTCAGTCGCCAACTGTCAAACTCCATATAAAAAAAAACACTTGTTAGTATCGTGAAAAGGCCCCATACATGGATTCAAGTCATGCAAAAGAATAAAATAAAACTAATAGAAAAAAAAAACATAACAACAACAAAACAAGAAACATAAAACGTTCACGAGTTCTTTAGAGTCCAACATTGAGCGCCTTGAGACTGCCAACTGGAATCGAAATCTGTTTAAGATGACTTCAACAGTTCAACATTTTGAAGTATTTTTGTTACAAACTGTCTGTGCCATTTCCTGTCACGCGAGGCCTGAACGCAGAACGTCTAATACCCCAACAAAAATAAGAAAGAAGATGCAAAACACCCTTGTTCCTGTTTCTTTCTCTTTGCCTTTCGAAGTTCGAACTTTGAATCGGTTCCTCGGCTCAAATCATGCATTTCCTGTACATTCCCCTAGCGCCACTGCTGGAGTAGTGATTGAGCGCGAGCCAAAGGAGCGGAAAAAGAAAAGTCACCACACATACACCTCAACTTCTCCATTTGGCCGTCCGTGGCATGCACCATTGCCGATCGTTTGTCATCCAACGACGAGCCGCCAGCGACGCCGTGGCAAAATACAGTTGACCGGTACCGGCAAACGGAACCAACGGCGAACAGAGACACACACACCACTGCCAACAACTCGAAGAGCATACCGGATGTGTCAGTTCAAGAAGTCATTAGTGTCGGTTGTCAGCGACACATACTGCTCAAACGAAATCGGCACAATTCTAAAGTCAGCGTCAAAACTGAACAATGTGCAAACTACATTGTAGATGGTTTTCACGATGAAATGGCAGTGATGATGTTATAACGATGAGCCCTTGGAGCCCATATCGTTCGCAAATCATTTCAATTACTTTAATGATTAATTTTATAACCCTTGTTAAAGCGATGATTCTGATTTCCATGGGCAAAAACGCCAACCCTTCCAGGCCATGATTCAGCGACTGCTGTGTACACCTCGAGAGACACATTCTCTTTCAATGCAATCACTTCAACCCACGCTCAGTAAGTAGGCTTCTTTACAATCGCACACAGCCCTTCGTTGCGTGTTTCGTCGTTCACAATTTCAACAACAATTTCTACTTTCTATTCCAAGTAGTCAATTGTGTCGGAAAGAATGTAAAGCAAACACTAACCACCCCGTTGTGTGTCGTCCCGTGGGTTCGAAGGAGCGTAGCAGAAGAACAGGCCACAATGTGAATTGTGCAATGCTATTTAACCCTTGCGCGGCCCACCGATCTACACTGTGCGTTGATGTCAATTTGCCAATTTGCTGCAAAGGGAACGGCCAATGGCTGTCCCCCTTGTAGGTTGCCATCATTTGTGCGATGGTTCCGCAATTTTAAGTACACGCGTGGGTTACCCCCTTAGGGTCTCGATGGTGAGGAACACGAGCTAAATCTGATTAAACACCATCGGGCGTCTTGCGCTCCAGTGGTACACACATCATCGTATCGGTCGGTGGAATCGACCCGTAGGTACGGCGGTCCCTTTCCCTGCAGACGTGTCTAGACGGAGCGAGAAAAGTTGTTTCCGTAGGCGAACTTGTCTACCATACTTTGCCAGCTCCTACTAGTCCCTTTTTGCGAAGCCGGCCGGCTGGCGGCTGCCCCTTAGTCATAACACTTTGCTTCAATAAATCGTCAATCCATTTATTTTGTTGTGTTATTCTAAAAATACGATTTACGGCTACCATAGCTCAAATCGGTGACCGTGTCTAGCTTACAACCGTACCAAAAAGGCCTTAAATCCTAAATTAGTGTTTTTGTTCTTTAATTCGCTCAAACTGCCACACAACGGACTGTCTTTTTCTTGGTTAGAGCTAATATTGGTGTGACGGTTCATAATAAAACCGCATCAAATTACGCCCATAAATTAAATTGATCTCTAGCCGCGCGCTCTCGTCGATCGATTTTCTCCGGAACCAGAACCTGATTTTGGTTTTGTCCCCTCCGCAGCATCACCTCCCAGGTACAAGCGTCGTGTGTATTGGCTGGTGTGAGTTTATGAATTTATAAGTGACCTCATTTTACATTATGAAATGCTAAAATATGCAAATCCCATCCCATCGTTGCACAGCGCACCACACAGGTCTCGAGCGAGTTGCTGCTGGAGAGTAGATTCTTGGCGATGCTCCACATAAACTAACCCATATTGGTGAGAGATTTGTCAATCGATATTGTGCTAAACACAATTATGCAGCCCGTAGATACAACATTTGAGTTGGGATATAAATGCATTAAACACAAATACACCATACAAAAGATACGGCACATTCTTGGCTTTGAATGCTTCGTTAGGCACCAACATTTTAAAACAATTTACAACCATAGCATCCGAACGAACGGGTACAATAAAATAAGCCAACTAATTTATAATCGGCAAGATATCTCAATCAAACAACGAGATCAAACCTGTTTGCAACAGGGCATTTGCACACATTTCAATTTGGTGGAATATATTTTATTCGACCAAATTTTCCCCCAATTTCGGCCACCAGCCTAATGGGTCGGTCCATCGCTAACCAAACCCATGTGTATGGGGTGTCCCATAAATGGAACCTGTTTGTAATAAAAATTTAAATCACCCGCTATCATTAATATGTGTGTTTGCCTGCTTCTCCACGTTTTTGTGAGTGAAGATCACCCCCAATAGTCTGTTCCTAAATATGATCTGGCTTTCCTTAAAATGAAACCTTAGCTACCGGCCCAAAAAAACAATCACACACGAGCAGAAAACAAACAAGGACACTTGAAGCCATAAAGACTTCTTTAATTAATGCAAATTATGTCTATCTACGGTCTGCTTCCCTAAAACCGTACGATTTAAATGCTGCCGGAGGCTTTGCAGCACAGCAGAATTTGTTCTCGTATGCGGTGATGTGTGCCTTTATCGGTAAGATAGCCGAGAAAGAAAAAGGAATGTGTTGCTACGGTACGGTTTTCTACGTGTTGTTACAGTTTGTTCTTTTCCTTCGCCTTTTAACAAAATATGCAAATAATCTTTGACAAAAATCACGAAGTTTGAAGTTCGCTACAACATCACCAATTCACACGAGCGTGTATGCTTTAATTATCAGTGACGCGAACACATTCTGGATCAACGTTCCATGCTGTTGACGGGGTAGAGGAGTTTTACCACAAAGAACATACCTAAAAA
This sequence comes from Anopheles merus, assembly GCF_017562075.2. Taxonomy (NCBI): domain Eukaryota; kingdom Metazoa; phylum Arthropoda; class Insecta; order Diptera; family Culicidae; genus Anopheles; species Anopheles merus. Next base: position 22,305,745 of record NC_054085.1, read on the forward strand.
GAAACAGAAAAAAGAAAGTGTTAGTGGAAAACGAAAAACAAAAAGGTCATATAATTTTATTCAACAAAATGTGTGTCCCCAATTCCTTAAAATTGCTAAAAAATGTTGAAAAGAGGACCAAAACCCTTGATCTTGATCTGAGATGTTCTGCACAGCAGATCTCTTTTTTATTTGGGGTAGTATCACATTCTTGTATCAAGATCAATATTAAAAGCCAGTTTCCAAAGACATTTTCCCATACTTTCGACACCTTTCGGAAGCATTTTACTTTTATTTCCATCGTTTCCAAATAAAACAGCTTCATTTTTCACTCGATCGTCACAACTTCCGCCACCACAACACACAGTTGCGCCAATGCGTTTGTTTTGCGATGGGAAGCACATGAAAGATGCCGTCAACAAAGAAGCTGTTTACTTTCGTGCCGCCAACCAACAGGTTCCTCATCTTGCCGATTGCAAAATATTACTCACGACAACTACCACCACCTTGTTTCGCTTTGTGACGACCCGCTGCGAAGAAGTATGCAAATTTAACAAAACGCACCCAAACGGAACCCCTCCTTTGAGGGAAGATAGCCGCTTCCCGGCAGCACCACATCACCGGAAATGTTTGCTTCTTTAGCGCAAACATAGGAGGAAGAGTACGTGCACTCGAAGCAAGCATGCATCAAACAAACAGTCAGAGCTAGAGAGTGAATATGATGGAACTGTTGACATTCGTGTGTTGTCTTCCAAGAGCAAGAGAACATTGTTATTACTGGAACCATCCAAACAGAATCAAACATCCGTAACATCCCCTTTTCTTCTATCGTGCCCCGGGACAGACATCAAACTAGCCAAAAACCTAATGAGCCGTAGACGGCGGGATTGGTGGCCCTAATTTGACAAATAATAAAATCACTACTCCGTGACCGCTAATAAAAAAAAAAAACATTCGTACAGCTTCACAGGGAGAGAGAGAGTGCGAACTAATGATGATTTTAACAGGTAATTTATTTGTTTTACTTCATTGACCGTCGGGCGCGGATCGTAAACCAGAACGAATATATAGAGGGGACCAATAGATTTTGTCGACATTCCAAAGACTTACTTGTCAGCGTGAGGATCATGCGATCGTACTTGTTGAAGCGCGATAGTACCGAAGGCATTGGGCCCTTCTGCGTCGTACACTTCACATGCTGTATCATTATTTTACATGCGTTTGCTGCGTAATCGTACCACTTCTTAAGCTTCTTAAGCCACCGTTGGACATGAAGAAAGTAACACACGGAACATTGAACGATCGGTTAACTATTTTTTCATGTATACCACATGTTTATAACACTTGCTTGATGTTTAATCTACGAGGTTGTTTGGACATGAGCGTGAAGTAATAAAAATCATATATTATGACATGTTTAAGCTAAATGCTAGCGCACCAATAAAAAACACACATTTATTCGCTTCCACAATCGTACATTTTAATAGCGATAAAGACGACGTAACACACATTCATTGCGTGCCATAAATAATTTAATCAACGCCACTATACACATCAGACTATCATATCATCGTTTCCAAGAACAGAGTGCATCCACAGCCATCATAACCGTCCCGCAAAAAAGGAGCCGCGAATCAATGCCAACAGTTTTATGCAAATTTGCAACTTGCAACAACACAGATGCAATTGCACTACAATGACCACACTGGCGTGGCGGCGATGTGTAGGAGGGCACAGCAAAAGGAACTAATAATAGTAGCCAGCCCTCCCCCCTCAATCGTTTGCTACCGAATGCATCTACGCGGTGCAGTGCAAATGCAACACAAAAAAAATCTGGTTTATTTTTACACGTGATCGACTTTGATAGGCCCAACCGGCCCATAGCGCGGTGCCGCCGCCACCACCACCAGTAGCAGTTGTGGATGCAACTTCCCACGCCATTCCTCTACACTAATGACCATTTGATGGCGCACAGGCAGACAGCGAGAGAGATCATTGTGCTAATTGAGGGCGCAATTGTTGTTGCTTTATTATCTCGCGCCTTCAATGCGGGGATATCCCGGCAAAAAACGACATACAAACAAATCGCAAAAAAATAGATTTTCAATACACCGACATCTGGGCGATGTGCCCGAGCACGAAAGTACGCTGACTAGCGCTACTAGCACTAACCGCAACCCCCATGCATGACACTAACCTTCCCAAAGAAGGCACAAACAAACAAACAAAAACGGGCATTTTGAATTCAATTGCACCTCTTAACCTTCAGCAAGCGTAAACCTTTTTCTTCGTTCCAGCGGCTCCTGTGTAAAGTAATTAAGAACGCATTTGTCCTATTGTGCCGTGTGCTCACCAATTGCCACCACCCTAACCTCTGCGGTGACATTACTATACCCTATGGTGGCTGTAACGCAATAGATGACGATTTTTATTAAGGTTCCTCCGTCTCTGACACTCTTTCCCCCCGTTTCCAACCGGTTCAAGGTATCCAGGGTGTGACAAAATTGCATAGATTTATTAGATGCCGTCATCTCCCGCGGTTACCTCAGACAATGTTGTACACACGCGCGGCACAGTGTTGTTACTCAATCGAAACGAACAATTTGATAGTGGCGGCCTCACTATCTTAGGGTCGCGACTACTGTTCACATTACGCCGTGTAGAGAGATCGAGTATTACTAGAGACAAGTATCAATATGAATTATTACCGCATGTTGATTTCCAAGGGACGCATCAAGGTGGAACTAATTCAAGGAGTTTAAGAGCCTGCACACAACCAAGTTCATGCTTAATGTCGTTGCTCTACATATATGAGCGCCATCTGTGGTGGTACAGGATTTTATGCAAATTTTGTATTTACACACGAGCAGCCATTAACAGGGTGCGTGGAGCTCTTGGTAATGATAGATAAGCCGTATCGGCGTTGAGCTGGCGAGTAAGCAAACATAGGTAATAACTGGGTCCATTATAGCATTACCAGTACCAACCCTCAAATGACTGACAAACTGGTTCTAGATTCTAAAGACAGTTCTCGGTCACGATGACATCACCATGGTCGACTTTCAGACTAATAAGTAGCTAAATAGAGACACAAGCATGAAATAGAACTGCTTTTAGTACACTATTCTTGTTTTGATTGGAGATGAATAATTCTGATTGAGATTCATGAATACGAATGAATCTATGAAATAAAAGCATCAATCTGAATCTTTAAGCTTGAGATTCATGAGTCTCCAAAATATCAAGAATCCACAACGATTTATGAATCTCTAAAGATTCATGAGTTCCTGAGGATTTATCATGAATATGATTCCATAGGTGGATAACTCTGATTGAGTGATCGATAACTCTGATTGAGATTCATGAATCTGAATGAATCTATGAAATATATGAGTGATTCTGAATCTCTGAAAGTTTGAGATTCATGATTTTCCAAAAGTTAAGAATCCACAAAGATTGGCGAATCTCCAAAGATTGATGAATCCCTGAGGATTCATCCTGTATATATGATAATTCATGACTCTAACGTAAAATAGAAGAAGGGACAAGATATTGATTATAACAGCAATAGAAATTCATGAACTTCCTAACATCTACAGAGATTCATGAATCGCAATGAGATACATGAATCTTCTGAAATTAAAATATTTCAAGATAACTCAATATCTTGAAATTCTTACATCTCTGAAGATTCATCTAAAGAATCTTTGTAACTTTATGTATTTTTGCAGATTTATAAATATTTGAAGATTTTTTAATCTTTAGAGACTCATGCATCTTTTTTCTTCTTTGGCACAACAAGCACTGTCGGTCTTGGTTTACCTTTAACGCTAATGACCTTGGCTATCAGTGGATTGTAGGGTACTTGTGTACTGCTTCTTGATAGTAGAATAGTCTATCCAACATATGGAGGGCATAGTCCATCACAGAGCTTGAACACATGACGGATATAGTCTCAAGCCATTCAAGTTGAAGAATGACCAAGTTCAATCAAGTTGATGACTCTACCACAGAACCAGCTAAATCTATGGCGATTTGAATCACTGTCCGCTGTAGATTCATATGAATGAACCTCAAGGAAAGATCCATGAAACATAACACTAACTTAAATTATACCTTTCCATCTCAATTTTCGATTCATTTGAATGTCTTTAAGTTTTTAAATATCGATCTAATTTCTTGGCACACAAAGCGTCAAGCAGAAACAATTTCTGCCAATAACGTGTGTTGGCACCAAACTTTTTGACACCATAAATACGTGATGACACGTTCTGGCTGCATACTCCCAACACTGCGACCAACAACTCAGTAGGCACGGTGACAGAGAACACCAATCTTTCTGAAAATCTTGATTGGAAGCATCTGTTTTAAAACCTAATACAGCGTCTTCCCATTATACGCCAACCAAACAAACGCAGGCGACGAACGTTTGCATCATCTACATTTTTGGCCATAAAATCAAGTGCCAAGGAAAAAAATAAAGAGGAGAGAACGCAGCATTTGGCTCTCTTTATCTTCATTCCTGGTTCCATTTCCCGCCCCACTAACGTTGAGGGAAGGGTGTGATCGTTTAATAAATTTGACCATTTGCTTTATTGACTAAATTTTACCACACCTTGCACAGCCTGACCCCGCCCGTGCGTTTGGCACTTTATCTAAAGAGGCGTTACCCGTTGGCACGATGCATCAGTAAGAAGTGAAAAAGTTATGCTTCCTTTTTTTTGCAATAGCCACTAAGATACAATTGTTAACACACACAAATGCTCTAGGCTCTAAGAGGTCACATTCCAGGCCCGGGAAAGAAAAGTGTTGATAACGAACTGTTATTACCCTCATACCCTTTGTCTGACATTGTGCACGTTGGTCCGATGCGGCTACTACTGGTGGTGGTGGTGGCGGTGGGACAAATCAAGTGAATTATTAAATGCAAATAGCGTCGTTGCGCGGAGCAAATTTTCTTCGGAGAGGAGTTTTATGACCACCGAAGAAAGAGGTATTGTAGCAACAACAAAAACATCGTCTTAGATGAATATTCATGGTCAGTGGTCAGAGTTGAAGGCAAACAAAATACACAGACATCCCTCTTGCGCTAGTAGCATATGCGAGAGGAGCGCAGACGTAGGTCTGTTCTTAGGTCGTAAAAAAGCAGATACACATTTAAACTCAGAATCCTAGTGCTTGAAAAGGTATTCATTCCCGAGCGTTGTTTGATTAGAATGAAGTAGCTTCTTTTCGCCTTTTTGTTCCCTCCTAGACCTGCAATAAAATAGCTCTTGCAAATCAAAGCAGACAGTCACTAACGGTGGTCGGTGGTAAGTTCGCCGCCTGTCCCGCCATAGTCAATTTGGTCACATTTTACGGTGTGTTTGTGGGTATGATTAGTTGTCGCTGTTGAAGGCATGTTGTTGGTGGTGGCCGTAAATGTCAGGCTTTTTTATGGCGTACAACCGGATAATGATACTTTGCATGCGAAAAACAAACACCACACATGCTCATGCAAATACATCTTTGCAAAATAATTATCATCTGGCACGCTTCGGTGTGCGGCGGGGGGTTTAGGGGGTTTGGCGGCGGCTTACTCTCAAAAAGCCTATCTCAAATGGCACGCCCTTTGGTATGTGGGTTGTGTAATGTAGTTGGGGATTAATTAATTAATGGCATTGAGAAGGTTTTTTTTCTATTGATGCTACAAAATAATATTCGAATAAAAAGAAAAATCCTACGAAAAAAGTAGGACTAAATTTCATTTAAAAATAATTTTCATTCCAGTGAGATAAGAACGGCTTGCATTTACTGTACACGAAATATCTTGCGTATATTTTGCAGCAACCCGCTAACACAAACACACTTTAACTGCACGAGATATGCAAGCAGCACCTCTTATCTAGCAGCACCAATTAACCACACATACACATGATATAAACACTCACACATATACGCACGCAGTAAAACATTAAAACAATATAAATGGTAAGCCATTAATCACTGCACTTTGCTCGCCATTGCCACCAGAAGGAAGGAAAAACTGGGCTCCCAGTAAAAAGGGTTTTCCTTAAATTAATTTCCTTTTTTACGTAAGCTAACTATCGCACGCACGCACATTCACGAACGCACCAAAGGACCCCCGCGTACGAATAATTCCGATACAGCTGAGTGAACTTTTCCCCCACTCCCCCTTCTGCTAAAATAATAGCAAACCACATATCAAATGGAGCACACAAGCACACACACGAACACAAACTATTCCAAAGACACTAAAACACACTCTGGATATCTCGTCTCTAACGAAGAGATTGCGAAATTATTCCAAATTCCAGCAAATTTCTTTTTTTTTCTATCTTCCCCAAAAACGATCTCCTCCTCTCGCCTTCTCACAATTATCGCACGGGAGTTATCATACGGCAGGTGGTGGGTGGCTGGCTGGCTGCCCAGCCACGATTTACACAGACCTCGATCTCGACACGACGGTCCAATCTGGACGATTGTGCAGATATGACTGGCAAGAATGCATACGCGGGCCCCGTGTGGCATGCAGCAGCAGAAGTTGCTTGAGAAGGCGAAGGAAAAATTGCTCCCCTGCTCTCCCCCCCGCTTGGAAGAGGGGAAAAGCAAAAGTCTCGGAGGAAGTCAGCGATAACAACAGATGCATGTCGGTTGTACACGGTGGGAAAGAGAGAGAGAGGAGTTCAAGTGAGAGAGACAGAAACAATAGATGCAATGTTTTGCGGAAGCGAAATGGGAAATACATGCGAAATGAAAAATAAGCAAAACAGGAGGGAAAACATCCACATGATGATTTTTTTTCTTTATCTTGATTTTCTTCCAACGCACACACACACACAGACAGACACTTTTCCTTTAGGACGCTTTCTAACCACGGTAGGGAGAGAATAACCGATAATTTTTGCAAATCGTACCTATTTTTTGTTGTGCGGTTGCGCTATTGCGGTTAGGTTCGTCGCCTCCCCCCTTTTCGATAATGTTTATATTTTACTTCTTTTTTTTTATAACCTTTCCCTCCCATCTGAATGCGCTTGCTTCCAACAAGGGGAACAAAGGGGTGGCACACATTAATGCGTGAGCGAAAGCTTTCCCAGAGCTTGAGCGTAGAGCTGCAAAGGCAGTAATAAAACGAAGGAGTGAAAAAAACCCTCCATGGAAATTTCTTAATTAATCATATATTAATTAAACTCTACAAGCACACATGCGAAGCAAACGCACGAACGGGTGGCAGCCGCGTGTGGCATCACATCATTTTTTTTTATCGCGAATAAAGATGCTTCCGCGCACAATGGCCAACCAGGTGCATGTGTGTGTGTGTTTGTTGCTGAAAAGGGAAAAATGTATGCACTACTTGCATACGCACTTGCACAAACACACGCACCCCTGTGGGTGAAAAACACCGTAGCCGCAGGGGTTTAACTCTCCCGGAATCGTCTCGATTTGAAAGGAAAACGAAGCAATACACCTGAATGGTGGAAAAAGTGAGCCCTGCTGCGGGGATATGCGGGGTACGGTAAGGGAAAGAACGGATGCGTGGACCGGAAAATGGGGCTGGTGTTGATGGAGAGTGTGGTTGGTGTTGCAGCAGCCTTACCGAACCCTAAAGCATTTCCACCTGTTGAAGAAGCAATAAACAGCAACGCGAACAGAGGAGCAACGCACAGCTTTCTTCCCTCTCTCTCTCTCTCTTTTTAAAATACGTGAAAGAATAAGATAAAAAGGTGTGCTGGATGGTTGTATAGCTGCTTCCGATGGCTTACGGTTCGGGCAAAGATGAATACACACCAATAGGGCCCCCACAAATCGAGACTCCAACCAGAGTTGCCCTAGATCCCTAGCGTGAGATAATGGGTAAGCTCGATTTTCCCCGCGGTTTGTTTTCGTGCAAGGCATAGGAACACACACACACACAATTACAGCGTACTCACTAGAGCTTTGCCAGTTTCTCTGCTTAAACAGTAAATGGCTATATTACGCAGAATCGTTCGACTGAAACTCAACAACACGGATGCACGCACTGTACGAGATAAGAACGAAATTAAGGAAGAATTCTGAAATCAACTGTAAAATTGTATGATATAAAAAGATCAAGGTATTTAAATTGTCTAAGTGTTACATGTACGAAACAGCTTCTAACTTACTATTTTACTGACCTTTAATGAAAGCGTTCTTATTATCTTTCTTTTTTATGTGGTTAGATAAAAGGAGGATGAGACAACGCCAGAACATTGAATTCAGAAAATACCTCATTTTATCTCACAAATTGATCTTTCAAGATTTTCTTAACCCTAATGAAAATGACATTGAAACGCACCACCACCATCTTACCCTTGACCGAATGCCCTTTCCACTCTAGTGCTAATGCAAATTAAATCATCTGACTCGGCGTGTGAGAAAATGTGTATTGCTTTTCTTATTGCTGCTTCGTGGCCACGAAATAATGTGCGAACTATTTTCACACGACATTCCAACCTAGCCAACGCGAACGAATTGTGGTGTGCTCTTTGGAGTGCACCCACGACTCCCATCCGACTTCGGAGTCGCTTGGAGTCGTCTGGAGTCGTCTAGAGTCGTCTGAAGTCGTCTGAAGTCGTCTGAAGTCGTCTGAAGTCGTCTAAAGTCGTCTGGAGTCGTCTGGAGTCGTCTAAAGTCGTCTGGAGTCGTCTGGAGTCGTCTGGAGTCGTCTGGAGTCATCTGGAGTCGTCTGGAGTCGTCTGGAGTCGTCTGGAGTCGTCTGGAGTCGTCTGGAGTCGTCTGGAGTCGTCTGGAGTCGTCTGGAGTCGTCTGGAGTCGTCTGGAGTCGTCTGGAGTCGTCTGGAGTCGTCTGGAGTCGTCTGGAGTCGTCTGAAGACGTCTGGAGTCGTCTGGAGTCTTCAAGAGTCATGCCTGGAGTCGTTTGTAGTCTTCAGGAGTCGTCTGGAGTCTCCAGGAGTCATGTCTGGAGTCGTCTGGAGTCGTCTGGAGTCTTCAGGAGTCTTCAGAAGTCATGTCTGGAGTTATCCAGGGACGAAATTGTCCAGAGTTCGAATCTTCCGAAGTAAGAGTCATCCGGAGTCAGCCATCTCGGGTCTCAATAAAGACCGTCGACTCCGCACGACTCCAACTCTTACTTCAACTCCGGACGACTTCAACTCGGACTCCAGATAATGGTGGTTAGCCCTACCTTCCGGAATCGGTTCAGAAAATGTTGTCGACAATGAATTTTTGCCAACATTACCCATCACTAGAATGAGCTGTGGTGTGCTTCTTCTACTCGTAGTCGTTGTCATCTTCCAGCTGCATTAAAAGTATGTACGATTATTTTACCATGACGAATAATTACAGCAAACCTTCAACAACAGCAACGACACCACACACGCAACTCAGTTCACCAGTTTTTGTTGGCAAAACGCAGCGGTTGGGGTAATGTCATTAGAAAGAAAATAGCACGCACATCAAAAAGCTCCCTAGTTGCTAATGAATTATTATTTTATTATTCATTCAACAGTATCATCACAAACTTGAATATTAGACATGTAGCAAAGGTTTTCAAACAATAAGATGCCAAAGCTGTACTGAATATGAAGAGACTGCATAATATTTCAAATCATAAGGCAGTTTTGAATTATTTATACAGCAGATTAGAGAGACTCAACTGTATTTAATGCAAAAAGTGATGCAGAAATAAATCCACAAATAAAATATAGAATTATATACAATTCAATTATATGAAATCGACAAATGACGAAGCAGGCAGCAACAACAACGCACGCGTTTAATGAAAGATTTGAAATCGTTATCGCTGGTTTAGCTTAATCTTATAAGCGTCCAATACTGAGATAAAAAGCAATGCAACCGCGTCAGCAATTCATTATCATTTAATCTTGTTACCAGCAGGGTCAATGTCGACAAACTTGGCTACCTGTTCAACGGTAGCCGATGTGGAATTAGCTTCCAGTTTACATATTAAAACCCAGTCTAGATATTTCATAAAAACATGTGAATGAACTTTTAGCTAGTATTTTCCAACTAATTTAACGCATTTAGATTATTCTGAATTAAAACATAAGATCAGATAATTTACTCATTCCATTATGTGGCTAAAACAACAGCTACGAAGCGAAAAAATGCACCATTCTTGACATGAACAGCATCTGTGGTTAGCTGACAGTAGCCAGAGTGCAAACAAAAATCAAAGAAAGGAATGCAAAGAATGAGCTACCAGACATTTTCTTCATCCAAAAACAGCGAACCATGTGTCGCGGGTTCGTCACGTGCAGCAGAAATATTCCGACACCGAAAACCAATGCAACATGCGGGGAATGCGGTGCTGTCACGTGTGTTGTGGCACCAGAACTGTTTTTTGCTTCTCTTGATTATGCCGTTAGAAACCGGTCACGCTTCAATGTATCATCTGGTTCGGGGTGATGATGTACATGATTAGCTGTAAGCGCGCCCTGAGGCTGAGAACTTTTTTCTTCTTCATAAAACTATTGATGATCTTTAAAAAGCGTTAACGGCAGTTGAAAGTAGAGCATAAATGGGCACATTTGCATGCAAACGACGTCATAATTTTATCGACGTTCCGGCACTTCACGGGAGCGGGATAATGGTGATGATTGATTTTTGTAGTCGTAACAGAATGGAGGCTCTTTTTATGCATAATCAACGTAAATCTTTTTTTATTATGATTTAATTCTTAAGGCGTTCATAACGAAAAAAAAAATCCTCCAACGGAAAGATGCCCGGCAGACCAATCAAAACCAGTCGACCACACTACCGCCCATGGAAGCAGAACAAGCGCGCGTTGCTCTCGGGTAGATTTAAATTGAAAAAAAAAGCAATGGAATAAAAGAAAGATACGAAACCTACATAATAACACACATGCATCAGAGGTTCGCTGTTCGCCCAGCACAAGAACACTGGCAACAGACGAGAGTGTGCGGCACGGCAGACATAACAAAGACTACTACGGCCGCGCTGCTGCTCCAGAACCTATAATTTGGCGGCAGCGCATAATCTAGATATGTGTGGCACAAAGGTACCGTTTTACTAGGGCAGGCCGCCTCTGCAGTCTCTTGCCGATTTTCTCCAGGTGGTAACAACTAGTGATGTGCTCTTTGGAGAACTACCGCGACTCCGATCTGACTCCGGTTATTGTCCGATATCGACCCCTGAAAAACCAGAATCAATAATTCCACCCGGAGTCGGAGTCATTTGGTCTGGACGACTGCGGACGACTTTGACTGCAGACGACTACGACTCCGGCCGACTACGACTCCGGCCGACTACAACTTTGGACGACTCCGACTCCGTGTGATTCCAACCCCCGACAACACCGGACGACTTCGGACGAATTCAAGCGACTCCAGACGACTCCGGACGACTCCGGACGACTCCGGACGACTCCGGACGACTCCAGACGACTCCAGACGACTCCAGACGACTCCAGACGACTCCAGACGACTTCAGACGACTCCAGAAGGCTCCAGACGACTCCAGATGACTCTAGACGACTCCAGATGACTCCAAACGACTCCAGACGACTCCGGACGACTCCAGACGACTCCAGACGACTCCAGACGACTCCAGGCGACTCAAGACGACTCAAGACGACCCCGGACGACTTCAAACGACGCCGGACGACTCCAGAAGACTCCAGACAACCCCAGACAATTCCAGATGACTCTGGACGACTCGGGACAACTAAGAACAACTACAAACGACTCCAGATGACTCCGCACGACTGCTCTAGATAATGCTGGTCGGACCTACCTTCCGGAGTCGGTTCCGTAAACTTTGAAGTTGAATCGGAATTAACTCCAGATTTTTTCCAACTTTACCCATCACTAGTAGCAAAGCATAAACGTATACAAACGTTCACGGCCCAATGCGTTCTACTAGTAGATGTGTTATTGAAGAATTATTATGCCAGAATCAAAAATTTTTGTTGAAATTCTAAAAATACAAAATTTCTTAGTACTTCTTAGTATCCTTTACTTCTCCCTTATTTTTCTTTACCCCGTGCAGTTCAACAAATAAATAGAACCAAATCGTTGAAAGTTTACATTTTTCAGCAAGTTGGAACGCCTAAAAGGTCTAGAAAAACAACCATAGCAAAAATTCGTAGCCATCCTACCATTTTGCACACTTCGTTTGCTGCTGACAGCTCCCGGAATTGTGCTTCTCCTGTCTTCGGCAACCAAATCAGAATGTATAAACGTCCAATAGGGTCTCCCTTACCCTTTTGCTCAACAGACCAGAAGCGCCACAAAAGAGACAAACCTCCGTTAGATGTTGTTGTTCGTTCCAAAACCAGCAGAGCAGGTTGAAGCCCTGCCGAATGGGGGTTAATATGAAAAAGGGTCTGCGTTACGGTGAATAGTGGTACCTTTCCAGATTTAGTCTTCTCTTGTAAATGACCCGATAAAAAATAATTCTTGGTACGTTTTATATGTGCACTACATTCAAAATACAGCTTTTTGCATGGACTTTCTTAAAAAAACATAGAGTTTACAAAAACAAGGACATTTAGAATTCTTTTAAAACCTTAATTGTTTAAAACAAAGTACAGACAAGACAAATAGCGGTAATTTTTTATCACAAATCCAATTTCCATACGACCCGCGTTTAACAGAGCACATCCGACTGGAATTAAATTTCTTCTCATTTTAATCGAAATTTAAATCCTATCAAAGGCAGCAGGCACCCATCATCACCATTTCCACACAGTAGATGCGCGCTTCAAAATGTGCCCCTAAAACCCAAGTCTAATAACCCACGCAAGCACACACACGTACCCTAGGCACAGGTGCACATTCATGGATCGTTTACTTTTCTTTGTCCCGTCTTTCCCGCTTGGCAATCGGTTTCTTCTTCGAGCTTCGCCATGTGTGTGCTGCTCTGATGAGGACAAATTAACTGGGCAGCTTTGGCTCCCATCCCATAATGCTACCAAAGCCACCCTCTCCTCTATTCCTCCCATATACGCACAAACACACACATTAAATCGTTAAACCTTTTCTAGCTACCTTACCTTCTCTTCGCCTTTTTTTTTCTTTTTGTCCACCACCCGTTTGTCCGCCACATCTCTTCAGTTGGATGGATTTTCTTACTCATTGCGCCCCATTCCGCGCCCAATGCAAAACGCGAACGCGAGAGGAGTGCGGACGCCGCTCCATAATCAAATGATACTTTGGCCCATAAAATCAATGAATTGGATGATTATTATAGCAGTCGGAAGGGGAAATTAAAAACTAATCAAAAACGACTATGGGAACGCCCCATTCCCCCTTGACACACCCTCACAAGCACCACTCACTTCTTCCCCCAGGAATGGGGGGTTTGTGCAAGACATTTTCGATTTCCATTTCCTCGTCGGGGCTAAATATGAATCTTACTGTATATTTTGCTCGTTTGATGCATGCGTACGTGAAAGCAAATTCAGCTTAAGTTAAGTAAAAAATGGTACAGCCAAAATAAAAACTTATTTCAAAGGCTACTCACAGCTTTACTCCCAAGATTTACAGGGTTTTCCAGTGGTTCTCATAATTGTGGGACTTTTCCTTGCATCTTTCTTATGGGAATTGAGCTTCATATAATGGAAGATGGTCTCTATGGGTGCTTTTTGGACAAGCTCCTTGGAAATTCCTGTTTGATTTGTCCAATAAGGGTGGTATAGAGTCCAATTCCTATTACATTAAGTTCATTTCGAATAAGAAAGAGTCAATAAAGTGTCCCAGAGCTATGAGAACTCCTGAAAAACCCTGTAATACACTGAAAAGCATGATACTGGAATAATTGTTTAAAAATATTGTGAAACGTTTTCTTATCAATTATGCATCTGAAAATCAAACGCAGTATAAATAAAAATATAAATAACAATTTCCGTCACAACCGGGTTTGTATTTTAAGCAGTGATCGAGTGCGTGGGTTGATTTTAGTTGAAAGTCTCGGCATCGCTGAACCATCGGATGAATTGGATCAAAACAACGCTGAAGCAGAAAATTTCAAAACAAGCAATTTCGACCGTTTACGTTCCACCGAAAATTGGCTTGCGAAAGCAAAATATTGATTTATTGCTCACGAAATCTTCGCTTAGCTTTGGCCATAAAACATGACAACCTACCAAACGATATTTCATTATTGCAATAAGCTTCATTGCAGCCATAAAGCAATACACCACGCATGATTTTGTTTTAGCAAAAAAAAAATTGAAAAAGAAAAAATAAAAAATATAATTTACTTAAACACAATATAGAGGCCACGGTTTTGTTCGATTAAAATAAAAACAACTCATTTCAATCAATTTTCATACGTTTAGAGTGCAACTTCCGGGTAAATGTTCACCTTAAAATCTCAACCGGAACATTCTCTCTTTCTCTAAGTACACGGAAATGTGTCTTCTAGTCAATGAACTCCACTTCAACACACCGCTACACTGGGTTAGACACGTTCCATTCCCATTAGCAAGCCTTTACCCCGTCGACACAAAACCCCAGCTTACACCACGCACGCACCCACACAGACACACATCCTCCCCATAACCATCTAATCCCCATGATGCTCCAAAAGCAACTCAGAAGCATTCCCATTCTCTAACAACGAGAAATGCCGAAAGAAAAAAAGGCCAAATCTACGCTTAGAAAAACAGCGACAAAATGGAAAGGGGCGCACCACAGGCGGCGGCTTAAAAATAGCTAATCTCACTCTCTCTCTCTCTCTCCCTCTCGCTATATGCTTCAAACGAACGAGAAACATTTACTCAACCGTTACACAACGCAATCTCGCGCGCGAGCTACCTCACCACGGCTTTGTTTATGTGCATCTTGATAGTAACACGAACACGAAAGGGAAACGAGAGGAGTGTGTTGGGTGTGCCAACCAAAAATCCAATGGAAGACAGAAGAAACAAAAAAAAAGATATCATCAAACCAAGATCATGGCTGATGGTGGTGGTGTAGTTGGAGGGCATCATCTATGCTCTGCATTGCTTAGGGCAACAGTGCAGCGCACGATCGCGGCTCCACACTACTACATCTCGCCTCGACCGGGTGCAGGCATTTGTGTGTCTAGTTCAAGTTCAAACCCCCGGTTGCTGAACTGTGTGCTCCAAAAGTCGAGCGGAGGGATCGAGCAGTCGTGCAGCAGCGCACAGTGGGAATAAGGGCAGCAAACAATGGGCTTATGAACTACAAGCAGAAGAGCTTAAAAAAGAAGGATCGCCAGCGATAATTGATTGCGATGTAACTTTAAAATCATTTCTTCTATATATTAAATATAGAATATAGGACAGAACAGCATAGAAAAAAAAGCATTACGAAAGAAACAATTACATTAATAAAACAATGAAATGGTAACATCTATCACGAAGTGTCCCGAATAAAAAACTATTTCGTAACAGACATGCAAGTTACTCTGCCACCAACCAGCGAGATTATTTTCAAACAGAAAGATTTATGAACCATCAATGAGCAAAACGTGTCGAAAACACCATCCAGTTTAATCAATACATTCTGAATGTGTAGAACAAGCATCAATCGTACCCGGGCATGCCATTAATCTAATCAATTAAGTCAATAGAGTGGGATAATTACGTTCATACAGTCGTCGGCGATAGCGCCAGAGTGTGTACTGCTGGCTACGTTGCAAAATACCTCACAACGGTGCAATACACCAGCAATCACCTAACTCGAACGATTAGGAACAAAATCCATCACCCCACCCCGTCAGCGGATCGGTGGTCACTCTAGCCAAATTGATAAACGACTTCACGGTGAAGGTTAAGCTAAATCGAGCAATTTGTGTTTTTGATTAGACGTTTTTTTTCCTCAACACTTGGCCAGAATGAGACACCCCACAGGCACACTGTGCTTTTGCTTCAATCAATCGTAAGAAAAAAAATGTCGATTTCAATTCACACCTCATCTCACCGCTGGGCTGGCAGGTGATAGAAGGTCGGCACAGGGTCCCCCGATTCCTCTACAGAGCGGCTGAGTGTGATCGATCAAGCGATTGAAAATCGTTCAATCAACGTGCGTGCGCTGACACGGTATGACGTACACTCACGCACACTTCACAGTTTCGGAAAAGATCAACCCACCATCACCATCACTTGCGGTTGATGTTTGTAGTATGTTTTGGAATGCTTCACTAGCAGCAGTCGGGATGTTTGATTAGCCGATAATCCCATTCACGGTGAAGGCGTGCATGGACATATTTACTTGACCGTGATTGCTGCTGCTGCTGCTGATGCTGCCACGGTTCGATGGCCTTTCAGAACGATTCCCGACGAATTAAGTTAGCCGCGCGCGTCCACCGAAATTGTGGGTGAGTGTTGGACAAATATTTAAGCTGACGGATGCGATCACTCGACGGGCTGGGCCAGGAGTAAATGAGTTCATCGCATCCCAATTCGGTGTCGGGTGTAATTAACAGCTTTAATGCCACTTAACACATTCATGAAATCTGAGGTAGGTGGGTCTGGGTAGTGTGATATATTGAAAGTTATTAAAATAACTCAAATAAAGCTCTTTTGCACAACACACATGAGATATTCCTGACATTTGAAACCAAAAATAAGAAGAACATTTACAACACAAAAATCGCAACTCAATGCAATTTCATCTTCAAGCTGATTTAAAGAGAATAATGTTTGCATTTGTTCTCTAAAGTTCCTAAATACGTGATTTACATTGGTAGACGCTTATAATAGCTCTGGAGTTCAAAACACTTTAAAAATTTTATAAACTATTTGAAGCATGGTTTTCTGATATCACCTTTTCACAGTTGTGATATCATCTATTTTACGCTGCTTTCGAGCCCAAATAAGGAAGGTTTAGCTGCTTAACCTTATGCTGACTGAGCTGGTCTGGTAGTACAGTCGTCAACTGGCACAGTAACAACTTGCCCGTCATGGCTTCAAGCCCCAAATAGACTGTACCGCCATACGTCGGACTTGACTATCCTGCTATGGGTAGTTAAAAAGTCACTGAAAGCCAGTGGGCTTGGTAAATACAGACCTGGACCAACAACGGTTATTGTACCAAAGAAGAAGAAGAAGAAGAAACTCTGCTGCTTTTGAACATTGTTCAAGTGTAGATAAACACATTTGACGTCCAACTGAAATACTGATACCTATCTGAGCCTCGTTCAATCGTAACTAAACAATTGAAACGCCTAAGTTGATCCGTTTGTTTCTTGGAGTTTAGCCTTTTGGTTTGTCTCTTCATTTACAAAAGTATTCTTCATTTTCAAAGTATTTTTGGCTAATAATTTATCTCGATACCTTCAAAATTAAGCATTGGCCATTAAATAGGTACAAAATGAATTGAAATCATGCCCCAAAGAATTTAATTGCAGCAAAATGATCGCCAAGAAACGAACCAGTGTTATATAAACATACGAATATGTTAGGGAAAGCAAACATTTAGTTGCGATTGAACAATCTTCAGAAAGGCATCATCATCTGTTTCTCTTGGACGTCAAATGTTTACTTATAGTTGAACAATGTTCAAAAGCACTTTAACATTTTTTACTTGTGTTACTCGAAAATCCATTTAAAAATATCTAAATAAATACAATAGGTACCTGCCTTGTTCAATCAACCCATCTGTTGTCAACGATTATGGAAAAATTTGATAGTCTTACAGTATTTTAATTGATTTTCAATGTTATTACCATCTTTCTATGTTAAAGATTGCAAGCTTAATGATTGAATGCTTCGTCCGTCCAACAATATGCATAATCTATGAATATGCAAACTGTATCCGTTTTGTCGGCAGTGATGTTGGCATGTCGCTAAGATTCATATTCAATATCGCTCTCAACAAACTTTTTTGTTTCAACAATGTATATCCTAAAATACACCCCGCATACCCTTTTTGGATCCTAACTCCCCTCTAGAGCTAACTCCTTGTCATTTCCCTCCCAGGCACAGAAATCCAAACTTGATAAAAATAATTTTACATTCTGTTGCTCATCACAGAAGACTTCCCTCTTACCACGCCGATTCATCCGACACATGGAAACAATTGAAACAACAGCGCAGCTCAGCACACTATGTCGATCGGATTGTGGTTGTCTGTTCCTGTTGCTTCTTCCCTCTTCCCGAAATGTTTCCGTACCGTCTATGATTCGCTTTCGGCCACGTAGTATGCTCGACACACCGTCCAAATTTGAATACGGTCGATTCAGGTGTACCTTGGCTCGAATGAAAACGGTGCAAAACAGTACCGCACGCAAACGCAAACATTCCAAGAAGCTAGCTCCCTAAAAACCGGCGTACTACACACACACACGCGCCCAAGATAGTGCGTACACGCACCAACATCACGTCACCAAAAACGCACCACTGGTAACTGTTAAATAAGCTAATTTTGCACCACGCTCAGCCGAACCGCACAGCGCAAACAATGTGTTGTGGTAGGTAAACCCTTCAACATCGGGGACCATAGCACACGAAGGCCAGCACCACACAGCAGCAGCAGAGTACTTGTTATTTTGCCAGTACAAACAGCAACAAAAGTACCAAAAGAGGTACGAGATTTGGCAAAGGTTTTCCTTTTGTCGGCCGGTTCGTGTGCGTTTCGTTTTCGTTTTCCACTCTCCCTTTTGGCGGTTATGGTTAAAACATTTGTTTTTTTGTTGGCGGAGGAAAATCCAAACCTTCCAATCGTTTATAAACGATTAGAATTACAAATGACCAAACTCACAACAATTCCGGTGGTAGATCAGGCAGGTGTGTTACGCCTGTTTCGCGGTAACAAATAAATAATTATAAACGGAACAGACATAACCACACACATACACACAGAGTTTGAGTTTAGGATATTGAAGGAACAACGATAAATGTTAGCTTCGCTTTCGAAATCATTCAAGCTTGGGGAGGAGAAGAGTTGGAATGGCCCAAAGCCACGAATAAAATGAAAACGAGAACTAATAGTAACCCTTTTCCGTTTCGGTAAAACTGGTACAACCCTGTTGTAGACTATTTGTGGTTATATAATAAGAGACAAAGTCAATTTTAGGAAGTTTGTACCGTACAATACAGATAGTAGTAGCACAAGACATACTTCCCGTTACTTAATGTATTATCATTTGCAAAGCCACACCCCTCTTTCTGGTCTGACTAACTTCCACATGGTTGTCTACCTAAATTCTTCACACTTTTAGCCTCTCTAATCTAATCATTATTTAAACAGCATTGACACAGAGCCATTGGACGGTCGATCTTAACAAAATTCCAGTAAGAAATTCGAAATTTTGAGCAGATTGGAAATTCTTACAAATACGGAAAACAAATAATCATTTTGAAGCATTCTAAGTAATTCTAACCTCAAACAATACTGTTACCAAATGTTTTTAGATTGCAGACATCACCTTCAAAATGCATCTTCAATTTAAACAACAACAAGGATTCCAAGATATCTCTATACACACATCTCTGATACCTCGCGTCAATGCTTTCGACATGTTTGATTTCCTGTACCGCAAACGTCGTGAATGTCGTCGTCCACTGCTCACGTGGTTGATAAGACACGCAGAGTGCCCCAACAGCAGCACACCACCACCCTAACTCTCGATTGCGTAAAACCGTCGGAATGGGGGGGTTTTTTTACCTTCACCAACCGGAAGAAAACATCAAATTCTTGGGGCGTGATTCCTACCGGCCCTCGATGCGTCCAACCACCGACTATAGAAACCGTGCGAAGGTAACGGTGCTCCACCTGGGGAGGCATGATGATAGGGGCACCACACTGACAATGCAAACAAAACAGAAATTCGATGTGCGGAATATATGTGTATAAGGGTACACTACTCGCGTTCAACAGTAAAAACCTTCTTACACCCTTACTTCCTCAATCACTTTCATTCTTTCACAACAGCCGTGCCGTGTTGACGTCAGCCACGAAGAGGAAAAGAGTCGAGAGACGGCTAGCAGCAATACACATCAACATAATGGGCTGAATGGTGGCGCCGCCATCCTGTCGATATAGTGGTTTCTTTTACGCGTTTCGCACTGCTCGGAAGATGGTTCTCTTTTTCTTACATTTTTTTTCTCCGCCCGGAAAACTACACAGAACACGCATTGTTTGTCTGGCCAGCGATGAGAGTGTATTGGACAGAAAAACCATTCCCTATTATGATAGAACTTATGAGACACGCGGATGAGACTCAAGTGAGCGACAGTGAGGCGCACTCCACTTGACTCTAAAACAGCATAATTTGTACAAACGCAGCCCTGCCATGATACACTGTCAATACGTCCATTCGCGCCGGGGAGCATACGAATCACGAAGGGCCATTGTTGCTCCAAGCTATATTGAAATCAATAAAAACCCGCACTCATTGTTGTCCGCACGTTTGATGGGCCGAACAAATAAATACATTTAATATCATGTTCGCGCGAGACGGATATCCGATCATAATTAGACGGGAGTGGGGGGGGGGGGGGGGGGGGGGGGGGGGGGGGGCGCACACTCTCTAGCGAGCCATTTTTCCACGAACGCCACACCAGCTTGAACTCTGGTGCGGTTTAAGGCCTGCCAACACACACACACATACACGCCGAGTGAAACCTTATAGAATGATTTTCCTTTGCAATGCTCGCCCAAAAACCTCGCCATATCGATTACATGCAGTGCCCCCACAGGCGGCGGCTAACAGCTCAACCAAACAAAAAAAAGCTCCCAATCAATCGGTTTGATTGATGATTGGGCCCATTCTCACACGGCTCACGCCATCGGCTGGCCGGGTAGTGTTTTGCCAGCAGTGCGCCGTCAAACGTTATCCAAATTCGGCGTGCACTCAGACAAAAAAAAACGCCTGCCGAGACAACACCGACCTGTAATAGGCGAGCCCCCAGACACGGAACAAGTTCTCCGATATACATAGGGAAGAAGAAGACAGGCGGCAGCAGTAGCAGGGAAAGGTGCACAAGCGTCGATTAAATTTCATTCCCCGACACACAGGTAAGGCTTCACCACACGAAAGCAACCAAGCAAAGGGAGAGAGAGCACGCCTTGCTTAAGCCGTAAAGCCGCAGTTTATGCAATTCAATCCCCGTCGTTACGCTTCCAGCAAGATCCTGGGGCTTTAGCTAAGGGAGTGTTTTGCCGCCATAAGCTAAGGATAGGGGAGGGGTGCGGTAATCACAACGGAGGTGCGGGGTGCGGAGTTGCTTCAGTTGGTTCCAGGATTGCACGAAAACTAAATAACTTGACATAAAACCATTCTAATGACCTTTTTTGTGAAATGGATTAGATACCAAACGAGCGTCTTTTTAATTTAGAAGATATCAATGTTCTATAGGAAAGCGATTAAACAATGGTGGGTTGTTGCAGTCATTAGAGATGTACCAACCAACCTCAACGGCGAAGTTCAATGTGCCTTGATGTACCTTAATGCATCAGATTGAATTACTATCTAGACCTATCGTAGTCTACGACGAGTAAGTCCTTAATAAATAACTCATACAAAACGCTTCCTGTAACAGCATAGCGTGCTGAAACAAACCAACATTCAAACGTGCCATACCATTGCAGGTCTCATGACAGTGTGACTAAGTCGTCGGGACAATATACAATATGTCATGGGTTCAATTCCCACCTGACTCCAAACTTTTAATAACAAAAGACCTTTTTAACTATCGCTATTACATTACACACAGAAGTAGTTGTGCGAACAGTTATCTTACACAACACCCCGTACACAAACACAAAAACAACCACACAATTTACAGTTTACCAAATATTATAACCGTGGCAATTCACTTCCAATCAATCATGATATCATTCCTCCAAAAAAACCATCAATCCACCCCAAAAAAACATCAACAACCACGAAATGATTAAGAGCATTTTAATTGACAGTAAACTTTTACAGCCCAATCAGAGCCTCCCCACCAAGAGCTCCCTAGCTATAATGTGATCAAATTAATTTCCCCACAGCCCAATGTGTGTCATTGGCATGACTATCTCTCAACTCCGAAGGTGAACGATGACAACAGCAAACCTCTAATCGATTGACACTGTTTATCCAGCTAAAGGTAGCAATTGATAGCGGCAAATTGACAAATTGCAGTGGTGTACGGTGACACGTGCCATGAGAATAGGTCTCATCCTCCATCAAGAACACTGGGGGATACAATGGGGCGTACACACTCAAAGTCACTTCGCTGATCGATTGGGCTCGAAAATATCCCAAACCACCTCTAGAGCATGGTCGGGTAGGCATCAACCTTTCTGTGCTTGACGAAAACCCACAAGACCCAGGTGTGTCGACCAAGTGTGAAACGACCACGTACAACGCTGTTGGGAGGCCGCCCCCGTGGAGAGAGGGACCCGACACAAGTGGATTTCTAGGGCTGTTGATTGCTTCGGTTGACAACGATATGAAAGAGTGTGTGCTTTCGGGGTTTTTTTTTGGGTAACCTACAAGCATCGTACCCTTAACCTTGGAACGCTCAGCGGTAGCCAAGCTACTGCTAATTTATGTCAAGTTCGGAAATAAACAGTCTACACTGTGGGGGCTGTAGCAGTATGAAGGGACGTCTGCTACTTCTTAGCCCGTAAGAGTTGCCAGAGGTGCCCGACTTCAGAGCGGGATTGGGGCTACCGGTATGAACCCATTTTTTTTTTAAATAAATACTTCCACTGGTGGCGTAACGCTTCCAGTACCACACACACACACACACCTGACGCAACCGGGACAACAGAGCGTCTGAAGTCATCGGGTCGAT
Organism: Anopheles merus; assembly: GCF_017562075.2. Lineage (NCBI taxonomy): Eukaryota > Metazoa > Arthropoda > Insecta > Diptera > Culicidae > Anopheles > Anopheles merus. The sequence continues at coordinate 22,328,447 of NC_054085.1, forward strand.
TCACTTTTTGCCTTGACTCAGCAAAAATAGATTGTGACCTAACCGCCGCAGGTGACACCCTTTTTTCGACGGCATGGGCCCTAAGTTCAAACAAAACTGTTTGGGTTCTGGGACATTGAGGACAATATAGTGACAATTTGTGGCGTGTCTTGTTGAAAATGAAAGGTAGCGAAAAGGATTCTAAGGATTCTGGTTCTGTAATTGAAAATGGGAATTGTTTGCGAAAATGTTTTCCAATGACAACCGTATTGATTCAATTTCTGTAGGAACACGTTCCGATGTTCCTCCCCAAATAACATCCAGAAAAAAAACCCACACATACCTGCTATTCTCAGTACGGCCCGATCCGCCGGATCTAGCTGCAGTATGCTGAGCGGCTTATCCTTTGCCCATTCGGCCAGGCTTTCCCGATCGACGCTAAATCCGGACACGCTGGGCTTTCGCGGCGTTCGCTTCATGGTTGTCTCGCTGTTGGGAGTGTGCGGTGTTCGCGCTGTTCTCTACTCGTACGGCTACACACACTGCTGTTGTTGCGTGAAGTTGGCTGCGAGATTGGCGAGGCGCTGCTGATCGTATTTCGGACGTTACGTTGCACTATTCGCGCTCACTGGTAAAACAACTGGCACTTTTGCACCTTTTTCAAATAATGCATCATTACTACTTTTTTCTGACCACCAGGCGCGCAACCAACAAAACAACACTCAGCAGCACACACACACACAAACACCTCACTTACACTCAGCAACGCGATCGTATCGAATTTGTGGGTGGAATGGAATTGGTGGCCGCATTGAATAAATACATGCTTTTCGATTTTCGTTGCTGTTGCTTATGTTGCTCTATTCACTTTCTCAGCCTCAGCGGTGCGATATAGAGCATTCATACACCATTTACTTTCGATCGAATCATTTACATTTTGCGTTTTACTTATTTACATACATTTTTTCCCCCACTTTTTTGCAAGAAACGAATTATTATACTATTGTTTGCACTCTCACACACTTTTTACACTCTTGCTAGATTTGGCACAACAGTAAAAAAAGGAGAAGGAAAATTTATATTAAATTTGAAACACAAAACAACAATCAAATCAGATCAAACAACTGTCAAACACTTTTGCAACCGACCGATAGATAGGCGGCGAGCATGTTTGGTGAACGATTCATGTTCGCGTTGGATTGTTTCTGCCAACGAAACGCCACATTAAACCCACACGCCATAACCTTGCTTATCTTCTGAGGCTTACAGGCTTACGCTACTGCGCTCTACAGCAAATACTGCTGCTGCCTCGTCCATTAACCATGTGATTAAGCCCGGAGTCAATAATTCATCACCAACGGACAGGATACAAGCGTGATATAATTGTCATCGTCCTCAATGATGCGCGAAGCGACAAGCCTCCGTCCGTACTTTCTAAAGGCGGCCCTACCGAAACGTCCGCCTCTTCATTCACATTCAATTATGCACAAATGCGTAACTGCTCTCTGAGCAGCGCTGGTGTAGCGCCAGGCCGTAACGCATCCCAGGCATTTTCGCATTTTTTGCCACGAATTTCGTTTATTTTTATTTTCTAAAAAGCTTAATTTTCCCCCGTTTGCTTTCGACTGGGTAGACGTGCCAGAGGGGTAGGTAGCGTAAGACAGCGGTAAGTTGGGTTAGGTGAGTTGGTGTTAAGTTCAGGTTTAAGAGTCCACACAGTAAACGCTTGGTGTGGGGCTGTATCACTGAAAGCTCGATGCGATAATGTTCAACCGATGACGAACGACGCCGAAAAACCTCTTTCCACAAACAATAATGAAAAACAATCACACAACACACACACACGCAGGGGCGGCTTTAATTTCTCGACGATTGCGTTGTAACTTGGAATCGATCGCTCATAGTCTTCTCGCTCTGTCTCTCTCTTTCTCTGGTCGTGCTTTGGATGGTTTTAAATTTAGGCTTTCGATTCAATATTCGTCCCAGCTGCGTGGCTGTGGTAACAACAACAGCAGACATGAAGGACATGAACATGTGGAACCGCTGTAACTTTCTGCACACCATCGATCGGGCTGAGTTGCCTGTGGTCGATGACCACACAACAGCCAATGCTCGATGATGACCATGCGCCACACGGACGATGAGCGCAATCGGTAACACACTCGCAGGTTCTCGGGTACAGGGGCGGATTGGCAAGCGCTTGTGTCCTTCTGAGCCCGTACACCTCGTCTACAGCGCACTACCCCCACCTTCTTGGCACTTATGCCTGGTTACGTTTTTCGCTGCGTGGAAGGCGATTTTTCTTCGCAAACAATTTTTCCAACCACTTGCAAACGGCAGATGGTGAAAATGGAGCCACTCCAATGGTCGCGAGCGAGAAGCTGATTCTATCTGGTTGTCTGTGGAAGGATGCCGCGAAAATCTCAACCAGACACAATTTTTCCACTGGAAAACAGTGCCAATGCACTGCAGGGCACGATAAGGCCCGATGATGAACGATGCCGGCATTGAATGTTATTGTTTATCGGCAAACGAACTCCGGTCCAATACCTACAATGAGAAACGGTAGAGAAGAAGAATATATTAGCAATAATATAAAAGACAAGAACATGTGAGAATTATTAGAATTACAAGAATAATTTCAAGCTATAATAATGCCAGTTTTCAATTCTCAATGACACGAATTCGTGTGTGAGACTTTTGAAACGGCACAAAATATTACAAAATATGTGTACTACATACATATCTTGAACCATACCTTTCCCAAAATTGTTTGGCTTCCTCTAAAATCTAAAGATTCCTGAATCCATAAAGATTTTCAAGTATCCAAAGGTTCAGGAATTTCTGAAGATTCGTGAATTTCTGAACATTCATGAATCTTTATAAATTTATGACTTTTTAGAAGTTTAATTTGGGGCGGTTCCGTGGTACAGTGGGCAATTTGCAGGACTTCAAGTACCACGAAAGTCCCGAAATCAAGACTCCATAGGTAGTAGCGCCAAGAAGAAGAAAAAGCTCAAGCTCAAGCCTTATGATTCTTTTAGAACTCATGAATTCCCAGAGATTCGTCAATCTTCCAAGATTCTTTCGAGATTCATACGCCTTTTAGTGTCACGCATTTTTGAGATTCATGAGTCCCTGAGATTTAAAAATATGTCAAAATATCAATAATTTTTGGATTTTGTGGTGAAGAATTGAATGCATCTAGTCGTATCTGATTACATGATGCAACTATTTTACATGTTAGACTGCTTTCTGAACTCAAAACTCAACAAAAAAAAACATCTCAAGCAACTTAAACTAACTGACGCGACCAAAGTTGTCCTCCAAATTTCTGAAGATACACGAGGGCCTCCATTTTCATTTCCTGATACTTGTTCCAAGTGCAATTGTTTAAGGTACGCCCCACTTAAACCATCTTCTTCTCCAGTGCAGACGGTTTCAAGTAGGTTGGCTGACCTTAAGGAATTCCACTCGCAAATTGATACCAACCACCACCACCACCCACCGCTACTCGATTAATTTTCCCACACACGCACACCACCAGCTTTCTGCTACAAACTTCCCCACCCGGGATGTTCATTTAACTCGAATAGAAATGCGCTGTAACATTCCCCAATCGCCGGTAAAGACCGTAATACCCCCTTCAGAACCGTAGCAGCGCACGAAATACGGGCAGCTTTCGCGCTCTTCCGAGCTAACGGTCGCCCACATCTCGTGCACCGCGCCGTCGTTCTTGCAGGCCAAGTTCGTGATGATGCTTCCAACACCATGGAGGAAAACTAGGGAATGCCGGGCGGCAGCAGCAGCAGCAGCAGGCGCAATGAGTGGGAAAATCTGTACCACCCAGGTTTGTTTTAACCTGAACAGAAGTTTTAGTTTCTTGCCGTGCATATTTTTGTTTCGCCCTTCACGTTTTGGCCAACATGCTGCTGCTGCAGAATGCGGTTTGGTGTGAAAATTCTCAAACGAAAGCCGATTCACAACGGTGATCACTCGCAAGGCCAACAACGTAAACTCACAACTCGAAAACAAAACTAAGCGCCACGACACTGTGATATTCCGCCGACTGATAAATGAATAACTTAGAAGAGCGTCACTGTGAACCTCTGCGGCCGGAAAGCGTAAATAAATTAAGCTTTTCCGACACTTTGCTTCATGAATAATATCGCAAACACGAGCAGATAAGACCGGCTGGTGTGAAACTACACCCGAGACACAAAATGCTTTTATTTAAGCAATATCTCATCTGGTAGCGGGCTGACTGCAGCTGACAGATAAACAGGCTGCCCGAGGATGCAGATTTTGCTCCACATTTTGGGGCCGCTTTCCTAAGCTTCAGCTCCCGCGTAAAGCGAAATCTGAAAACAAAAATCGATTAATATAGCTTAATCTCTCTCCGGCGCACAGCATAATTGCATTCAATTTCCACAAATGATTATGCTGCGTCAAAGCCCCCCGTTTCCCCCCTTTGCTTAAGCCTCTTTGCAGTACACATACATCGCTCACAAGATGGTTGCTCACAGATGACTCCACACGGGAGACCCCAGGGCGTGTTCGTTCGCTGTGAGGAGGTTGCGTAGCGGAAGACAGTTTAGAAGTCCAAAATACGTTCCCCTTGTGGTTCCATCGCCGTTCCCCGGGGGGAGGCGGCTGGAGCTCCACTGGCTATGCCAGAAATGCTGAGCAACGGATTTCGCTCATTAAAATTACGGTACACTACCAGCAGCAGCAGCCGAAGCAGCCGAGGCGGGCTAAAGCATGAATCCCGCAGTTCTCGTTTCATTTCGCTCACGAAAGAAACGGACAAAGGCTGCCGTGGTTGGAAAGGAATGAACAAAATCTGTTTCCTGCAGTTTTTTCTTTTTTTTTTTGTTGCATTCCTTTTTTTTGTTTCCCCTCAATCGCAAGCCCTTCGATGCTGAGAATTGGCAAGAGTAATAGAGGAGATGCAGATAGAAGAAGAGAAACATTTTTTTAGCATTGACGTTATTTTCACATTAGCCTACCGAACCAAAATAAATCATTCCAACACATTTCATAGCAAAACAAAATAACAACAAGACATCAAAGTCACAAAAAATTACATAAAAAAATAAAAATCATGTGTAAAATATGAAAGATACAACAATAGTCGGTAATGTATGGTAATGTATCAATGAATAACAACGTAATGAAACGGAAAAATGAAAGATGAAAACGCGAGAAATGAGAAAAACAGAAATGTTAAGAGAAATGTTTTTGTTGTTGTTTTAATATTTAAAGAGGTTAAAGTAAAGAGGCTCAATACAAAACCACAAAACTAGCCTGCAACTTTCAGTCTAGATTATTCTAGCCTCAAAGCTAAAATTAGATTCGAGCACCTGCTCGAGAAATGGCGAAAACAAGGTGGTGGAATCTAGAATCAAAGTGTATGTAGTCCAGATGGTCTAATAGTATGTTTTTTAAAACTAAATTTGAATATCATTTTTTGACAGGATGGGTGAAAACTTTTGTTCAAACAAGCTTTCTCGAGGCTTGACGAATACTCAAAACACTCTTAAATTCTTTATTCACAAACATAAGCGATAAAAATCAGTCTTCTAAATTCATACACCTTGGGATAAGCCCACCTGCATATTGTACTCACTTAGACAGCTGCTCCAAAACTGCTACACAATGCAAACAGCTGACAGGCTGAAATTTCAGCCTGCGATATAAAAACGGAAAGGGCCCCTATCTTATACTTTTGATTCTAATAACTATTAAATTAGGTTCTATAAATGAGATTTTTCTATAAAGATTATTAGTTTTTTTATTCTTTGTGGTTCTCGGATAGAATTTCATCAATTTCAATGTTCAGATTACAGGATTCCGTTAACTTTTGGTATCCGTTGCACTCTGTTAGTACATGTCGGACTGAGATGTGTGTTCCGCAGTATTTGCAGAGTACTGGGGATTCTTTTGAAATTGAATATGACTGTGAGTTAGTTTAGTATGACCAATTCGCAGTCTTGATATTACTTGTTGATATTTATTGTTATGAAGGTCTGGCCATGGCTTGATGGTTAATTTGATGGAACGTAATTTGTTAGATAATTCTTTTTGAGATGTTTTTTGCCAAGAGTGTTGAATATCATATGTGCATTTTATTATTGTATCTCGTCTCGATAGTTTATGTGCATTTTTATCATTTGAGGGTTAAGAGAAATCAATACAGGATGTACATCAAGTTATATTATAAAATAGCATAGTAAAACATGGTCCAAAACATAGGACATAAAAAAATCCAAAATATATTTAAAATAAAAAAGTATTAAGCTCAAACAAGGAGATCAGTTTAGGTATTCGGTTATCGTCTTTCGTCAAATTTGATTTGAAAAAACTGCCTTCGATGAATGAAACTCAGAGTTTTCAATCCCCAAAACACTCATTAAATGCAGAGCTAACGAAATAAAACGCAACATCCTCACGCCAGTAATACATACAAACTCGGCCAAACTTGTACTTTGTTTATCTTGGCATTTACTGTCAACACACAACACAGCGCACACAAGAAGCGCGCCAAACGGCGGAAGGAAATTAATCACAACTCCACATCTGCACAAACTTCCTTGCCGATCTCCTCCTTGCGCACAGCAAACAGCAGCTTCGTGCACAAAGTATTCTATCTGGAGGGAAATGTTGCATCCCCCATCTGGTGCATCATCTCACTATACTCTCGCCGAAGGGAGGCCCTAGCAATGCTGCTCATACAACAGAGAGTGTCGTGGTGTGTGCAGTCCCTCAGAGATGGGTTGGTTTTGCTTTACTACCAACCGGAGAGCCGGTCCAAAAACCCCAGCGACGATGTTGTGCATTTAGAACCCAACGAGCAGGTTCAACGAACTTCTTGCGCGCGCTCTTCCCGCTTTCCCGCCCATTTCACCCCACCCCACCGGAGGAGCTGCTGCTGCGCGATCTTTTGCGGGCGCGTTTTTCGCTGCCTCCACCGGCAACACAAGTATATGGGGCTGGGGCCTGCTTTTGTATCGCTTCATCTCTTGCCATCGTTTCCTCCGTTCTTTCGCTTTTAGCGCGCTCTTCAATACCTTTTTCTTCACCCCTCCGTGTCCCGTCGTTATGTGGTAGATTTTCCTCCAGCGCGACCCAAGGTGTGCAAGAAGCAAGAGAGCGTGTACCAGCAGCAGACATCACTTGCAAACACAACAACGGGGCAGCTTCCACAGCAACAACCGCCAAGCGAACGAGCGATTCGTGTTGGGGGCTGTTGTGTGTTGTTTTTCCCTGGCCCAAAGCTTTCCGACGGCCAATACCGCGCGCACGAGAATTAGGTTGGACGGACGACGACGACGGACGGTTTGGGTTTTGGTGACGCCTTTTTCCTCTGTTCGCTTTTCCCGTTACGACATCCGTTTCCCCCCCGGTACCCGAAATGATCAATTTTGAGCTACACACTTTTCTCATGCTCTCAATTCCAAAACTCGCTTGTGATGGTCTAACGTTTGTTGTGCAGAGATCTCTGCTCAAGAATAGACCAAAAAAGTGACCGCGCCCGAGCAATGTTTTGAATTTCCTTTCAAATAAAATTCAATAGAAAGCCCTGAGAGTTTTCAAATTATTGCTAACTGTTTTACGATATCCATTTAGACAGCGTAAAACCAAAAAACAATGTATTTTAAAAGTAAGTTTTCCCATAAATTAATAAATGATCGCCTTGATCGTCTACTGCTCCTCCAATGCTGTAACCGCTCATAAATGCGTCCCGATACATCCTCTTGGTAAATGCACACACGCACACCTAGACACGCGCAAGCATGGTGACAAACGATTGCGAAGTGGGCCTGTCATTTTCCGTTACATTTTTCCACGCAATTCTAAACCCTGCCTGACTGGGGAAGACCGCTTTTAGTATCGTGTTCCCTGCTTGTCTTTTCTCTGCCCATGCAAGTTAGCGAATATCTGCCCCGTGGTGGATGTTTGAAACAGGAATGGATTGCTTGTGCGATGGAGCTGCTTAAGACGACCAGAACACGATCTGGTGCGGACGACCGGTGAGTTCCAACGTTCTGTTGAAGTGGGGCAGTAGAAAGACTAGCATCACAGCTAACCGGATCGTGTGTTTCGTGGGCTACAAGCTTACTCCAAGCTACGGGGAACAACCCTCGGCGACGGTGCTGGTAAATAACATTGATGCAATGATGCAATTACTGTACCATCTCAATGCTTCAGTGCAAGCATTAACAAAAGAATGATACTAGTTTACTACGTTGATGAGCTTATAAAAGATACAATTGATGAAGCGAAGAGACGATGATGGAATGGGTTCACACAGTTGGTTTAACTTCAAAATGAAACGCTTGGCTCGGGTTCGTAATTATGAAATAATACGTTTTTCTTTGTGATCGTATAAATTCGACAAAAAAACTCTTCATTTTAATCTTTTTTTTCATTTAGCTAAAAGATAACTGAGATTTACAGGGTTTTCCAGGGGTTCTCATAGTTGTGGGACACTTCCTAGACTCTTTCCTATTGGAAGTGAACTTCATATGTTGGAAATTCGATTCTATGGCACCCTTTCGGACAGGCTCGTTGGAAATTCCTGTTGCATTTATCCAACAAGGGCGCCAGAGAGCCCAATTCCCATTAGAAAAAGTTAATTTCATCTAAGAAAGAGTAAATGAAGTGTCCCACAGCTATGAGAACTCCTGGAAAATCCTGTAATGCAGACCATAAACAGTAGAACTTAATTTAAATAGCTCTTTTTACTGATCGGTAAGGCAAGAGACCCGTGGCGCAATGACAAAGGTTCGGCGTTACACACGCCAGGCCGTATATTAGAATCTCAATCGAACCCGATCGATTATAAAAAATAATCAAAATTATCCATTAAGCGATTGGTAGCGCCGAAAAAAGAGAAGTTCAAGTGAATTCAAATTCCTTTAAAAATTCATCTTGCAACCAACATAATTTGCTTTAAATATTATTTCTTAATTTAAGGACAAAATACTACTTTCTATGACGATCTCAAGCATTCAAGTAAAAAAATGGTTTTAGAGTGTTCTTAAGCTTTCATTCAAATTAACTTCAAGGAAAACAGTAGCTTGAAAGTCACGAACGTTCATATATTCAATGAATAAATTTAATATAAATTACTTCGGCCTAAAGCCTTGTCAACTAGTATCACGCAATGAGAAGCACGTGCAAAAAAATCGACCTTTTTGAAACAGTTCGCACCTGCACAATAGGTTCGTTGTTCTACATTCACTAGCGATGGCAAACAAGCGCCTTTTAACTAGTTGAAAACTAGCTTCCCTCTAGCACAAACCAAAGCCGAACGTCGATGAAAAGTTTACATTTTGATAAAACTCTCGCAAGAAAGTCTACACATTTTCTTGTTACCACCATCACAGCGACCAGGGAACCTCCTACTCAATCCAGCCCCAGCGCAATGTTCGTGCCAGAGGGAAGTTTTCCTTTGCGCTGTCGATTTCTAATCAAAGCCCCAAATCCATAATGCACCTGTGGCAAGGGTTTGGGGGAATAGTTGCAGGCGACTACGTTTGGTTTCCTTCAACCCATAGGTAATCGACCTTACCCACACCCTGAGAACGAACTACCCTACCACCGACCGGCCGACCGATGGTATAAACATTTGATCGATTTTTCAAACAAGCACCACAACCAAACGCTCGCTCGCGACGAGCATTGAAACAGAAAACAGAAGAGGGCGGCGCAGTGTAGAAGAAGCTTCTCGAAAGGACGCAAGGACACATCACACGCAGTGTGCAGTGGCGCGTAAAACTGTCGCCATGGAACGGAGAACACTAGAAAAATGGGTGGCGTCACTAACGATTAACTTGACCTGGTGCTTTCTTCACCTCAAACCTGCTGTGGGGAGGAGGCGAGTGGACGACACCTAGACACGAATTTGCACTACAAAACGGACAAGCACCAACCGATAAATCCCTCACGGGCTTCCACTAATCGACTTGAGGTCTGTTTTTACGCAACAAGCAATTTGTTTAGCACAATTGTACAACGGCCTCGTAGTACCTCTCTGTGTGCTTTTGCTCCAGGTGAGGTGACATGGTGTTGAAGGTGAGATAAATATTCAATTCTATATGTTTAAGCAAAATTGAATTGTTTTTAGAATATTCTGTTCACCACTTTAAACATTATAAATAAAGCCTTTTTGATTTTTTTTAAATTTTTCTATATTTTACACAAAATACAGTATTTCAACACGTTTCAACAAGAAAAAAGAAACACTCAACTCCAACAAGCGTGCAAAAATAATGCTTGCCATTTTGCACCACGATAACCGCGCTAAACGCGTGAATCATTAAACTGCAGTTTGCGAAACTTGTGAACAATGGGGCGAGATAATTTGCAAGCAACTACTAATTTCAAAGTTTTGCCTTTTTACACGCTCTTCAACCCTCTACACCTGAGATAAAAGGGAATGCAAAATGTGTCATGAGAAACAAAATAAAATATGTACTGCCGGCGGCTTCTTCAACACCTTTTTTATAATAATATTTGGCAAAAAAAATATAAAAAAACATTGCAGTACATTTTTATCTCATTGAAAACAAAAATTATTCCACCACAAAGGAGCTCAATTATTCATTAAACACTATCACAAAAAATGAGCTCATACATCCGGTCCCTATAAATTGCTCTTTCGTACAACGCACCGTCTGGCACGTTTCTACGGCACAAGGATACGACGTGCAGCGTGTACGTGTGTTCGTTGTTCCTGGTTTTCCCCCTTTTCATTCACAAAACTCCTCTAACGCTAGAAGCACCACACACACACATACACACACGCACCCTTAGGAAATACGCGGTGGTGCATTTTTCTTCCCTATCATTTTCACGATACGCACAGACACCCATACAGTGATGAAAATGCATAATGCAGTATATTGTAACGATACACACACACACAATCTCTATCCTTTTGGGCACGATTATCCTTTTAAAACGAGTGTTTGGTAGTAGTAAGGGTAAGTCCATATGGGAAATTTTGTTTTACACAGCACCAATAAGATTTTACAGGGTTTTCCAAAAATTCTCATGTGAAATGAGCTTAATGTAATAGGAAAGGGACTCTGCAGCACTCTTGTTTGAAAAATCCAATAGTCCCTGTAATGCACTATTTTGCTATAAAATAATAAACAAGCTCGGTTCATTTGAGAAGCACGAACTTACCTAAAACCGAAAAATAACACCACTTTTCAGGGCTCGCGCGTGCAACCTTCATCGTGCCGTACCAAAACCACCCCATTTGGGTGATATTTCTTTTGGTTTTTTCTTGCCGTTTGCATTTACTACTGGACAGCTTTTTTTCTAATAAGGCACCTTTACTGCACTGCCAACCACTAGCGAATGGGTATCCTACTACACAGGATATGTATCGCAGAACATCTTCACCGTACGGCGCACAAGTATTTTGTGCAATTTTTCACGCAAACCGTCGTCTATACCGCGCATGTGTTTTTGCCCTACCAACACGCCCCCACTACAGGGTGAAGAAAATTCTGTGCAAATTCTTCACTCCCAGAACGGCGGCCGAATAGACCGGCACAGGAAACCAAAACACATTGCTTATGAACACTTTTCGCTGGCCGTTAGAATGCACCCTTTTTTGACCCAATGAGCAGAAAAACAAACAGCAAGCCAGCCACGCAAATGACACAATACTTTTCCCAACCATGGGCTTACTTTTTTCGTTCTGCAGGCCAAACACGCGTGGACGAAATATGTGTCCGACCGAAATTATATTATCTAACACAGACACATACACACACACACAGCACAGAGACACTGCGGCCTGTGTTCTCGTTTCGTGGGGTGACGACAACTTTGCTTCGTTAGCTTCGCGCGGGGCTCACTTGCAGCGTGATTAGCGGTACACGGCGAGCCAGTAGGCACTTTCGTTCCCCAAACAACAACAGAGTAGAAGAGGAAAAAAACCACACAGTGTGCGCGTCGTCGAACACCGCGGATCGACGGGGCACACCACAGGGAAAGAACGTCAAACTCGTAGCGCGGTTCGGTCGTGATAGATGGAGATGGGCTCTCGCAACCGTGCGGCGAGCAGCAGCAGAACCACGGCCGGTCTCGGTCTCTCGGTTCGATCCGGCGCGCGCTCACTCTCTCCTCGCTCTCTTTTGGTCGTAATTTTAGGAACAAAATACGGCGCATTGGTGAGAGTGATGTGATACAGTTTTGGATTTGAGGTTGTGTTCTACTACAGGTATGTTTTTAGTGCTGTTGATTTTTGCATTTTTTTAAAGGTTTGTCATAGCACCCGTTTGGTGCACAATAATAAATCATTCAACAACTGGCTTCCTTTTTACAGTTTAAATTTTAACTTTAACTTTTTTAATTCATATTGCATCAATATTGATTGCAAAACACCTGACAGTCATTAGGAGTCTAACAGATCTATTCATATCCTTTAAGCGTGTTTGGTAAATGAAAGTTGATTCTACAAGCATCAGGCTTTTAATCCTTACTCAGTTTTTTTTTTTCAATTAAGCTACATAAAGTTATTACGAATTGAGAAAGCAGACAAATATTCATGCAGCAATGCAAAAATCATACCTATTTCGAAAAAAAATTAAAGCAACAACGTGATTTTAACGAAAAACAAAGAAAATATTGCTTGAGAACAAATATAATTCCTAACTAGTATAGATGCAAAAATTGTTTTAAAAAATTTCTCTCAAAGAGGCTACCACAACTCGACTCTAATTCCTAAAACAACTAAAAGAATATGATTTAGATATACAGCCTGAAAAATGTTGAAAAAAAAATGCTTGTGGTTATGTGTGAAATGAGGTAAAGTGCGGGTGTTTTCGGCCAAATATATTTAGAAAAGATGATCTAGCTTAATAAGTTCGATAGAATATCTTATTTATAATCAACTTCGTCAGTGATTTTCTGCAATATAACCACTTTTTGAATTAAATGTTACACATGAGACGATTCACCACTCTTCTCACAGAGGAGGTTCTTTCCCAGTGCAGAAGGTTTCGAACGGTTTTTGGATCATCTAGTCGTTCCATCCTATTTTTATCCTTTCCAACGGGCTTCCCAAAAGCGCACTATAAACAGTTCACCCAAGGTCTGGTACGATGGTTCAATGCGAAAAATCGTCGGCTTTGTTGCTTCCATTTTCGCGATGCTTGGGATGATCAAATCTACTCAGTGAAGATGGAAGAAAAAGATGCCACTGGATGAAGGTGACGGGGGGAACAATACAGCCACAGTACGGCGGAACAAGCAACACAATTTTCGGTAGTCAAAAGCGCTAAAAATGAACTGACTGTTGACATTGACCAGGCTTACGCTAGAACAAATTTCGGCACCAAAACTGGTTCGAAATATGGGTCGAAATTTAAAAAAAAAAGGTGATTGTGCTTTGCTTTACATACGCCTAACAGTTTTCACAATACAGCTCTTTTTATGGATTATTATTAGACCGTATTTAGTATGATTTTTAGAGTGATTTAATATTTTCCATTAAAAAAACAATTGCCTCACTTTGGTTACCATTAAAGATATGAATATGAAGTACCTTTAATTTTAACAAATGTATAGCTCACGGTAGAGTACACCCTCAAAAGTCCAGACAGCTGACTTACACATGCTCACTACTACTACCTATCTCTCTCTCTGTTGCGATTGCAGCCGGTGAGCACGGTCTTCGGAGATGATGTTGGCAAGGGCGAAAATATACAACACACCGCACCATTGCATGAAGGGAGCAATATAGAACACATCATCGCCGGTTTATGCTGATAGGAGAGAGCCGTCAGCTCTACTACTCATCGCTCATCGATTCCTGCTGCCCGGTAAAAGTGTCCAACAAATACACCCTAATACGGACGTTTTATTACTGGAAGCCCTTGGGCTTTTTAGCGACTCCGGGGAGCGGAGACAGTTTTTCAGCCAAAAAGTAACTGGGTACAAATTACCTATCGTGAAAACAGAAGATTCTAGAAAAATCCAGTAATGTGTTTGGATGTTGGAAAAAAAAATATGAAAAAAGAAAAAAAAAACACTCCATGGATGGGCGAAAATGCTCTGTTTGTCAAATTAATAATCGTTCTATTAATCGATTAAAATTACAGAAAGCAGCTGCCGCACAACAATCCAACTAAAGCGTACTCAATTGTACAGAAAGGCAAGACAGTCTACCGCAAAAGCGGAAGTGTTTTACCTCGCCATCATTCTTCCAGCGAAAGGGCCAACCGGCCAACAAAGCAAAGAAAGAGCAGCCGATCAAAGAGCAGCAGCTAAAGAAACATTCACTCCACTCTCTCGCTCTCACTCTCTCTCTCTCTCTCTCTCTGTGTTGCTCTCTACAGCAATAAAAGACAACCGGAAGGAGTCCATGATGAATCATGCTCATTTGCTTCCTTCTGGTCGTTCTCCCCCCGCGGTTGGATCCAGCGAAACCGGCCGAAAATTCTCCCGGACCCAGAAGCACCCGTTTTTTACACATTCATTCATCGGATCGGATCTATCGCTCACTCCGCCTTCGTCTTCCCCCAGGCTCCTCATCTCGACCTTAGTACCCCTTTGGTCTCCTCTCTAGCTAAGAAAGCACCGGCAGCATTTTCATTCTTGAGCCGTCCATCAATCATAGTCCCTCCCTCACCACCTCCCTTATTACACACACTGTGTGTGTAGGTCAGTCACACACAGTTGCACGCGGACTTACGGTACACGGGTGGGAGATCTGTTGTTTGTATTTGCTTGCCAACAAACCTTGTGCGGATGCTCCCGCGCTGCTTCATGAACACACCACCATAAACCGACAAAAAAGCAAAAGCTACCAAGCTGATTACAAACAAAAAACACACACACGCCCAACTGCACACCAAAGAAGCGTTTTTGTAGTTATTTTTTTACTTTTTTTTTGTATAACATCTCGCGCTTTACAATGCGTAGCCGCGGCGGCTGGGTTACCGCGCGAGAAAAATGTTTCATATGTGTATTCAGAGTTTTCTCTGGTCGGGCTTCCCCCATCGCTTACAAAGATGATTTTGTTTTGAAAAACCTTTGCCTCTTGCGTTTTTGGGTCCAAAATGTCAGAGGATGTGGTCACTAAGCATAGTTCATGACTCAAAACCTGCACAAAACAGCTAAATACACCTATGTGGGGCGCCTCCTATCGAAATGCAACTGTCTTAAAAATCAGTTAGAAAAGCTGTAAAGAAGTAATGTGTTTGTTTTACAAAGAAACATAGATTACAATAAACATTGCACAAATAAACTGTCCCGAAATTTCGTAGATTTGCGTATTTACAGCATTTTTTCGAGTATCTTTACAACCCTATTCTTTTTATATCCACTGCGGCTTCGGCCAATAACATAGGTGAATACTACGAATAAGTTTTTTTTTAAATTTTATATTCGTTCAGAGATAGATTTACCATAATTGGCATATGTTTTATTTTGACGTAATATCAATAAAAATATCAATTCAACTATAAGTTTTGAACCGAAAACGAGTATTGAACAAAGAAAACATAATTCCCTTGGTCGTTAAATGTTTAAACTCCAGTACTCATATAACAATAGTCCCAAGCTCCTTGCTACAAGTTATTTTTGCATTATAATAACAATGATTTTCCAGGATTAAGAGAAATCTCTCACAGCTCAGAAAAGAGAAGCTGTGAGACACTTTATTGACTCCTTCTTACCTGAAATAAACTTAATGTAATGAAAATTGGACTCTTTAGCTCCCTTGGTGAACAATTCCAATTGGAATTTCTAAGTAGTCTGTGTAGAGTCCAATTCATTCCATTCATAGGAAGTTCACATCCCATAAGAAAGCATCATGGAAGTATCCCAAAAGTATGAAAACCCCTAAAAACCCTGTAAGCGACAAGTTGAACAGGATTGTGCCCTACACCCTACATTGGATTGATTTTAATTATTTAAATTAAAATAAAAAATAAAGAAATAAACAAAGAAATTTAAATTTCTCAGGATGATAGGGAAAATTTGGAAGACTAGTTTTCTTCTTCTTCTTCTTCTTCTTCTTCTTCTTATTTGGCACAACCACGTTGTCGGTGGTCAAGATCTTGCCTGCCTTTCAGTGACTTATTGATTACTTATTGTGGGCCCGTTCCATTCGAGGCTTGAACCCATATGACGGGCATGTTATGTTGTTAAGCCCCACGAGTTGACGACTGTACCACCATACCGACCCAAGGGAGACAAGTATAAACCATTTTTATTCCCTGTTGAGGCCACATTGAGCCTATTAAACATTCCAAAATAGATTTTAATGTCTAAACAGTCAAAAATGTACTTTGGTAGTAGTTTTGTAAAACATTCATTTGTATTGTTTAAGAGTTGCAAAATGCACAAAAATTTAAAAAAGGATTATCGAGCGAACAAACTTCGCTTCATCAACTCGAGAAGTTAGAGGGAAAGCAAAATATTTTATGAAACAATGGTTAATAACAATAATAAGAGAAAGTAAATAAAAAGGCAAAATAATGCAATTCGCGTAGGAAACTTACCCCAGATTTTCTTTCATTCTTTTTACCAGCTTAATTCGTAGCAAATCCATCCGACGACAAGGAGCAATTGTTTGCAATAGCGACCGTTACCACTAGCAACGAGTCCCCCGATTCATTGCCAACTTTTACCAATAATAAATACAACGCAACCGGGAAAACCTCGGGGTTAGAACACTGAAGGCGTGTAACGATGCACACACACAAACAGCTACTTTCAAACAACTTATCACAAATTTTCTTCTCCTACATCGCGTAATCATTCCACTTAGATCGCTTGCCGGATCCACTTTAACACACAATCAAGAGCACGTTTGCGTTACGCACAATCCAACACAACATCCCAACACACACACACACCCCTGTGCAGCGCATCTCCTTCCCCTATACGCCTTCAAAAACCGCCATAACCGATCAGCATTGCGCCAATTGCATTGCACCGTCACCGCCTGGGCCCCGGCATCCAAGCTCTCCAGATCACGCTCTGCCTCTTCTCTCGCTCTCTCCCACTGGCTTTCGTTATTTCTTCTATCATTCCGCGGTATCTCTTCACCTACACACACGCGCGCGCACACAAAAGCGCACACACACACACGTAGAGTGCCACCCACACACGTCGAAACCGAACAGCCCCCATGAAAAGCCACACACTGAGAAGTGCTGAAGAAAATCTACAGAAAATCAATAATTGCGTACGCCTTGTTCCGTTGTTCGCGTTCTGTGCACCGGGGACCGGGGTTTTCTTCTCGAATTTACACACTCATTTTCACCCCGGTCAGCACAATTGCACAATGAAACTTATACTGAAGATAGGATTAATGAAAAATTTTGCAGTGCAAACGGACCATTTTGGCTGCAGTGAAAAAAGGCAAAGGTTACTACTATACTGCTTCCTTTGACTGGATCGAACTGAACTCGACTGCTACTGGGTAGCCAGTTTTCAGCCAGCTTTTCCAAGAATGCACACACACACATTTATACAACGCAAGCAGGGACTGCCGATTCGTATCAATAGAACAAAAAACGGTTTCACACGTTTCCCGGTACCGATTCTGGTGCAAGCTGGTTCACCGTTTCATTCCACCGAAAAGCAGCCACAACGAAGACACACTGTTCAATGTTCCTCCACTGTAATAAGGACAGTAAGCACAGCAGCAGTAGTAGCAGCAGCAGACTCTTATCAATCGATCTAATTACCTTTCTTTTTGCCCCACACACACGTGCTATCTGTGCTATCGCGGGTTACGGGCGTTTCGTGGCGGCTCTATTCCTCCGCACACGTACACACACACACACACACGATGAACCAATGAAGATGTGATGTTGTTTTAATTGTGTCACCTTTTGCTAATATGCCAATTGCTGTGTTTTCACTTCCCGTTTATCAATTTTTACTGGAAGGTGTTTTCCTCCTCGCCCGTAGCGTATGGCTGTGGGGAGTACAATGAACGGCGGGCGCGTGTTTGTATCTCGCACACACTGCCGGAGCAGCAGCAGCAGCAGCAATACTCACTATCAGAGCCTGTGAGCCGCTTGCTTTGGGTGGATGTGTTTGTGTGCGTGTCAGCTTTGCCGTCAACGGGCGAGTGGTGGTAGTGCGCTCTTTGTAGAACAAAACACAGCAGGCAGAAGAGAAGTAGAAAAAAACAACAACAACGCAAGCAACCGAAGTTCGCCGAACTGCAGTCGAGCGAGAGCGTGTGCGCTTTCTACCGTCAAACAGTGGTCAGATAAGCGGTTTTCGAAAATGCGCTAATGGGACTGATTATTTGGTTGGTTTTGGTTTGTTTTTGTTCTGTTTTTTTTTTTATTTTTTTTTTTGCAATAGCTGCAATGCATGTTTATTATTTTAATTTGCGTAAAATACTGTCTTTTTCATTCATTTTGCAAGGTTTTGGATTATAATTTTCTCAACTGATTTACACTTAGCAATTTTTTTAACGTCTTATAAACATCAGCTACTGATGACGATGTTATACTTATATATCTTATATTTATGTTTATCTTGCTTCTTATCTTTTGTAACATTTTTGTTTTGTTTTTATGTATGGTTTATCCTTTGGTTTGATTTAAGCCTTTTTATGTTCGAGTCTTTTCACGATATTGTGAAATTAACCTTTTAAAAAAACTGAATAAATATCGTAAATTAGATCCAATATAAAATTAAGATGTCAAAATATGATATTTTTTATTTTGTAAATCACATTAGATTACTAAGTAAGATTTTTTTTAAATACTCTATTTATACACACTGCAACGTATGTATTTTTTTTTAAATTAAATTAACACTAACCAATATCTACAAACATTGCTTTCATAGGATACTAACAAAAATGTAAAAAAAAACAATGAAATATGTTTATTAAACCATTTCCATTAAAATCGCCCACAAAATCAGTCTTCATTCGGTCTTAAATCAGTCTTCACCAAATTTATCCAGATTATCCGCGATTCCACAAACAAATAAAAAAATCATTTTCGAAAAAGAATCCTCTCATGCTCTCGTTTAATTTCTCGCTCTCTCTCTCTCCACTGCTTTTGTTTACTCTCCCCCATCGCAACCGCGCGCGCGTTTGTTTATTTGCTCGTGACATTTGTAACTAACCGAAATTTCGTACGACGATGAACAGTTTTCCGCCCATTTTCTTCAATGAAACATGCGCCCCCGTCGATCGGGGTTAGATTCGCCGTCTTTGTAAAGTTATTTAGCATCAGATGTGTTACAGTGGGCTTTAGGAAAAGAGCTTAATTTAATAGCTTTCCTGTGTACAGATCCATCGTTTTGTTGGGTGCAGATGACGTAGTGAAGTAATTATTGCACGGGGGTGCCACCAGCTAGCGTGAGGTAAGTTCCAGCTGCTTTTCCCTTCTTTTTTTGGAAGGGGTTTGTGTAAGTGGTCACTCACACCAATGCGACCCAGTTTCGACGGAATATACAGAAGTTGGGTAATAAATTTGAAACGGCACTAGGCGCGTATCATTTTCTTTGTTGTAGAACTAGAACAAAGAATGGATTAAAAGATTTGGAAATTTCGTAACAAATCCCTATAGTTTAGCTGCAAAGGTCGCGCCCAAAAGAACTTTTAAATAATTGTAAACGTTCGTCATCCATGCCTGGGTTCGCCTAGTAGGTCAAGGATAATGAGCTGGAGTGATTTATTTGTTTATTTTTGAATTGACATTTTGCTTGGAAACTGCGTTACAGCATAACGCACGCAAATGACACGTTTTATACATTTACATCCTGGCTCATCGTCATTTTCTTCTTCAAAAACTCAATTCCCAGAACCATTCCACATATTCTTTGTAAAATGAATTTCTGCTACATCCCTCTTCCTCTCAGAAACTTCCAAATGTTACATCCCAAAATGAGTCCAACCACTCGATCATGTGCTCCCGACTGCCGAAGCGTCACAACGTAGAGCCCGTGTTTCGTATCATCTCACAGCTCTTTGCCGACCATTCCGATCTTGCGTCGTCTTCCGCCGCCCGGACCGATTCGGAGATGGGTGATTTCTACCGCATGCCGGCCGATAGCATTCCGCGCGATCCTGACCCATCCATTCCCGGCAAGACTCGGTTCCACAAGCGCAAAACGCACACACGCCGCAAACCAAGAGCATCACCGCAAGGTACATCTCTGGCCTATTCCGGCACGATCGTTGGCCGTAGCAAAAGTGTGGACGATCTAACGGCTGTGGCCGGTGTCGGTTCCGAATCGGACACAGAAGAGGATGCGATTACCAAATCGCACGACACAATTGCACCTTCACACCATCATCATCATCATCGCCAGGCGGAAAAGCTTCTCCAGCTGAAGGACCAACAGATAGCCAAGTTGATCAAGAAGCTGACGGCCGTGTTTGAGTGCAACAATCAGTTCGCGGTGGAGCACGAAAAGCTGCAGAAGGAGTACCAGCAGGCGGTGCAGAGCCTGCGCACGCTCGAAGCCATTCAGGCGAAAAGCTGCGACAGTTGCGCCGGCTTTGAAGCGGAACGAAGTTTACTGGCAAAAGAAAATGCCGATCTACGGAACGATGTCAAAATGATGAAGATACTCGTGTACCGGCTAAATGTACAGATCGAACGGTATCAGGACACGATCCGCGAGGGCAGAACCGACATACCCCGGCTCGACTTTGTCGACAGCACGTACGGGGGAGCGAAGGACAATCTGAACTGGGGGCCGGTGAATTCGCACACGCTCGGTCCGCTGCTGAACGCGTACGAGGAAACGATCGCCGAGAAGACGGCACTGGTGCAGCGGTACGAATCGGAGCTGGCCAGTTTCACCGGCAAGCTGAAGAAAGTGCTGGAGGAAAACGAAGCACTGCAGAAGATGGCGGAAGAGGTACGGGCCGGCCAGAGCGGATGGGCGTCGGAAAAGGCACGCCTGCAGGCGCAGGTTGATGTACTACGGAGCAAGGCGGAGGTGCAGGGGAAGCGGGTCGATCTGGCGAAGGAAAAGCTGGTGGAGGTGCTCAAATGTTACGAACAGAAAGGTACGAACTGTTTCCTACCTGCAATCGAAAAAAAGCTCATACAATAATGGATGATTTTTTTTCAACCAGTACAAGCCCAAAATCTAGACATTGAGCGCCTGCAGGAAGCTTACTCACGCGCGAAAGGGGAGCTGACCTCACTGCGTAATCTGAACCAAAATCCAGAAGTTGTCGCGAATAGTTTGAAGGAATGCCAAAAGTATGTGCACTAATTAAGCTTATACCCGCAATGCTTTACAGGGATTTCCGAGTCAATTTAGAATGTTAACAACATTTTTCATTGCTTACGATATGTTTTTCAACAGCTGTCAAATGTTGTATTTACATCACAATAATGGTTTAGTTCTTTTATATGATTTTCAACACACTGGAAGTTGGATTGAGTTTGACAGTTATTTGACTTCAAGTTGAAAATCATGTGTAAGAACCAGTGCTGCAAAATGTCATGATCATTACGAGACTTGTGATCATGCCATGATCATTACTGACTTCACCAACGAACATGTGAACATATACGCGGTAGCTTAATTGCTGATACTCAATGAAAATGCGTCATGACATGCCGAACGCGACATGCGAGTGTTTGAGTCAATCCCGATAATCTGACTGAACAGCTGAGCGTAGTGCCTGCTGATTATCACAGTAGCGCTCGTGACGCTGACATGGATTTTGTTTCAGCCGGAATGTATCATGACTATGCCAGTGACATTTTGCACAACTGAACACAGTAAAACAAATCTTGACATAGTGACTGACCAAGCGTTGGTCGCAAAAATGTCACGAAGCAGCCATTAGTCACACCAATCGTTTTGAGTATCACCGCTGAATGACGCAGTCAGAATGTTTTTATGACATTGACAGTGACATTTTGCAGCACTGGTAAGAACTGAAACTTTATTGTGATGCGAATACAATATATGACAGCTGTTGAAAATCATCGTATAGGCGGTGAATAATGATGTGCACATTCGAATATGACTTGGAAAACCCTGTATATTGCTGTTCTAACACATTTCATTCGCTTGCCAGACTTCTGGAGGAACTTCGACACCAGCACAGCGAAGAACGTACCCGTACGGCAACGGAAGTGGAATCCCTGCGGACCGAGCTTCGCCAACGGACGGCCGACCTTGAGCAGCTTCGCCAGGACCACCGGCAACAGCAGGGCATCTTCGAGCGGCAGAAAGAAATCAATGAGTAAGTATCTTACGGGAGGAATATTTAAGATTTGTTTAAATGGTAATGATACCCGTACACCGCAGAATCCTTATGGGAAAGAACACTACGCTGAAGCAAACGCTCGAGCGCACCAGACAATCGAAGGAAATACTGAAGCAGCGCCTCAAAACAATGATCAGCTGGGGCAAGGGTTCGGAACAGCGCAAAGATCAGCTGGCCGACTGCTGGCGCAACATTCGCGCACTGCAGGACCAGCTGCAGCAGCGCGACCGGCAGCTCCAGGCGCAACAGCAACGCTTCCAGGCCGAGCAGGAGCAGCTGCAGCGTCGGCTACGCCAGCGGGAGGATACGCTACGTAAGATTCTAGCAGATAAGGCCCAATTTCAGCGCCACAGTTGAGCGGACGATGCAAATCCATTAGCCAAACGCTCAATGTTTCTGAAAAAAAGAAAACAAAACAAAATATAGAGAAAACTGTACAAAGCATATTATGTTCGCTTGATTCAACCAGATTTACAATCAATTTTTCGGGCCGTTTTCAGGATATAGTTGCGCACTTATACGCACGTTGATAGATTATACTTTCTTTTTTATTTCATTCTTAGATAATGACTTCATATGTTTTCCATTGCTTCAACTTCATACATTTTTTCTCTCTCTCTTTCTTTCTTTTCTATCGCTGCTCCTAAACACTACGCCGCAAAAACTCATGCGAAATCCGTATGGGCGCTCGTTCTAACCGGTTTGTTTTGTTTTGTTCTTCTTCGCAATCAATATATAAATACAATTAGATTTTTTTGCCTCTTTCACACCCCCTCTGTCATTCTTATTGGCTATAGACGGCGCTTTTTTGTTCTGCTTCGTGAAATCGTATTGCTTGGTTTTGATGACGTGAAAGGAATCGTAGGATAAAATTAGAGAGAAAAAAGTGCAACTGTGTGTTGGTGGTGGTGGAGCACGTGATTCCGGTGATTATTTCCGCCTTCTTGCTGCAGGCTAAATCTGTTCGATTTTTGTGACTGTTGCGGTGCGGGGATGCATCTAGTTTTTTGTTTTTAATCTGTTCTGCTGTACACACAGGTTTTGCTTACATTATTAATAGCTCGTGTATTCTGTCGTTCACTGGACGTACGCGCGCGCGCCTTTTCTCTTGTTATGCCTGAAGCTGCTCTAAATGTCCCTCCTTTCTTGTATGTTGTATTACTCACACACAGCAAATACACGCACACACTGATTAGATGCCCATTTCCCCACTTCTAGGTTAGTCAGGGTTGCGCAAGAGAGGAAGATAAATATAGTTTGATGTAAATATCACTAAATAATCTCTACTTGGCGAGGAGGGACAAACAAACAAAACAAAAAACCAAAAGAGCTCATAAAAGATACATTTCTACGTTCATCCGTACTCGATGTGAGGTACGGTCAATTTGTCCGTTCGTCAAATCAATTCAATTCGGTATGAATCACGTGTACAGACGCGTGAAGCCGTGAATCCGCGAGTGCACAACACAACTACTACTGCTCAAATCACACAATCGATCGTTGTTGATGTTTCCTAGTGTTACTGGGAAAATAGTCAAAAAAGGATACACCTACCTCCTCTCTCTCTCTCGCGGGAGTAGCACAAAAACAAACCTAAGCGAAGTAGTACTCTGCTACTACACAACACTCTGAACAGACAATCATTACAATGGCTCCTTCCTGGGTGCGTTCCCAGGGATGACCAAACGTGAGCCTATATTGCAAGCAACGGCGCTACTACTACTCCACGATCGACACGCTAGCTTTTAGTAGCGTCATTCAACCGCTTCGCTCACACCGGCCGCAACCTCTTTGGCCTCCACACCTGGCACACCACCGGCGATGGACAGTTTCTCCGTGTCTTGGATGGACATTTTCTGCAAAAAAAAAAAAAACGACCGAGAGTATTAGCGTCATAGCGTAAAGTGAAAATGCAAGCGATACAGGGTTTTCCAAGTCAGTTTCGAATGTAATGGTCGGGATACATTATCCGTACTCGCTAGTGTAATTTAGATTTTCACTAGCGCATCTGGCGGCCGCTGGTGGAAGCTTTTTTTGGGGAATCGAGGGAATGGTCGTGCTGGATCTCAAGGCCGGGCTACATTGATCGTACTCTCTGGTGTAATTTGGATTTTCACTAGCGCATCTGGCGGCATTTTGCCAAACAATTCGAAGCCGCTTCAGAAAATATGTTATTTTTCCATGTTTTGTACTTAATTCGAACGAGAAAAGTTTTGTAAAAGGTAGATGCACATGTCCTGCACGCATTGCATCCATTTTCAGGACAAAAAACGATGGAAATACTACTTAAATTTGAGATCCGGCTCAACCATTCCCTCGATGATAAAAAAGCTTCCACCAGCCGCCGCCAGATGCGCTAGTGAAAATCGAAATTACACTAGCGAGTACGGACAGTGTCCCCCGTCCTTAATATCTCATCTCCAACCTACCTTAACAGACTCTCCAATTTTATCCATCGGCTCCTGTCCATCGGTGCCTGCTGCGTCCACGGCCCCGTTGGGCGTTTCGTTACCGCCCGGCGCTTGCTGAGGCGTAGCGGCGGCGGCAGCGGCAGTTGTTGCCAGCGCAGGCGACGGACTCTTGCGCGACGGTGGCTGATACTGGGGGCGCTGCACGAACATGTTGTCCAGGATGTGGTCGATGTTTTCGCCACTGTCAGCCGGCGCAGAGCCGCCGGCACCCTCCGCCCCGCCCTCGGCAGCATTCGCTGCCGTCGATTCGTCCCCGGTGGAGCGGCTGGTTGCTCCGCCCGATTTGTTCGCCGCACTCGCGCTGGCGGGCGTGGTGGCGGCTCCGGCCGGTTTACGATCCGGCGGGGCCAGAATCGGTATAGCGGCGGTCGGCCTTCGACCGGTGGGCAGTGGGCGGGGTGCTTGCGCTTGCGTTTGAGGTGCGTAGTACGTGATGCCACCGGACGGTTGGTACAGCGCGGTCGGCGGCGGTGGTCCACCGGGGCCTCCGGTGGGCGGACCGGCGACGACGGCCGATGGCGGTGGGCCACCGGGCACGGGCTGCGGCACGACACCGACCGCCGGTGCGTACCCGGTCTGGAAGCTGGCGGCGTAGGCGGTCGGGTACTGGGCCGGGCTAACGCCCGGTGCGGCTCCGCTCGGCGGTGGCCCGAGCGCGGGCACAAAGTTCATCGGCGGGGGCGGTGCACCACCGCCCGGCACGACGCCCGTAGGCGGCTGCGGGCCGGGCTGTGGCACGCTGGCAGGTTGTGGCGCTGGCAAGTAGGCACTGGGGGCGGGCACGGGACCCGCCAGGTACGGGGCGGACTGGGGCGGTTGCGGCGGCGGTCCTTGCGCTGCGTACGGGGGCGGTGCATACTGGGCTTGCGGGGGTGGTGGCGCCTGGGACGGTTGCTGTTGGGGCGGTGGTGGCGCCTGCTGCTGCTGCTGCGGCTGACCGACGGGAGCGGCCGCGGTGACGTACTCACCCGGAGCGGGTCCACCAGCACCACCCGGGGCGGGCGCGTAGTAGAGGGCCGCCGTCTGGTGGTACTGGACCGGTGCGCTTTGGCCACCCGGAGCGCCCTGCGGCGGCGGAGGCGGTTGCTGGTGCGTCTTGCCGACGGCCACGTGATACTCGGCGGGCTGCAGCGTCATGGGCAGCCCACCGGGAGCCGGTCCGCTCTGGGGCAGCTGTTGCTGGGCGTACACCTGCTGCTGCTGCTGCTTCTGTTTGTTGAGCTGTTGTTCGTGCTGATGCCGCAGCATCTGCTCCTGGTGCTGTTGCATCAGCTGGCGCTGCTCGTGCATGGAGGCGGCTGCTGCTGCCGCGGCGGCCGCAGCGGCCGCTTGCTGCTGCTGCTGCTGTTGCACCTGCTGTTGCTGCTGCTGCTGCTGCTGTTGCACCTGCATCGCATTAACGTTGGCCGCACTTTCCATCGCGGATCGCTGCCGCTGTGTCGAGTATCGTTTCGTCGCACGAGGCACCTCCGCCGGCAGCATCTGCTGCTGATGTTGCATTTGATTAGCAACCTGCTGTTGCTGCTGTTGCTGCTGAACTGTCAACGGACGCTGCTGGCCACCGTACCCTTGCGGCATCGCTTGGTACTCCAGCTGCATGCGCTCGGACGACACTTGCTCTGTCGGCGGTGCGGGCTGTGCCACTATTGCGCGGGGTGAGATTTGAGATCGCTGACTCATCGGAAGCTGCCCACCGGCTGCGTTCGCCTGCTGCATTGGTGCTGATCCCGCGTACAGAGGCACATACTTCGAATGGTCCTCCTCCAGGTAGCCCTGTTTCATCTTCTGAGGCGGTTGGGACGGTTGCTGCTGCTGATGAGGATGCTGCGCCATTTGGCCATGAATGCCGTAGTGCTGTTGCTGCACCCCGGCCGATGGCACTGAACCCAGCGAGGCCGATGTCGTCACCACGTTCATCATCCTGCTCTGATGGTTCGGGTCCGCGTGGTGGATGCGTTCACCTCCAGGGCTGGTGCTGTTTCCATGCTGTTGCTGCTGCTGCTGCTGCACTGGGCCGTGGTTGTTCATCTTGTTGCTATTGCTGCTGCCGGACAGAGCACCGGCACTGCTGCTGTGCATCATTGGAGCGGCGGCAGCGGCAGCCAGTCCCGGACTGCCGGCCGGTTGTCCCGGTCCTGCCCCGGCTCCCGCTCCCATCGGTGCAACCCCACTGCCACCCGTTCCAGCTCCTCCTGCTTCGCCATTTTTGTTTCTCGCCTGACCCTTGTACTGCAGCGAGCTCATCACCTTGTACTCCTTCTCCTTACCATTTCGCCCACCGCTGCCGGCGAGCTTGTTCTCCTTGTTGTGATAATTGTTGCGCGCGCCGCGCTCCTCGTTGCGATACCGCCCATTGCCGCCTCCGTACTCGGGCCTCTGCTCCCAATCGCCGGCCCGCTGCTCCTGCTCCCGGTCACGATCGGCCGGAGCGCCGCTGGCCGCACTCGCAGCCCAATCGCCCGACCGTACCCGCTCCGAACGGCCCATCGAGCGGTCCGGCCCGGCGCCACCCGCCCGCCGCACATCGGACGACTTCGCACGACCACCCGCCACACCACCCTCCGTCCCGCCGGACTGCCTTCGCTGCCCATCTGCACCCTTCGGCGGGCCCTCCCGGCGGCCCCGGCCCGTCGCCCGGCCACTCTTCCCGTTGGCGCCGCCCGCCAGCTCGGGGAACTCTTCCGGCCGCGGCAGCTTCTTGTGCCGCTGGTGGTGCTCCGCCCCGGACGACTTCTGGTACGCGTCCTCGTCCTCCCAGTTGCGCGTGTACCGGTTCGGGCCGCGGGCGTACCGGCGCTTCCTGCGCGCCTTCGGCGGCCCATCCTCGCTCCGGATGTCGTACCCGTACGCGAACACCAGCTCGGCCTGCGATTTCGGGGCCTGCTCGCTCTCGTCGAACCGGTCGTGCGTCCACCGGTCGGCCGATGCCTGCCACTTCTTGGCCCCCTTTGCCCCGGCTCCGCCACCGGTACCGCCACCGCCGCCCTTCTCCGAACCGCGCCGCTCGCCTCCGTACATTCCGGGCGCTCCGAGCTCACCGCCTCCGCCGCCGCCACCTCCACCACCGCCACCGCCACCGTGCGAATCGCCTTCACCGAGCCCGTCCTCGTTCCGCTTCGACCGCTGCTCGTCCCCGTCCACCCCCGAATCGTCCAGATCGTCCTCGGCCGTCCGGTCGTCGTGCTCGTAGAACGTGCCCTTCTTCGGGATGTACTGCGGGTTGCTGCGGTCCTCGTCATCGTCCACCTTGCGGCGGCTTTCCGCGTCCTGCTCCTGCCCGTCGCCGCTCTGCCGCTCGTGCACCTCGATCACATCATCGTCGTCCTCCTCGTCTTCCTCCTCCTCCTCCTCGGTACCGTCGTCCTCGTCGTCCTCCTCCGTACCGTCGTCATCCTCTTCGTCCTCCTCTTCCTCGCCACCGCTTTCCTCCTCCTCGTAATCGTCCTCCTCTTCGTCTTCCTCCTCGCCACCGTCCGACGGCGAATCGGAGGCAGTATCGTACTCGGACTCGACCGTTGCCAGGCCACTCTGCTGCGAAGTGTCCTCCTGATTGGCTTCCTTTGTGTTCTGGAAAAAGGGATTTTGTATAATTTTTAAATTAGTAACGGTTTTATTGCAGATTGTTGTCTAGCGAATTTTATAGAACAATAAATTTGATCTCAACAACATGTATGTATCTGCGTGTTTCTTCACACATGATCATACAGAATTTTCCAATTCAGTTTCCAATCGGAAATTTCATTTCCATCATAATAATTTTAAACTTGATTCCTCAGCATGATTTTCAACATGTCTCATACTGGATTGAGTTTGACAGTTCTTTGTATCTGTTGAAAGTCATGTGTAAATAAGGAAATTTTATTTTGATGCAAATACACCATTTGACAGCTGTTGAAAAACATCTTGGAGGCGGTGAATAATTATGTGCACATTCAAAAGTGACTAGATTCCACATCGATCTGGTATTTCATTTCCATCAAAATAATTTTTAATTTCTTCAGCATGATTTTCAACACTTTAACGAGCTGCTGCTATAGTTTTTTTTCCACCGGGATTTGAAGCCGAACCTCATTGAACCCGTTGACAGTTGAAGCATGTTGAAAATCATGCTGAAGAAATCAAAAATTATTTTGATGGAAATAAAATGCCAGATCGATGTGGAATATCATTTTGCAAGTGGTGAATAACATCGTTTTGCATTCAAAACTGTCTTGGAAACTCCTGTAAATTGTTTACAACGTTACTAAAGCGTATTGCCTTCGTTAACACATGTCTTTGCTTAAGCGAAATTGAAAAGCAAAAGAGTTCAACCCCTTAATTAATATGAAACTTGTTTTTACGTGCCTTTCATGTCGTTTTTAGATATGTTATCACCCGTTTTCCCTAATACACAAAAAAAATCACACCTCAATTGGACCGGAATGTCTTTGCTAAACCAAAATTACCGTTTCGCTTTAGTCTGGCCGAAAAAAAATTAATAC
This sequence comes from Anopheles merus, assembly GCF_017562075.2. Taxonomy (NCBI): domain Eukaryota; kingdom Metazoa; phylum Arthropoda; class Insecta; order Diptera; family Culicidae; genus Anopheles; species Anopheles merus. The sequence continues at coordinate 22,357,630 of NC_054085.1, forward strand.
CGCCCTTCCCCCCCTCGCAAACGTTCCATCGCTAAAACGAAAGAAAAGTCTTCCCTCCTTTTGTGTGGGCTTTCCTTTCCGAAATGGAAAAGGGAAATAAGATGAAAACCAAAAAAAAAACGAGGTAACCTAATTGGCAAACCTATTCGCCGGCGCATGGTTTCCCGGAATGCGTGCCGGAATCGTTAGCGCCGGCGCAAACACGCGGCCAGAGGTGCGGGAAGAAAAGTGCATGAAAAAAAAGCGCAGGCAAGCGTTGCGATCGGCGACTTGGATCAACACCATCCGAGCCGACCGATGATGATGATGATGATGAATATGATGATGATCATGCACTCTCTTGTACCGAAACGTATTTGAACAATGTGGTGATCGATTGATAGTTGCAAAGCAGGGGGTGTGGATAGATGATCATCATATCTCTCCGATTGACCAAACCAGTAACCATCATCATCATCATCATCACACCAAAACGAGGCTGTTGTATTTACCATTCAAGCATGTAAACGCATCGGGCACCGGCTGCAATCTCTACCAGAGAAATGTGTGCTCTCTCTCTCTCTCTCTCATTCTCCTTCTCTCTGTTTGGATTGCCTTTCACTCGCGGGGCTAAGCCCGTTGCGCTGCCCCGTTACAGCGGCGGCTACGGCTGCTGCATATCAATTTTCACGCAAGAAAAATCGCTCCAGCCATTTGTACAGCCAGTGCACGAAATCGCACATCTTGCCAATGTACGGGAAACAGGGGAGCAGTAGCAGCAGCAGGCGTTGCAAAAACAAAGGCGACGCTTTTCGCTCTTACCAACCAGCCGGGGAGTATAGCCGCCAGTGCATGTAGGAGAAATTTTGGTATTTTCACCTTCCCCGCAGCATGTGTGTGTGTGTGTGCGTGTTGGCCGTTAGAGCGAGGTAACAAAGGTGGCGATATGTCTCTCTTCAGTTTTTTTTCTTCTCCACCCAATTTACCGGTGCTCGGACAAACCACATCTCGCGTTGCCGGGTGCCAAATCGAATTAATAGCTCCCCCCCGCGCTCTGCTGGCGGTTAACAACCGGCAATTCATTCCGCTTTCCAGCCACGCGGCGTCACCGGCCGATGCGGGGCTGCAGCTGACTGAACGTTTTCCATTTCGCCCTATCGCCCCCCCCCCCCAAAAAGCCGATCAAAGCGTGCGCGGCGTGTGATTATCCCAATAAATGCAGCGCTTCAGTCAACGATAAAGAAGAATTTTTATACGCTGCGCCACAACACTGCTGTCCGCACACGTTGCTGTAATAAATCACAGAAAAAAGGAATAAGCTTAGAAAGGGAGATATATCGCCTACTACTACTAGCCCGGAACGCAGCAACGTTACACGTGGTAGCGAAGGAAAAACCAAAAGATGCCATCACTGTGCACACAGATCGTGCTGGATGTGCCTAAGCATACGCCAACCCTGCGTACTATTGGAGGAGCCTAGGGGATGGGGCAATTGGCTCATTGCTCCTTTAGCTCCCCTTCTTCTCTTGCTAGTGAGATGCTTCGCTGGGACACGCTTGAATGCCCGCAATCCACACGCATGCTGTTTGCCACCCTAAAAAACTGCCTCTCCCCCTTTCCACCCGACACAGGTCCAAATAGCAAAGCTTGCAGTTCCGTGCGCCCAGCGCTGGAAATGCGCTCCTACTGCGTACGAAGAAACAGGCGGGGGTGAAGAAAAAAGGTCAAGTTTGTTTATATACTGTTGTGCAATCTGCCCTTTGTGACAGACAGAGGTGGTTGCTTTCACCCGCGTTCCTCTGCTTGCCGTTCTCCTTCTTTCCCGCAAGGCCCAGCCCAGTCCGGGTCTGTGGAAACTTACTTCTGCCGAATTGTCGGTAAAATCATCCGATTCCGATAACTTCTGTTGAGCTGGCGGTGTGGCTGTAGTTGTTGTTGCTGCTGCTCCTGCTGCTGGTGCCGCTACTGCTGCTGCTGCTGCTGCTGCTGCCGGAGCCGGAGCTGGCACTACCGGAGCTGGCGGTAGCGGTGCCGGAACGGCCGCGGCTACTGCTGCTGTGACGACTGCTGCTTTCTCCGACATTTCTCTGCCGACCTGGGATCGTGTGTGTGTGTGTGTCGATGCGTTCCGCAGTGTGTGTGTCTGCCGATGAGCGTGCAGCTTTTCCTTTGCTGCGTGGGACGACGGCTCGTTACCGCACCCTTCCTTCGACCCGCGTTCACGGCACTCTCCAAGGCACTCTGCCGTGTGCCGCCGGATCCCGGGAACGGAATGCAGCCGGTGCTTTCTTTCCCTTCTTTCACCTCCCACACACACACACACTGTGGCAACACAGAACAAAACACACTTTTCACTACCAAATCACGCCCCTCCCGCAATTCCACCCCACAAAACACCTGCTGCGGCGTATGAGCTCCGCTCTGTGGTTCTTCTATTCGTTACGCGTGTGCGACGACACACCAGAGTACACAATCCTTTTTCTACACGCCGTGCAGGGAAGCCTCCACACACCCCGTACCCGTTCCGGTCGGACAAACGGGACTGATGGGGGGGGGGGGAACAACGCGGCAACACACAACCGCCGGGACACGTCTCCTGTTGGGAGGAGGGGGCGGGGAAGTTTTCCGATTCGATTTACTACTCGTCCGGGTCCGGTCGACCGTGTGTGTGAGTTTCGAGAAGAGTTTGTGAAATCTGCACCGATGATAAAAAACTACAGCGAGCGACCCGACTGGTGGTGGCTGGCTGGCTGGCGGACGCAAAACTGCGCTGTCAAAATCCGCGGTAGCTGTCAAATGCGGCCGTACCGAACGAAGCGAGGTGAGTACATCGGACAGCCACTGTGACAATCGTTGCCCTGGGGTGGATATTTTTAAATATTTTTTATTACAGAAGGCAACCATTGATTTGATTGTTTAATCTACAACTAACCAAAAGCTCCTTATTTTGGAACGTTATTCAAAAACTAATGCGCAAATACCTTCATGCGGCTACCAAAGCCATGACCTTTATCAACGCCCGAAAGTATGCAATATGAAACGCACTGAACGCCTGCGGGTATGCAATAGGATGCACTTGTTTAGTGACACGGGATCTGGGTCGCTTGAAATGTGTTTTGTGTTGCCTTTCTTTTTCATTTTTGCACATGAATGTTCTGAAATAATTATTTTTCACATCTCCCTAATAAAATTCTAGTAAAGGCTGTTCAGCGCTTCTTTGTAGCAGATGCTTGGATGCTTTATATTCAGTTCATCATCATCAAAATCATAAAACCACTTAGCAAAGCCATTATATTAATTTCCAGAACCGATGTACTAAACTTAAGATACTCAAAACACACGAAGGACCAAATACGACTAATAACAATAATTATTTGATTTCAACACCATATTGCATTGAACTAATGTTCAAGGTACTATTAAAGATGACGCAGGCTCAAAGGATTAGTAAAAATCTCTCTCTTTTCATCCATCTTTTACACATGAGAATCTTTAATAGCGATTTGAATCTTCAGTAGCGACAGTTACGATAAAAGGCAATTGGGAATTGACTTGTCTTAAAAAAAACCGTTCTGCCTTTATCCTGAATCTATTCAATATCCCAAAATTATATTGCTTTATCCTGTAACGGGGCCAAATTACCTAGTTGAAATCAAAATCGCGTTCTTTCGATGAAATTAATCTTCGTTAGTACAGTACGTAACCCCTCATTACGAGTACCTCTTCTAATGAATTTTTCGCACAACGAGGAAATCTAAATGCTCTACGAATACCCCTCTTAACGAATATAATCTCTCATAAAGAGCAATTCTATTTATGTTTTCGATAAGAAATCGTAAACATTTCGAGAGTTTTAATACTAACAATCGTTAAATATCTTAAGATATTTGGAAACGTCGGTAGTGTATAAATGTGAAGAAAAAGCGCAAGGGAGATGACATATTTACGCCCACTGCTAGTCCAAAACTCCCGAGGTCATACAGAAATCGAAAAAAGCCGGGTATGGCCGTGGGTGCGTCCACTCCACGTTCAGATAACTCTTTTCAGATCAGATAGCGGAGCTGAGTATTTTTCTGCGCTTAACGATAGGTGGAGTAAGTTAGCTAGTGTCTTCGGTTTATTTGCTCCATTTCCGTCCTTCTTCGGGTCTTGCCAATATTAGAGATTTGCATGCACTCTTGCTCTACTTGCTCATTAAGGCGAGAATTTCGATACTAATAATTGTATGAAAAAGAGCCTCCCGCTTAACGAGTGAGTCATTCGAACGAATTGAACTCGCTATGAGGGGTTCCACTGTAATTTAAAAAATATATTAGTACACTATTAGTTTTACAGTTTTCCACAGTAACACTATATCATGAGATGCCACAGGATAACAGCACTCATAAAACTACCATTGTAATAAAATAAAATAGTTCCGTTTATTTATTATTGACAACATTAAAACATAATTCCCTAAATTGGCGCATAAATTACAATCTCATTTCCAACCGAGTTCTGAAATACCACCCGAGCCTTCCTTGAACGGCCTTGGTGTGAATCGTTCACCTGACCTGTCCTTTACGCCCGCTCGTTGCATTAAAAAAAAAACGATATCGTGTCGTTACAAACACGTTTGGCAGTCTGTGTGTAATTGTGTATGCGAATATTATTTTTTTAAAATCACTTTCCTACAGTGTGTCCACGATGCGCGTGTTACGATGTAATGGCGTGGTTAAATTATATCACAACGTTATTGTAGCCAGCACGTAACAGCACGTTTTCTTTCTTTCTTTCTCTAACTGTTAAAACCATTTAACGTAAAAAAAGGTATTTTAAAATTGGGGGAAAATACAATAGAGAACCGATGGCTTTCCTAGGGTAGGCTTTTTACAACAACACTGTAAATCCGAACTCGGTCTCTCGGAATTCTAAATTGTACAGTAATTTGCACAGAAAGGTTAATAAATTAGCTACCTCCTACGGGGGGATGCGCTCATTCCCGAGCATCGCTTCTACAGCTTGGTTTCGTGACGCACCATACCATTCTTGGTACCGTACATGCGGAAACGCGTCGGTCGTGCACCATTGCCACCAGCTGCACCGCCACCGGGATGGTACGGTGGCAGTGCAGCACCCGCCGCCCCTTCCACACCGCTAATTAGATCGAAGCTATGCACCGCTCCCGGTTTACCGACCATCCCGACTGGGCTACCGTCGCTGCCGGACAGTAGGGCGGGCAGGGCGGGACTGCTACGGTCTCCCGCGCCCGTTAGATTGTACCCGTTCGCTAGCCCGATCGGCGCGTGAGGTAGGGGTGGTTGGTGAAGATTTTGAGGCGTTGCATTAAGCGTTTGCCGGCTAACGTTTCCCGCCGGTATGGCCTGTCCGTTCGTGAGCAGCATCGTGCCGCTGGGCGATCCGCCCGGACCACCGGGACCCGCGTACATCAGGGCCATCGATGCGCTGATCGGTGGCTGTGGCTGTGGCATGCCTTTATTCAAATTGTTTAACCGTTGGCGAGGCAATGGCTGTTGGAGTAGCTGCTGCTGCTGCTGCTGCTGCTGCAACGATGGAACGTGATGGCCATTTGGTTGGAGGTTTGTGCACGGTGTGGCATTTTTCACGCGTCGTTGCGAACTGGAGGAAAGGTTGGAGAGCCGCTCCGACTCGTTGTCATCTCCACTGTCCACATCGCCATCGCTGCTGTTTGTGCTGGCAATGAAATGCTCATTCTTCACCTTGCGGCCTTTGTTTCGGCGGTAGTACTTGAACTCGCGGGGCAGTGTGTAGGAACGGGGTAGTGAGACCTGTAAAAATACAAATATTTGGAGGACATTGGATATGTCGAGTTAGTTTGAAGTTCACACATCTCAATTCTGAGACATACTCTTAGGCTTTTTAAGTTACTAGTCACTGTTTAAAATCGTTATCTCGAGCTTACCCAGGTGCAGATTTTTTGTTTCTGGAATTGATTTTGGATCCATCTTGTCCCAGAAACAGATACCAACCCTTTCCCCAGGCAATATCTGTTTCAAAACCTTTGTTATTTCAGTTGACTTCAACAAATTGAAGTCCTGGAACAGACTATGAACCTAACAAGACCACGACTTCATGCAATCATTTTCCTAGACCTATACTGATCCAGAAACTGATATTGCATCTATTGGTGTGCCGAACTTGTCGTATGTATCAAACTGAACATTTCCTATAGGAAGAACTGACGCAAATCCTATCTTGCTTCAGGAACATATCACATCGCTCATGTAGACATCAAAGCCATACCTATCCAGAGATTGAGAACTAGCTTATTCGCGTCCAGATATTAATCTTGGACACATTCTGATCTAGAAACTGAATCGGAACCTTTGCTTGAGTACAAAAAAGATTTAGAATTTGATGTCTATCTCAAATAGAATTTTAGGTATACCTCAATAGGTTCTGATGTCTATCTCAATAAGAATGTGATGTTTATCACAATCTGTTGTCTCCCAATTTTGAGCTGATCGTTATCAGATTTTAAGTTTAACATGCCAGCTACGCCGTACTTATCTGTTGCTGTACTAATGACGGATTGGGAACTGATCGCAATTTAATTCAAAACCTGAAATTGATCTCAAACGTATCAGATATCTGGAATTTATACAAATCCTTTCCCTAACTGATCCCTCTAAGAACCTAACTGGTCTAGAATCTGAGTAACTGATACTGAACTGTCTTGGATCCCAACTCATTTCCAATCCAAGAATTATTCATAAAACCATAAAATAAGCAATTTTTACCCTAACATACTCCAGAAACGCATCCCGCATCCTATTCCAGTGCCTTAACCCACCGCTAATCAGCAACACCTACCTGACTATCAATATCCGAAGGTATCCGATGATGTCCGTTGTGTCCATCGTCACATCCAGAGTTGTCCAGGTTCTCGTCTCCGCTGCTTTCCATCGGTTGATCACGTTCCGATTCTTGTAATCTACGAGTACGACCACCCAAAAAATATAACATCTCCTCTCACACACTCCACCGTACCACCTACTCACCTAAAGTTGGCCGCCTCCCGTGCCACCCAGTCGAAGTAGATGCGCGAGTTCTCGAGATAGTGCGGGGCGAGCAGAATTTCCGGCGTCTTGGCCCGCTGCATGTTCTGCCGCTTGGTGTTGTTCAGGTTGTTGATCACTCCGGCTCCACCGGATCCACCGGCGGATCCGCCCGCTCCACCGACGCTCGCCACGATCGCCGCCATCGTGGCGGTCGCGGAGGTGCGGCCCGATTTGTTGCTACTGTTGGTGTTGTTCGCACTGCCGCTCGCCGACCCGGACGGGACCGGCGTCGTCGGTGTGCCGCGGCTGTCCAGCTTGCTCCGGGGCGGCGGCACCACATTGTACGGGAAGGGCAGATTTTCGGCGCCCGCATTCTCCGTGCTGCTGTACGTGCCGGACACCTGCCGCGGATGGTTCGCATCGGTGTACAGCCGCCCGTGCGCATCGTACAGGATGGCCCGGTTCGACTGCGCAATCTCCGTCGTCCGCGGGCTGATGGAGGGTGCCCGCACACCGGCCCCACTGCCACTGCCACCACCGCCGGCAGCACCATTGATCAGCCCGGCCGCCGGTGTGCTGGCGGCCGCATCCGCGTACAGATTCACAAAGTTGCCCCGATAGTTCTCGGCGAACGGATTGCGCGGGATGTTGTTCGGCAGTATCTTCGAGCGCGGCAGCACTTGGCGCGTGAGCGAATTGCTTTCGGTGGCCGAGATTTGCGACGATATCGGCGACATGTTACGGTTGCCCGCACCACCTACGCCCGGTCCCACGCCCGGTACTGCCGACGGCGATGCCGACTGCCCGGTGGCATCGACTAGCGCACCCGCCGGACCGTTAGCCCCACCACTCTTCAGATTGACCAGCGCCGATATGTTGATCCCGTTTAGCCCGAAGCTGTTGTAGATCGGATCGTAGTTGCTGTTGAACTTGTTCAAGCTATTCACATCGTCCAGATTGGCCGCGAGCAGCAGGTTCAGGTCGTTGAACGACTTGTTCGCCACGATCTCCGCCATATCCGGGCTGGACGTGCGCCACTCGATCGGATCGAGATCGATGTGCTTCTTGGCGCGCGGGATCGGTTGCCGCGGTAGCGTCGTTTTGCCCGCGTCGTCCCCGGAGCTGAGCGTGCCGGTACCGCCCGGCCCTCCCAGCTTGCCCTGCTTGATCTCCTCCTCGATGATCTTCAGCTCGGCCAGCTGCTTCTGCTTTTTCTCCTGCAGCTTCTGCTGGATGTTTACCCGCGAACCGACGCTGCTGCCTTCGTTCTCGCTCGAGCCGCCGGTGTGCGATCGTGGCAGCGGCCGCCGCCAGAAGGGGATGGCCATCGGGCCCATGTATTGTTGCTGAAGCTCCTGTTGCTGCTGCTGTAGTGTCTGCTGCTGGTGCTGCTGCTGCTGCTGCTGCTGTTGATGTGAGAGCAATGGTTGTTGCTGTAGATACTGCTGCTGGTGCTGCTGATGGTGATGCTGCTGCTGCTGCTGCTGCTGCTGATGTTGCTGCTGATGTGGTGGAAGTTGCAGTTGTTGGTGGGATTGTTGCTGCTGAAGCAGCTGGCTCGTCGCAGCATGGTCGTTCACACCGCCCCCAGTGGTTGCATTCGGCGATGCAATCGCCAAGTTCGGCGGCGGCACAAAGGTGGTCGGTTTCTTCTTTTTCCGCTTCGTGGCCGCATTGACCGGGTTCGAAAAGCGGCAGTTAAACACACCCGGAATCGCGTGTGGATACTTCTGGCAGCCGTTGCCGTTCAGCGCACCACGCCCAACGCCTCCACCGATACCGCCGCCTCCCTTACCTCCGGCGCCTCCACCACCACCGCATCCACCATCTATGCCGTGTTCGTGCCCGGCCAGGCAGCGGCATCCGTCCGGGGCGCAGTGGCCGGCGCACTTCTCCGCCACGCGTCCACCCGCCTCGTACCCGAGCCGGCGCACGTGGAAGTACCGGTAGTACACGACCATAAAGAACAGGCCGGCGGCAAAGCTGCCGAGCACGGACAGCGGTACGAGATACCAACCGTCCGGCCGGTTTGGCCACACGCCGACCATCCACAGGCAGACGAGCAGACAGTTTTCCGCAAACATTACCACGTAGAAGGTGAGCTGAAATGGTTTCAGGGGGGGGGGGGGTTGAATGGAATTAGAGCTGCAAGAAATTGGAAGATTTGCGAGCGACGGGGTTTTCTCTTACCATCTTTTGCCGATGCCTCACTTCCTGCAGATTGATGTACGCAAAGATGTACACGAACGCAATCAAACCGCCGAGCGTCGTCTTCTTAAGCCGCGAAATGCGCTCCCCGTGAAACACGTTCTTGGGCGAAATCAGCCACAGAAACATTGAAAACCAGTGCAGAACTGAAAAAAGGGAAACAACATTTAAATAAATTCCATAAACATCAACATTTGTCCCGCCCGATTCAGTGGATATTCCGATTCCGGCACTAACTATTGAAGACATTCGCTCGCCAGCAGCTGAAGTAAAACCATCCTAAGCTCCTAAGGTCCTAAGGTCCTGATAACATTTCAGAGACAGTAGTTACTTCAATCTGGGTGTCTCCCAGCTCTTTGAAAAAAAAATCCTGGATATTTGCTGTCCATAAAAGAAGAGACAGATCCTCACTTTCTAACTATGGATCTATTTCTATACTCTGTTCAGCCAGCAAATTGTTTGATTTGTTGATTCATAAGCACCTATTGCTAGGGACCTTTCTCCAACACCACTGCAACATAGGTTTGGACAGCAACAAACTTAGTGCAGTTTCTACATTACTGTTTTGAGATGCGAGATAAAAGGGATGCAAGTGGATACAATATATACTCTGCATTAGTGTTGGTTCTGATTAAAATTCATGAATCTGAATGAATCTTTGAAATGATACAAAGATAATAAATCTCGATTTCAAAGATTCGTGAATCTTAAAGAATCATCAAACACAAAGAATCAAGAATCTCTAAAGAATCTCCAAAGATTCTAGGATCACCAAAGATTCATGAATCTCGAAAGATTCACGAATCTCTAGGGATTCATAAATCTCCAAGGATTCACAGAGCTCGAGCTTTTCATTAGTCTGCTTCTTGGAGTAACAACCTACGTGATCATGCCAGCATATACAGGCTTTCGAAACTTCTTGGCAAGTACCACGCAGCCGGATAATTTGTTTTGCTACGGGAAGACGTTCCATGCGAGGCTTGAAGCCCCCACAGGCATGTTGTTAGGCGGGATCGCGCCAATTCAATATGTTGATAGATTCATGAATCCCTGGAGATATATGAATTTTAATGGATTTATGAATCTTATAGATTCATGAATCTTTCGAGAAACACGAATCCTTGGAAATTAATGAATCCTAGGAGAGTCATGAATCTTTGAAGAGTCGATCACTCATCGCTGAAGATTCATATGAATGCATCTATACGAAAGATTCATAAAAACCCAACATTACTCTGCATTCGATTGTGTTAATATTCAAATACTAATCGCTAAACTTTCAAAAGCTTGGTTTCCACTCCGGACTGATTAGGTGGTTTGATTCCTACTTGGTGTGCTGTCCCCTCTGCGAGTTAAAATAGGAGACAGTTTTTTCCGAAGAATTTAGGCGATCCTCAGGCGTCTCTTAGGGCAGTATTTTAGACCCATTATTATTTAATTTATTTTTAACGATGTTGGAAAGGCAATTACTGAATTGTGTCATGTAAAATGTGTGTCCATCAATGGGGCCCTTCACGATTCTAGTCAGCTTTTTTCATCGTCAAAGCTAGAATTAGATTCGAGTACCTGCTCGAAAAATGGCAAAACAATGTCGTGTTTTCATTTATCCCATGGTGTATTAAAGAGAACTTTTTGTCAGCACGGGAGCAAACTTTTGCTCAAATAAGCTTTCTGGAGGCTTGACGAATACACACAACACTCTTAAAATCTTTATTCAGAAGCAGAAGCGAAAAAAAAATCAGCCTTCTGAATACATACACCTTGGGATAAGCCTACCTGGATATTATACCCACGGTGATAGCTGCTCGAAAACTGCTATACAATGCAAACGGCTGACAGGCTCAAATTTCAGCCTATGATCTTAATAAGGAAAGCGGCCCAATGTTGACATATTGACTCGGTACTAACTAAGCCTAACAGGATGCTAGGAAATATTCTAAGGACAAGCAGAATCAGCAGAATTTGTATTATTGTTTTGTACACCCAAAAATTGAGTATGCGTACAGTAGCTTGGTTCCCCTGCACAAGTAATTAGAGTTGACAGGTTGGAAAAGGTTCACACGTATTTCAATAAAATGGCTTCCGTGGAGAAACACTAATAGCATTTCACCGTATAAAACTAGTTGCTCAGTGCGTATGTTTGTTTTTAAACTATTGACTGCTGACATAAATGCACCTCAATTGGTTGGCTCTTGTCAATATGTACGTCCCAAGTAGAAATTTATGAAAGAGACAATTTCTATACATTGACCATTGTTTGCGCTTGTATTGTGCTAAAGATCCTTTACTTTTGATGTCCAAAACTTTTGATGACTGCACGACTACTACTCCTTTGATGTTACCAAATGTTTGCGACGCTTAAAATAACATATAGCACAAGGTCATACTAGCCGGACCCGTGATACAATCGTCAAGTCGAACGACTCAATAACATGCCCATCATGGGTTCAAACCTGCAATGGACCATCCAACCCGTAGCCCTCCCGTAGCCTTTTCCCTCCCTCCCCGAATTACTCACTTATCACCAGAAACACCCAGTGGCTGTACACGGACGCGTACACCGTCAGCGAGATGACGCGCGAAATGACCGTCCCGAGGCGCCACAGAAACTGAAAGATCACCCCGAGCCAGGTCAGCACCAGCCGGTGGACGTTCTGCAGCCGCACGTTCTTGCTAAAGCTGGCCAGCGCCCAGCACACGCTAAACAGCGACAGCGTGGCCGACACCATGTTCAGATCGCGGAACGTTTTCTGCTGCTGCTCGGCCAGATTCGTCTGCTGCACCAGCGCCGTACTCGGCGGCAGGTGATGGTGGTGATGGCCCAGCGTTTTCAGCCTCAGTGCCGCGGCCAGCTGCGCCTCGCTCTGCAGCGTCACGAGCACGTACAGCTGGAGCAGCAGCATCGGGGCGGCCTCGCAAAACGCGTGCACCAGCCGCAGCATGCAGAGGTCGCGCACCTCGTGCTTCACGTGCCGCAGGTCGACCGGCACGAACAGCTTCGCGTACCGCCACAGCACACCGAGCTGGGTGACGTGCAGCGCGAGCACTATGTACCGGCTGTACTCGGTGGTACGGGAGGCACCACCACCACCGCCGGGGGCCATTCTGCCTTCGGCCTCTTCGCCCCTTCCGGCCACGCTCTGGCCGTTGGCCGCGTTCAGGCTGTTTGGTTTCTTTTTCTTCTTCTCCAGACTGCTGCCACTGCCGGGCGCGTTTGCCTCCGCGTCCGGTGGCCCGGTGCTCGAGGCGCTGGCATTGCGAATTTTACGCTTATTCAAGTACCACCGGATGGACACAATCTGTAGGTGTAAAAGAGAGGGATTAATGATTTTTTAAACCAAATTTATTTAAAAAATTGCCTTTTCACTGCCAACTTACCTGTGAGATTACTAGCGAGAACGACACGATCACGATGACCGCGGCGAAGTAGGCGAACTTTTGCCGCTCGTACAGCGCGTACCCCAGCACCACATCGAACACGACGTCACAGAAGTAGCCGGCCAGTGAGATCACATTGAACAGCACGTCGCAGAGGGGCAGAAATTCCGTCATGGCTTTACTGTTTGCTCTCACCCTCCTATCCCCTCGTGTGCCTTTGTAAATTACGAAATGTACCGATTTGCAGCGGGGCTGTAAAACTTGTTCTCTTCGCCGATCGATTGCCGGACCGGGAATCGATTCATCGAACGTTGTGGTTTGTTTCTGCAAAAGAAAAGAAAAAAACGATTTAATTTACATTCCCTTCTCGTGTTGCTCGTTGGGTTCGGTTTAAAAACTAGCAACCATAAAATGCGCATAATAATAATGCAACAAACATATCTGCTTCGCACATTTGTGCTCGCTTTCTCACACTCGCTGTGGGGAAGGGGGCTCTAGAACAATTTCCTTTTTCTCTTGAGCTGAGTGATTGCTCTGCATTTCAATCAATGGCCGTTGTGGCGTTTCTAATTCTGCATGCAAGTCATGCGGAATTGCATGACTGCCTAGGAGGGGTTGTTGTTTTTTTTATTATGCATACAGAGAAGAAGCTTTGGAATGCTTTCGCCCCTTTACAGATGGTTTTTCTTGTAATTCACACATTCTAAACAGATTCTAATGAGTGTTTTACATGTAAAGAGTGTTACCAAAGAAGATACAATACCAGTTATTGATACGTAGTCTCGATTTGATCAAATAACAGACAGAATAACTTGTACAAGAGTAAATTCATTGAATCAGGAAAGAAAAATCATAAAAAAACTAATTGGATCCTTCTCACTGTTGTTTACACTTATGCAATTGAATAACAAATAATATAAGATAAAACAATAGTTATCGTCTTTATTCCATATTAAGTAAATTATGTCAATATTCAGTTAAACAATACGAAATTTTTAGAATTAAAAAAAAATAGTTATTTTTTTTATATCCTACTTTTGACAGCGTGTACGTACTAAAAAGCGCACTGATGAACGAAATATATAGAATGTTATTTTTGACATTTTTATTTTGTTTTTGGTGAGCTTTAAATTGAGCTGTTTTTCAGTAAAGATGAATCCCAAAAAGAAAGAACTCAAACAAAGAAGTTTTAAAAAGGTATTCATTATCCACTTCAAACCATTTCAATTATTTATTTACTTCATTTAACATTATTCCAGCAATATTACGTCTGTTTTCTCATGTCTTTTCAATTCATCCAAAATAAAAAAAATAAATAAAATTAAAAAAAAATCAATACGTTTGACGGGAAAAAAAATCCTGATTGATTAGATATAGAAACAAGCGACAAAAGAGACTTTGTACACATTCTACGTTATCGAGTTTTCACGCTTAAGCAAGTTCAAATCTGTACCTGCTTAGCTTCATTGACACTAAAATATTATTTGTACAAAAATACTGCTTTGAAAGGTTTCATGCCACCGATTGCATTCAAAAGACTTCAACGGGATTGCAAGCGACGAACCCGACGGTTGTTACACATTATAAAACGATGTTCATTGCGCTTGTACGTGTAATCTAAAAAAATACACCAGCACATTGTAATATTTCATTGATACCGATCACGCACGACCAGATGAGCGTTAAAAAGCGTGTGCGCTTTCAGCTCAGCAAGCGAATAAAAATCTGTAAAATCAGAGTGTGAAGAAAGAAAGTTCGCTCCAAACGGTTCCCTCCCCCCCTTTAGCGGCACATTACTACCCGTCGTCGACATATGGGTGCGCGAGCGCGCGCGCAACATGGGAAAAGAGATATCAAACGGAAACATAAAACTCGCACACCGGCGCACCGACACGCCGGAGATCGCACACATCATTTACATTTCATTGAATGCAAATTAAATGATACACCGTGGTGGTGGTGGAGCGTATAAAAAAAACAAGAGAAAAAAGGAAGCCAGGCAAGGGAAAGAAGAAGAAAGGAAGCAGTGAAACTAATCGAGCAGATCAACAGTTTTATTTGAATACGGCATGATGGTACAAGTGATAGCACCGGAAAACACTTTGTTTCCCCCCGTGCTCCGAAAACGAACGGATCGTTGGGGCAGGAATTTGTTTTTGCATAAAAAACACGTACCTTTAATTTTTATGCCTGCCGCAGCTGCTGCAGCTGTTGTTTTCTATCTGACTGATTATTCACCTTATCTGGAGGATTCGTTTCAAACAGCTGCTTTATGGGTTGTCACACAAATAAATATCCATTCTTCACTTTCTTACTAACTTGGTTTACTTGTATAAATGCACAGTTTTGTTCACTGGTCACACCAACTCATTTCCCAGCTTAATCCGGCTGGCGTAATGGCACAACTGCACCGCAAAAGATCATTTACCACTGCCCTCCGCGCGATGCAGCATGATCGATGATCGGATATGATCGGCGCTACCATCGACCTTTCGTTACCAGGACAGGGCAACGCGTACCATCATTAGCCCCTTTCTACGAATTGCGCTCGAATTTGCGCACTTTAATTCGTTTCCCGATAAGCAATTAGCTCAACGATTGACGTGCACGCCGGACGGACAAAAATCGATGCGGATTCGACACTGGTCGCCATTGGGGGCTTCTCGGTTTCTGCTAGCATCGAAGCAAGCGTGCGCCCAATCAGAGCATAACAACACCAGAGTAGCCAATGTTGCAAATAAAAAAAACCGCACCGAAATTCACGCACCACTCGTCGTACGGTGGGATTTTTGAATCATTTTTTTTTTTTTGGTTTTACCCGGTCTTCCGGTCGTTTCGTTTCGTCGCCTGCTCACACACTTTGTCACACAAACACGCAACGACGTTGACCCGACCCACCCCCTTTTCCGCTCGCTGGCAGGGCGACGGGCGCTTCAGGAATTCCAACAATTTCACATAAACAAACGGTTTTTTCTTCCACCAATACCATCACACACGTCGCAGCACGTCGAAAGCATTTCTTCAGCTTCACCACTTACACACACACACACACACACACTAGCGGGCGTTATGCTAGCAGCGATTTTTAGCCCTCCAACACACAAACACATACAAAAGAGATGTTGAAGTCGAGGCACGATCTATGCAGGGGCTGCTTTTGACACACGGGAAGAGGGAAAGTCCTCCAGCCGCTCCGGATCTTTTTTTGGAACTTTTCTTATTATTTGGAAATATTGCCTTACGATTCCTCTGCGCCGTAATAGAAGCTTCTCAACTGCGGCAAGCAGGCAAGAGGTGGGCACAGTTGACGTGTTTCGATGGCTACTGCGCTCACTGCCCACGACATCCAACATCGAACCACCCCGAAAGCGGAATGAAGTAACGAGAGTAGCAGAGCTCGCCCCCTTCCCCTCCCCGATGGCACCACTGCTGGAATGTGGCGCAGACTTGTACGCCTTTCCGGAAGGTTGTTTAAGACAATTTTGCACACAAACTGATTTTCACCACAATATACTTTTTCTTTCCCTAGTTAGCAGCAGCAGCAGCACAACATTTTTCCTTTCTTCTTGTACTTTACCACATACCACCAGCTCATGCATACACACACACATACACACCCTGGTAGCGCAATCCCCTTCTCCACCAGCTACCAGCAAGCGAAGGCACCTTTTTATGCTGCTTGCATCACTATACCTTTGGGTAAACTTTGCTTCCTTTCGGATTAGCACGCGATCACACCACGGAGTCCGGTTAAGTGTTGTTATTTTGCGCTGGTATGCGCACTGGAAAATCTGCACCCGAGAGAGCTGTCCGTACCAGGACTCGATCGCGCGACTCAACAACCCTTCTCAGCAGTTGGACCGATCTTCTGGTACCAATGGGAAGGGCGAGGAGAACAGTGCGCTGTTCGCTTCGGACGTTTGGATGTTCGAAAAATTCGGTATGAAATATTTCACACCACGTTCGGTGGTCGGTTTTTTTATTGTTATATTTAAAACATGCATGTTATTTAAGTGTAAAAGTGACCAATTTTTACATTAACTTTATCACACTTTGTTAATATTTTCTAATTTCACTCACCTGCTTTGGATTTTCAAAACGTTCAGGTTAGAATTTGATTTGACAGTCAGTGTGGCCAGATTTTATTGGTGGATTTCGGTAGGAGTATCAAAATTGTATCGGTAGTTTTTGGTATGTTTTGAGTAAATCAATACGAGCAAATACAGTGAAATCTGTTTTAGGTGAATCTTCAAGGGATCATGAGTTTAGAGAGTCATTTATTTACGGAATATGGCAAGACTTTGTTTAGCAGACGGCAAACGACTTATGCATTCTAAAAATAGCAAAAATCTGTTGGTGAGATACCCAACCAGTGGAGCTTCCTCGCTTGGAGAGCTTTCTCATTCCCTCTATACTGTTGTAGGGTTTGGCATTGAAGTTATGCATTGCTAGAACTACGGCGATACGATTGTTTAAATACTAAACTCTTGCAAAAAAACATGTTCTCGCAAAATGAGTTTGACAGTTTGTCCATAAAATTTGGCAACAAATGTTCCCGCAACATTTTCATAGACCCGGGCCGTAACGATTACCGCTACCTAACGCATGCGTCTGTCAGGAAGCGGTACCAGTAATCGCTACTGTGGGCGTGCGGGCGTGCGTGCAGAAAAATCAAAATTGTTTGATTCTGACGCATGTGGTTTCAATCTTTCACCCGCTGTGGGTGTCTAATTCCATACATTTTCAGAAAACACATGCACGCCCGCATCAGCGATTACCGCTGCCTAATCGTCGGAATTAGTTATGAGTAAGATTGGCAAAAATCCGGAGTAGACTCAGATCCGACTCCGATAAATTCAGAATCGACTCTGGAAGGTGTGCCACCCTGCATTATCCGGAGTCGTTGGGAATCGCCCAGAATTGCCCGGAGTCGTCCGGAGTCGTTCGAAGTCGGAGCCGTTCGGTGTCGGAGTTAATCGGAGTCGTTAGGAGTCAGTCTTCGAAACAAAGGCCTGTTTACGAACTGCACGCGCAAAATGAAACAAAAAACCACAACGAAACGAAATGCCTGATCACAAGCACATTAAACCAAGCCTCCTGTTGATTCCGACCGATTCCGATTCCGATCGACTCCGATCGACTATACACGACTCCGACTCCGATCGACTCCGAATGACTCCGAACAACTCTGATTCTGAACAACTCCAACTCCGAGTGAATCTAGTGGTTCCATTTTGTCGGAGTCGGATCGGAGTCGTGGGTGCGCACCAGAGAGCACATCACAGTTCGGAACAAGTACCGCTCTCTAAATCGGTATTTCTGGTCACTCTGACTGACAGCTCCCGGTTGTGTCCGGTTTGACGTTTGCTACAGTTGTTTACAAATATTGCCAAAAGAACGAAAATATCTTTTATTCGCGTCCCGTTTGCTTACGCGTCGAGTGATAACAATTTAACCAATTTGCTAACACCATCGGTATGCGTTTTGGCCTTTGATAAAACACGCAACAACCAATCCCTTGGCTTATGTAAAGCTTGCAAACGATAAACGTTCCGCTCATCCGCTTTTCCCTTTGTTTGCAGCTCTACCTTGTTCGCGTGTGTGCTCCGTGTTGAGTAATCTATCCTCTCCATCCAATCTCGCACACCTGCCAATTTCTGGCTTGCTTGCCAATCAACACCACAGCGACTAGGGAAAGTTTCGAGCGTTTCCACGCGTGAATGAAACGGCTGCTAGCGGTGCTTATCGATCATCGACTGTTGAAAAACTTTAGCCGTTGCTTCTACCGGGGCCTGCCGCAGAGCAAACATGTCCCGGCGGGCCACTGGCCGATAGCGAACAGTATGGACGGCAGCACTAATGGCAGTTCGGCAACGCCAACACGCAACAAGCAGCGGACGATGCGCAACCTGCACCAAAATGGCCAGTACAGCGCGCATCGACGGTGGGAAACGGTTGCCAGTGGTGGGGGTGGTAACAGCCGAAACGGCTCCTCTTCCACTTCCGGTCCCCGGGATCGGTTCGAGTTTACGCTCATGAACTACAACATACTGGCGCAGGACCTGCTCGACTCGCACGCCGCCCTGTACGGGGAGCACGATCCGGAAGGGCTTCCGTGGGAGCTGCGCTGCAAGCGGCTGCTGGCCGAGATCAACACAATCAACCCGGACATCCTGTGCCTGCAGGAGCTGCAGGAAACGCACGCGGAATCGTTTTGCAGCGGGCTGCCACAACACTACGCGATGCTGTACAAAAAACGCACGGGAAATGACAAAACCGACGGCTGTGCGCTGTTCTATCGGCGCGATCTGTTCGAGCTGGTGACGCACCACAAGGTGGAGTTTTACCAGCCGAAAGTGAATGTAAGAGAGTGTGTGGTAGGATGTGTTTTGCTTTGTTTTATTGTGGTTTTTTCTTTGCTTTCTTTTTGTTGTTGCAGAAACTGAACAGGGAAAATGTAGCGATTATAGCAAAGCTAGCGCTGAAAGCGAACCCACGAGCGAAGCTCGTCATCTCAACGACGCACCTGCTGTACAACCCGCGTCGGCAGGACGTCCGGCTGGCGCAGGTGCAGGTGCTGCTGGCCGAGCTGGACCGGCTGGCGTTCAGTGGCACGATGCCGAACGGTATACCCCGGTACGAGCCGGTCATACTCTGTGGCGACTTCAATCTGCAACCCTTCACTGCACCGTACGAGCTGCTAACGAAAGGGTTCCTGCGGTACGATCGGCTCGATTCGCGGTCGCTCCAGCCGGCCAACTCCTGGCACGGACATGTCGAGCAGGTGGGCAAGTATTTCCTACCGCCCGCGCTCGGCATTACCGACAAATGTCAGCACACGACACTGCGCGACCGGGAAAAGGAGCACCGGGACGAGGTGCCACCTTCCCACCTGACAAAGGTATCGGTCGTCGCCTTTGCTGTATAACGAATGAAAATGATTTTAATGTTTTGTTTCGCTTTTTTTTTTGCTCAGCTCTATCACTCAAACCATGAAAAGGAGGACGGTGAGCCGAGCGGGAACGGCTCACCCTCCAAGGAGCGGTCCTCCTCGCGCAGTGAATTCTCCTCCGGTGCACTCACCCATCAGTTCGTGTTTAGCTCCGCTTACCGCCATTACGGGCCGGATTGTGCGCAGGACCGGCGGCAGGCGACCACCTTTCAGGACGAATGGATCACGGTCGACTATCTGTTCTACACGCCGTACCGTTCGGTGGCCGAGTGTACCCGCCAGCTGCCGAACTGGAACCTGGAGCTGCTGCAAACGTACTCGCTGCCGACGGTGCAGCAGTGCGGCCGGGAGATCGGGTACATACCGAACAGGCAGTACGGGTCCGATCACTTTTCGCTCGCCGGTCGCTTTCTGCTGACCGTGCCGCGGGAAGACCAGTGAGCGGCGTCACACGCGTGTAGGTTTTGTTTGAATGTTTGTGCCGGGTGTGCGTGAAATAGAACTTGTCTGATTTAGCCGACACGTGAATATGACGCTGACGGGAGTTGAGAATTAATTTGGTTTGCTTTAAAGAATTAACCGTTTTTTTCTATACTTGGAGGCTTTTTCACAAAACCTTTGACAACGCAGACTTGAATTCGGGAGCGATTTTCTACCTCTCACTAGCCTTACGTTACTGGTTGAGAACCATAGAATAAAATTAGGATCAGTTTTGAGACATCAAAAACACACGACGGCGCACTTAAAACGGTTGATGAAACAGATTTTAAAATCAAACTCGCCTTTGTTGAATAAAATCCTTTCTGCTATTAGCAGAACCGAACAGAAAGAGCAGAGCAGAGCCTGATTGAGGAGCTTCAACGGTACACACTGTCTGTGAAGATATAAAATTAGGCGAAGTGCTAGAATGCATATCAATCGTAATTCTGTTCCAGCTCTCCGGAATGGGTTCAGTGTTACAGGGTTTTCCGAGTCAATATCCAATGTCAACAAAAAATTTTATTGCCAACGGCATGTTGTATTGGCATCACCATATTGTTTCAGTTCTTCCACATGATTTTCAACCCATCTCAAGCTGAATTAAGTTTGACTGTTCTTTTGTGATATGTTGAAACTCATGCGTAAGAACTTAAAAATTATTGCTATGCAAATTCAACATTTGACTGCTGTTGAAAAACATGCTGAAGGCGATGAATAATGATGTGCACAATCAAACGTGACGTGGAAACCCTGTATTATCCTAGTGTGTTTGTTTAATTTAATTTCGAACTTCTGAGCTCTATGCTCGAGATGATTTCTTGACCTTGGACCTATATTTAGCGCCCGGACAGAGGCAAGATCGTAGCTTCACAGCCAAAACAGATCGTACAGATCTGCGATCAGTAACTGGAATTGGGACAGATCCTACGATAATTCTTGATCCGAGGAAAGATTCTGTTTCACTTTCAGATAAGATGTGCAAACCACTAAGATACGGTTGACATACGCTATAGGACCTATAGCTGTTGGGTTTCATGAATCTTTCGTTGATATTCATTCATATGAATCCTCAGTCTCTAAAGATTCACGAATCTTCAATGATAAATGAATCTTCAAAGATTCATAAATCTCTAATTATAATTGAATCTCCAAGCATTAACGAATTTCTAAAGATTCATGAATCTCCAAGGATTTACGTATCTCTAAAGGTTCATGAATCTCCAAGGATTCACGAATCTATAAAGATTTTCTCAAGTCTTTAGACTTGTATGATTTTCAAAATATTCAATTTGCCCAATCCCACCTAAACATGTTCGTCGTGGATTCCAATCTAGCATGGACTGTCTCCCCGTAGCAAAACAAACTATCCGGCTGCGTGGTAGTTGCCAAGAAAGTTTCGAAAGCCTCTATGGGCTGGCATGATCTCGTAGGTCGTTACTCCAAGAAGAAGAATAATGAAAAGCTCATGCTCTATGAATCCATGGAGGTGTATGAATTCCTTGAGATTCATGAATCTTTTGAGATTCGTCAATCTTTGAAGATTCATGTATTATTGAGTTTCATCAATCTTTGTGATTAATTAATCTTAGATATTCATGTATCTTTACAACCGACAACCAGATTCATTGAATCATTCCAACGATTCCCAGATTTATCCAACACTATCAGGAACTAGTTTCCGATATTGATCAAATTCACGAGCCAGTTCAAAATAATTTAAAAATTCCAAAATTAAAACAAACATTATTTAAAAAAAGAGCTGCATTTAAGGCATCGTTTATTATCAGTCATGGTTCATTTTGTGTGTAAGATAATGCACTTTTTTTCTGTTTAGTCTGTAGAAGAATACTATGCCGGCAAAAAGACGCCGCCCGCGTTGTTTAAAAAATACTGACACGAACACGATTGTAGATCGCTCTGATTTGTGTAATAAGGAATGTTTCGATCCGCGCTGTATATGGCTTTCCATCTCATACTAAAACGCCGTCCGGCACTCATCTTCCTCCTCCTCCTTCCCCTCCCCATCAACGTTTGCGCTGCATCATAAATTGTGCGTATCGTCACCGGCCGTCGACGTGACCATGACCTCCCGATTTTCGTACGCCCAGAACTTGTGGAACTCGATCAGTATCGAGACGACCGTTTCGCCGTGCCCGCACCGGATCAGATCCTTCAGCGTGATGCGGGTCGGATCCTCCGGCTTGACCATGTCGAAGATTTCGTCCTTCACGTCGTCAAAGTTGATCGGTTCGGCCCGGTGCGCCGACAGCTCCTCCTGTATGCCCTTGAAGAAGTAGTTGAGCGTGAACGCGGTCAGGTAGCCCTTGTGCTCCACGTCCAGGATGCGGAACAGGTAGTGCAGGCTCTGCGGCTCGCCCCGATTCTCCAGCGCCAGCACAAAGTCCAGGTACGTTTTGTAGTCCATCTCGCCGTCGTACGTCAGACACTCGGCAAACACGCGCTCGAGAAAGATGGGCGTCAGCGTGCCCGTCCCGTACCCGATCAGCTCCTTCTTGCTCAGCATGCCGTTGTGGTCCTTGTCCAGGTTGAGGTAGTGCCCGTACACGGACAGTGCCGACGGTGCGGAGAACCAGTTCAGCTCCTGCGCATCCTTCGGTATTTCCTCGTCGCGCAACTCGAGCAGATCGTCCAGAAAGCTGCACGTCAGCACGTCCCGTATGCGGATGCGGCCCGTGCGCAGCGGGTCGAGAAAGAAGAAAAACTTGCGCACCGTCGTGCAGACGTAGAAGCTGTGGAACGATTTCTCCAACCCCTCCAGCTGCGGAAAGGTCGGTATCAGCTCGAGGATGTACGACTCCATGTCCGACTCGCTCAGAAAGCCCTGCCCGGTGTAGTCGTAGAGCGAGAGGCCGATGCGGGTCTGCTGCAGCCACACCTTGCGCATCGTGTAGTTGAACAGCGAGATCACGCTGATCTTGCCCGGGTTGCCGCTGGATGCGAGTAGCCGCGCGAACGTCGTCGCGGTAAGGTAGCGCCGAAACTTTTCGCCCGCGATCGTGCCCACCTTGCAGTAGTTCTCGTAGTTGATGTACTGCTCCTCGCCGATCGGTGGCGGGCTGTGGTGCTTCTCCAGCAGGCTCCACAGCAGCTTGAACTCCGCATTGTCCAGCAGCTCCTTGCTGCGCTTCTGCAGAAACAGTGTGCGCGCCTCTTCGCGCAACTTTTGCGCCAGCGAGTCGGCGCTCTTCGGCAGCTCGAAGTGGAACCGCGGAATGTAGCGATACGTGTCGACCGTTTGCGTATCCGGCAGCGTCTGGTCCGGTGCCGCGGTGGGTGGCTTTTTCTTTGCTAGCTCGGCACGATACTTCTGGAACAGTATGTCCTCGATCTCATCGTTCGTCTTCGAAGGGTATTGGCTTTGAAGAGCTGTTGTGCACAAAGAAAGACATTGAAAGGTCACTTTTTCAGCAATGCACATAGAAAAAAACCTTACACTTCTCTTACGAAACGTACCACTTGGCTTGATTTTATCGAGATTCGACAGCAATTTTTCACGGAAATCGCTCATTTTGTACGAAAATTAAGCGATGGAATGTTGGTGGTGTACTTGCTGCATCTCGTATTGTTTGCAAACAAAAATCGCATAGCAACGCGGCCCAAGTAGCAGAAACGCTTTTCATTCGTTGCGCTTCGCTTCAGCACAACCGCGGGGACATGGGTGATTTTAAAATGGCGGTTGGTGTAACGGCTTCTTGCATGAATTTGGTTTCTGTCTTTTAATGATCTATTTTTATAAGACAGTTTATTATTTTCTATTCAGAACTTGATATATGCTGATTATATAGAAGATAAAAAAAAACTTGACAAAAAATCGGGCAAGTCAAAAGAACCAAAAAAGCAAATCACATGAACTAAGCAGGCTTGATAGGCCCTTCCAAAAGTGACGTGCAGATTAGTGATGTGCTCTCTAAAGCGCACCCGCGTCTTCCCCGTTCCCCCAGGGCTGGGAGTCGTCTGGAATCATTGTCGTCTGGAATCATAGTCGTCAGGGTCAGAGTCGTCCGGAGTCTTCCGTAGTCGTCCGGAGTTGATTGGAGTCATAGTCGTCAGGGTCGGAGCCGTCCGGAATCATCTGGAGTCGTCATCTGGAGTCGTCCAAAGTCATTTGGAGTTGTCGGGGGTCGTCCGGAGTTGTCCGGAGTCGGAGTCGTCCAGGGTTGTCTGGAGTCATAGTCGTCAGCGTCGGAGTCGTCCGAAGTCGTTTGAAGTCGGAGTCTTCCGGAGTTGGTTGCGAAATTATCGGAGTCGGATTGTTAACGACTCCGGAATTTTGCCAACTTTACCCATCACTATTGCAGATCCTATTGTGATTTTCAATTTCTCAAGGTCATTTTCCACCAAAAACGCAAACGGAACACTGTTCACGATTCCATTGAAAACCCCCAATTCGGATGTAGGCCAGCAAACGAGTACACCCGGGACATGTGTAAGTTTAGCAAACATTTTTTTAAGCACAGCAGTAGCAGTTTAACGTATTAATTCCATTCTAATCACGCACGGTTACAGTGTTTCGTGGTTAGTGAAACTTCGCACGTCCTATCAATTGATCACACATTCGCACCGACGGCTCTATCTCGCCCCTATTACGCCTATCACCGTCATTATCTATCACCGTTCTGTTTATCTATTCTGTCCAAAAAATTTATTACAAAACTTGCCGTTTTCCCCCCAAAGTATTACGTCCATACACAAGCACGCACACGCGCGTCTACGGTGATAGCGAGGAGCTTATCTTTTCTTCTGCTCTACTTCAGGTTGCCATGAGTCATTGATCAGACCAATCGATTTTTCGGCGGTGGGCGCTTTCGGCCGGTCCAGGCTCTTGCGCTTGATGCGAGCGTACGGGCCGACGGCCGGATCGGTAATGAAATCGTACAGCACCCGCACCCACGAGGTGTGCTGCGGCATCGTTTCGTAGTACTCCGGGGCAATCTTTTTCAGCTCGGGCAGGCGGCTTCCCGGGATGGCCGGGAAATCGTGATGCTCGTTGTGGTAGCCCACGTTAAACGTGATCCAGTTCAGTGGCCCATAGTACGAGTACGTTTCGAAGCCCTTCGCGAACATGTAGTGTTCGGCAATGAAGTGCCCGGCCACGGGATGTAGACCCATCGCCAGCACCGAACCGATCAGCAGGTACGCCATCATGCGCCAGCCAAACACCAGCACGACCAGCGCGTTGAACGTCAGCTGCACCGCCGTATTGATCAGCTCCAGCTTCGTCACGGGCAGCGGATTCACGAACAGGGGCCGCAACCCGTAAAAGAACGGCTGCAGGCAGACCCACACGAACTTGCCGAACGTGGTGCAGAACAGCTTCGCCTCGATCAGCGTCGGCACGTCCGGGTCGAGATCGTCGTCCGCCAGGTGGCGATGGTGCAGGTTGTGATACTTTTTGAACGAAACCGACATCGGCACACCGATCGGTAGGTTGCACCACATGCCGAAGTACCGGTTCGCCAGCGGGCGCGCGTACCCGAACGCCATGTTGTGCGATATCTCGTGGTTCGCCAGCATGAGCGAGTGGTTGATGACGCCCCCGAAACAGTACGCCACCAGGACGATCACCGGCCAGGACTGGTGCTGCATCACGTACAGCATGGCGATCTGCGTCAGCACCATGGCGGAGACGATGTACTTGAACTTGGGATCCGGCCCGAACAGCTTCTTGATGTGCGGGTACTTTTTCACCATCTCCTGCCGGCGGCGGGTGTGCGGTTGGTCATCGTACACCCACTCGAAATCGGTACGCGAAACGCGCTGGCCCATCGTGTTCGGTTTTCCTGCTTCTATTTTTTCTTTTGAGCCTGTTAGCGGACACTGCCGGACAACACCTCAACGGTCTAGGTGCTAATCCCTCCCGGGTTGGGGCGCTTGTCGTGGTGTCGGAACGTTTGCCCAGCTCACACTGCACCGATAATTGGAACGGGCCAAGCCAAACCGCGGAAACCCACTATCCAACGCCGCGGGAAAAGATAACATTATTTTCTATCGTCTGCTTATCTCAACCGATCAGGGTGCGCGCGCGCGCGTGTGTGTGTGTGTGAGCTGGTGGAACGCATTGGTGTGCACGGATACAAATATGGGGGAAGTTTAGGACCATCAATTATATCAATGTTTTGATACGTTATCGAACCACGTAGTGTGCAAACAGGCGACGGATTAGTTGCGAGTCACGTTCACCAAAAAACTTTGAATGAAAAAAAAATGTCATTCGTTTAGGAGAAATTGTTAAATCGCGTATCCTTACGTCCTTAAACAAATTTTTGAATAATGAATTTCTTAAAGTATCTATAAAGCAACATCACATTAAAACTTATCTAATTTGTACTGTTGCTGCTGTTGTTTTGGACATCTCCGATAGGAAAATTTTAAAATAACGGTTTCCTATTTGAAAGCACCACGACGTTCGCATACGATTTCGACCTGCACGTTTTGACAAGCATTGAGATTTAAGACTCATTTATTTTTTCCTTTCTCTGTTCGGTTTACCCTTCATTCCTAGCCCAACTGCTGCTCGTCCTGCTCTTTCTCGGCCACCAGCTCCGGGTGCATTTTGCGCAAGTGCATATTTAATAACGATTTGTAGCGGTACGATCTGCCACACAGGTCACACTGAAACAGCACACCGCTGTGCGTGCGTTCGTGGATGTTGCGCGCGTGCCTACTTTTGAACCGCTTCGGACACTTGCCGCACGCGTACGGTTGCTCGTCCGAGTGGACGCTCTTGTGCACTCGCAGCGCCCGTCTGGGAAGTAGATAAAATTGGACAACAACAAAAATGGAATTAAAGGTACAGAAACAAACAATGGAAAAAAAAAACCGGCACAGCGGTAGGGATGGTTTGCCTTCATACCTCACTTTAAACTGTTTGCCACAGATGTCACACTCCAAGGGCCGTACATTCGAGTGAATGCGCTTCATATGGTCGTGCAGGGCCGATTTTTGATTAAACTGCTTTGGGCACAGCTTACATTTTGCCCGCTCACCGATGCCGTGTTGGGCGAGCTACGGAACGAGACCAAAAATCAAGTCGTTTACAGCCACGCTTGTATTGTGATTGTGCTCCAGCCTACTAGACGCTACGTACCATGTGCGATTTGAGCGAGTTGCTACTCGTGTAACCCTTGCCGCACAGTTTGCACCGTTCGCAGAGCAGCTTCAGATGTACCGCACGCACGTGCTTGACCAGATTGCCTTTGTTGGTCATGGCGATCGGACAGTGGGGACAGGCGTGAACCCGCGCCTGCTTGTGCACAGAGTTGGTGTGCACGGACAGGCTGGTCACCAGCTTCCCGCATATGGTACACAGCTGCTGCTGTTTGTACGACTTTCTCGTGCGCATCGTACAAATTTCGCTCCCTTGTGATGAACTGTCGTGATGCTCGGCCGTGCTCGCTGCTGCCGCCCGCTGGACCACTGACCATTTGTATAGGATTGGCCCGGCACCAGAGTTGCCGTACTCATCGCTGTCGGACTGTGTGCCGGGATCGATGTAGTTCGCCGAGTAGTCTGCCGGCTCGACGTACGAACTATCACTATCACTTTCCTCTTCCTGGTGCGTGTATGAGTACTCCTGCTGGCCCGTACCGTCGGCGCGCTTGAAAACCGATTCATCTTCCTCTTCATACACTTGCTCATACTCATAATCGTCATCGTCGTCGTCGTCGTCGTCGTCGTCGGTGGTCGCTTGCTGGGAATCGCTTTTTTCGCCAACAGCCTCTTCGGTTTGTAACCCCTCCGTACTAGCGATCAGTACACCGGAAAGCACTTGAAAGAGGGCATCATTGTTGAGGCAGCATTGGCGAAATTTGGCCGACGCTGTCAGTTTCTGTGTGCACGCGAAACAGATCGCGTATGAGATGTTACCCTTTACGTTGATCTACAATGGGGGAATGTGGAATCCGTACATTAGCGTACATCAACAGTAGAGCCAGGAATCAGAATCGGTGCTTGGCGGAGGCAGCTGATTTTACCTTAATTCCGGTGAATCGTGCTACATCTTCAATCTTAAGCAAGGTGCCCAGCTTACTCGTTAATGGTCTCAGCAGCTGCTCGTCCTGGCACAAGCACAATCGGCAGATATTGTGTATTTCCCGCACTGCTTTCGCCATGCCGACGAGAGCTATTTTACAGTAAACAAAGCATTTGCAACAAGGAGTGACGCCGCTGTCAAACTGCCTATCAGCAACACAGGGTGGCACTGATGTTTGTAGCCGAAAGCAAATTGATAATTTAAAAATTGCGTTGATAGGGATCATTTTATTTAACAATTCGTTCGCACTGTCCCTTAACTTCTGCGATAAGGCACTGCAGTACATTAGAAGATACCACAGAGGATAGTGTGGGATATGACTGTTGCCGGAAGTACGATACCTCCTGCATAATAGCTCTAATCCTGTATTTATATTTATTATCCTGCGCTACAACCGCTTTGCGGTCATGGCCTGCCTCAGGAGTGGCCGAAACTGCTCACGATCTCGCGCCTTCGTCTGGCAGTCCGTTATCCCGGCCTTAATGGTGGACACATCCACGCCATCTTGCCACCTCAGTTTGGGCCTACCATGCCTCCTCTGTCCTTGTGCACGGCCTAAAAAGATTTTACGGGCTGGGTCGTCCGTTTCCATGCGTACAACATGGCCAGCAGACCGCGAGCCTGGCGAGCTTGATACGCTGCACGACAGTGACCGTTCAAATAGGCATAGAGCGACAACGTCGCGCGCGACAAAAAGTAGCTCAAGATTTAACTCCGCGTGGATCAAAGTAGCTCATTTTGCCCAGTCAACCTACATGCTTTTTGTTTAAAAACATTATTAGTTGAAATGTGTTAAAATTTATTTATTTGAGTTTTGAATAAGTCTGGCTCATAAACAAACTGGTGAAGATCTGATCAGTGGTTGATTTTCCGTTTCGGAATCCTCTTTGATAGTTTCCGACTATCTCTTCGACCTGCAGGACACAAGGCGATCCTGAAGGATCAGGAAGAATATTTTATAGCTTTTTGTCTTCTATAGTAGGTGGCAATAGCATGACACTATCTGTTAGTAGAGCCTCTAGCTGTTCGTTAAACTAGTCGTTGAGTAATTCATCAAAGTACTGCCTAAAAGGATGGCCAATCAGCCATCACAAGAAGCGCGATTCCATGGGTAATTCTGTAGCAGAACTCAATTGATCAGAGCGTAGAAAGCAATTATGTTTGGCAATTGTTAGCCATTTCCTAGAGTGAGTTAATGACCGGAATGCGATTATTGTAATTCACTGACGACAAACGAATTTATTTAATTCCTTTATTCGAGTTTTTTACACACACGACACTAACTAGAGCCAGAGTTTACGAGCTTCCAGGATCGCTAGATACAAGTGTCTTCGTGATATTGTGTAGCCTGTTGTAATGGTCGCGCAGATATATTTCATTGCTGAACGTTTTCCCGCAGTCCTTGCATTCGAACCGTTTGCCTTCGTTCGCGTGGTTAAGCTAGAAACACAAAAAAAAAAACACAAACATTTGCAACAGTGCGCTTACGGTAACGAATTTGAATTTACTTACCATATGATATCGGTACGTTTTGTGATGGATGAAGCCTTTGCCGCATATTTCACACGTTTTGCATATCTTTTTGACGTGTATCTGCTGGATGTGGCCCCGTAGGTTGGACACGTGCCTGAACGTAGCCGGACAGTGAGGGCACACTTCCAACCGTTCGTCCCTGTGGTACCGGACGTGGCTTTTCAGATGGTTCGTGAAGGCACCACACTCATCGCAGAGGTGTCGCTTCCTTTTGACGCGTGGGCGCTCCTGCAAGAACCAGCAGTCGTCCTCCTTCGGCGTCGGTGTCGGCATTGGTGCGAAAATTGGTTCCATCTCGTACCCATCGTTCACCAGCGGTTCCGGAATGCCGTCCGTCCGCTTTACGAACGATCCTTTTTTGACGCGCTGTTTGCGTTTACGGCGGGGCGGCTCATTGTAGTCTACCATCCAGAGGTCATCATAGGACATTGGTTCACCGATTTCAATGTAGTTGGCAGAGTGTGCAAAGTTTTCGTCATCGTCGGCGAATACATACTCGATCGACTCATCATTGCTAATGCAGGAAGCAGCTGGCGGACTGTACGCACGGTAATGCTCCTGCGGTAGCTGTGGTTGTACCACCGGATAATGCTGCTGCTGAACGATGGTCCGCTCTGGTATCTGCTGTGGACTCGCTAAAATCTCAATTTCATCCAAAGTCTCTATTTTAGCCAAGTTCTCAATTTTCATCGGAACGTCCTCAACCGTATCTGCCGGTTTCACTTCCTCTGCAAAGTCTTCGAAATCGCTGTCCAAATATTCGATCGTATCGCCGTACATTTCCTTCACGCTGGAAACCATCGCATCGTACAGCTCGTGGAAGAGGGCATCATTGCCCAGGCAGGTGTCCCGGAATATGGCGGTGTGTTTTAGATTTTCCGTACACTCCAGGCACATGGCGTATACCGTTTTGTTGTTCTCGTTTATCTGGAAAAAGAAACAACAACACAGAAAAGAGCGAATTAAAGTGCTTCATTCGTAAAAGCGTACTCGATGGCGTCAGTCGCCAACAGCCGCCTGCCCTTACGTCTATCCCGGTGAATCGTGCCACATCCTCTATCTCCAGTGAAAATTCCGGCGCTTCCGCTATTGGGATAAGATATTCTTCGTCCTGCGAGAGACAAAATCGACAAATTTTCACCATTTTCAGCGTAGCCGCGTCCTCCATTGTGAAGCGATTGTGAGCATTTGTTGGTAAATAGAGGGTGAGCAGGGATTGCCAAGAACTGTCAAAACGATGCTAGCGCGCAAATCGCACCACCACACGCACACACACGCACGCACACCAGCGCCGATGTTTGTGTGAGTAATAGTGATGTGCACACTCACGATTCCGATCCGATTGCAACTCCAGCCAAATGGGAAACATTAGTCCCGGTTGTCCGGAATCAGAGTCGGTCGGAGTCAACTGGAGCCGTCCGATGCAATGTGCTTGTGATCAGGCATTTCCTTTCGCTGTGTTTTTTGTCTTTCACTTTGCACTTCGTATACATTCATCCTTGTTCCGAAGGCCAACTCCGGCCGACTTCGGACGACGCCGATTCCGGACGACTTCGGACGACCCAGCGAGAAAAATCGGGCTAAAATAATCCCTATCTTACCGCTAAGGTACCGGTAAATTAAGAGTAATTTAATGGTAAATTAGCAGTTGTTAATTTATCTATTCGAGCAATTTTGATAGATTCTTTTCCTTCCTCTTTATTATTTCTATTTTTCGGTCAATATTTATCAACATAACAAAAAATACGTTAAATTATAGTTTAATGGTTATATTTCATCTTTTCCTTGTATTATACAAACGATTACGATGTTTTTGTTTCAGCAAACTCAACTGGAACAGCCGCTTCACCCAGAGAAGGTTATGTACAATTAGCACATAAATCTTCCATAAAATGTTCATTAAAAACAACACTCTTTATGTTCTTATTTACAACTTTACAATGTTAACAATCGACAACACTTCGTACTGCTAAATTTATCTTAAATTGCTGTTGTGACAGACAGAAAACTGCTCAAATGAGTAAGTTAACAGAAGGCTGTCTGGCTGGGGATTCTGGACGACTACGGTTGATTCCGGACGACAACGGATGTCTCGAGATATAGCTGGGCGCTGGGATTTATCTTCCGGAGTCAGATCGGACACGACTCCGGATTTGTACCAACTTTACCCATCTATAGCGAAGAAGTACTGCAGGCATGCAACAAATGTAGGAAATATACTTTAAAAAAGCACATGGCGTGGTTCTGGAAGCATTTCGCTTACGCTTATTAGCTGTTATAAAATTGATTAAAAAGATATTCATCTTAAACAATTTAATTATATTTTGCCTTGAGAGACATTTGTTCAGTTCTTTCGCAAAGGCGATCGGTAAGATCTTTTTTAACAGATCGATTTCTGATGCTATTATTTCCTTTTGCTGGCATCGTAGCCGTCTCTAATTTAGCAAATATGAGTAAATCATAAATATTTGCCGAAGAGAATATTCTTAAAGTTTGATGAATTATTCACATTTACCATAAACTTGTTTTTATCGTTTCCTTACGTTCCATCGTCCGAAGCTAAAAATTAAAGTAATTTTTTTAAATACTTTCGTGAAAATTAAAAAAAGAATAAATACCATTGAATAAACTAATAAATACCTCCTCCTGTATAACACGAAATATTTGTTCTCCCTACTAATCAACACCACCATTCTTGGTCAGAGAATTTCTTCGTTCCGTGTTCAGCTTCGAAATTGGCGAGTTAAGCTCATGTATGCTCAAGCTCATAATATAATACTAGGTACAGATGGATGAGCTAAATCATTGCAAATCAAACTCAATTGTCGAACGGCATCAGTCGCAGCCCTGTGCCTGGAAGAATTGATTGCTACGCGCTGCTGGCAGGTACCGTATCCTCGTTTTCCACCAGTACTTCCGGGTGCGATCGTTTCATATGCATTCTCATCAGAGCCTTATAGCGATACGGTCTACGGCAGACGTCGCATTCGTAGAGGAGCCCACTGTGAGCCTGTTCGTGGATTCGCCTCGCGTACTGGCTTTTAAAACGTTTGCCACATTCGCTACACTCGTACGGTCGCTCCGACGAGTGCGATCGGCCGTGTTTCTTCAAATCATACCTTAAAAATAAAATAAAATACATATATATTTTTGATCCGTTAACCCATCTCGGGCGCAATGTGTTACCTCGAGGAGAAAAATGCACCGCATAAGCTGCACTCGAATTTGGTCGCATTGCTATGACACTTTTTCACATGCCCACGCAAGCCGCTCGCGTGCCGAAACACTTTCGGGCACACTTTGCACTTGTGCGTGTCACCGATGCCGTGATGCACGAGCTATAGAACCCGGGAGAAAGAAGAGAAAAATACCATTTACACACGGGTTGGCAATACGAGCACACATCCCGTGCCACACTTACCATGTGGGACACGAGGGAATTGTTGTGCGTAAATCCTTTGCCACACAGTTCGCACGATTTGCGTATCCTCTTCTCGTGCACTGCCTCGATGTGCCGCAGCAGGTTCGAGTATTCCACCATCTCCACCGGACAGTGAGGGCAGGCGTGTTTGATCAGCTTGGAATGGTTCAGCGTGTGTCGGGGCAGAT
Source organism: Anopheles merus (assembly GCF_017562075.2). Taxonomy (NCBI): domain Eukaryota; kingdom Metazoa; phylum Arthropoda; class Insecta; order Diptera; family Culicidae; genus Anopheles; species Anopheles merus. The sequence continues at coordinate 22,390,844 of NC_054085.1, forward strand.
CGTTGATCAGTACACCGCACGTGTCGCACAGATATTTTCGTTGCTTTTGCTTCGGCCTTGTCCGTGCCCGTGGTTCGGTCGGTCGGGGGGATGAAGCTTGCTCCTCGTTGACGCCTTTTGCCCGCTGTGTGGCTGGAGTGGGCGAACGGATTTGCCTATCGGTCGGTTGCGCACGGTGGAACCAACCATCTTCACCAATTTCGCCTTCGTCTGACAGGGACGGATCGCCCGGAACAATGTAGTTGGCCGAGTAGAAGAAATCGGTTTCTTCCGTCACCGGCTCATCGATACTAAACTCCTCTTGCTGTTTTTCGTACAGTTCCGATACGACATTTGCGTTATCCAATTCCTCATTTCCGTGCTGGATAACCTCAACAATGAATTCCTCTACGAGATAATCGCTAGATTCATACTGGAAATTGCCAGTGTCATCGTACGGCTCGTCGCTGACCTGGTTCTTCGCTGGATCGGAATCGATATTGTCCAGAGTGTCAGTTGGGGTGTCTACCTCCGGTTCGCCGGTTGAGGCAACGAGCTCGTGCAGCTGTTGGAATAGCACATTCTTACTAATGCATGCCTTCCGGAACTCGGCAGACTGTTTCAGCTTGATGATACAATTTACACACACCCGTGCGGTGGAATCTTCATCTGTATCGAGCTACAAACGAGAAAGAAACGAGAGATCGTTAGAAGCTTTGCCCGGTAAAAGCTGAGCACACACAGCAAGGATATAGGATAGGGTAGCTTACCAGAATACCGGTAAAATGATCTATTTCCTCGAGGGTGATGGAAGAATTTGTAAGGATTTTTACGGGAACCAAGCAATTATCGTCCCGGCACAGACAAAAGCGACAAATGAGCAGCAAGCTTGGCGGAGCGCTGTTTTCCATTGCGAAGCTGTCCGCAAACTGCGTGTAAACAATGCGCTCGACTCAGCTGTAGCGATGTTGACCCATCGCACCGTGCTACCACGCGCAGCACAGTAAAGTGTGTGAGCACAAATGCACACTCAATAAAATTGTGGTAGCACTTATAGCACAATTTTCTGCCATTGGGTAGGTGTGCCAATTGTTGTGCTATGGACAAAAAGATCAAAATTAAGAAAATAATGTGATTATTTTCGGTTTCATATAAATGTATTCGGCCGGTCTAGTGGTACAGTCGTCAAATCGTACGACGTAACAAAGATATTTGTCTGTCTATCTACTTCACTATTGATTATGAAATTTTTGTTCAGTAGTTTTGTGACAATTCTTGTTTTAGTTCAAACGCTGTATAAACTCGTCCGTAATTGGTGCATCTAAGACAGCGTTCTAATCTTGTTGCGCGCGACATTGTTGCTCGGAAACATATCGCTGAGGTGGTCTATGAATGTTGGTGGTCTATGAATGAATATGCTGGCAACATTTCGCTTTGACATTGTTTAGCGTCAAAAAATTGCCAATTAACAGCTCAGAGTTTATTTTTTATCATTCACTTTTTGAATAAAGTGTTGAAAAAATAAAATATACACCAAAATTGTATCATAAATGCTTAAAATCCAAATTTAGCGGATGCCAACAAAACGCACACTGCTGCTGTGTCATTTCATACACCCGCCCAAGCGACAAAATCGACATGCTTTCTCGCTCTCTCAGGTTTACTGATCTATTGGGTAGAATGAGAAAGCATGTCGATTTTGTTAGTTTGGCGATTACCATGACCAAGGTAAATAGAAAATGTTGCCAGACAAAAATCAAATTGGTTTGAATTTGGCCGGCAACAAAGTTGCGCTAGCTGTCAAAATCCATACATTTTTCCACCAACAATGTTGCGCGCAACAAGATTAGGCCCCAGTGCCTAACCTACCACAAAATTATGCGGTAGCACAAAAGTGGTACCACCCAAGGACCGTAAAGATATCAGGTCAAGTTATAAGCCCGCTTTGACAGCTAGGTGGAAGAAGAATCGACGAAGAAAACTGACAGTTAGTTTTCCGCGTTTGGCGAACGCTTCTAGTTCTCGAAGGAAAATTTCCATTTTAAATCACGGGCTGTGTTCACCCAAATTGATCTCCACCAAATATTGACCATGCAAAACGTAAAAAATCCATCAATACATATACAAGCGGAAAACCATCTGTCAAAATCGGAGCCCAGGGGGGGGGATCGCCAAAAGCGCTATAACTACACCTCATTATACATTCCACCTTGGGTACCACCCAAGGTGGAATGTATAATGAGGTGTAGTTATAGCGCTTTTGGCGATCCCCCCCCTGGGCTCCGATTTTGACAGATGGTTTTCCGCTTGCATATGTATTGATGGATTGTTTACGTTTTGCATGGTCAATATTTGGTGGAGATCAATTTGGGTGAATATTTTAGTTTATTAGAACACAGCCCGTGATTTAACATGGAAATTTTCCATCGAGAACAAGAAGCGCTCGCCAAACTCGGAAAACTAACTGTCAGTTTTCTTCGTCGATTCTTCTTCCTCCTAGCTGTCAAAACGGGCTTATAACTTGACCTGATATCTTTACGGTCCTTGGTACCACCATAATACCGCACACTGAATTGTGCGTGGTAGCACCGCACAACATGGTAAAAAGTGCTACTTGGCCCATCACTACCCAGCTGCGTGCTGTCAAACCGTTCACAACAATCATCTGTATTTGAAAGAAATGTGTGTATTTTTGGAAAATTTTGTTTGGAATATGCTTGTCCCAGCATAATTTGCACCGATCACCATCACGATGGAGTGCGCGGTTCCGGATGAATTAATAAATGTGTGCCGGTTTTGCTTGTGCGAGGACGATGATTGTTTGATTCCTATCGAGGATTTGCTCGACTTTGAAATTACAACGGAAGATTTAGAACGATTCTCCGGGATAGAGGTAAGCGACATGGTTTGCTCTACCTCATACCGTAGCTGTTTGTAAACAAATGATCAATTTTACTTGGATTTGCAGATAAACGACGACAACAAGGCAACGTTCTCAGTATGTATGGACTGTACCAGCAAGCTGAAAGTATCAGCCACCTTCCGCAACACGTGCCTCAAAAATGATCCGCTTTTTCGCGATCTGTACAAAGTGCTGGTTGCTAGCGGCAAGGAAAGGCTGCAGAAAGTCGTCGCTCGTATCGAGCTATCGGATACAGACGATGGAATGGACGATGAAGACGCTCAAACCAAACCGGTGGTAATCTATCTAAACGATCCCCTGTGGAAACCATCGAAACAAAGCGTACCGGAAGTACCTTCCGAGCCGAAGCTGCCGAAACGATCAGTCGAAATTCCGGCAATGATTACGGATGACGACGATGCTACCCAGCACAGTGAAGCGTTTTCGTGCACAAGCACCACCGATGAGGTTGTGTGCGATGGCGAGCTCTTTGCGTACTCGGCCAACTACATCGAGCCGGGCGAGGTACTGTTCGATCCGAACGAGATGTGGCAGATGTTTATCGATTGGGGCGGTAGCTTAAACCCACCACCTCCTCCCGACGTTCCGTATGTCTATGTAAAGGGAAAGCGCAAATTCCACATGTGCGAGATATGCGGGCTTTTTGTAAATTGCCTTCGGCGACATTATGATAATCACAGCGAGGAGCCAGCGTACAGTTGCCCACACTGTCCGGTAAAGATGAAGCAGAAGAGCAACATCTCCCAGCACATACTGCAAGTTCATCTCCGAAAGCCGAATAAAACGTGCAAAATATGCGACAAAAGCTTCATTCATCACAAGACGTACCGATACCATATGGTTAGTATTGGACAGAATGGTGCAGAATGTGTGAAGGCAATTGAAAATGCAATCCTCTATTCTTCCTTTCAGCTCACTCACGAGGGAGAAGGAAAAACGTTCGAATGTCCGGACTGTGAGAAAACCTTCCCGAACGCCATCTACTTACGGGATCACGTAAATCGGCTTCATAACGCAGCGAAAGCAGCGAAGAAACCCCAGGAACCAGGAGAAAAGGTGCGAAGGTAAGCGAACGTTACCGTCCGTTTTCAGGGAAGTTAGTGATCTTATCATGTGTCTTGTATCTTTTAGAAAACGAAACCGATCGCAAATGCAGTCAGCCAAAGTAATAGTTCGCCAGACACCTTAGTCACGTGTCGTTCGTCCCGGTACGGTGCACTAGCACAAATTCAAACCGTACCCGAATTTACTACGAATTTTATTATCTTTTTTCGATTCGGTTGTTTCTATCCAAACGTTGGATGGTAAATTACAACACCGATACGTTTCTTTTATAACATTACGTGTAAACATTCTTTCGAGAAATTCTTCGATAGCCCTGTGAATATTATAGTATTACTGTCGACGCGATCAACAATGATGATGAGTACCATTTGTAAGGAGTTGTTGTTGTTTTCCATGAAGCGCCATCCGAAATGTAGCGCAAGTTCAACTTAAATTAAACTTTAAATCGACTGTATATTACCTTGCTCGGTAGGAAGTCCAATATTAAAAGACATCAATGTTTAACTCTGTCACTGGCAACAAAAAAAAACATCATATTCCATGAGACCGGGCTACTCGGGTAGTCACCGAAAATGACCGCAAAATAAACGGCACGCGTTCCTCTCGAATTTCCCCGCGTAAATCGAATCTCGTGATTTTCAACCAAAATATCACTTGTTTTCATATAATTTTGTAAGTAAGGGGTCACTTCACTGATTTTAGTCACTTTAATTAATTATTTGATTTGATTCTGACTAAATACAACAGTTTTAAACCTTTTGAAATAGTTTTGAACATTTCATCAAAAGGGAAATTATTTGGCATTTTACAATTGATGTGTTAAATCAGTACAATTTGTTCAAGGAATTGTCAAATTTAGAAAACCACGTACCTCCGAATCTGCGTATAAGAGATACCGTGTATCTCGGGAACTACCTGTATTTCAATATGGATGCGCATAACAATGACTGAATGTTTCTCTCGGATCGGTTGATTTGGGTAGACAGAACTTCTAAAGCAACTCCTTATTCGGATATAGCAGCAATATCGATTGTAGGAGATGTACGGTACTATAGTTAGAAAGCGTTTTAGTATACTGGAAGTTAAAAATACATTAACATTGATGGCTCATTCGTCTGCCGATGGTGGCTTGTAAGCAGATTTAGATCCTCAGTCCGAGTCGGGGTAGATGCGGTTATCTTCTGGATTGCGTGATCGGATTCTTTTTCTGAAAAAAAAGCACAGCAAATTACCATTAACTATTCGTCAAAATCGGTTCCATTCTAGCATGCGCTAAGAAAAGGCAATTCCCTTACTTTTTCACGGTTTCTTCCGAGTCCTTGGGTTTAACTTTTTTCGCCGCATTATGCACCCTTTTAATGTGGTCCCGCAGGTAGATTGAATTGGTGAATGTTTTCGAGCAGTCTTTGCATTCGAACGTATTTCCCTCGTCTTGGTGTGTAATCTGGGAAGGAAGAAAGCACAACAGCGCGTTGAGCGAGAGTGGAAGAAGAGAGTGGGAGCTAGAGCACGTTTCCCAATACCAACCATATGGTATCTGTACGTTTTATGGTGGACGAAGCCTTTGCCGCAGATTTCGCACGTTTTCGAGACGAGCTTAAAGTGCACCGTGTGGATGTGTTCGTTGATACTTTTCTGTGCCTTCATTTTCACCGGACAGTACGGACAGCCAACCGTAGCCACCGTGCTGTGGTCCAGGTAGTGGGTAGGAATGTGGCCAACCTTCAGCCCGCACAGATCGCACAGATGCAGTTTGCGCTTGCCCTTTTCGCGCGGATGGCGCTGAACGGCTGGGGGCGTCGGATTTAAGCTCATGTCCCAATCGGACGGTCTGTACATCGGCTCCTCAATGTGTAACACTTCGCCGGGTTTGATGTAGTTGGCCGAGTAGTTAAACTCATCGTCACTGCTGAGCTCGATCGTGTCGCAGGGCTGGTTGGCGGCCTCTACTTCCAGTGCGGCTTCCTCAGCCTCCCGCAAGGCCTGTTCTGCGGCGGCCGCCGCTTCCTTCGCTTCGATGCGTGCCGCCTTTACTTTGGCGATCAGGTCCGCGCACAGCTCGCGAAAGGCGGCATCGTTGGTTAGGCAGCAGTGCCGGAAGTAGGAACAGACCTGTATCTTGTTCGTACATTTCACGCACAACGCGATTTCTCCATAGTCCTCCTCCTCTATCTGCAAGGGTGTGGTGGTAGGCATTTTAAACGGGAGGGAGTTAGAAAACGCAAGGCCATTGTGGCTGGCAAGCGCACCGCTTCTCACCTGGATGCCTGTAAACAGCAGAATGTCCTCGATCGTAAGCGTTAGTAGTAATACGTTCTCTATGGGAATCAAATCTTCCTCATCGCGGGACAGACAAAATCGGCAAATATGCAACAAACTTTGCGGGGCTTCTTGTTCGGCTTCTTTTTGTTCTGTGTTGCAAGAAAGGGAATCTTGCAAGGGAGCATCGTCGCTCGCCATCCTGCTGTTGCTGCTGCTGTGCGGAATATTGTTGGTAAACAACGATGTGATGATGCTCGAAGGAGCTGTCAAAATTAGCACCGTTTCGGCCCTTCACACTAGTGATGGGTAAAGTTGGGGAAAAAAATCCAGAGTCGACTCCGATCCGACTCTGACCTTTTCGGAACTGACTTCGGAAGGTAGGTTCGACCGACATCATCGTCTAGAATCGGTTTCGTCCGGTGACGGTGTAGTTGTTCGGAGTTTCAGTCATCCGGGGTCAGTTTAGTCTGGAATCGGAGCTATCCGATCCGGAGTTGGAGTCGGCCGGAATCGGAGTGAGATATAATCTAGTTAACTCTGAAGGGCTATTTATAACAAATTGTGCATTACAGAGTTTTCCAAGAGTTCTCAAAGCTGTGGGACACTTTATTGACTTTTTTCTTACAGGGTTTCCCACGATTTATTGGTCAGTTCCCATGATTTTTTGGTGCGTTCCCACGATTTTTTGGTCGTATCCCATAGATTTTTGGTTCGTTCCCATAATTTATTGGTATTTTCCGATTGGATATCAATACAATTGGACCAAAAAATTCTGGGAAACGACCAAAAAATCGTGGGAACGCATCAACAAAATATGGGAACCCACCAAAAATTGATGGGAACCGACCAATAAATCGTGGGAAACCCTGTAAGTGAAATGAACTTAATGTAACGGGAATTGGACTCTATAGCACCCTTGTTGGATAAATCCAATAGGAATTTCCAACGAGCCTGTCCAACAAGGGTGCCATAGAGTCCAATTTCCATCATATGAAGTTTACTTCCCATAGCAAAGAGTCGAGGAAGTGTCCCACAACTATGAGAACCCCTGGAAACCCCTAAAACCTTTCCGGTAATGTTCACGGAACGTGGAAACCCTGAAAGTGCTGCGAAAGTGGCGCAATCGAAATATGTAATAGGAATAGTAATCGTAATCGGAAATATGTAATCGGCTAGGAATTCCTAGAAGAAACCCAAAAATTAATCTAAATTAAATCGTGACATTCTCCTGTTTTTTTTCTGCATTTGAGTCAGAAGTTTAATAAACAAAATTTGATTGTTATAAACTAACTTGTTTGATCATGTGGAAAAGTGTCCGTACACGTTGTTCAAAACTTTTGGTATCAAAACTACGTGTGAAAATGTAGTGCCTGTTTTTTTGTAAAGGACTTACGTACACCACTGTATGTCACAGCATACATGCCCAAGTTCTTAAAATCCACTAAACGGCCACTAAATGGATTCTAAACGGCTCAAGCTCTCATCCTAAAAGAAATCTAAAAAGACTTCGTTTAACAGACGGCAAACGACTGATGCATTCTAAAAATAGCAAAAACAGCTGGTGGCGCCAACTTGTTGATTGTTTGTTTATTGGGTAAATTTGTCCGCCATTTCTGGTTAAACAAACATTAAGACTAACTTACATACTACTGTCTTACATGATTGATCGGTTTTAACTGATATTTAATTTTCCAGTCATTTAAGCTTAATCTGTGGCGCTTGGAGCATTTGAATTCGAATGTATTTTCACACGCTGCAACTCACGTGCAATCCAGGAACTCGTGCATCGGACAGTTCCGAAAAATGGTCTGTATATAGGCTAACGCAACCTTTGGTTACAATTTCAAAGAAATCACTCCTATCGATTGCTACCACAACAAGGCCAATAAACTGAAAGTCTCCATAGAAATAAAAATAAAACCCATTTGTACTTATTCGGTGTCGCTTGTCTCATCTGCAATGCGGGATCTGTTGCGTGTCCTAAAAAAACAGTTTCGACAATAATTAATTTATTTGATTCCTTCAAACCGTACAATGGTGTTAGTTGTACGGAAACACATTCGCTTACCTTCGCACTTTGCGTTCTGTACCGGTGTTTCTGGGTTTCTTAGCCGCATTATGAAGTCGATTGAAATGATCCCTCAGATAGACGGCATTGGGGAACGTTTTCTCGCAGTCCGGGCATTCGAACTTTTCCCCTTTGCTCTCGTGAGTAAGCTGCAACGGAATACGGAAGACGGATGTAAGTGCAATCCAACACAGGCCATCCCCCCAAAATATACATACCATATGGTACCGGTACGTTTTGTGATGAATGAAGCCTTTGCCGCATATTTTGCACTTCTTTTTAACCAGTTTCAGGTGCACCTGTTCGATGTGCTGTGCCATGGTCGCCTTATGTTTCGTCTTTACCGGGCACAGCGAACACTCGAACGAGGGCTCGCGGTGTTTCTCATAGTGGGACGGCATGTGGAACACTATTACGCCACAGATTTCGCACAGATGCTTCTTTCGCTTGCCGCGCTCGCGCACGTACTGAACTCGGGGCGGTATGGGATTTAGGCTGTTATTCCAGTCGACGAACGATCTGTGAATCACATCCTCAACGTGCACCGTTTCACCCTGCTCGATGTAGTTGGCCGAGTACGCAAACGCTTCATCGTTCGCGATCGCTTCGATGATGGCGCTCGTGACCGGTACCACCGGTTCGCTCTGCTTGTGGTCCGGTTCAGGCAACAGCTCCGTGATGTTGCTACGACTGCACACTGGCTCGCTGGGTTTCGACTGTAAGCAGTGGTCACCAAATCCATCGAAATCGAACGTATCCTCCGAGCTGTCCGATAGTTCGACCACAGTTTCGGTTGGCTCGCTAGCACTCGCCTCCAGCATGGCACGCAGCTCACGAAACTGTGCGTCGTTGCTCATGCACGTTTTCCGGAAGGTGGAACAAATTTGCAGCTTGTTGGTACATTCCAGACACATGGCGTAGGGCGTTTTGTTGTCATCGTCGATCTGTTTTGCAAAGGAAAGCCAGGTGAAGGTACGCTCTACTCGTGCTCGTTAGCGTGGGACACTCGACTAGCACGCTATTACTCACCCTTATGCCACTAAACAGTGCCACTTCCTCGATATCGATCGCCAGCTCGGAGGCATCCGCGACCGGTATAAGATATTCTTCGTCCTCGAGCAGACAAAAACGACAAATTTTCATCATTTTGGAGGACACCGGTACATCACCATGTCGAGAAATTTGTTAGTAAACAAACAGGTTCAAATCAGCTGTTTTCAACTGCCGCCCAGAAAGGCTTTGACGTTAACGACAGGAAACAGATTACAGGTGTCCCCCGAGATACGACTGTATTTGGGACCGAAAAAATGTCCCAAAGCAAGGCGTAAGTCGAAAAAGTCGTATGTCGAATATCTTTGAATATAAAGTTTATAGCCGAAGTTGAAGAGTTTGAATTTATGATATCGTGTATTTTATTTAAAATAATGTTCGATAATGTAATAATTATATTCTAAAAACCGTACACAATATAGATATTCAAGATAGGGTAGTTGTGGAATCGTTGGAAATGTGTGTATAACGGTTATCAGCCCAAATATTCAAAAAAATACATCAATTTCTTGTCAATGACAACTTTTGACTGTCAAAATCAAAATCGTCGTATCTGCGAATCGTCGTAACTCGAGGAGGTCGTAACTCGGGGGACGCCTGTACATTTTTCAATGAACAAGCGGTTATTTTTCTCACCGTTCAAATAGACATAGAGCGGCAATGTCGCAAGCGACGAAAAATAGCTCAAAATTTCACTCCATGTATCTCAAAGTAGCTCATTTGACTCAGGCAAACAACTTGTTTTATATTTGAAAACACCAAAAAATAGGTTAAAATGTGTTCAAATCTAAATTTTTGCGTTTGGCATTAATCTAGCTTGTAAACAAACTGGATAATTCATTTCTTTCGGATGAAGCAAACATGTAACGCGAGACGATCTTCTTGTCGCTCTGTGTCGCGAATTTCGCGACCAAGATTGTTGCGGCTAAGGATTTTGCGACCAAGAATTTTGCGACCAAGATCTTTGCGACCAACAATTTTGCGACCAAGAATTTTGCGACCAAGACATTTTCGACCAAGAATTTTTCGACCAAGACTCAGTGACGTTGTCGGTCTCTGTTTATTTGAACGGTCACATTGGATGAGCGGTTTTTTTTCTCGTAAAAGGAGATGCTAACTGATCCATAAATCCATAATAATAAGAATTAATATAGTTCTGATGCTCGCGAGTAGATGGTGGGTGGATAATTTTTTTTAATTTGTTTTTTTTTATACTTAAATTGTTTGTATTTAAAGCTATCTGAGCTTTTTATTCATTTACACACTAATATAATACACATACTTTCTTACTAACTTACTTACATATAACTATACTTGAAAGAGACATTTAAGCACTTTCCAACAGTAAAAATACAAACACAAATAGCTTAAATGCCGGTTGCTTGAAGGATTTTTGTTTTGATTTTTTTGTCATAGCTCCAGTAAATAATTTGTGTGAGAGGAACTGTACTCGAGTGTAGTTAGATCCTGAAAGTTATCTTGAATATTTCATGTTCCACGAACAAGTACTTCAGCAAGAAATGATATTTTCCCATTCTGGAAACTGCTCCTTATCCTATGCTTGAATTGATATTGGTCCAAAATATGTTGGCCTTAGAATTGTTCCTTTTCGTGAAAAGGTAGAAAAATAACGTTCGAAATATAGGAGACAGTCGAACAAAACCACCGTGAATGGATGAGATTTCCAAACCATCGAGAGCCCGCTAACCTGGAGTAAATTGAGGAGCCAGCTCCTCTCCAGGTGCACAACACTTTGAACATATCAAAATATGTTTGTCTGAAGCTATGCTGCCATTATATGCGGCTGGTTTCTTTTCCTAAAAAGGTATGTAAAATTATTAATAGGTTATTGCTAAGTAAAATGTTTTAAATTACTATAGAAGCGTACCTTCTCACTTTTTTGGCTGGTTCCGTTTTCTTCGCCGTCTTCGCTGCGTTATGAAGCCGATTGAAGTGATCTCTTAGGTAAATTGCGTTCGGGAACGTTTTCTCACAGTCCGGGCATTCGAACGTTTTTCCTTCTCCCTCGTGGGTAAGCTGAAAGGAAGCATGTTTGATAGCATTTTCAATTGCCTTCACACATTCTGCACTGCCGCTCAATACTAACCATATGATATCGGTACGTTTTGTGATGAATGAAGCCCTTGCCGCATATTTTACACTTTCTGGTGTTTTGCTTCAAATGCACCGTAAGTATGTGCTGGGCAATGTTGCTCTTTTGCTTCATCTTTACCGGACAGTGTGGACAGCTGTGTATTTGCTCCTCGCTGTGATTGTCATAATGGCGCAGAATGCAACTAATAGAAATGCCACATATGTCGCACAGGTAGCGCTTTTTCTTTTTCTTGCCCAGTTCACGGACCTTGGGATATGGTGGGTTTAAGCTACCGCCCCAATTGATAAACATCTGCCACATCTCGTTCGGGTCGAACAGTACCTCGCCCGGCTCGATGTAATTGGCCGAGTACGCAAAGAGCTCGCCATCGCACACAACCTCATCGGTGGTGCTTGTGCACGAAAACGCTTCACTGTGCTGGGTAGCATCGTCGTCATCCGTAATCATTGCCGGAATTTCGACTGATCGTTTCGGTAGCTTCGGCACGGGAGGTACTTCCGGTACGCTTTGTTTCGATGGTTTCCACAGGGGGTCGTTTAGATAGATTACCACCGGTTTGGTTTGAGCGTCTTCATCGTCCATTCCATCGTCTGTATCCGATAGCTCGATACGAGCGACGACTTTCTGCAGCCTTTCCTTGCCGCTAGCAACCAGCACTTTGTACAGATCGCGAAAAAGCGGATCATTTTTGAGACACGTGTTGCGGAAGGTCGCTGATACTTTCAGCTTGCTGGTACAGTCCATACATACTGAGAACGTTGCCTTGTTGTCGTCGTTTATCTGCAAAGTGGGACGTATATTTACAACAGCTGCGGTATGCGTTAGAGCAAAACATGTCGCTTACCTCAATCCCGGAGAATCGTTCTAAATCTTCCGTTGTAATTTCAAAGTCGAGCAAATCCTCGATAGGAATCAAACAATCATCGTCCTCGCACAAGCAAAACCGGCAAACTTTTATCAATTCCTCCGGAACGGCGCGCTCCATCGCTGCTGCAGAATGGTGGAATGTTGGTAAACAACACAGCGCGCCTTGAATGGAATGTCAAAATTAGTGATGAGAAAAATGAAGTTTTCGTTGGAATCGATTCCGGATAGTAGGGTCCGGAATCAGTTTCCGAAATCGACTCCGGAATTGGCTTCGAAATCAGAATCGGTTCCCGAACTAGAATCGCCTCTGGAATATGAATCGGGTCCGACATCGGAATCGGCTTCGAAATCGCAGTCGATTTTGGCATCTCCATAAGAATAGGCGATTTTTATGTCCAATGATCTTCTATTTGGCGTAAACGTCCTACGCGGACATGCCCGGCGTATATATAGGCTTTCGAGATTTTATTCAGTGCCACGCAGCCGGATAGTGAGTCCTTGCTACGGGGGGACGGACCATATGAAGGTTGAAACCCATGACGGGCATTTTGTTAACTCGTACAAGTTGACGATTTGTACAATGGGACCGCCCCTGTACAATGGGTCCAATGAACGCTTTGTTAGTCGCAAAGAATTTCAAATTTACTTCTAAACGATCCTTTCTCATGGTGATTCCCGGACTGAGGTCGCTTCTGAGACTTCTTATTTCAATTCTGATTCTCATTCCGGTGCAAATGTCAATTTCTGGAGTCAATTCTGATTCCGTTTCCGGAGAAAATTGTGATTCCCAGGTCGTCTCCGATTCCGGAGCTGATTCTGATTCCGAATTCAATTCCGGATTCATAGTCGACTCCGGAAACGGCAGCAAAGTCGACTCCGCAATCGGCTCCGGAATTGATTCCGAATACGGAACCGAAATCGGGTAGGTCCGATTCCGAGTGCCCACCACTAGTCAACATTAGTGCTTCCATCGCTTACCGTCTCACTTACATACCTTGGCTATAAGCAGGGAACACAATCAAAGCTGCTCCTTGTGGTCCTTTTGATACAAATATTTTTCAAATGCAAAAATTATTACGTTACTCCTAAAATAGTCACCATACGGCAGAAATATATGCACTCCTGAACACTCTTTCTCACAAGGGTGCCTAAGATCACATAAAAAGGTAAAATCTCTCAGAATATCGGGAAAGCAAAGATTAAGGCAAGTTATTGATAAAACTATCGATTGTTGGTTTTTCAGTTTTATTTTTCAACGGTTTTTAGTATCATTAAAAGTAACATTAAAGTAAGTGAGAAGTTTTGTTTCAATTTGGTTTTAATTTACTGAGGTATTATGAGCATACAACCGTCACATAATTTAATTCAATTGAAATGAACTTAACTTGAGCCGTAAATACTCTTTAATCTAGCGTCACTCGTTGGCGAAAACCGTTTCAAATTATCATGCTAACATCACTTAGTTTGAAGGGCGGCTTCACTCTGAATCAGATGATGTTTCGTACTTGCTTACTAGGACAGCATTTAATCTTCTTTTCCTAAAAAAATGTGCACGTAATTGGTATCATTTGGTATTTGTTGCTGTTGTAAAATCTCTGCTTCGATCCAGTTTCATCCCTATCGAGAGCAGAAACTCGGTCGCTTACCTTGGCATTTTGGGTCCCGATTCAGCATTCGTCTTCCCCGTTCTAGCCGCATTGTGGATGCGATTAAAATGGTCGCGCAAGTAGATGGCGTTCGGGAACGTTTTCGAGCAATCCTGGCAGGCGAACCGTTTCCCTTCACCCTCGTGGGTAAGCTGAAACAAAAAAGTAGCATATATTGTTACTGCACATTCCGGTACAATTTGCTCTGCTAGCACGACCCAACCATATGATATCGGTACGTTTTGTGGTGAACGAAGCCTTTGCCGCATATTTTGCACGTCCTGCAGATGGCCTTGTAGTGCACTTGCAGTATGTGCTGGGAGATGTTGTTTTTCTGCTTCATTTTGGCCGGACAGTACGGGCAGGCAAACGTGGCCGTCTCCTCGTGTACTTGCATGTGCGTCGGAAGGTGCTTCACAATGAGGGCGCACTTTTCGCACATGTACAGCCTTCGCTTTCCGCGCTCTCTCGGATGGGGAGCGGTGGGAGCGTGCTTCGGGTTGAGGCTGGTGTTCCAATCGACATACGATCGGTGCACCACATCCTCTGCATACAGTATTTCTCCCGGCTTGATGTAGTTGGCCGAATATCCAAACAGCTCGTCCTCGCTTTTCGCTTCCTCGATGGTGCTCGCAATCGAAACCACGCTACTGGGCTGCGTACGGTGCTGGGGTTCTTTTACGGTACTCGGCAGTGGACTCGAGCCATCTTCACTAGGACAAACTTCCGTTGCGATTGGTTGGTGTTCGGCGTAGGTGTCGGAGTTTTCTTCCACTTCAAAATCGCTTTCCAAATATTCGACCGTTTCATCGTACGTCTGTTGAACGCGGGAGTCGAGCACAACACGGCACAGGGCATGGAAGAGCGCATCGTTCCTCAGGCAGGCGTTCCGGAAGGTGGACGATATTTTCAGCTTGTTTGTACATTCTAGACACACCACACAGGATGCTTTGTGTTCATCGTTGAGCTACAAAGGCAATGCAATTTATTTAAATCTTCACCGATACTGACATTAAGGGTTGGTGCACGAAGCGCAACGGTTACCTGTATGCCGGTGAAACGGACTAAATCTTCGATGGTAAGCTCAAAGTCTAATACATCTTGCACCGGAATTAAGTAGTTTTCGTCCTCACTGAGACAAAATCGGCAAATCTTCACCATTATATGGAGATCGGCGTTCTGCGCCATCCTGGAGCAATTTCGGTTTGTTGATATCCCAAAAGCGCTGCAGCTGATGTCAAAAGTTATCCAAACATCATTCACACACACACACATTGATAGCTCGGCGCAGTGTTCGAAGCTGTACAGGGTGGCTCTGAAAATTGTGTTGATTCTGCTGATTTTAATCACGCAAAAATAGAAAAG
Source organism: Anopheles merus (assembly GCF_017562075.2). Taxonomy (NCBI): domain Eukaryota; kingdom Metazoa; phylum Arthropoda; class Insecta; order Diptera; family Culicidae; genus Anopheles; species Anopheles merus. Next base: position 22,406,185 of record NC_054085.1, read on the forward strand.
TATTTTTAGCCAGCCAAGCTTAGCGAGTTGAGAAAATCTTACTGGTTTAGTAAGTAAACCACTGTAAACGCACGTTTCTGATCAAGAAAATATGGCCGTTTATTTTTTGACTTATTAACCGTCGTTTTCAAACCAACCACCTTGTGGTTGATTTGGTTGTCATCGACCGGCCGTCTCCTGTCAGTATTGTTTACCAATCAAATCATGCTACAATCCCGCAATGGCAAGCATACCGCGAGATAATTCGAATATTTGCCGATTTTGTTTGTGCCAGGAGGAGAAGCAACTGATGCTCATTTCAAGAACGTTTCACTCTTCCCTAACGATCGAGGATGTACGAAGGTTCACTGGTATTCAGGTAATGAAGTTCCTTCTTCCTAGTGCCCCATACAGTACGCTTACGTTTCGACCGCACTTTTCAGAAACTCCCCGACGACGCAAAAGGGCTCGCGATATGTTTCGAATGTTTGGGTAGTCTTAAGAAATCCGCCGACTTCCGGTACGCATGCATACGCAATGATGCCACTTTCCGTCAGCTGAGCGCGGAAGCAGCTGCTTGTAGAAAAGGGAATCCGACGAAACCCGTGGACCACAGTGAACGCATCGTCTCTGCGGATCCTCTGGAGTTAAAATTTGAGATTATTTACCACGAAGAAGATAGTTTGGATCCGGCCGATGAGGACCAACTCGTACGCAGCATTGCCAATGAAGGTTTCTGTACCGAAGGCGCAACACAAGGGGCAGTCGAGGAGGCGTATTCAGCGAACTACATCGAACTAGGTGAACCGATGTCAGACGCTAACGAGGAGAACGATGCGTTTGAATCACATAGGATAATGAATTACCGTGCCGGGAAACTTTCGCTTAGTACTGGGCGAACTAGAAAACCCCGGAAACGAAAGCCACCGAACGGTGAACCGGAGGATTTGCCATCTTTATCTGTCGAAGGAAAGGTTCGCAAAAAGTACGACCGTCGGAAAGTGCTGTGCCATTTATGTGGCAAAACGGTAGCCGATATTTCGCTTCACCTTGTAAGTCATAAACAAGAAGCAAATCACCAGTGTCCTCACTGCCCAACTAAAATGACACACCCCAGCAACTTGCTGCGTCACGTCGAGGCCGTGCACTTGAAAAAGATAATAAAAACCTGTGAATTGTGCGGCGAAGGGTTTAAACACATGAGTGTCTATAAGGGGCACATGGTAAGAATTAGTGATAGTGGGGAAAGTTGACAAAAAATCGGAACCGACTCCGATCCGACTTCGATAATTTCGATCCAGCGTTATCTGGAGTCGTTTGAAGTTGCCTGGAGTCGTCTGGAGCCGTCCGGAGTTGAGTCCAACTGACTCCGATCGACACTGGACAACTCTGAATGAATCTCACTCCGATTGATTCCGGACGACTCTGGACGTCTCAGGATGATTAAGACCCCTAAAGACTCCGAATGATTCCGGACGACTCCCAACGACTCTGACTCCAAACGACTACGAACGAATGCGGGTGAATCCGACTCCAAACGACTCCGGACAACTCGGGACGACTCCGGGCTACTCCGGGCGACTTCAAACGACTCCAAACGACGCCGGATGAATCCGAACGACTCTGGATGACTCCGGACGACTCCGAACAACTCCGAACGAGTCCGAACGACTCCGGAAAACTCCGGACGACACCAGAAAACTCCAGAAGAACCCGGGCTGCTCCAGATGACTCCGACTCTGGACAACTCTTAATGACTCCGTGCGATTCCGTCTCTAAACGACTCCGGACAACTCCTAACGACTCCGAACAAGTCCGGACGACTTCAAACGACTCCGGACAACTCCGACTTTGAACGACTCCCGACGGCTCCGAATGATTCCGGACGTCTTCGAACAATTCCACACAACTCCGACTCCGAGCGGAACTAGTGGTCCAAAGAGTAGTCCAAAATCTGTGCAGAGGGGTTTAAATTCCGTTTTTCATAACATCGTGCATTTTTTTCTTCAGCTCACGAAACACAACATCGGAAAAACATACAAATGCGAAGTGTGCTCGCAAGTGTTCAAGTATCCTGGCAACTTGAGAGAGCATAGGAAAAGAAAGCATTCCACTGGCAGCAAATGTGTGTGTCCTATTTGTGGCATGATGTTTAACGACCGGTAAGTTGGAAACCATTATACAACGAGTAAATCATGCTCTTATGCGATAAACGAACTCGTTTTGCAGGAGTGTATTAAAAAGACACGCAGCGGTACACTCAACGGACACACCGTACCATTGCAAGCACTGCCTCAAGCAGTTCAAAAGCGGTGAAGCTAAAAAAGCGCATGAGCTGACACACAGTGGCGTCAAGTTTAACTGCAAGTTCTGCCAGAAGTCCTATCGGTACAGAACGCAGCTCTGTACACACGTTACACGAACTCACCGGCTTAAAGTGGAGGAAAATGCGTCGAGCAGTGACTAAGTGCTTAAGGGTGGTGTATGCTGTACGATGATTTATGAATATTGGTACAACACCTACATTAAAGCAAAACTAAGATAATATCCTTTGTAATCCGAACAAACCGAATGTTGAATCGATTGATATGAACACCGGAGGATTTGGCAGCCAAGCTGTTCTCGAGTAGTAATGCCGTAAGTAAACCTACTATATTAATTACCGATTGTACCTGTTGTAACCATGTACATTGTACATTTCTCAATTCTCCGGTATTCAACAATTTTGATAATTTTACATTTTTCAAAAGGGTGCTCTTGTTTTCCAGATATGGCATTAGAAAATGTAAAAATAGTTTTGCATTGATGTTTATTAATTGCCAGCAGGATGCCTACTCCAACCTTTCTTTAAAGATTGTTGCATATTTTTAAATATTATGATGTTTTGTTTATTTCTTCTTGCTTAATGTAACTTAAGCGAGGGTCTTGCGGGGTACAGTCGTCAACTAGCACGACTTACCACCACGTCCGTAATGGGCTTATTCTATCTATCATACATCTATTTATGCCACAAATTGCCAATCCTATTAATGGAGGCCTAGATCGCCTCGGATGTTGTGCCGAATAGGAAGAATAAGCTTAATGTACCAATAATATGCTGAGTGCATTGCATCGATTAAGCGCCACTCATATTGATTCTTCCTCATTATGCGTGTTTTCCTCCGGGTGCATCTTTCTCATATGCATGCTTAGCAGCGATTTGTAACGGTAAGATTTTTCGCAAAGCGTACATTTAAACAGAACGCCACTGTGTGTCAATTCGTGTGTTTTTCTTGCAAACCGGCTTTTGAAACGCTTCGGGCACTGGCTACACGCGTACGGCTGAGCGTCTGAATGAACGCGTTGGTGGATATTAAGCAGTCCGCTGTAAAATCAATACAAAACAACGTGAAAACAAAACCAAAATCCACATGCACACCAAGAAATAGTATCCCAATTAACCGGATGCAATTTTACCTTGATTTGAATGATTTATCGCAAATCCCACAGCAATATCGTTTTGCATTATGCACTGCATATGTATGGCGTCTCAGATTGGTCGCGTGTCTAAACTTCTTCCCACACACGCTGCATTCGAGCGGCTCGCCTGTGTAGTGCTGTGAGTCCTGCAAAGAAATGTAAGTTCCGACATGCATACGACAATTCAATGGCCTGACTGAAAGACCCAGCGGGCGATATATCTCCTTACCATGTGGGACACGTAGCTATTGTTAGTGGTGAACTCTTTGCCGCATATTTCACACGTCTTCTCCACTATCTTCAGATGTACCGTATTGATGTGTCGCGTCAGGTTTTTCTGATGCCTTATCTTGGCCGGACAGTGCGGGCAGGGAAGCTTGATGGACGTTTTAGCGTGGTGATAGTTTTGATGGAAATTCAGGTTGCTTACGAACGTCCCGCATATGCTGCAAAGCACACGTGCACTACGACCACCTGTGGACGACGACTTTGCTTCGCGTGCAGGGTCCCTTGTTGTGATCTGTTCGGCACCTGCTCTTTTTCTATTAGGACGTTTTTTGCGGACGAGTTTTTGCTTCCCATCTCGTGCTGGGTCTGTTTCACTCTCGTGCCAAGTAAACTCATCGTCATTCGGCGTTTCCTTCTCGCTGTCGGGAGCTTGCTTCACAGTGAGCCTTTCAGCCGGCGGTTCGTTTATGACGATGCAGTTGGCCGAGTACTGGTCATTGTTTTTTGTCGCAATTTCTTGAGATGGGACAGTGCTTGTATTTTGATTGCCATTCTCAAACGTGTCCTCATCGAACAGCTCAGTATTAACTCGAAGAACTTCTATTTGAACCTCTAACGGATCTACATCCTGTGTGTTTTTAGCCGGCCCGTGGTTGTCGCTGGTAAAGGGCCCAACACACAGCTGATGGAAGGTGGGTTCGTTACGTATGCATGCATTCCGGAAGTCGGCTGATCTTCTGAGACTGTCGAAACATTCTAAACACATTGCTAGCCGTAACGCATCGTTCGGATGTAGCTGAAAAGCAAGATTCAAATGTTGTCGTATACTGTCTGGGTTAGGAAGATGGCTTTATCTTACCTGTATACCAGTGAATCGTCGTACATCTTCAATTGTTAGTGAAGGGTGTATTATTTTTGTAATGGGCAGCAACTGTTTCTCCTCCTGGCACAAACAAAATCGACAAACAGATAAGAATCCCTGTGGAACGATCGCCATTTGGAACCAGCATCAGGATTTTGTTGGTAAACAAAGTTAGTAGAACAATTGTCAACATCTACCAAGGTCGGTATACCCAAGCTATACGAAGTTTTTGATTTTTAAATTATTTAAAATGCACATTGCTCTTGCAACTTGCCGGATACCTGTATGGGTTACTTCTTAACATTTTACAAGTTACTGCTTTTTCACTCGCAGAAATCGATCCAGAATTTAAATACATAACATGTTCAGCAAAAATCCGAAGACGACTCTGATTCGACTCAAACAATTTCGGACCCCGACCAGCATTATCGGGAGCCGCACGGAGTCGTCCAGAGCAGGAATCGGAGTCATCCGGAGTCGTCTCGAGTCGGAGTTGAAGTGGGAGTCAACCGAGAACGTCCAGAGTTGGAGTCGACTGGAATCGAAGCCGTCCGGAGTTGTAGTCGGTTGGCTTCGACTAGAGTCGCATTCAGCCGGGTTCGGTCATTGCTGTGTTCGCTAAGCGCTAATCTTATAAACAAAGTTTTGTTTACGAAGTACATCCAGTGCTGACTCCAGTTTTATTCTGTTTCCCGTCGACTCCGGGCGACTCCCACTCCGGGTGACTCCAACTGGAATCGGGCTAACAATACAGGGGCTCCCACGATTTATTGGTTGGTTTCCATTTTTTTTTGGTATGTTTCCACGATGTTTTAGTCGTTTCCCAGAATTTGTTGGTTCAATTGTATTGATATCCAATCGGACGATACCAATAAATTATGGGAACGAACCAAAAATCTATGAGATACGATGAATGAATCGTGAGACGAGCTCAAAAAATTATGGGAACCGACCAATAATTCGTGGAAACCCTGTAACCGGAGTAGGATTGGAATCGTGGGTGCGCTCCAGAGGGCATATCACTAGTTTAATCATCTATTATTATAGAACAGCTTTATTTTATTCTATTGTTTTATATTTAAATAGAAACAACTGAAAGTTGATTTGTTCATGTCTCAAAACCATTCTGTATGTAAAATAATGAGGCATAATAAAAGTAGCGGAGCTCACTGATATAGCCACGCCACAGTCCAGAAAACTTTAGGTGACCTTATTTTAATTGATTAGATTTTTTCTTTTGGGCCGGTCTGGTGGTACAGTCGTCAACTTGTACGACTTAACAACATGCTCGTCATGGGTTTAAGTCCCGAATAGACCGTGCCCCCATACGTAGGACTGACTATCCTGCTATGGTAACAATAAGTCACTGAAAGCCAAGCTCACTATCACTACTGGGTACAGGCAGGCCTTGACCGACAGCGGTTGTTGTGACAAAGAAGAAGAAGAAGAAGAAGAAGATTTTTTCTTAGATTTTTTCCTACTTAGATTTTTTCTTCTTCGATGGTACATTCTTTCGGGTTGGGAACTCTTCTTTGATCGGTACATCAATTTCCGGGTTTTGCTCCACTTCTTCGGAGCTTGCTCGCTCTGTAGCTGTCTGACTTTCAGGGTGGCTTTTTTTCAGATGTAACATGAGTTGGGATTTGTACCGGTACGACTTATCGCAGTGCGTGCAGCGAAAAACGACGCCAGCATGTGTAAGCTCATGTATCGTCCTGGCGTACGAAGAACGGAAACGCTTCGTGCATTGTCTGCACCCGTACGGTTGTTCCGAGGAGTGAGTTCGGTAATGTCTGCGCAGCGCCTCTCTACAACAGAATACATCAGAGACATATTACAATATTTGTTTTTCTGCTCCAGTGAGCTGCGTAATAATCTTACCGCACTTTAAAAATCTTGCCACAAGTCTCGCACGTATGCATGTCGCTACGATGGACATTTCGAATGTGCATATTCAATCCACTTGGATGTTTAAATTTGCTAGAACACATACTGCATTCATGGAGTTTTCCAATGCCGTGCTGAGATCGCTGCGTAAGGACGATACAATAAAGTATACGGTAATATATTAAAAGGTCATATATTAAAAGGTAATATATACGGTCTTGATTTAATTAAAAGACACGCAAAACAACCTACCATGTGGGAAACAAGGGAACTAGTAGCAATAAATCCTTTGCCGCACAATTCGCAAGACCTTACGATCCGCTTTTCGTGCACCTGTTGAACGTGGCGTGCAAAGTTTGCGGGATGGGCCACTTTAGCCGGACAGAAGGGACACGAATACCCCGCCTCTTTGTGGGTTAGAATATGTGCTTTATAATCGGCCACTACCTTGCCACAAATCTCACACAGCGCTAAGGGTCGCTTGTAATGTTTACGCTTCTTGAGCATGGAAGGTTTCAATGCTCCACCTCCATTGTCGCATGGCGTTTGTTCATTGGGTTTTGCTGAGGCAACAGACACCTTTTCCCAACTTTCTGGTTTGCTACTTCGAGGTCTTCTTTTCCGCTTCCGGAGCTCATCGTCAGTATCATCGGAAAACGGTTCACCCAACTCGACGTTGTTGGCCGAGTACGGTGCTTTGTACTCTTCTTCTTCTGCGACCTTTTCGGATGGGACTGTGGCGTTCAAATCTTGTCCGACTATGGTTGTGGTCTCCTCTTTCGGTTCTGTTTTTATATCTTTATCGGTGAGAGTCTCAACTTTCACTTCCAATGGATCTACATCGGGTATGTTTGCATTGGGTATGATATTAACCGGGGCTGATGCGTTCAAATCCTGTCCAGTTATGTTTGTATCATCCACGAACGGTTCAGTTTTTATTTCTTTATCGATATCGACGAGAATTTCAATTTTCAACTCCAACGGATCTGCGCCGGGTATGTTTGATTCGATTAAGAGTTTGACCGGTTCTTCTTTTGCACTAATGACCAGTTCTTTTTGTGCACTAGCGGGCGGTTCTTTTTGTGCACTAGTGACCGGTTTTTCTTTTGTACTAGCGGGCGGTTCTTTTTGTGCACTAGTGACCGGTTCTTCTTTTGATGATGCCCTAACGCTCAGTTCGCGGAAGGTGGAATCATTGCGCATACATGCGTGCCGGAAGTCGGTAGAACTTTTCACGCTGCCCAAACACTTAAAACATATTCTAAGTTTTAATGCATCCTGTCGGCTCACCTGAAAGGAAGGATTCAGTTGATTCCAATGCTTTCAACAGTACTGTATGGGATAAGAAGATAGCTGCGGTACCGAAACTCCAGTACACCGTCGAACATCAGCGATTGTAAAGGTAAAGCTTAGAGTTTTACCGATAACGATCGTTTGTTCCTTATTGGGGCACAAGCAAAATCGACACAAATGCAACATATCTGGCTGAACGTTTGCCATCGGGAGCAGTCACAGAATATGATTGTAAACAAACTGAACAGGACACGGACGGAGGATGACAGCAAAAGGTGTTACACGCACACAAATGCAACAAGGGCTATTTTGACGTTCGTCTGGCCTTTAAAAACATTTGAACTACAATGCAATTAGAATACAATAGGAATATAGAAGAACCGCTAGTAGTACGATAACGAAGAACGCAAAAGTGGTGGAAATAATCTCGTTAGAATTATACACTGAACATTCGTTGTGATGAGATTGTAATGCTTTGATTAGGTTTAAAATTGTTGAAAATTATTTAAAGCAAATTATAATAAACCGCTGCAGAAAACGGGACCGAATGAAGGTGGGTAAATTTCGAGTTAATTTATTCATAGCAATTTAGAACAAATGTTAAGCTATGCGCTTTGGCGAAGCAAACACCCAATACACTACAATAAGGTTTATTTTTGTTTCCTCGCAATATTGTGTAACCTATTGAAGTGATCCTTCAGTGCGTTTGAATGGGAAAATGTTTTCGAGCACGCTTTGCACTCAAACGTTCCACCCTCGTCCTGATGCGACATCTGTGCGAGAGAACAAAGAAATAAATAAATAACTGAATAAGAAAGCTGACGATTTCCAAGCCTGTTTTGGCAACACTTACCATATGATATTTGTATGTTTTATGGTGAATGAACCCCTTGCCACATATTTCGCACGTTTTGCTTATCGTTTTCAGGTGCACCGTTTGGATGTGTTGTATCATGTTAGTTTTCTGCTTCATTCGCACCGGACAATGCGGGCATGCCTCGGAGATGTCGTCCTCGTGGTTGATCACATGCTTCGGCAAGTGCTTCACGAAGATGCCACAGATGTTGCACAGGTGCAGCTTTCGCTTGCCGCGTTCCCGCTCGTACGGCACGATCAGTGGATTGGATGGCCAGTAGTAGCTGCTCCATTCACCGTTCTCCGGGTCCGACACGCCGTCGTCGTCCGAGATTGACGCTTCACCGGGTGCGATATAGTTGGCAGAGTTGCAATGTTCGTCATCTTTCGCAAAGCGTTCGGAAACGGTTCTGCTGCTGCGATTGGTAGTGCTGGTCCTGCGGCAGCCGTCCACCCTTACGCTGTCGGATTCTGAGTCTAGCAAGTATTCCTCCAGAAAGGAACATTCCCCTTGCACCCTACGGAAGGGATCGTTGATGCTGTACTCCGTCGATCTATCATCGAAATTGTCGAGCTCAGCCATCATATCTGGTTCGTCAAGATCGGACGGTTGGCTTTTCCCGTCCTCTGCTTTGGTTTCGATGGCGTTCGCGCTTGCAACCAGCAAGTCGTGCAGCTGCTGGAACTGTGCATCGTTGCTCAGGCAGCGCGTCCGAAAGTCGGCAGAGATTTTCAGCTGGTTGATGCATTCGAGACAAATTGCGTACTGTAGAATATTCGCATCGAGCTAAACCAAAGAGCCAATCAAGATTAGGTTCATACATGACACGAAGGGCAGCGGTAGCGCTGGACCAAAATCAAGCGCACGATATTCACCTGTATTCCTGTGAACCGTTGCACATCCTCGATTGTGAGTAGAGTGTCGAAGGTTTTTACCAAGGGCAGAAGCAGTTTCTGGTTCTCGCAGAGACAAAACCGACAGACGTACAATATTCCCTGCAAACTGTTCGCCATCCCGAAACAGGTAGTGAGATTGTTTACATGGAACGACAACAATGCGATGCCAGGACAAATGTCAAATCGCACGCAGATCAAAACAAATGAAATCACGCACACAAGTACGTTCGGATACAGGGTGTAGCATAAAGTACTGCTTCGAGAATACTGTCCTTCGTAGATCATTTTGAAAATTCTGAACATTTTCTACATAATGATCCAGTTGGATTTCTTGCACCATTTTGTCGTTGCATGCTGGAGATGTTGAGAGTTGGAGCTCTCGTATAAGGTTTGGAACAGCTCGAATAAGATTTATTGTACAAATTATGAACCAGTTCCTGGGATAGGACAGTTTCTGGAGAAATTTCAAATGGTTGGTAATAGTGTAGGGTTTCATGAATCTCTCGTTTCATGAATCTACTGCGGTGTAAGTTTCGGAAAGGTTGGATTCAGCCTGATGCGCCACCCATCTGCGGGCCCAATTTGTTCGTCCTCCTCCGACACCACCATCTCGCCTGGTGCGATGTAGTTGGCGGAATAACTAAGGTCGATATGATGTTCGGTGCTAGCTCTACGGTCCCTTTGGTAGCAAACTTTGGCGTACGGGCCAGTTCGATTGTCCGGTCCGAGCTGCGGGCTGCTATATTCCGGAGGTGGTCCAAGCTCAAGTTGGACGGCAATTGTACGATAGTTCTTGTGCTCTTTGGGCCATTGCTTGCGATTAGCCTAGATGTGCGAGAACAACAACACCACTACTGTCAATGTTTTATGGTCACCACTACACCAGGACATTATGTTCGAGGGATCCACTGCCAGCGTACACACGACGCCCACGTGGGCCTGCCCATACCCGAATACACAGCCTATAGCACACGATTCTATCTTCACCATTAAATTAAAAGGGATAGAGCTTATACCCCGAACATAACCTTAAGGTACGCATGCTTCTCTCATCATATGAATATGAAAATGAAGAAAAGGACAAGGCAAACGAGACACAGCAAAGTTTCCTCACGGCTACACATGTCCTCTACCCAAGTGCCACAAGTCCAATAAACGACCACTTAACGGGTTCTAAACGGCTCAAGCTATCAACCTAAACGAAATCTCAAAAACTTCGTTTAGCAGACGGTAAACGACTGATGCATTCTAAATAGCAAAGAAAAAGCAGGTAGCGCCATTTGTTAATGGGATAGCAACACAGTGGAGCCATCCATCTATTGAGCAAACCAGAGAAGCTGTGGAGCTTAGGTTTTTTTTCTATGGATATTTGATGTTCCTAAACGACTGGAGCTTAATTTGTGGCGCTTGCGTAGATGCGTTGCCTATGCGTCTCGCTCGGTATCACAGCGGCATACGGCAGGCAAGCATTACACCTTCTGCTACCTGATACCCACACATGCTTACAAGAACAAAACTATTCGGTTCGGGTCGGTAAACGTCGGGTGGACGCTGGAACGCGATGGAGCAGAATGTTCCATGATTTTGTATGAGTCTGGCTGTTTTGGACGGCACTCGTGGACGCTCGCACTGTGGCAAACGATAAGCAATAGGAAAATCTAACTGTTCCAAACAAAATTATTGGATTAATACAAAGGTAATTTACTTATCTAGTTTGATGGTTCTGTATTTCGTACAAAATAATTTAATGATCAAAAGTTCTCAAAGAAGATGATCTGCTGGTGGTAATGCGGCAGTGTTTTCCATCTGATACACTTATTCCGTTTTGCTGTAAGTACTATGGACCCTTCTAATATGCTGCTTCAGTCCGCTGGCATGGGTGAATGTTTTAGCGCAAAGTTCACACTCGTGCGTGTCGATATCGCCATGATGGGAACGCTGTAAGAGAAAACAAACAGATTAGCCCCATAAATTTCTTGCTTTGTCCCGTCTGTACAGTTTCGCCCATCCTGCACTGACCATGTGATAGCTGTACGTTTTGTGATGCACGAAGCCCTTCCCGCAAATGCTGCACGTTTTGCCAATCGTTTTAAAGTGCACCGTTTCAATGTGCTGCACAATGTTGGTTTTCTGCGTCATTTTGATGGGACAGTAGGGGCAGCCGTGCATTACTGCCTGCGTGTGATTTAGCGTATGCCGCTGCAGGTTGATCACGATCGAGCCGCACATATCACACAGTGACTTTTTTCGCTTCATTTTCTGCTTTCTGCGTTCTTTGCTGGTGTGCGTAGCTTTTTTGCCTTGCTGCTTCGGTATGTTCGCTGGAGGTGTTGCATAGTACTCCTCATCGCTTTCCGGGTTCGTTTCGCCAGGTTCGATGTAGTTGGCAGAGTAGCCAACCTCACCATGGGTCGATAACACTCGCATAGCCCTCCCGTAAATCTCTTCCTCGTCGACATATTCGAGTTTGATTTCGAGGTCCGGTTTCAGGGCAACTGCCTGCAGCTCGCAAGCAGTCTCGTCTGGATTTTCCAAATACTCCTCCGCCAAATCGAAGGCGCATGAATCGTCCGTTTTAGTAAGCCGCGTCAACCGTATCTCTTTGTACTGGGAATCGTTGTACATGCAGGTACGGCGAAAGTCGGCCGAACATTTCAGTGCGTCCGTACATTCGAGGCAAACTGCGCAGGAAGCTAGCTCGTCGTCCGTTGCGATCTGTAAGCAAAGAAAAGCCATGTTATGGTGCAACAACGGGATTCTCGCTGTGTGTCACCCGGCCAGACACCTGTAGCCCGGTGCAGTGTTCTACATCGTCAATTGTAAGCGTAGGATTGATTGTCTCCAGCACTGGGATAAGTTTTTCTGCGTCCTCGCACAAACAAAACCGACAAACAGAAACCGTTTGCTGCGGTGCGTTCTCCATCGCAGGCGTGAATACGGCGGCACTGATGGTAAACAAACAATTGCAATGCAAGGAGAAAACGTCAACCGTTTCAAATCGCAGCTGTCATTAATACCGTTACCCAGGTAGCAATAATGTTTGAAAAAAAGAGATTTCTTGAAGGAACGGACATTTTGCCAAAAAATGTGGGTTTATCGAGCGAAAATGCTCATGTTATTTTCATTGTTAGATGCTGCATAGTTAGTGTGAGAGCTCGGAATTGGGCCTACCCGATACCGATTCCGTGTTCGGAATCAATTCCAGAGCTGATTCCTATGCTGAAATCGATTCCGGATCCGATTCTGTAGTCGATTCCGCGACCGATTCTGGAGCTGATTCCGGAGTCGTATCCGGAGCTGAGCCGGCTCCGGAAACTGGTTCCAGACCTACCATTCTAAAAAACATCGGAGCTAGCCAGAATCGATTCCGAAGAAATGTTTATTTTTCCCAGCACTACTGCATAGATCCATTCCCATCCATTTCTGATTCTGACGTTCCTGAGTCTAAACTGAACCGCAATCAAATACAAGTCTCGGACAGATTAAAAAAAAAGATAATTTCAGTTCCGAAATGGGTTTTGAATTAGTTTCTAGGAAAAGGAATGTTTTGGAATCAATTTAAGGCGTTATAAATTTGGTTTCACTGGTAACATCAGTCTGACCGTTATTTATCTCTAAGGAATTTATTTTTACTTTGAAAGGCAAAATAACCATTTATAAAAAGAAATTAATTTTAACTCTAAATGCATCGGACAGTCATCATTTTCATCGAATGCCGGACGTCATCAGAAATATCAATTCGACTCTTTTACAGTTTAAAATGGACAACGTGATTAGTTCATTTTTTACAATTTTCGGTTCTAAACTAAGCAGCACCGGAGTCGATTCGTGTTTCAACAGATAATGTGTTAAAACAAACCAAAACAGGCATTGCTCCAAGTCCATTGAGTAAAGACATTTGTACAGTAAGCCTACAGTAGCCAGGTACAACATTGAGAACATAGCTCCGATCGTATATTTTAAACGAACCTAGTAGATTCTTGCGGAACCTGTGTCGCTACTAGAAAAATGTGGGAAAAAGCGTATGGTTGATTCGCAGAGTATGTTGAATGAACTACATAATTAATTCTTCTTCTTCGATCTTCACAAAAAAAACACAATTTTGAACGCAAAAGCTAACAGAGAAACAACTAAATGAAAGTTTAATTTGAATTTTAGTAGTGTCAATTGGCATTAAAAATATTGGAAAAGCAAACACCTAGGTTTGCGGCAGAATATTTGGCCAGATCGCAATGTCATTCTATTGGCCCTCTAGTTTGACCGCATCTTCATCCTTTGCCGTCTCTTCTGGGTGCATCTTTTTCATGTGCATCGTGAGAAGCGATTTGTATCGGTACGACTTTTTACAAATCCTACAGCCGAAAACAATGCCATAGTGCGTCAGTTCGTGCGTTTTTCTAGCGAATCCACTTTTAAAGCGCTTTGGACACTGGCTACAGGCGTAGGGCTGATCGGTGGAGTGCACTCTTTCGTGCACTTTGAGTTCTTGTCTGGGGGGAAAAAACGCACGATCGTTACTCGTTGCTGTCGAAATTGTCGAAATATGGGTTGGTTCATATACTTACTTCAGTTTAAATTGTTTCCCGCATAAAGCACATTTGAAGTTGTACTCATCGCTATGGAACCGCTTAAAGTGATCCCTTAAGCCTCCTGGGTGATTGAATTCCTTCTCACAAACGTTACATTTGTGCGTATCGCCTATACCGTGGTGGGAACGCTGTAAAATAAAGAAGTAGAAGCATGATGTTTGCAGGCACAAATTATCCGCTCGCTATTTCCATTGCGTCATCGTCATCTAACCAGCCCTTACCATGTGCGATTTGTAGGTATTGTTGTGCGTAAACCCTTTGCCACACAGTTCGCACGTCTTCACTATCTTCTTCAGATGGACCGCTTCGATGTGCCGCAGAAGATTCGAATGATCGACCATTTCCACGGGACAGTGAGGGCACGCTCGTTTCGCGTCCTGTCTGTGGCTCTGTATGTGGCGTGGTAAATTGTTCACCAGCTTGCCGCACGTCCCGCACAGCTGCTTGGCGCGGTTGCCCGTGCGTGTTGGTTTGGTGCCGTGCGGCCGGGAAACAGCTTTCGTTTTCCGCTCGCTCGTCGATGGCGACGGTTGGTCAATGTACTCCTCCTCTTCGCTGAAACTCTCCGCTTTCATTGTCATCACACTATCGACACACTGTTCCCAGCTGGCCGTTTCGGCCTGTTCCCTGCCGTCCGATGCACCGGAATCGAGCCGCTCTTCCTGTTCCTGCCCCTCCTCGGACTGTTCGTAATCGGTGGTTGTCTGTTCGTCGTGTTGCGGCAGGACAAATTCAATCTCAAACGCTTCCGTCTTGGCGATATGCGCGGGACTGTCGTCGACGAACTCGACTTCGCCCGGCTGCTCGGCACTGTGGAGGGAAAACAGCTCCCGGAAGAGGGCGTCATTGCTGATGCACGAGTTCCGAAAATCGGCCGATTTTTTAAGCCTGCTGGTGCACTCGAGACACATCACGTACAGGGCAGAGTGCTCCGTGCTAATCTGGGAAAGCCGGAGAATGGGAAGAAACGCGGGCGTACCGAAATTAGGGACCGATTTGGGAGGTTCGGTTTTGGCGTTCAAACATTACCTCGATACCGGTGAACCGTGCCAAGTCGTCCAGGTCGAGTGAAGAATTTAGCGTTTTCCGCACCGGGATGAGCAGTTTCTCATTCTGGCACAGACAAAATCTGCAAATATTCGATATTTCGGCCGAAGCGCTTTCCATTTTCTAGCCGCAGTGTAGTTTTTGTTGATAAACAACGCCACTGGATGCGAATAGCCAGAGTGACCAGAAATACCGATTTATCTGTACAGGCGGTCCCCGAAATACACGGTACCTCATATACGCGGATTCTGAGATACCCCGTTTTTGGACCCCATTAACCGTGGTATCTCGAGGACCGCATGTACTGACCGAGAAGTAATAAAACCATTTCCCAAATGATTTAATGTAGTGAGGGCGGTGGCAACACTGATCCGATGCGATTTTATCGGACGTTTCTGTAAAACGCTATTTCGTCTCATATTGCGAAAATTTTAATGATTTGAAGGTTTAACCCAAGGACCGTAAAGATATCAGGTCAAGTTATAGGCCCGTTTTGACAGCTAGGGGGAAGAAGAATCGACGAAGAAAACTGACAGTTAGTTTTCCGCGTTTGGCGAACGCTTCAAGTTCTCGAAGGAAAATTTCCATTTTAAATCACGGGCTGTGTTCTAATAAACTAAAATATTCACCCAAATTGATCTCCACCAAATATTGACCATGCAAAACGTAAACAATCCATCAATACATATGCAAGCGGAAACCATCTGTCAAAATCGGAGCCCAGGGGGGGATCGCCAAAAGCGCTATAACTACACCTCATTATACATTCCACCTTGGTTAAACCATCATAAAAAAATAATTTCTTATTGTTCCTACATATCCTGGATAATTATATTGACAGATAAAATCGGATGCAATGATCCGACGGAATCAAAAAGTTTTGATTCCGTCGTACGACGAAATCGGACGTTAGATAACTACCTACAAAATATAAAATTTCTTCCGAAAATTACAGTCTGTTCCCGAGTTATGCGGTTTCTGCGTTCCCGACGACTCCGCGTAAGAGCGTTTCTACATACACCGAGACTGCAGCTGAGAGATGGCTGTGAGAGAATTGACAATCGGTTTCTCACACCGGTGTGTAGAAGCTCTGAAAAGCGCCGAGATGAGACTTTTAAAATGATGTTGAAAAAATCCATTTTAATCGCTAAAATGAAGTCAAAAAAGTTTCTTTTACTTTTTGATAATATTTCTACGATTATTAGATGGCAAAAATGCAAACTGTAATTGATCGATCGCTATAAACTGCCAATTTAATTTTTTCTCAGCTGCATCGTTCTTTGCATGCCGAGGAGAATTCTCTCTGCGAAAATGCTGTCAGTCGCTGTCAGAGCATGCTGTCAGTTATTTTCTCAGCTGCATTCTCGGTGTATGTAGAAACGCTCTAACTCGAATACCCGCGTAAGTCGAATTTCACGTATGTGAGTAAAATACTACCCGATTACCATGACCAAAGTAAATAGAAAATGTTGCCAGATAAAAATCTATTTGGTTTGAATTTGGCCGGCAACAAAGTTGCGCTAGCTGTCAAAAACCATACATTTTGCCAGCAATAATGTTGCGCGTAATAAGAATAGACCGCTGCCTAAGTCGAGAACCGTCGTTACTCCTGAAAAAAAAAGTCGAGAACCGCGTAACTCGGGAACAGACTATACCGTTAAAATTTTGATGCTCCTACCGAAAACCGCCAAAAAATTCTGCCCACACTGTAGTGAATAGAGCTGTCAACCGCTGTTTTGACAACTGCGCATCCCAAGATGTCTCGAGCTTGAGATGGTCTTGGTGGAGTTTTATAGTAATCTCGATAAAAGCGCAGAACAAAAACCGTCTGTTTTGTCCCTTTGGATTGGCGAAGAATATCAATTGAATTGTAATAAAAATATAAGCATTGATTCTCAATAGATGATATGAATGAAGCGCTCATTGTTCATCAAGTTTTTCATTTTCATCACCATATTTAAAAGAATGAGCAGCACACGTGCGCGTTATCCGATTCTCAACCGCTTGCCAATCCTGCTTTACTTTGAGGCCGCCACTAGGCTGTGCGTTTTCTTTATATGGACCTCCAGACTAATCGAGCGCATGAACTGCTTTGAGCACACCGGGCACTGAAACGACTCACCTGCGTCTTGATGGGCACGCTAAAACGAGAAAGAATCGGGCAGAACTTATCTCAAGCACGTGCGCTAAAAACGGCCAATGGCCGGCTGCACCGCCACCACCTACCATGTGATATCGGTACGTTTTAGGATGTACGAAACCCTTGCCGCAGAGGTGGCACGTTTTCTTGACCGTTTTCAGATGCACCGTCTCGATGTGCTGCGTTAAGCCAGTCTTCTGCTTCATCTTCACCGGACAGTGCGGGCAGGCTAGGTGGGCCTCCTCGTGCGTCAGCATGTGGGGTGTAAGGTGCGGCATCAGCAGGCCGCATATATCGCACATATGCAGCTTCCGTATGCCGCGCTGGCGTTCGTAAGCGATCAGCGGATAGTCTGGATTGAGGCGGCAATTCTCCCAATCGACGGACGTGTCGTCCTCCTCGTACGATATTTCCCCCGGTGTGATGTAGTTGGCCGAGTACGCAAAATCGTCCCCCGGCTCGACAGTGGTCCGGTACGCAAACGCGTTCCACGAGACGGTGGGCTGCTGCGGGGGGCAGTAGAGACTGTAATCGATGTTGCGTTTTTTGTAGCGTCGCTTTGGCGCAGGTTCGCAGACGGACTTCTCAACCAAGGGTGCTTGCCAAGCATCGTCACAATCCGTCGTTTCGTATGCAGAGCTGTCTGATAATTCTACCGTTTCAACGGTTTCGAGGGTTTGAACGCTTTCGACGGGTTCAACGATTTTATTGGTATCGATGGGATGGGAGGGGATTTCTATCGGTTCCGTTTGCGGCTCCTTGCCACTTTTATTCACTATTGAGCAAAGGTCTTGGAAGAGAGCATCATTACGTAGACAGGTGTTACGGAAGGCGGCGCAGCTTTTCAATCTATCAATACTCTCCAAACACATGCAGTACATTGATTTGTTGTCCTCATCAATCTGGAAGATGTGCCCGGCAAATGGTTAAAATGATTTGGCAGCGAATGAGTGCAGCTTTGGAAATGCGGGATAGATGCCCCTTACCTGAATGCCCGTGAATCGTACCACGTCCTGGATGGCGAGCGTCAGCATCAGTATATCCTCGATAGCGACTAAACTTTCTTCGTTCTCGCACAGACAAAACCGACAGACTTGCAGCATTTGCTGCTGCTGCTGCGGCACGGCATTTTCCATGGCGAGTCCCGAACGAATGGGTGGGAATTTTGTTTGTAAACCAAAGTCGGCGGGCAGTAATGTCAAACTCAACCAAAACAAGCGATGCTGCTCGCTGTATTGGTGTTGGGGGAATGGGTATTCTTCACCAACACACGTTTAGCATTTTTAACGACCGTTTTTAGCGGTTGCAATAGGTTTTGAAATATCTCTATATACGATTTCTCCCAGTTTTTTTTTCCCGGAACTAGTGATCTATCCAGTAAGTAAATTCTTTGAATTTCATTTTATTTCATTATCCTTATGCAGTGTAATTTGTAGTGAAACGCATGTAAGTTCATTTATCGTACATGCACGCAAGCACGTGTGATTGTACCAGGGATCTTCCTTAACGGCAACTAAACCTGTTGCAGCACAGCCACACTGTCCACAGTGCGCTGTCCAATTATGCTAAATATGCTACGAAATACTGTCGTTCGCATTTTGCTTTCTTTCGGCCATTCTTTCGCTAACCGTAATTGCATCTTTGGCCGGCCCTGTCACTGTCGCTTTGGCAGCGTTTGCGACCGTCCGAAGCGGCATGCCTTTGCAGCTGGTGGTATTTTGGGGTGTCAGCCTGTTGAACCTGTTTTCTATTCGATGAAATTTTCTTATATGCTCCGCCAACCCGATCGAGCGACTGAACACCCTGGAGCACACTCTACATTTGAACGACCTTCCAATTTGTTGGTGTACTTGCTGGCAAAACGAACGAGGAAAACAAAACGGCAATGTATAAAAAAAAAAGTTAAGCAAAACAAATTTGTCTGCAAATCCTTCTACTTACCATGTGGTACTGGTACGTTTTGAGATGTTCGAAGCGTTTGCCGCAGATGTTGCACGTTGTTTTGAACATGTTATCATGTACCATGGCACCGCTGTGTTGCTGCGCGCTGCCTTTAGTCTTCAACTTCTCCGGACGGGGTGGACGAGGGGACGTGGGTTTGCTCTTTTGCTCGAGCCTTTGCGCATTTACCACCGTGCGGCTACACGTGGGACGCTGTTGGCTGTGATGTTGCGTTTGGCGCATATCCTGCCTCTGTGCTGATGGTTTCTCTCGATCGGCCGGTACAACCGTGTTGTTCAAACTGTCGTCCCAATCTATCTCCCCATACTCTTCCTCGGAAGTTAGTATTTCACCCGGCTCGATGTAGTTGCTGCAGTAGGCAGGTTCGTTCTCTATTACCGTCTCTTTTCCTTTGATGACGGGCTGGATGGAAAGCTTTTCTACCGGTGCACTCCGCTGTTCGTTAGATGTCTTAATAACCCGTGGTTTGGTGGTGCCGTCCTCACCAGAAGCATCGAAAACCATCGAGCTGTCCAATGTTCTGGTTGCTTCACGGGGCGCTTCCTCAGCACTAACGGCCAATGCAGCACTTATCTCATTAAAGTAAGCATCATTGCTCAGGCAGGTGTTCCGGAAAATGCTCGACACTTTCAACTTATCCGTACACATCACGCACATCGCGTAGGATGCTTTATGGTTCTCAGTAATCTACAAAACCAGCCAAAAAAAACGGTTTTAGAGTTTGTCTTACTTCGGCAAAGGGATTAGCAAAGTATGCGTCGCTTACCTGAATGCCCGTGAATCGCACTACATCCTCAAGGGTAAGCAGGCACGCTAGTACCTCATCCATGGGAACTAAGCTATCTTCCTCCTGACACAAACAAAATCGACAAACGCTTAGCATCGTTTGCGCACCGGCGGAACGGGCCATTGTGAACCGGCAGCGCCTTTGGGTTTTGTTGGTAAACAAGCCGCGCCATCGACAAATGTCAAACATCAGAGAAGAGCACCCGCTGCGCAGATTCGAGCAGTTTTCTGCGTAGTTTTTTGCGTCGTTTTGTGTCAAAAAATACGCAAAAAACAGCCCGCTGCGCAAAGCGACGGAAGAAATCAAGGCGTTCGGAGAATTTTATCATGCCATCTTTTTCCCTCCAACGGCAAATTTGTCAAGCAGCTCGTCGAGCTGCCCGTCCCTGGCTCCGCCTCATTCCCCTCGCCTGAGCGCGCTGCCGAAGGTTTGGATGTGTTGGTGCGTCAGACGGCCAATCGCTGTCAGCCGTCGTCCGTGCTTTTTCCCTCCATAGCGCTATCTCTTTCTCGCGTGTGGTCAATGCTCGCGAGCTGTTGTGGCGCCTAAAAATGCCGTTAACAAACATTGCGGCGATGAAGTTGCATTTTCACAAATCAAACCAAAAAAGCGCAATGAGTTCAAACGCTGCAATGTAAAAATGACCAAGGAAACGCCAGCTCACGCGCAGAACCCTAATTCGCATTGACACGTTCAGCCCGGCGCTGATTTTCATTAACTTTCCGTTCCACCAGCATCAAGAACGCAAGCTGATTGTGAAACCGGCATACTGGAAAGTCCACTGGTAGTCCCTGGGGCCTGCCATCGAACTGAACGTGCTAAGCATTAAGCATAACACTAAGCTGTTGATTTCGTTTGTTGTGGATTACATAGATATGTTAAGCATCCTGCGCATGGTTGTGAGTGTGCTTGTGTATGCAAAACTGTCGTCAAATGTAATTTCTTCCGGAATGTTATGATCCATCGGTCAAAGAAAGGAAGGTGTTCATGAAAGGCGGAAAGACGAATTGAGGTCACAGGCCCTAAAATTGTAGTCGCCATGGGGGGAGGGGAGGTGCAAATGGTTTTCTCCAGCCACGGAGCCCTAAAGACCATCTTTCCGAGGGCCCTTGTCGCTAATAATCTGTCCACTTGTAGACATACGGCATACTACAGACTAGAGATCTTCGGCGACCGGCTAGTCCACCTATCGTTAGGTCTGTCGCTGGTTCATGGCCGTGTTTTTTTATCGTGGAGGTGCATCCTTCCCCCTGCCTGCAGCGTATGCATCGAGCAGGAGACAGTGTGGCAGTATGCAAGTTGCCCGCTGGATAGGAGCGATCCCGCGGCACCTCATTACTCACATCTGCATGCCCGTCGTGGATTCTAACCGCGTATGAACCGTCCGCCGTAGCAAGGGCTGACTATCCGGCTACGTGGTACTCAAGTCCTGAAAAGACCGACATGATCGCGTAGGCTATTACCCCAACAATAATAATAATAATAATAATAAGAAGAAGAACTTAGCATAACAGTCCACACCCGGAGAAGAGATTGGCTTGTCTTTATTGCTGCCGGACTACCGCTGTGACGCGACAAACGCACGAAATGCCCTCGACCAAAGGACATGAACCTACCGAGCCGAACCCATTCCAAGGCAGTGCCAGTCGAACGGCGTCATGATACCGGCTTGCCCAGCCAACAAGCCACCAGATTCTGGACGGACAGGTGCAGCACCATACGCGCACCGTAATAAACAAATCCAGAATCTTCTTTTGTATGGATTCAATTCAAAATGTTGTTTCCACTTGCGTCCGCTAGCTGAATTAGAAATAAATGTGCAACAAATCACACGCACGTTTGCTTAAATCATATGTCTTTTTAATACCCCCAACAGCAGAGCCGATCGCAAAGATGCCAATGCCAATGGTTGTGTTGTCTCTCAGGTAGCGAGATCAAAAATGCATGGACTTTGTAGCCGCAGCGGATGAAAATGTACGCATCAGAATCAAATAGTTTTGGGGTTTCCACACACACACACACACACATGCACGTACGCGTGCACACACACATGCACGTACGCGCGCACGTACGCGCGCACGCGAGCACGCACTCACGAAAGCGCGCACGCGATAACGCACCTACGAACCCACGCACACGCACGAGCGAGTACGGCTACGTTATCGGTAGAACGGCTGATTCAGCTATCTTGTAGCGCATCCTCATCCAAAGCGCCGGGCGGGGTGGGGGATCGCGGCATGATAGAGTGAACGGTCACTTTCCCCGCGCTTTGTGTGTGTGCGTGTGTGTGTCGAGACCCGAAAACTCGAGACAGATTTCGGTACATAAAAAAAAATATTGCCACTATACATTGCTATATGATGCTTAGAAGGTCGTTGAAGCGTCAAACATGTTCAAATTAAAAAAAAAATTAGATTAGTGTTAGACGTTCTCCTACGCTTGTTTTAAATAGGCTTCTTCACCCTCAATTGGCAGGGGCATCGAATGGTCTCATCAGCAGCGGCACGAAATAAAATAAACCATCAATACACCGATAACACTTTAAATCCCAAAATGAACCAGCTTCTCCTCCCGCATCGTCAAGGTCACACACGAATAAATAAATGCTAACACCCACCAATTACAATACACAACCGCAATGTACATATACACCAACGCATACACACTGATTAGCTGACGGCGAAAGGCACGGGCTGAAGCGCAAGTATAAGGCAAGGCAGGGAGGGGAAGGGAGTTAGAGGAAGAGGAGGAGGAAGGAATGGGCGCCAATATTTTTGAATTTTTCGGCCGTTTTTTTTTTTGCTCCACCGTCTGAAATAGTTCATCCATTCCTTCAACAGATGGCGCTCGTTCCGCACCTAAAAACTGCAATAAATACGGTAGCCATCGTAGTTTCGGCTGAAGTCCAGCGCTGTTTTTTGCGTATTTTTTGACACAAAACGACGCAAAAAACTACGCAGAAAACTGCTCGAATCTGCGCAGCGGGAATATTTTTGAATTTTTCGGCCGTTTTTTTTTTGCTCCACCGTCTGAAATAGTTCATCCATTCCTTCAACAGATGGCGCTCGTTCCGCACCTAAAAACTGCAATAAATACGGTAGCCATCGTAGTTTCGGCTGAAGTCCAGCGCTGTTTTTTTGCGTATTTTTTGACACAAAACGACGCAAAAAACTACGCAGAAAACTGCTCGAATCTGCGCAGCGGGTTTTTGCGTCGTTTTGTGTCAAAAAATACGCAAAAAACAGCGCTGGACTTCAGCCGAAACTACGATGCCCGCTGCGCAGATTCGAGCAGTTTTCTGCGTAGTTTTTTGCGTCGTTTTGTGTCAAAAAATACGCAAAAAACAGCGCTGGACTTCAGCCGAAACTACGATGGCTACCGTATTTATTGCAGTTTTTAGGTGCGGAACGAGCGCCATCTGTTGAAGGAATGGATGAACTATTTCAGACGGTGGAGCAAAAAAAAAACGGCCGAAAAATTCAAAAATATTGGCGCCCATACCTTCCTCCTCCTCTTCCTCTAACTCCCTTCCCCTCCCTGCCTTGCCTTATACTTGCGCTTCAGCCCGTGCCTTTCGCCGTCAGCTAATCAGTGTGTATGCGTTGGTGTATATGTACATTGCGGTTGTGTATTGTAATTGGTGGGTGTTAGCATTTATTTATTCGTGTGTGACCTTGACGATGCGGGAGGAGAAGCTGGTTCATTTTGGGATTTAAAGTGTTATCGGTGTATTGATGGTTTATTTTATTTCGTGCCGCTGCTGATGAGACCATTCGATGCCCCTGCCAATTGAGGGTGAAGAAGCCTATTTAAAACAAGCGTAGGAGAACGTCTAACACTAATCTAATTTTTTTTTAATTTGAACATGTTTGACGCTTCAACGACCTTCTAAGCATCATATAGCAATGTATAGTGGCAATATTTTTTTTTTATGTACCGAAATCTGTCTCGAGTTTTCGGGTCTCGACACACACACGCACACACACAAAGCGCGGGGAAGTGACCGTTCACTCTATCATGCCGCGATCCCCCACCCCGCCCGGCGCTTTGGATGAGGATGCGCTACAAGATAGCTGAATCAGCCGTTCTACCGATAACGTAGCCGTACTCGCTCGTGCGTGTGCGTGGGTTCGTAGGTGCGTTATCGCGTGCGCGCTTTCGTGAGTGCGTGCTCGCGTGCGCGCGTACGTGCGCGCGTACGTGCATGTGTGTGTGCACGCGTACGTGCATGTGTGTGTGTGTGTGTGTGGAAACCCCAAAACTATTTGATTCTGATGCGTACATTTTCATCCGCTGCGGCTACAAAGTCCATGCATTTTTGATCTCGCTACCTGAGAGACAACACAACCATTGGCATTGGCATCTTTGCGATCGGCTCTGCTGTTGGGGGTATTAAAAAGACATATGATTTAAGCAAACGTGCGTGTGATTTGTTGCACATTTATTTCTAATTCAGCTAGCGGACGCAAGTGGAAACAACATTTTGAATTGAATCCATACAAAAGAAGATTCTGGATTTGTTTATTACGGTGCGCGTATGGTGCTGCACCTGTCCGTCCAGAATCTGGTGGCTTGTTGGCTGGGCAAGCCGGTATCATGACGCCGTTCGACTGGCACTGCCTTGGAATGGGTTCGGCTCGGTAGGTTCATGTCCTTTGGTCGAGGGCATTTCGTGCGTTTGTCGCGTCACAGCGGTAGTCCGGCAGCAATAAAGACAAGCCAATCTCTTCTCCGGGTGTGGACTGTTATGCTAAGTTCTTCTTCTTATTATTATTATTATTATTATTGTTGGGGTAATAGCCTACGCGATCATGTCGGTCTTTTCAGGACTTGAGTACCACGTAGCCGGATAGTCAGCCCTTGCTACGGCGGACGGTTCATACGCGGTTAGAATCCACGACGGGCATGCAGATGTGAGTAATGAGGTGCCGCGGGATCGCTCCTATCCAGCGGGCAACTTGCATACTGCCACACTGTCTCCTGCTCGATGCATACGCTGCAGGCAGGGGGAAGGATGCACCTCCACGATAAAAAAACACGGCCATGAACCAGCGACAGACCTAACGATAGGTGGACTAGCCGGTCGCCGAAGATCTCTAGTCTGTAGTATGCCGTATGTCTACAAGTGGACAGATTATTAGCGACAAGGGCCCTCGGAAAGATGGTCTTTAGGGCTCCGTGGCTGGAGAAAACCATTTGCACCTCCCCTCCCCCCATGGCGACTACAATTTTAGGGCCTGTGACCTCAATTCGTCTTTCCGCCTTTCATGAACACCTTCCTTTCTTTGACCGATGGATCATAACATTCCGGAAGAAATTACATTTGACGACAGTTTTGCATACACAAGCACACTCACAACCATGCGCAGGATGCTTAACATATCTATGTAATCCACAACAAACGAAATCAACAGCTTAGTGTTATGCTTAATGCTTAGCACGTTCAGTTCGATGGCAGGCCCCAGGGACTACCAGTGGACTTTCCAGTATGCCGGTTTCACAATCAGCTTGCGTTCTTGATGCTGGTGGAACGGAAAGTTAATGAAAA
Source organism: Anopheles merus (assembly GCF_017562075.2). Classification (NCBI taxonomy): domain Eukaryota; kingdom Metazoa; phylum Arthropoda; class Insecta; order Diptera; family Culicidae; genus Anopheles; species Anopheles merus. The sequence continues at coordinate 22,431,718 of NC_054085.1, forward strand.
TCAGCGCCGGGCTGAACGTGTCAATGCGAATTAGGGTTCTGCGCGTGAGCTGGCGTTTCCTTGGTCATTTTTACATTGCAGCGTTTGAACTCATTGCGCTTTTTTGGTTTGATTTGTGAAAATGCAACTTCATCGCCGCAATGTTTGTTAACGGCATTTTTAGGCGCCACAACAGCTCGCGAGCATTGACCACACGCGAGAAAGAGATAGCGCTATGGAGGGAAAAAGCACGGACGACGGCTGACAGCGATTGGCCGTCTGACGCACCAACACATCCAAACCTTCGGCAGCGCGCTCAGGCGAGGGGAATGAGGCGGAGCCAGGGACGGGCAGCTCGACGAGCTGCTTGACAAATTTGCCGTTGGAGGGAAAAAGATGGCATGATAAAATTCTCCGAACGCCTTGATTTCTTCCGTCGCTTTGCGCAGCGGGCAGCGGGAACACATATACAGTATGTACCCGCGATATGCGCTTTATGCGTTATTGCTACTTTTATACACTCTATCATTTATTTGATACGGTTAGTGTACAAAACTCACATATTTATGGCTTTTAAGCGGATTAAATTTTTTAAAGTTAAATTGTTTAATTTATATGTGATGGGAAAAATGAAGTTTTCGTCAGAATCGATTCTGGCTGGCTCCGATGTTTAGATCTGGAATCGATTCCGGAACCATCTCTGGAATTGGTTCCGGATGCGGCTCCGGCATTGGTTCCGGAATCAGCTCCGGAGTTGGTTCCGGAATCGAAATTGGAGTTGGAACTGGAAACGGAGTCAGTTTCGACATCTCCATAAGAATGTCCAATGATGCTACGTATTGATAGTTGTATCGATGGGTAAATATAATTTTTATTCCGGAATTGGATCGTTCCGACTCCGGAACTTAACGGAGTTGGACTCGGAGCTACTCCGGGCTGTTTTAGCGAAGGGAAGGTGTGGGGAGGGGGGAGAGTGCACGAGAAAAACTCCCGATTCATCGACTCCGAATCCAGAGCAGTCCGGATCAATCCAATAGGTTTTTTTTTAATCTGACGGAAAAGGTCAATATTATTGCAAGACGGAAATATTTTAAACATAAAGAAAATTGTTATACTGAATCGTACATATTCGATGCTTTACTTGAAAGATAACACATTCATCAAAAATTGTCTGTAAAACAAAGAACAGTCATTTTGGGAATCAGCAATTGCTACGACAACCTATACTACTCGCTCGGACTCTGCCGAACTAGTTCAGACTCAAGTCCCATTCGGAGTTATCCTGATTGATCAGGACAGGTCCAGACTGATCCGGAGTCGAATTCGGTTATAACCCAGAATAAAACATGAGTCGGATTCATATTTTGCGTACCGAAGTCAGAGTTCTCGCAAGACTTCGCTCCGGATTACCCATCACTAATAGATAGCCACAAAGAAGGATTTAATCCTGATTCCGTTACCGGAGCAAATTGCAATTCCCAGGTCGATTGGGATTCCGGAGTCGATTCTGACCCCGAAGTCAACTCCGAAATCGGCCACGGAATTGACTCCGGAATCGGCTCCGGAATTTACTCCGGAATCGGAATCGGTTGCGGTATTGATTCCGAACACGAAATTGGAATCGAGTAGGTCCGATTCGGAGCTCCCACTACTACAATGTATACTGCATTGGACAATTCTTGATGCAAATTGTACTGATTTGACATTTGATCTGTATAATTTAGAAAATCGCGTATCTACGAAACCGCGTAACACGGGAACAGACTGTACATTCACGTGTATGTATACGTGCCAGCAGGTTTGAAATTTTGGAGCAATTGCTTTTATTACTTTAAAAGATATATAAATCATTTGGTCTTATCCACCTCTTTAAATTTCAACTGTAATGTCCACTTGATATTCAACATTTTTCTTACAACTACCTACTTTCTTAAATATACCTTATCACGGTATAGAAATCCGATCACGCAATTTTATAGAACGTATCGTAACAGTTGCTTAGCATCTTGGAGAAATCATCACTATCATTTCTGGTCTCGCTAATACTCGCATCGTGGCTCTTCTTCATGTGTGCATTGCGCTGTACCTTGTACTTGTACGACTTATCGCAGAACGTGCAGTCAAACGTGACGCCGCTGTGCGTTAGCTGATGTGCCGCTTTGGCGGTTCGGCTTTTGAACTTCTTGGGACAGTGCAGACAGGAGTACGGTTTTTGCGTTGTATGCACATTAGCGTGCAATTTTAACGATTGGCTGGTAGGAAAGGTAGAAAATAAACATGAATCGCAGTTTGTGCTATTGCTTCCTGGTCCAATGTGTCCGTAGGCCAGTGGGTCCTCTACGCATCGCACCGTTTAGCTTACCTGGTTTTAAAACTCTTGCCGCACGTGGGACAGTCATAGTTGCTGTCGGTCAGATGAAACCGCTTTATGTGGTCCCGCAAGCCGTTGGGATGCCGGAACACATTACCGCACACGTCGCACTTGTACGATTCTCCAATTCCATGCTTAGCGCGCTGTAGTAAAAAAAAAAGCGTGAAACATTAACGTCGTGACAAAAAAAACCCATATGCTCCAACTTACCATGTGCGAGGTGTAGATGTTTTTGTGTGTAAACCCCTGGCCGCACAGTTCGCAGGATTTGACCACCTTCTTCAAGTGCACCGCCTGCACGTGGCGCATCAGGTTGGCCGGGTCCTTCATTCGCGTCGGACAGTGCGGACAAGCATATTTCGTTGCGGTCGTGTGGCAGGCACGGTGCAACGTCAGATTGTTTACCAGCTTGCCACACGTCGGGCAGAGCTGCTTTGGCCGGTTTCTGTGCGCGGGAGCGGCGTTGCTGCCGCCATCCACCGATGCCACGTTCGTCGCTTTTCGTTTCAATTTCGGCCGCTTCAATCGTTTGCCAGTACTAGGTGGAAGGGTTGGGCTTGCGTCAGTATCGTTATCTCGTTCGGCCTCCGGCTTAATTTCGTACGGTGCGATATAATTTTCCGAACAATATCCATCAGCCGATTGGGGCGAATCGCGTGTGAACTCTTCGACGCTGTACTGCCATTCCGGCCCATCCTCAGTTAATTTCGTTTGCTTTTCACACACGATTTCAATTTCCAATTGTTCTACCTTTACGCTCGATGCTGCTGCTGGCAGTGTTGCGTCAGGACGTTCTTCCTCCTGCCCGTATATAACGCTACTACTGTACAGCTGCTCGAAAAGCGCACTATTGGCTAGGCAGTTGTCTCGAAAGGCGACAGATTTTTTTAATTTTTCGGCACAATCCCGACACAGCGCGTATAAGCCATGTTCTTCGTGATGTAGCTGCGAAACGTTGGGACCGTGTGTTAGTTATTTGGAAGTGAAGCAACGCGCCTCATGCTGCCTGTTACCTGGATGCCTGTAAAGCGTTCTACACTCTCTATCGTAAGAGATCCGTCCAGTGAGGTTGCGATTAGATCGAGGCGAGTTTCATTATCGCACAGACAAAACCGACAAATGGGAAACATTGTACTCTCCGGTCCAGTGTCGTCCGTGTTAACACTTGCTGGATGGGTGGATAAACAATGCCAAAAGAGAAAATTTTCATAACAAAACATTGACAGCGAAGCCAGGCACAGGGTGATTGTGAAATCGTTCGTTCGGTTATTTAAATATTAACTGATTTTTGCTTGAGGCGAATGACTACGCTCAAAATCTCTATAAAAATGATTAAAAAGGGAGAGATGATGGGGATAACGTGTGGTAACAGTGAACGCAACAATCAACTACCTTTTCATTATTATTTTCTCTTTCAAGTAGCTTTTGGTTTGCTTTGGTAATCGTAGAGAACTTCTGATTTTACGTATTCGCCTTGGAAATGATTAATTCTCCTACTAATATTCTTCCCGGGGCGAGTACTCTCATCTAAAATCTACGCTTGAGTATCCGTTATTTGCTCCGTCTCTTCGGAGGTCGCTCGCTCTAACGGTGCAGTACTGTCTGATTCGCTATCCGGATGCGTTTTCCTTAGGTGCATCATGAGCTGGGCCTTGTACCGATAGGATTTGTCGCAGTGTCTGCAGCGGAAAACAACGCCCGTATGGGTAATCTCATGAATTGTCCTAGCATAGCGATACTTAAACCGCTTCGGGCATTGTCGGCACACGTACGGTTGCTCCGTCGAGTGGACCGGCTGATGTCTTTTCAGTCTCTCGCTGGAAGTAATCGAAAGATGCAGTGAATATACGGGCTGGTTTTCTCATTGTGAGGTTGCAAAGCTTCGATTCTTACGGAGTTCGAAACACCATGCCACAGGTAGCGCAAGGAAACGTCTCGTTGAGATGAACGCTTCGGAAATGGTTTCGCAGCGCACCTTGATGTCTGAATTTGACGAAACACACACTGCAGTCGTATGTTCTGCCAATGTTATGCTGCGAGCGCTGCAACAACAGTAAGATGAGACAATTAGTTTGTGCTGTGAATGTTAATGTACACGCGAAAGGCTAGCATCACAGGAGACGCTTACCATGTGCGAAACGTAATTATTCTTGTGGGTAAACCCTTTCCCACACAGTTCGCAATACATTATTATCCTCTTCTCGTGCACCTGTTTAACGTGGCGCATCAAATTGCACTTGTTGATCATCTTCACAGGACAGTGCGGACATGCAAAGTTAGCCTGCTTGTTGTGGCTAGCGATATGCCCATCGATATTTGTAATCCAGATGCCACACACGTAGCAGAGCACTTTCTTATGCTTCGGGGCCTTGGGTTTCAAAGATGGGTCACTTTCACTCTTCAGTAGCGTTGGTGTTCGACTGGGTTGCTTGGTGGCGTCTGACCGGGTGGCATAAGAGTCTGCTTTTCTTCGTCGCGGTTTCCCTTTCCGTTTCGTTTCGTCAGTATCAGTATCATCGGAGAAAGGTTCTCCAAGCTCGATATAGTTGGCTGAGTAGGGCGCGTTGTACTCTTCTGCTTCCGCGACCTCTTCGCAGGAGACTGTTCCTTTGGCATCTTGATTGGAAATTATCTGTACGCTTGTGTCTTCGTCGTACAGTTCAGTTTCAACAAGCTCATCGGGGTGCATATCAAATTTCAACTCCAACGGATCGGCATCAGGCAGCACCATTGGATAGTATCTGAGGTTTGCCGGGTCTTTTTTGCCAACAGAGGATGACACAACGCACAGCCGACGGAAGGTGCAATCATTGCGAATACATGCGTATCGGAAGTCGGTAGACTTTTTCAGACTGCCCAAGCATTCAAAACATATCGCGCAACGCAACACATCATCCGGAAGTATCTGCAATGAAAGAATTCAAAGTCATGCACATGGCGAAGTGTTTGTTTATTTATTTTTCCAATTGATATAACTTATTGAACGTATCTGCACGAGGGTCCGGATGGATAAGGAACTTGTTTCAAAGGATATCTAAACCGCGGTCACTAGTGAACCGCTCGGCAATTCCTTAAAAATTGTTTTTTCTTACCGGTATGCCAGTGAATCGTCGTACATCTTCGATCGTTAGGGAAGAGCATATCGTTTTTGCGATCAGAAGCAACTGTTTCTCCTCCTGGCACAAACAAAACCGACAGATAGATGATAATTCTTGTGGAATGATCGCCATTCGGAACCGGAAACAGGATCTGTTGGTAAACAAAGTCGATGGATCGATTGTCAAAATCCGACAAGGTCAACATAGATCAAGATGTATGAGGTTGTGTGATGTGCAATCATGTGTTCTTCTATTCAATTTTCTGTGTGTACATCAAATGTTGGAAAACCAACCAATGCTGGAACAAATATCTAGCAAGCACAGGAACATTAACTGATTCGTGTCCTATCATATCTACGAACTTATCGCTGACCCGGATCTGATCCAGAACGTACCTCGGTCCTGGGGTAGATATGAATGTAGTCGTCCAATTCAAAATAACTTCGTTCCGTCCAGGAACTATTCCGAGACCCTGGTTCTTCCTCGATACGATGACGAACCGATTTGTGGTATAGCAACAATGAAGGAATTCAAGCGAAGCTCATTTAGTGTTGGGTAAATCTGATTCAGATGCATGAATCTGGATGAATCTTTGAAATGATCTCGGTATGAATCTGAATCTCGGTTAGAAAGATTCATGAATCTCGAAAGATTCTTATATCTCGAAAGATTAACGAATCTATAGGGATTCATTAATTTCAAGAGATTCATAAATCTCCCAGGGTTCATAGAGCTTGAGCTTTTTGTTTTAGCTTTTAACAACCTACCTGGTCATGCCAGTCTTTAGAGGCTTTCGAGACTTCTTTGGAAAGTATCACGCAACTGGATAGTTTGTTTTGATACGGAGAGACGGTCTATGCGAGGCTTCAACCCACAACGGATTAGTTTTACGTGGGATTGGACTAATTCAGTATTTTGAAAATCATACATCTCTAAAGATTCATGAATCCCTGGAGATATATGAACTATGAAGGATTTATGAGTCTTATAAATGCATGAACCTTAGGTGATTTGTGAATCCTTGGATAGTCATATTTAGAGACTCATGAATCTTTCATGATCGACTAGAGATTCGCATCACTATTCACTAAAGATCACAATATGAATGAATCTCAACGAAAGATTCATGAAACGCAACTCTAAACTCATTGTACTGAATTCATTAAAATGTTACTTAAAATACATTGTATAGTATTATACAATGATTCCTTTATTAAAACGTACAAAATAATCAGTTACAGTATGAATCTTGCAGGTGCATCTATGTACAATTTCTGGCCCGTCGTCATGACGAATTTCAATTCCACACAACATATTGTTTTTTTTCATTTCACATTTCATTTAACGGAGGGCAACTCTAGGAATCATTCCCGTGATCTTGTTAACGAGTAAAGCAACTGAAAAAAAAAACATGATGAGACCCACCACAATCCCAGCCGTGTCGAGTTGGAGCATCACAGGACCTATGGGGTGACCTGTACCGGTTCTTATTTAAGGTTGAGTTAAAAAAAAAAAACACATCTCTATCAAACGACCTGTTGTAGTTTGCACTCTTCCGCATCAACCCTTTTTCACTCCTTCTGTCCATTTGCATAGAAAATCACACCTCGCATACGCCTCGAACAAATCATTTCGAGCAGGTTTTCCCTATGCTGTGAAACTTTTTTAAATGATCTTCCAAACCACAGGAACGGGCAAATTGTTTCGAGCACACCTGACACTCAAACGATTCCCCAGCGTCCTGATGCATGCGCTGAAATTGCAATGGTAGTTCGACTTTAGTTCGAAAACACGCTTCAACAGAGGGTATGACAAACTTCTGCTTTCCATTCCCTACTATTTCCACTTACCATGTGGTATCGGTAGGTTTTGTGATGGATAAAGCCCTTGCCGCATATTTCACACCGCTTGCCAACCGTTTTCAGGTGCACCGTTTGGATGTGTTGCGCCAGATTGCCCTTCTGCTTCATCCGCACCGGACAGTGCGGGCAGCCGTAGGTGGCTTCCTCCTGGTGGATCAGTATATGGCTCGGTATATGGTTCACGAATATGCCGCACCAGTCGCACAGGTGTAGTTTGCGCTTGCCGCGCATTCGCTCATCTGTAGATATACACCCGGAGGAGGAAAAAAAACAAGCTGTATGGGACTGTCACTGGCCACATCGGCCTACCAAACCTCGTTACCTCGTTTCGATTTTCGGTCCCGCTTTCTAGATTCACTATCTCGCTCGAGCAGCATGTAGTCTACACCGTCATCATCGGACATCGGTTCGCCGAGCTCGATGTAGTTGGCCGAGTAGCGGAAATCGTCCAGCTGGTCCAGCGCCTCCTCACTGTTGCTCACACTCATGCCCTCCGTGCCCTCTAGAATGTACTCCTCCTCTTCGTACCGCACGTCCGCGTCCGGGTCGCTCTTTGGGCTGGACGGTCCGGTCCACTGCTCTATCGTGTAGACGTCCATCGGTTGCTGTTCCTGTACTTCGTACACTTTTTGTTCCTCATCCTCCTCATCGAACTCGCTTTCCAGATACTCAACGGTGTCGTCGTACGTACTCTCGGCACTGGCCGCCAGCACGTTGCTCAGCTCATGGAAAAGCGTATCATTGTTCAGGCAGGTGTTACGGAAGTTGGCCGAAATTTTCAAACTGTTCGTACACTCCAGGCACATCGTGTACGTTACGTAGCCGTCGGTGCTTATCTGCAAAATAAAGCAAATTGATCGGTTTGCTAGCAAGCGTTGCTTCATGGAGGCACCGAGCACTGTCGCGAGGAACACGCACCTTAAGCCCGGAAAACCGCTGTACATCCTCGATCGTTAGCGAAGCGTCCAGCATTTTCACGATTGGAATGAGATACTCTTCGTCCTGGTTTAGACAAAATCGGCAAATGTTCGATATTTCCTGCTTGATGGACGCCATCCCGAGCAACGCAGCAGCGGTTTCAGCACATCGAAGGAATACGTTTTGTTGACAAACAGTGCGATAGCTGCAGCAAATGTCAAATTCGCGCGCACTCTCGCTCGCACATACACACACACCTTTGGTTGGAGAAAAAGGGCGCAACAGTACAGGGTGATTCGCTGCAGCGTTGTTTATTTAGCAAAGAAAGGGCTCAGCTAGTGATGAACAAAATGGGTCTGCAGCCAGATTTGGATTGATGCGAATCCAGCTGCTGTCGGATTCGAATCCGGATCAACTCCGGAGTTATTGGGGAGAGTGCTCTTTTGGGATGTAATAATGTTGAGCCTTGTAGTTGTTGGGTAAATTTCATCATCTTTAGTAAACTATTCATCCTTTTGGTCCTTTGAGTCGTTCGAGTTGATGACTGTCCCGTGGCACCCTTATTTGTGTAGCTATGAATACAGCAATATTAGCTAGGAGCTAGGGTTGCTTGCAAGCTTGCTTTAGTAGTGTATAAATATTTTGCTCTACGAATTAACACACTAGTGAAACGAATTCGATAGTCGCCATTTGAATCCGATCTGAGTAATCCGGATTCAATCGTAGCCAATTGAATCTGTACTCGTTCGGGAGTAGCCTGATTCGAAGCCATATTTATTCCGGAGTCGCATCCGAATTAAGAACGTCGGAGTCGGAGTGGATTCACGAATCCAATCCGGAGCTACCATCACTAGGCTCAGCTACAGGGTTGGTCGGAAAATGGATGTTCGCAACTACGTATCCCGTTTTTTATCAACTCGGTCTGCAAACAGTATTCTGGTCCTGGATTTTTTACCCGTGCGGGAGCATGAAAGAAATGAACTTGGCAGCATTTGCACAATGATTTCTGTATTTCAATTCACGACACCACGCGTTTTTCTTCCAACCTTTTCACTTCTAATAAATATTACCAGGCGCCTTCAGTTTTCGACATACTCGATAACGGTCGATTCCCCTTCCGCCGTACCCTCACCGTGTGGTGGCGTTTCTGCGTCGTTTTCGCCACCTTCGAACGGGTGCTCCTTTTTGATGTGCGCATTGACGAGATACTTGTACCGGTACGTTTTGCCACACAGGGAGCAACCGAACAGGATGCCGCTGTGGGTGAACTCGTGCTTTTTCCTGGAGGTGTCGCTTTTGAATCGCTTCGGGCACTGGCTGCACATAAACGGCTGCTCTTTAGAATGGACTAGCTGGTGACGCTTGAGCATGTCGCTGCAACGTAACGTAAAAACGTAAGCAATCGTTAGTTATGAGCTGCATAAGAAGCTTCCCGTTAACAGCACGTTAACATACAGCATCTTGAATAGTTTGCCACAGATGGGACAGGCGTGCTCCTGCACGCCATGAAACCGTTTCACGTGCTTTCGCAGCACACAGGCGTCCGGGAATGTTCTCGAGCACACCCGGCACTCGTGCAGCTCACCGATCCCGTGCTGTGCGTACTAAAAACATAAAGCAAAGCATTGGGGTTAGAAAAAAAAAGAAAAAAAATGTTTTTTTCCGTCCAAAGGATAACGCCAAACGTACCATGTGCGACCGGTAGGTAGAGTAATGGGTGAACCCAATGTCACAGATTTCGCACGTCTTTATGTTCACCTTCAGGTGGACGGCTTGTACGTGGCGCAGCAGATTCGATGAATTGCTCATCCGTATCGAACAGTGCGGACAGGCGTGGCCCATCTCCTTGCTGTGTGTTGCACGGTGCGTTGCAATGTTTGTCACCACCTTCCCGCACGTTTCGCAGAGTGGCTTCTGACGCTTGCGCTTGGTGCGGCGAAATAGAATGCTCGTCGAGGTGGCAGCGCGAGTATTACTGCCAGCTTGTCCGTTCCGCACTAACACGAGCTTGGCTCGTCTGGTGCGTGAACCAGTCCAGCAGGTAAGATTATCATTCTTACTTAATGCAGCTACGGCTTCCTCCCCATCAGCGGGCGGTTCACCCAGCTCTATGTAGTTGGCAGAGTAGAGCGGATCGTCTTGTTCCGTCGACTGCTGCATCGTTGCTTCGTCTTCATGGCGTTTAGGCGGACTGGTTTCCGAGATAGCTGTGCCGTCATCATAATCAACGGAAGCGATGACCGCTTCCCTGTACTCCATTGTATCATCGTTTGTGGAGCTTGTATTCCGTTTCGTTCGCGTTCGATTTGGCTCATCATCATCATCCTGTTCGAAGTCCGTTTCGTCGTCGGAAGGCGTGAAACCATCGTTTATATGATCAGTGATCTCAAAATCTAATGGATCCTCCAGGACTGGATCATCGTTTTGGACATCATCAGTAGCACCTTGCACGTCGGTGAAACGCGACCTTGAGCAGAGCTGCCGGAACAGGTAGTCGTTGCTGATGCAGTTATTCCGGAATGCCGAAGCCTTTTTAAGCTTGCTCGTGCACTCCAAGCATACCGCCTGCGTCGTTGTTTGATCCGAACATATCTGTAGAAGCACGCAAAGCAATTTTACTTCACTCAATCTCACTTCATCAATGCTTCGCACTATTCAGCCGTGCCGAACTTACTTCAATTCCTGTTAACTGTTGCACATTTTCGATTGAGAGCGACGCGTCCAGGATCTCATCGAGCAGAATGATTCGTTCGTCTTCGTGGGACAAACAAAAACGGCAAACGTTTAGCAACCCCTGCGATGCGATCGCCATACTGCGGGCGAAAACTAGAGAAGGATTGTTGGTAAACAAATTTCCAACGAAACGGATTGTCAAAACGGCGCCCATTTATATCGCACAGGGTGGTTCCGAACGAGTACGGCGACGAGAGAAAAGATTGCTTTTCCAGCACACGCGTGTACTTTTATGGCAATAATGATTTTAATTATATTTTTGGATTTATTTTTTTTCTACGTAACTAAGTGATGTGCTCTTTGGAGCGCACCCACGACTCCGATTCGAATCCGGCCTGCTCCGGCCGATTTTGGACGACTTTGAACGACTCCGGTCGACTCTGGATGACTTCGACTCCAACCGATTGTGGATGACTCTGGACGACTCCAACGACTCTGAATGACTCCAAACGACTCTGGCCGACTCCCAACGACTCCGACGGCTCTGGACAATTCCAAACGACTCGAAATGACTCCGGATGACTCCAACTCCCAACGACTCTGGTCGACTCCGGACAACTACGGACGATTCCGAGAGATTCCGAACGACTCCGGATGATACTGGGTGGACCTACCATCCGAAGTCGACTTCGAAATTATCGGAGTCGGATCGGAGTCGACTCCGGATTGTTTTCATCTTAACTAGTGTAACCAAACACGTTATTTTCACTTGCATTCAAAGCTGTGAAATCGTTTGAAGTGATCTCTCTGCGTGAATTGATTGCTGAACGTTTTGCTGCAATCTTTGCATTCAAATCTTTTCCCAGTGGATTCATGAGTCAGCTAAAATGTAGAGAGGGCGAAAGAAGCTCCGGTTTTTAGATCATAATTTGGACATTATTTGTATGAATCATACATTCCACTACCTACCATATGATATCGATACGTTTTGTGGTGTACGAAGCCCTTCCCGCAGATGCCGCACGTTTTGCCGACCGTTTTAAAGTGCACCGTGTTGATGTGGGCCATGATGTTGCTCTTCTGCTTCATCTTCACTGGACAGTGCGGGCACCCGTACAGCGACTCCTGCCGATGATTTAGCAGATGCCGGCGTACCCCGATCACGAACACGCCGCACACTTCGCAGAGCGTCTTCGGGCGCACACAGAGGCCCGCTTTGTACTTTTTAATGTAGTAGCCCGGGCTCTGATCAACGATCGATGCATCTAGGATTTTCCGCTTCTTTCCCTTGCTCTTGCCCGGTCGGCGAACGTTGGGCTGCACGTTTTCAAGCAGATCGGCGCCACTTCGTGTACTTTCTCTCTGTTTTGCCGATCTTAGCAAGAGGGTATTTGTCCGACTTTCGTCAGTGAGCGAATGGTACGGATCGCCGGGCGTAATATAGTTCGCAGAGTACAACTCTGCATCATCGTCCTGCATTCTGGCGAGCTGATTGGACTGCGCTGTTGTTCATCATAACTGTACCCCTCCAGTGTGAGTTCTTCAAATCCGATTGTATGGTCGCTCAATTGCTCCTTCTCCTGCTTCTCATCATTGTCCGATAATTCTTCACACTCCCAATCTTCATAGTACGCGCGCTCTGCACTGTAAATGAGCGTCATGAACAGCTCCTGGAATTTAATATCGTTTCTTAAGCAGATGCATCGGAATTCTGCAGCCGTTCTGAGCCTGTTTGCACAATCGTGGCAGATGGCGTACGTCGCAAAGTCCTCGTCTGGGTTTATCTGAAAGTGGAACACACAATCTCTTGAGTTCACCCGAGAGCGTATACGATCTCTTCATAGAGCGAGGATTTCTGCTCACCTGTATTCCGGTAAATCGTTCCACATCTGCGTGCGTAAGTGAAGCACTGAAGGTTGCTGTGATCGGACAGAGGCGCTGTTCGTCCTCGCACAGGCAGAACCTGCAGATGGGCACAATTTCTTGCAGTGCATTCGCCATCCCCGATTTCGAATGCTGGTTAGTTGTCAAACAAATATCAGCTGAGATTCAAACGTCAAACATATGTTTTTGTTCACAACAAAACGGTGGAGTTTTTTTTATTCGTCAAAATCTTCACAGGGTGGTTGCGAATTACAAGCCCTCAAGCCGTCATCTTACGACGCGCTACCCTTTGCCAACCGTCAAACAGTCTGCACGCACACAGAACCGGAACATCTTGGGACTGGATGGGCATTTCTCCTTTATGGCATTTTACCATAAAATAATAGTAAAAAAGAACTCGCAGTGAGAAAATATCCCGAGAACATTGTGATACGTTCGCAGAACAAGGATAGAACGGGTGAAACAAGAGCACAACGCCGTCCAAACAAAGTGCGCAGACTGTGTGTGTGTGTTTTGTGGTTTGATAGGAAATATGCCGCCAACGGCTGAACCGCCAACCATGCCCAAGAAAGAAGCATCAGCTGCTGTGCCCAAAAAAAACAAAGCTTCGCTCAATATATTCTATCCACCCTTTGTACCGGAACTTCTTGACTTTTGGTTTCTTGCCTTGGAAGCCACGTTTATTATGAATGGCCACTATTCGGACAGGTACAGGTACAATGCGCTCATCACTTGCCTAGGCAGCCGCGCCAAAATGGTTCGCAAGACGATCCAAATGTGTAGTACGTTAAACTCGAAGAAAAAGTACAAAATCCTCAAAGCTGCCGTACGTGCCTGCTATCCTACGGTAGAAGAACAGACACCCGCCACCACACCTCACCCGCTCACCACCTTGAAGCTTGGCGAACGGAAGCCGTCCGAGCTGCTAGCCGAAATGCGTCTCTTGGGCAAAGGTTGCCCGGATTCATTGCTCGAATACGTTTGGCTTCGTGCACTGCCGGCTTCGATACAATCGGCCGTTAGTGTGCATGTCGATGCCGTAGAGATACCTTCAATCGACGACTTGGCTGCCAAGGCGGACAAGATGTTGGAGAAATTACGCCGCGCGGAGGAACGAGCCAAACAAAACAAAATCACAAAGCAGCAAATGTCAGAAGTTACTGCATTGAAGGATAAAATTATGAAAACAAGCGAAGAGCTTCGACTCCTCTCCGCTTCTACCTCCAAATCGCAGGATTCGAGTAGTACCGTTTCCTGGACCTGCTGGTATCATAGCATCTACGGCAAACAGGCGTACAATTGCGAGGTGCGCAATAAAAACGATTCTACTATTAAGTGCGATTTCTTAGCCAGAAATCCATAATGCAAATTTTAAAATATCTCGCGAAATCTCTAATTGATCTTTTTAAACCAGAATTCCAAACTATAGCCATCGATCATTTGACAATGTATTAAATCTGTTAAAAAACAGAACAAAAATAGCAAGTTACTTAACGCACATTAATCTGGAACATCCGAATTCCCATGTTTAGGCGAAGTCGTAAGGAGTCCCAAAGTGGTCATGGAATAAAATCCTACACCAGCATCGATTTAGGCTCCATCTAGCGATCGAGTGAATCGCTTCAAGATGATTCAAGATGATGATCACACAAAAAAAAAACGTTGTCATGTGGGACTTTTGATACGAAACGGAAGGGTAATCGTTTCCTCCACTATTTTAGTTGTATTTTACATTACATCTAAGCATTATACATAGATATTCGTCATTACACGATGTCCTTCAAATTTAACCGTAAACGTATCGTGAATCATGTTTGTAGAGCGATGTGAACGTTACTGATAAAATAACGTCTAATTTAGCGAAACAAGGAATGGAACATAACTATTCTAAACTATTCTGGAGGTTCAATGAATTCTATGCTGATATAACAAAAAAATCCAATTTCTAAAATGAAACATTATTAAGTAACAAAGCATAAAAAATGTACTCTAGGACCTGTGGAACTAATTACGGCGGGATCGCTTAGTTTGATGTAATGAAGCAGAACAGAAAGGACACTTGGGCCTAGGGCAGTTACTACGGGTCCAATCCGAACCACTAGTTCCATCCGGAGTCGGAGACGTTCGGAATCGTTCAGAGACGCAGTCGTCCGGATTCGCCCGCAGTCCAGTCAACTCCGGCGACTCTGACTTAAACCAATTCCGGAGGACTCCGACGACTTGGATCAACTCCGGATGACTCCGACTCCCAACGACTCCCATCGACATCGGACGACTTCGGGCGATTCCGAGCGACTCCGCATAAAACTGGACGGACCTAGGGATCGGAGTCGGTTCCGGAATTATCGAAGTCGGATCGTAGTTGACTCCGGATGTTTGCCACCTTTAACCATCACTATTTGTGATAATTACTTTTAACTTATCTTGTTCATTTTTGTTTTCCTACGCAGCGAACTGTTTAAATGTTATCTTCGTTTCATTGTTTACTTTTTTGTTCTGTTAAGACTATAGTCAACATTCCCCATGTACTGCGTGCTGCTGCAGTTGTGCACAGTAATTTATTTGTTTTCTCACTAACTGCCAAAAAATTTCCATTTTGTCTAATGTATTCCTTTCTTTCTGTTGTGTCCAAAGTGTAACGTTGATGCCCTGGTGAACCGGTAATAACAGGGGGAAAATATTCTCCAACTACTACCGTACGATGACACAGGATTGGCAAAGGCAACAAAATTGCAGTTCCGCTCTCACCGTTTATTTCTTGTTTTGTGTGTGGATCAATTCACTCATTGCTCAGACCTTCCGTCGGGTGCATTTTACGACGGTGTATATTAAGCAGCGTTTTGTACCGATAGGTTTTGTCGCACAGCGTGCATTTGAACTGGATGCCGCTGTGCGTGCGTAAATGGATGGATCTAGTTTTGGCGCTTTTAAACTGCTTCGGACACCGCGGGCATGCGTACGGCCTTTCCGTGCTGTGAACTAGCTGATGATTTTGAAGTGCTCTCCTGCAAATAAACAACAAAAGAGCGGTAAAAACCGTTTGATAACATTGTGCAGGGTACATCTGTTGTGCGGATGCAAATCTTACCTCATTTTGAACGTTTTGTCACACAACGAGCAGCTGTAACTCTCCATTTCGTGATACCTTCTGATGTGCTCTCTCACGCTGCTCCTGTGGTTGAACTTCTTTCCGCACACTTTGCACTCATGCTGCGTCCCGATGCCGTGGTGTGATAGCTGCAAACATATGGCACGATTGTTGCCTGTGTAGTAATTGTGTAAGGATTTCCCTTGCCCATTCAACATCGCTTTTCAAATTGCGTTCTTACCATATGCGATTCGTAGCCATTTTTGTGCGTAAATCCTTTGCCGCATTGTTTGCACGTCTTCACTATCCTGCGCTCGTGTACCGCCTGCACGTGCCGCATCATGTTGGCCGAGTGCGTCATGCGGACGGGACAGTGCGGACACGCGTACCGGGCCTCCTGCTTGTGGCTGACGATGTGCGACACGATATCGCTCACCATCTTCCCGCACATTTCGCACAGATACCGCTGGCGCCGATACTTCGACAGGTCCAGCAGGTGGTACATTTCGTTCGAAATGTACTCTTGCTCAATTTTTGACTGCGTGTAGGCTCGTTGCGGTTTGCGCATGATGGCGTTGTACATTTCCGCTATGAAGCTGTCGTCGTCGCTGGAGCCCCGCGCGTCATCGTCCAAATCTTCGCCCGGTGCGATGTAGTTAGCCGAGTACAGTTCTTCTTCCACTAGCTCATCCTTCACGCCACGATCGGTCGCTGGTGGGATAGAGGAGCTTGCGAGCACCATCGACTGTGTGGTGGGTTGTTCGCTTGAGAAGCATGAAGATCCTTCTTCTTCTTCTTCTTCTTCTTCTTCTACCTCTACTTCTTCTACTTCTTCTACTTCTTCTACTTCTTCTTCTGACACACTCGTCGCTCGGGAAGAGGATGCCTTCGGAACGACACTTTCCAACTGCCGGTTAACACACGGGTCGGTACTGTGATTAGCCGCTGCAGCATCTACTTCATCCAGTATGTCATCAGCACACATTTGTGGGTAAATTTTACGTAAATAGGCATCGTTCCTTAAGCAAGACCGCCGGAAGACAGCATACTTGTACAATCGGATGGAGCAATCGGCACATATGGCATCGTGAATGTTTTCGTCCGGTTCGATCTACAAAGACAAGCGCGGGCATTAATTTTAACGCCGAAAGGGACGCGGGAGACAAGGCAATCGGCAATCGGCAGGCCTCCTACTTACAACGATGCCCGTGAATCGTTCTATATTGTCGACCGTGATGTGCTCGTCCAGTGCGTTCCTGATCGGGATAAGAAGATCTTCGTCCTGGCTTAAACAAAATCGACAAAAGTTCCACATTTCCTGCACCACTAGCTCCATGGTTGGTTTCTGTTACGGTAGCAGCGAACGGCAGATAAACACCAAACAGCCCAAAACAGCCACAATTCACACTGAAGCGAAACGTTGTTTGTGTTGTTTTGACAGCCTGCCACAGGACCAAAGGCAGCACAGGGTGACTAGTCGCAGTTGTGCGGGGTGTTCAATAAGTTCGAATACAACTTTTCATCGTTGTGTAGTAGTGATGGCCGGGACGACCCAAACCTATCGGGTTGTAGCCATCTGTAAGGGAACGGTCAGAACCTCGCCGCATGCGATTTTCCCGTAAGCTTTTGTATGGGATTTGACGTTAATGACAGCACTTGCGAATCTGCCGCATGCGGCAATGCGGCAAAATCAAAATCAATTAATTTTGCCGCATCGCCGCATGCGATTTTATTTCGATGTCAAAAGTCTAAAGTCATATCATATAATGATTATCTCTATAAAGAAATAACCAAATATCATAATAAAGCCTCGAAAAGCTAGAAAATTGAGGAAACTCTTTTCTTGCCGCATGCGGCGAGGTTCTGACCGTTCCCTAAGCAAACCGGAGTCGTTCGGTTGAACCCGAAAGATACAAGTAGGTTCGATAGGTGCAAGAAAGCATAAGTGACTCCGCCCTGTTGGTGCAATGAATTTGGTTCGGGTCGGGCCAAGGTGGGTTCATTCCACAGTGGCGTGGTTGCAGCGAGTTCGGGTCGACCCGAATTGTTCAGTAGGTGCGAGAAAGCATAAGCGATTCGGACCCGTTGGTCCCGTCGGGTATTGAATCTACCTTGACCCTACCCAACCCGAACTCGCTTCACCAACGGGTCGGAGTTGTTTATGCTTTTTCTCGCACCTACTGAACCGTTCGGGTCGACCCAAACTCGCTGCAACCACGCCACGGTGAAATGGTGAGGTGAACTTACCTTGGCCCGACTCGATCCGAACTCGTTGCACCAACGGGTCGTCAGAGTCGCTTTAGGCCTGGGTCTATGAATATGTTGCGGCAACATTTGTTCAATGGCAACATTTCTGGATTTACTTGCCTCACTTTCTTGCACCTGACCCTCAAAAACACCATCGACAAATTATCCGAATCTCACTTCATTATGTTCTGATAGTACATATTAGAGTTTAGTATTTACGTATCACCGTTCTAGTTCTAGCGATACATAACTTCAATGCGAGATCATACAACAGTACAGAGGGAATGAGAAAGCTCCGCTGTGTGGCTATTCCACCAACAGATGACGCGTCAGTAGCATTTTTTGCTATTTTTAGAATGCATCAGTCGTTTATCGTCTGCTAAACAAAGTCTTTTTAGATGCTGTTTAGGTTGAGAGCTTGAGCCGTTTAGAACCCGTTTAGTGTTCGTTTAGTGGATTTGTGGCACTTGGGTGACTAATTGCAAAACTGCAATTTGTTGTCTGTTGATTTTAACATACTTTTTATTGTTAAACGATTTTAATTACCCACATTGTTGATGCGTCGATCTATACAATTCCTTCATCTACACCACCACCTTCGTCTGCATTTTCCGATTTGATCACTGCCTCCGGGTGGTGTTTTCGCATGTGTATATTGAGCAAGGATTTGTACCGATAGGACTTTCGACAAAGCTCGCAGGAAAACGTGATACCGGTGTGCGTGAGCTGATGCGTATTGCGAGCGTACCCACTCTTGAACCGTTTCGGGCAGTAGCTGCATGCGTACGGCTGATTGTCCGAGTGTACCCTGCCGTGTATGTTCAACGCCCGTCTGTGTTGGAGAAGTAAGAGAGTAGAGCAGTGGAATTTAAAAAAACAATAAAACATACAGATTTCAATTATTAGTTTCGGAACAGTTCGGATAGCAAGAAGAACAAGACCACCTGAACTAATTTCATTTTTTCTTAAATCATACCTGGTCTTAAACCGTTTGCTGCACAGCTTGCACTCGTATTTACTTTCATAGGTGTGCATTCGGCTGATGTGCTCCCTTAAGCTGCCCTTGTGATTGAATATTTTAGGGCAAAGTTTGCACTTGAATTTCTCCCCGATACCGTGTTTGGTGCGCTGAAAATACAAATTGGCTGGCTAAATTCGCATCAGCTGCAGGCATCGGAGCGTGTGCTTACCATGTGCGAGTTGTAGGTGTTGTAATGCGTAAACCCTTGGCCGCATGCATCGCACGTCTTGACGATCGTTTTCATGTGCACCGCATTGATGTGCCGCACGAGATTGGAGCCATCAGTCATTTTCATGGAGCAGTGTGGACAGGCGTACATCGCTTCTTTGGTGTGGCTCAGCAAGTGGCGCTTTAAGTTGGTAACCATCTGGCCACAGAGGTCGCAAAGCTGTTTCGTCAAATATGGCCAATCCAGAACGAAAGATTGTTCTTGTGAATATGCTTTGGGAGTATCAGCCTGCTTCGTTAGCCGTAGCGTCTTGGACCTTTTGCCGGCTTTGTTTGCTTTCGGGCGTATGAGCTTTTTGCTTCTACCGGCACGAACGTTTACGGCCGCCGGTGTCACTAGAACGGTATCACTAGCATCGTGACGATTGTCCAACTCAATCAGCTCTTCATCGCAAGAAATGTACTGCTCAGTGCTGGCAAGAATTAAACCATTATCATCGCAGTTTACATTTTCAATTTCATTGAGAAATTCATGCTCGCATTCGTCGAAATCATCTTCCGATTTGCGGTGAACAATGGCAGGAAGTAGCTTTCGATCCGTTTCGTGCCTAGTCTCGGCTATGAATTGTGAGAACATTTGCTGATAGATTCGATCGTTGCGTACGCAAGACTTCCGAAAGGCAGCTGATTTTCTTAAACCATTTCTACAGTCGGTGCAGATCACGTAAGGTACGTTGTCATCGGCCAGGATCTAAAACATCCAAACTAAGTTGTAACTGAGGATCGTAGAATCTACCGTGCAAAACAAACCTGTATACTGGTAAAACGTTCCACATCCTCAGAGGTAAGCAAAGAATCAAATACATTCTTGGCAGGAACTAGGATGTCCAGCTCTTCGCACAAACAAAGCCGACAAATGTTAGTTATTTCACGTAAAGTGTGCACCATCTCGAACGGAAATGAATTTGTTTAATAACAATGCCCCAGCTGAGATATGTCAAACACGACGACAGGGTGGTTCTTAAATCGCAGCGTGCCATGCTGCCAGTTTATTTTTTATTGTTTGCATTTTCTAATCCGGTCCACCAGATCCGTCCGTGTTTTCGGCAACCAACTCCGGGTGCAGTTTTCGCATATGTATGTTAAGTTGAGCTTTGTATCGATAGGACTTATCACAATGCTGGCAGGAAAATATAATGCCCGTGTGGGTGAGTTGATGCGTATTGCGGCCGAAGCTGCTCTTGAACCGTTTCGGACAGAGGCTGCAAGCATACGGCCGGTTTTCGGAATGTACTCGTCTGTGTATATACAGCGACCTTCTGTGGTAAAAAAAGATAGTTATTAGAAAAAACACAGTATTTTAACATCCCCCATTCTTTCCCTTTCGCTTGAACATACCCACACTTGAACCGTTTACCGCAAACCTTGCATTCAAATTTAGATTCGATACTATGCCGACGTCTGGTATGTTCCTGTATGCTACGCGTACTGTTGAATTCTTTGTAGCATATCTTGCATTTGTATTTTTCCCCAATATTATGCACACCACGCTGAAAACGAAAGATAAAAAAAAAAATTGGAAATGCATTGGTGTGGCACATGTTTTTTTTCCAAAGCCCAAAACAGGCTTACCATATGACCATTGTAGCTGTTATGATGCTTGAATCCTTTACCACACAATTCGCATGTTTTAATGATCAGCTGCATGTGCACGGCTTCGATGTGGCGCGCAAGATTCGAGCTGTCCGTCATCTGTACCGGACAGTGCGGGCAAGGGATTCGTACTTCTTTCGTGTGCGTCAGCTGGTGTCGTTTGTAATTGGTAGTCGTTTGGCCACATATGTCACACAGGTATTCCACATGACGATTCGCATACTTTTTGCGTCGTTTCCTAGTGCGTATTGGTGGGTCCTGCAGGTTGATTGTTTCATCAATTACCATCGGTTCCGGGCGAGGAGACGAGAGTGTTGATTTTAAAGGGGTGGCTTCCGTTTCAATGCTTTCCAAATCTTTTTTATCAGCTCTAACTATCTGCTTGTTCTCAGAAGCAGGCAGTTTCATTCGATGAACTGGATGGGTGGAAACCGTAACATCGATATCATCATCGGTGTGATGAACAATCGTTGAAGGTTGCTTTCGATGCGTTTCGTTCCGAATCTCGACGATCAATTCCGAGAACAATTGGCAATAGAGTCGATCATTGCGTATACAAGACTTCCGAAAGGCAGCTGATTTTCTTAAACTACTTCTACAATCGGTGCAGATCACGTAAGGTACTTTGTCATCGGCCGGGATCTAAAACATACAAACAATGTTGTAACTGAGGATCGCTACGCTACGCGTGCAGAACAAACCTGTACACCGGTGAAGCGTTCCACATCCTCCGTGGTAAGCGAGGAATCGAATACATCCTCGGCAGGAACTAGGATGTCCAGCTCTTCGCACAAACAAAGCCGACAAATGTTAGTTATTTTGCGTAGAGTGTGCACCATCTTGAACGGAAATGAATTTGTTTAACAACAATGCCTCAACTGAGATATGTCAAACAGGACTACAGGGTGGTTCTTGATTAGCAGCGTACCGTGTAGTGATGGGTAAATAACGATTATTTCCGGAGTCGGATCGATGCGTCTACGGCACCCATTCGAATCGCATTCGGAGTTACCTCGGTCTGTATTAACGGGGAGGAGGGGGTTGGGTGCACGAAAAAAAAAAACACCGGACTCGTCGACTCCGAATCTTTATCAGTCCAGATCAGTGCGTATCAGTTCGGTTCAGTTCGGATGAGCCTGGCAGCGACCGAATGAGTCAGATCGAGTACGGGCGAGTAGTTTAGGTTGGCGGTATAAAAACAGTAAGGTTATTTCAATGTTGATTGAATGTAATGGGAAGTATATAGAAAGTACAAGAAAAAACGGTTTTTTTTATCTGACGAAAAAGGTAAATATTATTGCAAGAAAGAAATATTTAAAATAGAAATAACATGGTTAGGCTGGGAATACACGAACCGAGATCGTTGCGGTACCGCAAAATTTGCGCCTTGCCTTTATAACAGTTGTAGAACAGTTGAAGAATAGGTTGCCAAATCTTTCGAGCCTCCAGTCGTGCCTGCTGTTGCGCAGTGATACCCAACTTCGGTATTGTTTGAGATTTACTCTGAAATTTGTTTGAAAATTCATATCGAGAAACGAGTTTTGTATTTTATTTTGCGTAAACTATGTGAAATAAGTAATTTGATTCGCAAATTGATAAAAAATTTCCATCTCGGCACTTTCAATCGTCACCAGACCTCGGATGAGTCCATACACGAACCGCGATTATCTCACCTGTTTGTCAGATTTTATAACAAAATTACAGTACAAGTCACACGCGATTTTCACGGTACCGCGAAAATTACGATTCATTTATTTCCATCCTTATACTGTATCGTATTTGATGTCGTACTTGCAGGTGAATGAACTCATCAGTAGTTTACTGAATGCTAATGGACAGTCATTTTGGGAATTAGCAATTGCAACGTCAACCTGAACTACTCGCCCGGACTCTACCGGATTCGTTCAGACTCATCCGGACTGATCCAGATTGTTCCGACCTGAACGGAATAGTCCGGATTGATCCGGATGGATCCGGACTGATCCGAACTGATCCGGAATCGGAGTTGATCCATGACTCCGCCTAAGATTACCCATCACTAGTACCGTGCTGCCAGTTTTTTTTTGAATTTTAACTCCAACGAATCCGTCCGTGTTTTCGGCAACCGACTCCGGGTGAAGCTTTCGCATATGTATGCTAAGCTGGCATTTATATGGATAGGATTTATCGCAGTGCTGGCAGGAAAATCTAACACCTGTGTGGGTGTGTTGATGGGTATTGCGTGCGAAGCTGCTCTTAAACCGCTTCGGACAGATGCTGCAGGCATACGGCCAGTTTTCGGAATGTACTCGACCGTGGTGTCTTAGATCTCGACTGAAAGAGGAACGAATGATATTATTGCTTTTGCTATTGCTTTCTTCCGCCTTTCAAACCAACCTCGTTTTAAATTGCTTGCTGCAAAACTTGCATTCGTATTTTCTTAGTGAGCTGTGTATCCGGTTGATATGATCTTTTAATGTACTCTTCCCGTTGAATTGTTTAAGGCACATTTTGCATTCAAATTTTTCTCCGATACCGTGCGTGGTGAGCTATGAATGGAGTTTTTTTTATCATACACGCTGAACAAATTTCCCCATTTTAATATGCTAGTAGAGGACTTACAATATGCTGGTTGTAGGTGACCTGATACGTAAATCCTTTCTTGCATATTTCACACGTTTTAACGCTCATTTTCTTATGAACTGACTTAATGTGGCGCACGAGATTGGAGCCATCAGTCAGTTTCGTGGAACAGTGTGGACAAGCGTACATTGCTTTTTTGGTGTGGCTCAACATGTGACGCTTCAAGTTGGTAACCATCTGGCCACATATGTTACACAGACGTTTCGTGAAATACGGCCAATCAAGATGCAATGTACTTTCATGTACTTGTTGTGTACCTGAAACACCATCTTGTTGCGTTGTTAGAGGTGTTGTTGTAGCTTTCGTGGGTTTATTTTGCTTGCTTTTGGTTGACCGAACGGCTTTCGAAGCAGCCGACTTTGGCACACTCAGCTGACTAGAAATGGGAGTGCAGCAAAATTCGTATGATGCACATATGGTAGGTCGGGGACGTAGAGTTGTTGCTTTGTAATCGTCATTTTTTAAATTGAATTTCTGTTCTTTACTGTTCTTTAGCGTGCGCAGCATAGCGTAGGAGAGCCTTTGGAATGTGAAATTTGCTCGAAAACGTTCAAACAACTGAGCGGCTACAGGAAGCATATAACGCTATTTCACAAAAACGAACGGAACTTTGGCTGTACGGTTCCGATGCCTGCTCCGGTTCGAGTCGGTGCAGATCACGTAAGGTACATTGTCATCGGTTGGAATCTAAAGCATCCAAAGGAAGGTGTAATTGAAGATCGTAGACAAACCAACGTGCAAAACAAACCTGTATACTGGTAAAACGTTCCACGTCTTCCGATGTAAGCAAAGAATCAAATACATTCTTGGCAGGAACTAGGATGTCCAGCTCTTCGCACAAACAAAGCCGACAAATTTTAGTTTTTTGCGTAGAGTGTGCACCATCTCGAACGGAAATAAATTTGTTTAACAACAATGCCCCAGCTGAGATATGTCAAACACGACGACAGGGTGGTTCTTAAGACGCAGCGTGCCATGCTGCCGGTTTATTTTTTTTTATTGTTTGCATTTTCGAATCCATTTCAACGGTCGATGGATTTGGCGGGAAAGAGGCGGCCATAGCGGATCAGCATGGTTTTAATTTCATCATTTAATTATTTAAATCAGGAACAAAATCCTCTTAAATGCGCAATTACAGTTCGATTTGAATTTGAATTTGAATGTAAAAGACTAACAATAATGAAAATGATTCAACAATTCTCAGGATGTACTTTTTTGACGTGCTGGCTAAGCAGTGACTTGTAGCGATACGATTTATCGCAGACCGAGCATGGGAAAATGTTCCCACTGTGTGCTAGTTCGTGTGTAGATCGTGCAAATTGACTTTTAAATCGTTTCGAACAGATCCCGCACGCGTAGGGCCGGCTCGACGAGTGTACCGTTCCATGGTGCTGAAGTGTTTGTCTGTTTGTAAAAGTAAACAGATTAGCGGGATTTAAAGAAAGCAAACGTAGGTGCCTACCGACCTGCTCTTAAACAGCTTGCCACAAACCGTACAGCCAAAGTTCCGTTCGTTTTTGTGAAATAGCGTTATATGCTTCCTGTAGCCGCTCAGTTGTTTGAACGTTTTCGAGCAAATTTCACATTCCAAAGGCTCTCCTACGCTATGCTGCGCACGCTAAAGAACAGTAAAGAACAGAAATTCAATTTAAAAAATGACGATTACAAAGCAACAACTCTACGTCCCCGACCTACCATATGTGCATCATACGAATTTTTACTCGTAAATCCCCGGTCACACGGTGTGCAGAACATGATTACTTTTTTCTGATGCACCGCTCGTATGTGACGCATTAGGTTGGAATGGTCCGTAAGCGCCTGGGAGCAATGGGGACAACTGTAGGTATTGTTCTTGGTGTGGCTATTAAGATGTCGTGCTAAGTAGGTGACTGTTTTGCCGCATAACACACACAGCTGTTTCTGTTTTGCTCGCTTACGGCCCGGTTTTTGGGGAGCTTCTTCCGGCTCATTGGTGTTTTCCAGTTTGCAAGCTGCAACCGATTCTGGATTGGGACTTTCGTTTTGTTCTGGTTCAAATTCCGGGCACGACTGTTCGAAGGATGATTGATCACCGTCCTCTACATCAAGCGGTGTGGTTTCTGTAGCTGGATTAATAAATTCAATCGGTTCTGAATCCCACACCATTGTTTTGGCGCTATAGTTGGTCTCTTCGGTGTGATCGTTGATAGATTTGGCTTTTGAGAAAAACAATTGCCTAAACAGTATGTCATTGTTGAGGCATGCGTCACGGTATTCAACCGAACGCTGTAGGCTAGCTTTACAGTGCAAACAAATCGCGTACGCTAGTGTCCCTGCTGGGTCAATCTGTAGAACCATCGGAAAGGCAAAACAATTACTCGAAACATCATGTGCAGGCTAGAGGCTAAATCATACCTGAATGCCGGTGAACATTTCTATGAGTTCCTTAGTAAGGGAGGAATTCATAACGTCCGATGCGGGAATTGTATCATCTTCGCCCAAACAAAGCCGACAAATGTTGGAAATACAAAGCACTATATTCACCATGATGCAGTAAAAGGGAATAATACAGCAAGGACAGCACAGCGCAACAGTTCACTAAAATATCTCCCGCATCTAGGTAAATTATTTGTAAACAACCACCAACAGCTGTGAAGAAACGTCACTACAAGCTTGCTGTGACAGCTAATTATTTACAGGGTGGTTAGTAAAAATTCAAATTTTCTTTCGTTTATTTCAAAACCTTTCACAAAAGATCTACGTTGTTTCTGCTCTCAAGAGGCTTCGGAATGATGTTTCTTTACATGTGCATTAAGCAGAGATTTGTACTGATAGGATTTAGCACATAACGAGCACGGAAACACGACCCCGACATGGGTCAGCTCGTGTGTCCTTCTGGCACTTAAACTTTTGAATTGCTTCGGGCACATCGCGCAACTGTACGGCCGATCAGTGGAATGCACACTTTCGTGTAGCTTCAACGCTTGCCTGTGAAATGCAACAGAAGTTTCGTTAAGCTGTTACATATATTGCACTAGAAAACGGTGCAGCAGCCAGAACTTACTTATCCTTGAACGGTTTACCACAGATCGCGCATGGAAAGTTCCGTTCGTTAGTGTGTGTGGAGGAAATGTGCTTTTTGTAGCCGCTAGGTTGTCTGAACGTTTTCGAGCATATTTCACACTTGTACGGTTCACCCATGCCGTGGCGTGATCGCTAGCGAATTAGAAAGGCAAGAATATATTCAAACGTGTTCAAAGAGGTAATAGTTCAGACAGAGTGTGCTTCTTACCATGTGCGCATTGTACGAGTTGATGTGAGCAAAACCCCTCCCGCACGGTTCGCAGGATTTTACAATTTTCTTCAAGTGTACCGCTTGTATATGGCGTGCGAGATTCGACTGATTTCTCATTTGTGTGGGACAGTGTGGACAAGCGTACAGTGTTGGCTCGTTCGTATGAATACGAACGTGGTATGACAGATTGCGCACCAGTTTGCCACACGTGACGCATAGCTGTTTTTTGAATTTGGTCGTGCCAGTTCCTTCGTTTTGTATTTACTTGACACAACTGCTGTGGTTGTTGTGCACGGTGTAAGGCTTTCTGACTGCCTTTCATTTTTGTTTCTCTTTTCGTTAGCCTCGTCGCTAATAAGAGTTTCGTCGGATTGTTCCTCGAGTCCTTCCAAATCATTTAAAGACACTTCGGTTAGATCTTGGCTCAAACCGTTGCGCTCCTTACATGCATCCTTTAGGCACATAATTTCAATCTCAATCGAGCCGGTATCCTTTTGCTTCGACCTTGCCTCGGTTTCATCATTACTGTTGCCCGATTCCAATTCTCTAAACAGTACATCATTACTAACGCAAGTGTGGCGGAATTGGACCGATTGATTCAGGATGTCTCTACAGTTCCCACACACTACATACGGTACGGGGTTTGCCGTTTCAAGCTATAAAACGAACAATATATGTTTTGTTAATCATTAGAACAAAAGAAACCGGATCATACTGACCTCTATCCCAGTAAACAGTCCAATGAGCTCGACGGTAAGTGAAGAGGAAAGAATCTCACTGATGGTAACGAATTGTTCGTGATCTTTACTCAAACAAAACCGACAAACGGTCGAAAATTTGCGTAAATCATCCATACTAATTTCATAATTCACTGGCAGAGGCGTTAGCAAAAATAAGGTAAACAATCACAATGTCAATGAGCTGCCGAAGTAGTTAGACGAGCCCCGTTGTTTACATTCCGATCGACGAAGAGAGTCGATAAAAGTCGATGAAATGAACATTTACGGGGTAAATAATGTTCCGAAAACGTATACAATTTAGAATAAAGTTTGGTGATTTGGCCTCTAAATAAAATATTTTATAAGCTACATGTGACTTAAAGTAGATTTTTGTAACACTTTAAAAAAATTTAATTCGATTAACCAAGAATTCAATTAGTACAACTTATGGTCCAAACATATCAATTTTGTTAAATCCAGATTTTACGACCTTAAAGGTAAAATGGTAGATTCTTGAGCATGTAGTTCCAAGACGTTTTAATTGACTTATTTACGTTACGTTAAAGTTAAAATGCTTCTATTAGAATATCTAAAGAACAAGAACAGTTTCAATGAAATTTGGAAAAAAAACCTAATTAACCAACATTATTTAAATGACAGATGTTTTCAATTTGCTTATTAAACAGTTAGTTATCATGCGTAGGACTGACTGTTCTGCTATGGACAAGTCACTGAAAGCCAAGCCCACTAGTGATACAGGTAGCCCTTGACCGACATCGATTGTTGTGCCAGAGAAGAGAAGAGAGTCATCATGTAGAGTGTATCACAAAAAACTGGTGATTAACCTGGTATTACGACACTTGATGAGTCATACTGAGCGGCCAGCACTGCAGCAATCGCTATTCATTCATTGCTTTTGAGCTTTACCAATTTATCCAAATCAAGGACACTCTAAGTTATGTTTTTGTATTTCTAGCAGGGTTCTTATTTAGGGTTTCGGAAAGCAATGCAAAGCGTGATACGAATGATTGAAATAAAAAGTAAAATAGATGTATTTTGAGTATTGATGTCAACAACAGATCGGTCGCTTATTTAAAAAAAAAGATGGAATGTCATGAGTAATAATACATTTCAAGAACCTAGCACATAAATGGATGGATATCACGATCACTATTGATTATACCATTTGTGAAATTTGAGATAAGTACAACTTCCAAAATACAAGCGAAAATATCACGGTGCCACTGGAAAAGCTCACCCAACGATGGCTGGCATTGAGTCGGTTGGCTGCGTTGCAGAGATCGCCTTGGCAAAAGCACATGTACACCTTTTTGTAGTTATAGACGGTGTACGCACAACGATCCTCAGAGTCCGAAGGGCCACGCTGGACGCACATTCGCTGGGTAGCCATATCATAATCTGTTAGAAAGTGTAAAGCAAGTTAGGTGTTATCGGATCGGATCAGATCGGGTTTCTTAATTATTGATCAATATTATAATTAATTTCGTTTTAAACATACCATCTTCGCGGAAGGAGCCCATCCCTTCGATTACTTTGCCGCACCAGCCAGACGCACACGGCACTGCCGATACGCCACGTTCGTTTTCGCTCTGTGTAGCATTGAACAGGAACGGATCTTTACAGCTGCCAAGCTCGCTCCGGGATCGACATTGGTAACATCGTTTCAGCAGGGCTAGGGAAAGTAATAAAGAAAAAAACGACGATTCTTGAATTGTGTTTTTTTTGGTTGGTTCTAAAATCTACATCGCAGGGATCGTAATGCTTCAGCAAACGTTTCTCGTTGCACGGGACATTCTGAAAGTGATCACAAGCCACAGTGACCTTCAGGCATTGTTCAAGGAAGTGGGCTTGCCGTAAGCGTTACATTCACCATCGGATATTGGCCTGTCACAAACAAGTTCTCGTTACTATGAAATCATTGTTTTTATAGGCACGACGTAACAATTTCTAGGATATGCAATATTTGGACACCTTTTTTATGATTTATGTTTAATATTTTCCATATTTTCTTCTATTTTAAACGGAATACACAAAATATGTACAATATACATAAAAATAACATGATTTATCAAAGAGCTTGTTACGTTTTTGATTAAAATTTTTAGTATAAAGCCTTTCTCATAAAGTAAAGTTTTTCGTATAACGAGTATAACTGAACTCGTAGAAAGAGGATCCACTGTTATTGGCTGAATGACATCCTAGTCCAGCGAAACACACAGGCGTGCTCACTCTGCCAGATAGGATTTTTTATGTGCCAGAGCGAGAAAGCTTATATATTTTGTTTGATAGAATAGAAACTTAGTTGATTGGAAGATTTGCAGACCCGGAAAGGATCTTTGTTATTTCGTTGAATTAACTCACCGTTTGTAATTGCAATCTCCGTTGATAGCAAAAGCAATGTAATCGATGCAAACCAAGCGTGAAACGATCCATTCCTATGAAACATCACGCAATACGTGTCACCGTCCTAATTGATTGAACTATGTTTTGCGTATTGATGACTCGTTTGCAATGCTGGAAATCGGATGACTAAAGTGAGCGCGGGAGTTTGATAAGCTTCCGGAGCTTTGTAAGCAAGCGCGAAACGTTTTATTATTGTTTATTCACTGCTAAAGTTTCTTTGAGCCCTCTGAGCATGCGCAAGCCTTCCGGAGTGGTCTGGTGAAATTTATTGCAAAACCAATGTAAACATTAAAATGTCAAACAGCTGCAGCAGCAGTTAGACGAGGTGCATTACTCGCGTCTCAAATAGACATCGAAAATCGATGTACGCAATGGCTAAGGTAGTGAATAGAGCTAACGTAAAATCTTAATGAAATTTAGTTTGTTATAGGCTAACTGGAAGTACCGTATTACACGGGATAATTCTGCATATGATGTGCCTTTTTTTTTAAAGTACTCCTTGAGTTGAAAGATTTTTTTTGGGAGTCAATAGTATTTGAACGAAATGTAAGTCGCGTCTTCAGGACGAAATAAAGCAATAATTGTAGTAAAACAAAAAATACTTCTTAAATGCAAATATTTTAGGAGCAATTATGTATTAGATCCGTGTCATTGCTTTTTCGCATGCGATTTTATCGGAAGGCCTGTCAAATTTTGGTATGAAATTCTCGTACAAATTTTTGACAGTTATGTGAAGTTATATCCATAAAAAAACTGAGTACAATAAATAATTGTTAAAAATATAAATATAAAATTAAATATAAATAAAAATCTAAAACTCCGTAATGTCATTATAATAGTTTCCTAATTATTACAAATTGACTGTGGTAGGTTACAGAGAAATGTACAATTTGAATTAAGTTTGATTGTGATATTAAAACATTAGAAATTCAATTCAAATACTTTTAGTTTAGTGCGCATTGTAGCTTGTTGGCCTAAAACTAATTTTTTTTTACGAGTAAAAGTGAACGTATTCACAAACGTGTTCCAGAAGGAAAATCCATGTTTTAAATAAAGCCACCTGGACGTTGCGAAGTTTTTAAATTTTGTCGATGAAAACCGACATCGCGCCCGTCGAAGTGTCCTACCCCCGTACCATACGCCACCGGGCGAAATGTCAGCGCGCTGTCAATTG
The DNA here is from genome assembly GCF_017562075.2 of Anopheles merus. Lineage (NCBI taxonomy): Eukaryota > Metazoa > Arthropoda > Insecta > Diptera > Culicidae > Anopheles > Anopheles merus. The sequence goes on from NC_054085.1 coordinate 22,462,893, forward strand.
ACGGCGTTTTTTTTCTACCCCATTGTTGCAGTGCAGCTAAAACTATCGCGTTTCGACGACCCGCAAGCAATTGGTAGGGCATTTGCGTGGTGTTTTTTGCAAGGTTTCTGGTTAGATTCATCATCAATCCATCCGTCTGCGTTGCGTATCGTGCGGCTCGACAGAAAGGAATCAGAAAAAGCACGGAATCAGAGCCTGTATCGTAACGCCCCGTTTGGAAGAGAGGAACGATGTACACCGCGCAAAGCTGAAGTGGGAAAGTGGAAAACAAAAAAAGCAATAAAAAAGAACCTGGCACCATTAAGCGTTGGGCTAAGAATGGCGATTGATGGTCGGCACTAGGAAGCAATGTACTGTAATCATTTGTTAGCAACATGTAAGTAAAAGTGGTTCCGCTGTTTGTGTTCCGTGTGTTCATATATTTTGGCATTATTTGTTGTTTGTTGGTTTTTGCCTTTGCTTGTAGCATTCGAAACGAAACAAATCTATGACCCTCGATGTATCCAGCCCGATCCGACTGAGTGTGACATTGAACGCGGAAAACCCAAAAAGGTCACAATTGCAGGCGGTTGCCATTGAATTTCCTCCGGGAGGCAGGGCCACCAAATTAATTGCACAACGAACCGGTTTGTCACGCGAGGGTTCGGAGCTACAGTGCCGAAAAACGACGAACCGAACGAAATTATCCTGCCGTAAGCATTTCCGGAGAACGGTCCGGCACGGTGGTTACCACAGAGGTTTTTCTTTTCGTGAAACCCGTACCAAAACGCACACGCACCCAAAGCAAGGCATCTTAAAGGATTGAGGGACGCAACAGCTGCTTCAAGCTGAGGCACGCATAAAGGTAAGAGGCAAGCTTGAGATCTAGTCACCTGTGCGGTGATTGTGTTCTCACTCTATCAAGTGTACTCGTCGTCTTTCGGCTGTGGTGCAAGTACTGATGAGTTTTCATCCCCTTTTTGCTCTACTCCATTGTTCGGTCCGGGCGCGCGCTAGGCAATGCCATCGGCGGTTAGTGGCGGCGGAGGTCACGGCGGCGGTGGTGGTGGTGGTGGAGGTGGCAGTGGCGGTGGCGGCAATATGAATCCGCAGACGAACGAGGAGTGCGGCATACGGGACGTGTGGCGCCACAACCTGGACGAGGAGTTTCGCACCATACGGCTGATCGTGCAGAAGTACCATTACGTCGCGATGGACACGGAGTTTCCGGGTGTGGTCGCGCGGCCCGTCGGTGAGTTCCGGTCATCGGCCGACTACCAGTACCAGAGCCTGCGATGCAACGTGGACCTGCTGCGCATCATCCAGCTCGGGCTGACGTTCATGGACGATGACGGGCGCACGCCGGCCGGCTTCTCCACCTGGCAGTTCAACTTCAAGTTCAACCTGAGCGAGGACATGTACGCGCAGGACTCGATCGATCTGCTGCTCAACTCGGGCATCCAGTTCAAGAAGCACGAGGAGGACGGCATCGACCCGCAGGACTTTGCCGAGCTGCTGATGACGTCCGGCATCGTGCTGATGGACAACATCAAGTGGCTCAGCTTCCACTCCGGCTACGACTTTGCCTACCTGCTGAAGCTGCTCACCGACCAGAACCTGCCGGCGGAGGAGGGCGACTTTTTCGAGCTGCTGCGGATCTACTTCCCGACCATCTACGATGTGAAGTATCTGATGAAGTCGTGCAAAAATCTCAAGGGCGGCCTGCAGGAGGTGGCCGACCAGCTGGAGCTGCGACGGGTCGGCCCCCAGCACCAGGCCGGCTCGGACTCGCTGCTCACCGGGATGGCGTTCTTCAAGATGCGAGAGGTACATAGCAGCGGTTGCTTTGCAATCGTCACCGACCACAGCGCCGGTGACGCGAAACACGGTGACAGCCCGAACCGTAGCCGCAACAGTAGCGGCATCGGTAGCTTTGAGTGCACCTGTGCCGATCGGTACGAGCGTTGCCTGCGCCAGTCGCTGCATCACATCGATACGCGGCTGAAGTGCCACCGCAAGCCGGAAGACTAGAAGTGGTGGTGGTGGTGGTGGTGGTGGGTGATGAGGGCAGATAGGAGATGGGAGGACGAACAAAGCGGGCACACATGCCCAGCCAAGCGGATAACTTGCCTTCGCATACGCTACAACCGATCACGGTATTTTACAGCGGTTTTGCGCGACATGTGGCTGTGTACGGGCCGGAGGCGAACTGTGGCGCGTGTAGGCCAATTTAGACAGTGCAATAGTGTACAGTTGGTTGCAGAGTGGCAATTGGTTTAGCTCGGTGAAGCTCCCATGTGAAGAGTAGACTAAACAGGGGTTTCCAGGGGTTCTCATAGTTGTGGGACACTTTTTTGTTTCTTTCTTATGGGAAGTTAATTTCATATGATGGAAATTGGACTCTATGGTACCTTTTTCGAATAGGCTCCTTGGATTTGTTCCTATTGGATTTGTCCAACAAGAGTGCTATAGAGTCCAATTCCCATTATATGAAGTTCATTTCACATAGAAAGAGTAAATAAAGTGCCCCACAGCTAGAACTCCTGAAAACCCCTGTAATTCACAGCGCCACACAGTTTCTTAACTCGCACTCGACGCCGCTCCGTCCCTTACTCACCGCGTGATGTGAGCAAGGGTCAGTCGGCAATATGATAACTGAGACAGGTTCTCCGTATTGATGCGTTGTGGTGTTTTGGGTTTAAATCTTGAGTTCCTTACTCCTAGCCGCAAGAAGAGATAGAGAGAGAGAGACACAGGATCGTGTGGATGAAACGTGTAGGAAATGGAATGTTGTTGAATTTATCGAACTTTGGAATAGAATTTATATTTGAATCGGCTGCCAGCACAGCTGCAAGCAATGCAATTCGCGTGTTATTTTCCTACCCTGAGGCTCTCATCCACAACCAGCATATAGTAGGGATTAACCGGTGGGGCATCCAAGGGGCAGGCGGGCAGAAAACCTCACACCTCATGGTAGTAGCACTTTATTCACTCTTTGTCTCTTTTTTTCTTTCTTTCTCTCTTTCCCCGCCGGACCGATGGTTTGGCGCGAAAACCACACCGGACGCGTAGATGTTCTTTGAGGACAATATTGACAATGCCAAGTACTGTGGGCATCTGTACGGGCTCGGAACATCTTTCGTCGCGAACGGCAACAATTCGGCACCGGGCGGTGGTGGAAGCGGCGGCGGTGGTGGTGCCGGCAGCGGCGGCAACAGCGGTACGGGTGGATCGGGCGGTACCGGCGGTGGTGCTTCCTCCGGCACGGGCGGCAACAGCGGCAACAGCAACACGACCGGAGGCAACAGCGCAAACAACAACAGCAATAGTACGCAATTAAGCTATTAATTCCTCTCTTCCCTCCTTCCCGCACTCGATACTCCAGATCACTCTTACTCTATCCCTCTCTCTTTCTCTCTCTTTCGAACTCTATCTATCTCTTCTATCTTTTCCCCCGTTTGACCGTTTTTGAGCTAGCTTGAGCCATTGGTTTGCGTTAAAACAGACACTTCTTCTCGTTGGTTTTGTGAACATGCGGTTTAGATCGTACTATTTCTTGCAGGTAAACCGGAGCGGTAGAGCCAGCCAGGAGAGGGATATGGAACCGTGTCTAGGAGGCGCACAATCCCATAACCCACAGCACAGCACGCCCGTGATTGAGGAGCAGTCTTTATGTTTTTCGCGGACTCGATCACCGCTGGATTCGAACAACGTGTGCCGGTCATCAGCCATCCCTTGTTGCGTCGTGGTCGTGCGCGAATTGTTAAAAAATCCTTCCCTGCCCACACACACACACACATACACCGCTTGGGAGTGCTTGTTGCTGCAGACGAACCGATTACGATAAGACATACAAAGTTTACGACCTTGACCCTTTGCAAAGTGATTAAGTGTAGAAAATGCGAAAAATTCAGCAGGTGTAATAATAATAATAAAAAAAAAACACACACACAGTTGTCAACAACCGTTACGAAGTCATTTTAGAATTGAAATGGGTGCTAAAGCGTGGTTTATGGGGTCTTGATCCTTTGTCTCGGGTAAAATATTACCGGCTTCGATGGACTCGACAGATGGGTTGAAGCCGCTCGTGCTATATCGAATGACTGGTTGCTCCGTTCAGTGTCTGTAGTAGTGATGGGTAAAGTTGGGAACAATCCGAAGTCGACTCCGATACTATTCCGATAACTTCCAAACCGACTCCGGAAGGTAGGTCCAGAATTATCTGGAATCGTTCGGAATCGTCCGGAGTCGTTAGGAGTCGTTCGGAGTCCGAGTCCGAAGTCGACTGGAGGCACCTGGAGTCGTTCGGAGTCGGCCGGAGTCGTTAGGAGTCTGAATCCCCCGAGTCGTCGGGAGTCATCGGAGTCGTTAGGAGTTTTAATCCCCTGAGTCGTCGGGAGTCATCGGAGTCGTCCGAAATCGCCCGGAATCGTTTGGAGTCGTTTGCAGTCGTTCGAAGTCGTCCGGAATCGACTGGAATCACAGTCATTCGGAGTCGTCCAGAGTCGATCGGTATCGGAGTAGATCGGAGTCAACACGAGCCGTCCGATGCAATGTGCTTGTGATCAGGCATTTCATTTCGTTGTGTTTTTCGACTTTCACTTTGCACGAGCACTTCGTATACAGGCCTCTGTTTCGAAGGCTGATTCTGGCCGACTCTGACTCCAACCGATTTCGGATGACTCCGAGCGATTCCGGATGACTCCTAACGACTCCGGCCGACTCCGAACAACTCCAGGTGAATCCGAACAACTCCGGTTGACTCCAGACAGCTCCAAACGACTCCGGACGACTCCGGACGACTCTGGACGACTCCTGATAACTCCGACTAGTGGTTCCCATTTTGATGGAGTCGGGATCGGGCTAAGAATAGTCAATAGACAAAATTTATGACTACGAAAAAATTGCAAAAAATGAAACACGCAAAAAAAAACAAAAAATTGTGTCAAGCGTTGGTGATTTTAAGGTCAAATTAGGGGAATAGATCGTTGCAAAATTCTCTCTTTTGATGAACGTTAATTAAACTAAATATATAATACGAAAAACTGAGGAGTGTGGAGTACATATCACATTATAAAATAATTTAAATATTCTTTGCTACATACGGAAGGATTTACACGCGGATTGTTAATTACAAGATGGTCCGTGGATTTTACAAAATAAGAATAAAAAAGACATTGTACGTAATTCTCAATCTAAATTAATCGCAATGCAACGTTTTTTTGTGGAGAGTTAAGGAACTACCGTGCTTAAACAATCATTTACATTAACGATATTAGTTCATTACTTTACATGCATAAAACATGAGTTTTTCGAAAGATTGTTCGGTGTCATTGTCGTAGTAAAAGTATTGCTTAGTCAACAATTTGACTTGATTCCATTCGGGGCTTCTATCTCTCTCTCCATTCCATTAATATTTACAATTGGTTTGTTATGCTGATTGGCCAAACGTTAGGCTTTACCGGACACCGATTTGCCTGCCTGTGTTGCTTTGATCTGGGGGCTGATTTCTGAGACTAATTGGCATGCACCGCTGCACCGGGTGGTATCCCTGGTAACCACAGGCTGTGCGCTTGCCGTCACCCCTCATCCGCCGGCAGCTCTCATTAGACTCAGCCAATTAGGGTACTTCGCCTGCACCCGGGTCTGTACGAGCCTATATACGTTTTGGAAAAAAAACACTCACCTACACAGTATAAAGTATGGAGCACAAATTAAAAACAGCATCCGTTTATCCCATCACTCCGCTTAATGGGTTTTCCATGTTTTACCTTTACACCGGCGCAGTCTTTCGCGCTTGATTGTATGCCACGGGAAAACGCATCAGACACGCTTTAGCGTGATTCGATTTACCGCCCGCGCTGGAAAACCCTTTTTATCGAGGGGCACACAGCAATTGGTACGGCGTGTGTCAATTCGTATTGAAACTAATAGAACTCAACGCACTGTGCCATGTTGCGTGAGTTGATGGGACGACATTTTACTATTTACAAAAATGGAACAAAATGACTGCTATTCTGCTTTGCAAAATGGCACCCAATGGTGATTGGTTTGCTAAATTGGCTTACACGAGACGGTGTTAGGAGCAATCTTAATAACATGGGGAACCTATTTTGTACGACCAATGTGTTGAGCGTGTCCCAAGGCGCTGTACATAATTAGTAATGGCTTTTCGCAAACAAACATCCGAACAAAACTGGCTCGTGGCAGTCAATCACCGAGGGACCGAGGCGCGTGGTGTTTGTTAATTGTTTCGCACACGAAAGCAAAACTAACCATTATGGTTGTGAGATTGTTCGGGGCGATAAATGTTCTGTTTGAATTTCTATTAAGAAAGATGCTTGTTAAGATAGTAGTAGCTGGAATGAGTGATAGAATGAATGATGGACTTCATTGGACGTATAGAATTGGACCGTTTGTGGACTGATGGAATTTAATTTGTTAGTTATTTTTTCGTTTTCAACATAAAACAGTTGGCAGTGTAAGCTGTTCTTTATTGACTGCAACACTTGAATTGTTGTAATGCGGAACTGTAACACCCGATCTGTTGTATCGTGCCCCAAGGGCGATAACGAAGGATTAAAGATAGGATTCGCCGTCAAGACGAAGGCTTTGCTTCCATAAGGAAGATATGTGCCTACTGCGGATCACCTCGTTGGGTCAGATCAGATACGTTCAATTATGCTGATCTTATTAACGAATAATGCTAGTAGGCAATGATTTTTCTTTCTTTTTACTTGGTGTAATAACAGTCGTGATCGATGCGTGACATTATAAAATTTCACGTTTTGACGGCTGTACCACAGGACTAATCGCAATCTTAGTAGTTACGAAAGTGATTTTTTTATGTGCACAAAAAATTATACAAATTTAGTGATGTCTCTGAGGCTCAGCTCCGGACAGGATTGTAGCTAAAGGAGTCTCTTCCTCTTGAATTATATACAATCGTTGCTGTCAGTGGCGAGTTTAACATTTCTCCATTTCTGTTGGCTGACTCTGTGTTGTCAAATTCTTCAATACTTATCGCATAATTAATTATTTAACATTTAAAGATATGTATACAAGTTTTGAATGGTCCATTGATGTCTCTTAAGATAACTCTCATTTGCAGGTAAATGTACGCTTTAGTTAAATTTAATTAATAATTTGTCAATTTCACATGAATTTAGCACAATAAATTGCAATTTGCATTTGCAAATACTTGAGCAAATTTATAATGATTTCTACTAGGAATAAACTCATAAGAACTGATTCACACGATTTAATATTTTATGAACATCTTCTGGAGGTTGATGTTTGTTTCCCAAATGTTGCTAATTATTTAATAATTAATTATATAAAACTGATAAAAATTGTCTATATTAAGAGACAGTACATCCCCATATTTAACTTCTATTGTATAAAGACTGTAGTAAATTGGGGAAAGAAGACTGCACACAAATTGATTTCAAATCATACTGTACACTCGTCCTTGTTTCAATGAAATCGAATTCTTCAATTCGGTCGATTTGAATCAAACAAAGTACATCTACCCATTGCACATTGAAACATAGCTAGTACATGTAGGTTTCACGTTTCTGTTAAATGATTAGATGATTCCGTATCATTTCTTCCGTTCCTTTCAAGCGGCAAGCCCGAGCAAGCATCTGTTCGGTGCGCAAAGCGGATTCCCACTTGATAAGTTGCCGTTTTCTGCGGTTTGTGTACGCTTCCCATTTGGTTGAGTTGAGTTGTAGGATGCTTGATGAGAAGACGAAGATATGCAAATCAATCATCAGCCGTGACGCTGAATACGAACGATCGTAATGGAGTTTTCTACACCGTGCGCCCGTTGAGCTTCAGAACGGCAGGTGAGAATTCGCTTCGTTAGCAGTGCTTCCTCCTTTCAATGCAGAACCCTGGGTGGAGGAAACGAATTATTTATATTTTTTGTATAAAAAAAAAGACAGATCTATAAGCTTTGCCGCGAACCCGGCGAGCTGGAATGAACGCAACGAAAGGCAAAGGTTTTTCATCCGATTGCGTGCAATAGAACGGTTTGGGATTAGCGAGTGTACTGAGCTTCGGTATCAAATGGGAGAAATAAAAACAAAAAAAAAGAGACACCACCAGCGCGATAATGATGATTTGATGCTGGGGCTGGTAAGGGGTTGGCTGCTAATGTGCTAAGATAGGAGTAAGAAATTAGCTCACCTTTCATCTTTCGATTGGGTGGCCGTCTGCATTCGGGTCTAATTGTGACGGGTAGTGGGCCCGAGTTTCCGCGCAAGGTGCAATTTACTTGCGCCAGGGATTGGTCGAGGAAGTGATGTATTTAAAGTAATTGTAACGAAGCTGAAGCATGACCAGTGCAAGATGTACGAACGATGTGGAATGATGGGATTAATTTGTGTTCTTAACACTGACATTTACATAATTTATCATTTTTTTGCACGTTTTTACATATATCAAATAATACATATTTTTATTTGAACTTGTTATTCTCTATTTAAGACCGAAATAGAAATATGAATAATCAATGATATTGTTCGTAATTTGCTGATTGTTATCGAGGCAGAATTATTAAAAATAAATAAAAATATCTAGTTCTAAGCATAGAAACCTTTCGAGAGAGCTCATTTTGGTTAGAAATAAATGTTATGATTACTGAATACAATGAATACAATAACAATGTCATAATAATAATAATAATAATAATAATAATAATAATAACATAATAATAATAAGATAATAATAATAATAAGTCATAATCAGAACAATATAACTTAAGTCTTGTTGTTGTTGTTCCTCTTCTTCTTCTTCTTCTTCTTCTTCTTCTTCTTCTTCTTCTTCTTCTTCTTCTCTTCTTCTCTTCTTCTTCTTCTTCTCTTCTTCTTCTTCTTCTTCTTCTTCTTCTTCTTCCTTCTTCTTCTCTTCTCTTCTTCTTCTTCTTCTTCTTCTTCTTCTTATTCTTCTTCTTCTTCTTCTTTCTTCTTTTCTTTTCTTCTTCTTCTCCTCCTCCTCTCCTCCTCCTCCTCCACCACCTCCTCCTCCTCTCCTCCTCCTCCTCCACCTCCTCCTCCTCCTCCTCCTCCTCCTCCTCCCCTCCTCCTCCTCCTCCTCCTCCTCCTTCTCTCTTCTTCTTCTTCTTCTTCTTCTTCTTCTTCTTCTTCTTCTTCTTCTTCTTCTTCTTCTTCTTCCTATTTGGCGTAACGACCTACGCGGTCATCCCGGCCTGTATGTGCTTTCGAGATTATTTAGCACCACGCAGCTATGGAGGATGATCCACACATAGCTTGAACCCGCAACAGGCAAGTTTTTCAGTCATGCCGCCGACGAGTGCAACACGGGAGCGCAAATAACACTCTTAAGAAAATTATTACATATAGTATAAAAAAGAAAATTTACTACCAACAAGTATCTATCAATCCGTTGCTTGCATTGCAAAATAAAGAAACTTATCAGCCACTTTCCCAATCTCGTTCAGATTCGGGAACGATCGAAGCGATTGTCAAAATGACATAAAACGGTGGTTTCGTAGAATGTTTTTTTTTTAATATTTTGTCATGTTGTACTCATAATTGGCCAGGATACTTATGAAATGAGTTAAAGTAACCGTTGTAGCTAGGCAACTGCAAACTATCCTCGTTCGTCTTCGATCGAGTTTGGGAAAGAAGCTTTTGCAAAGAATTATAATTATTATGTAGACAGTTGACAGCTAGCTGATAAAATGAAGTAATAAAACAAAGTCTCAAAACCTTTTAAATATATGTCCATAAAAAACATTCAATGATCGAATAAATAATCGATCAAACATCAATTAAAACCTTCAACAAAGTGCAAACAAACAAACAAAAAAAACTCTTTGAAATTCACATTCTTTTTAAAACATTCTTCAACTTTCAAGTTTCTGCGTTCGTTTGAAGTCTTTAAAAGAACTCCCCCCCCCCCCTCCCCAGTTGCACTTTAAATCGACTAATTTTGAAGCATTCCTTGGGCAAACTTTTCAAACCGATACGACACCGTTCCGTCCATGGACGGCATTCCACGTTCGAGCAGTTATCGTAATTCATTGCAATTTATGAACTTTAAGGCAGGTGACAAACCGCCAAGCAGCCTGCCGGAAGCGCTCCCATGTCCCAGTTATCGGCAGTTTCCTGCCTCTCGGGGCCGCCGGGGATATTGTAGCGGACCCGGGCTCAGCGGAAGTATGCATAAATTATTCGCTGCAAGTACAGTTCCCCCGCGGTCACGCTTGCACTGGCACAAGATGTTTAAAGGCAAACTGTTTGAAACCCGTTCGAACGGGGCACCATGGTGTATTTTGCTCTTGTGGTAATGGTTTGCTCTTAAAGGGGTTGCTTTTTTTTCTTTTTTTGGAGTGGCAGAAGAAAGAAAGATAACATTGCACTTAACATTAAACTCAGCGAACCTGGCTCGTGCTGCTTGTACGCCTAGAGCGCGTTTGGGGGAAAATAAAAGGAAATCGGCTAGCCATGGTTGGCAGAAGTGCACTTAATTAAGCTTAAACGATGCACTCATTGTGACGATGACGATAATAATGATGTTGAGCAGCTAGTTTAATCCTGGTGAAAGTATTTGAAATGTTTATTTCCGCTTCTCGTTGAACGCAAGCAAAGTGGAAATTATTGATAAGTTTATGCATTCCCTGCGTTTGTTGCCTTTTTTTTCCTGCACTCCAGATCGTGCATCACTCGGACCCCGGCACAAACTCGGAGTTGACACAAAATAGTTAAATTGCTTCTGTGGAAGCCGTCAACCGCAAACCGGGACATTTGTTGCGGTGGTTTCAGCGTAATTTTGGCACTGTCCTCTTGACAACCGGGCTACGTCGGTTCACTGTTGGGCACAAGCTAGCGAAACTTACTTCAATAACCACAGTGCGGTGTATCGGAAGGGTTGAGTTGTGAATTTTATTTTGCTTCCAAGCGGTGGCACTCGATTGTAGCAGGAAGCCCATTGACAAGTATGTTGTTTCCATTTTTTTGCTCGATGAATAATTAACGAAAGTTTTTGACACTGGCGATAGCAACATTGAATTTGCACCGGAAAGAAAGTTATAACAAGGAACAAACTTACCTTGTCAACAACTGAGTGAGCAGATTTTAAGTGATAACAGACATTGTTGACGGGTGTGCAGTGGACCATTTGTTGCTAAGGTGGGTGAGTGGATGATTGTTTCTGTATCGTGTTCTCTGTTAATTAAAATTCGGTTACCGACGATACCGACGCTTTTCGACAACGACACACAGTTAACAGTGGAGTACCAAGTAAGAACTATTCTCAGAAGTGTTCTTCAACGATATAATTTATTATATTAAATTACACATTCTCGGATAAAAATACTTGATTATAATGAATGAAAGTAGGTGTCCAGGAACAGCACAAATCGCAACTATTAAACACGTAAGTCTTCGCCGTTGTGAGTTCTAAAATGATAAATGGTCGTACAACATAAATAAATATATGAGATGATATGTGAAAATTTAGTGAATTTGGGCTCTAATTCATCAATTTGCAACAGAGTGCACCAGTTGTTGACTGTAAGTCATACATTTTTTACTCTAACGCGCCTATTTTTGTAGCTAAGTCAACAATGTTTGACTCTTATGGGAATCATGAAACATTTACAGAAGATTTGAGTAGATTTATGACAACTGTAATTTTACTTCCTAAAAGCACTACAAATTTGACCGTGTAATTTGATTTATTTTATGTGGAAAAAAATGAAATTGATAAAACACCGTGTAATTTGATTTATTTTATGTGGAAAAAATGAAAATGAATTTTTAAGCTATTGTTTATGTCTGGGAATAAATGCTAACTTTTTTCACTCCATCACAGGGTTTTCCAGGGGTTCTCATAGCTGTGGGATAATTTCTTAATTTTTTTTCTTATGAGAAATAAATTGTATATGATATAAAATGGACTGTATGGCACCCTTTTCGGACTGACTCATTGGAAATTCCTATTGGACTTGTCCGAAAAGGTTCCTATTGAGTCCAATTCCTATTACCTTAGCTTCACTTCATGCGAGAAAAAATCACGAAAGTATCCCAAAAGTATGATAACCCTGAAAAACCCTGTAAAACTCAAACAATCGGCATAGCAAGGGCTTTATTTAAAATCCTATTGATGAAATTATTAACTACTACATTTAAATTCTAAAATTGTGGAACAGTTTACAGTGGAACAGACATTACGTTAAATGTTGCAAATAAAGCGATTGACTCACAGTTAAAAATTGATGCATTAGAGACAAAAATGGAAGCCTAAGAGGCAAAAATTGTGACACGCTGTTAAAAATTGGTTTCTTAAAGACAAACATAGGTTAATTAGAGCCAAAATTTAGTTGCAATGACTGTAAATGGCTTCATAATTATCTTATCTCCATTAAATGCCCTGATTCTTACTTGGCTAAGAGCAAAGTAGTTCGCTTCATAATTTCCTGCTATTGAGCTAAGTATGTGAAGCTTACTTACGAAGAAAATTGAAGTTAATAGAAGAAATGCTCTGTTAGTACAATTATTACAACTTCATCTTCATCTGAACTACATTAGAGCAAATTATAGATTTTTTTGTATTTTGTTTTAAAATGATATTACAGTGCTGATTGTTAGCAATCAGCGCTCACGTGTGCACATCACATTGTTTCGAACGAAAATGATTTATAATATTGCTTTAGAGCTTTTCCCGGAATACTTTAATGTGAAACACCGCACTTCCGAATACGGTTATATTATTTCACACTACAGAATAGCTTAATGTTCAGCAAACAGCAATTAAACAATTCCGCACTGACTGTGTTCCATTCCATGGTAAGTAATAATCAAGCGGTAAATACATTCCGCACGTAAAATGTCATTATAAGGCGTGCAGATAATGGTGGTCCCGCTATCGGAATGTGTTGTGTCCCCTGTGACCTGCTTTCGATTATTGTTCCGGCCACACCACATCACCACACCTCCAGAGAGGACAGTTAAGTTTTTTTTTTCTTGGGCGATCGTTTGGCATTTTTGGCTGCGTCACGTTGTTTACCTCCCGGTAGACTAATCACAATTTAAATGGCTGTGCCGTCGTTGGTGTGTTCCGCAGAGGAGGTTGTTTTCTCTTTTCTTCGGCGGCATCATGCAACGTGGAACCGGTCTTTTGCCGGCGAGGCTCATCGTCGTTCGTTTGCCCGTGTCGTTTGAAGACATTAAAGTCAAATCGACGAACGTAGTTCGGGCGCCGATGGCAGAAATGAGAAAGAAAGCTGTCTACGTTAGCGATTTACGATAAAGTTGTCTTCATTTGCACTCCCTCTGGCTGTTTCTTCTATATTTCGTTTCGATGTAGGCCGCTTTCGGCAAGCAAACGATTGAGATGTGTTCACTTCGGACGGAAGAAAGTGGGTTTGGTGGGGAAAGGGGAAGACAAAATCGAAAAATATAGCTTGTCGATACGATGTCATTCCAATCGATTACCGGGCACTGGGCGTCTCCATCGGGGCGGAGGATGAGCTTTTTTGTTTGCTCGTGCTAGAGAAAGGTTGTGCAAACAGCAAGAATGGAACGGAGTTAGTAAATGTGGTGTAGATAAAAAAAAAGTGGAGGCCATTTTTATTTACATTGTGTTGATTAAAGAATGTTACAATGCGGTTAAAGTAAGCATGCATTAAAGCTAGTGCGCTGAGGGCATTTGCTAACGAAACGAGAGACAGAAACGTTTATAATTTTTAATTTAACGTTTGGTTTATAATTGTGAGTTCTTGTATGAATGTAATAATGTCTTCTTTTTCTTTGTTAAAATGACCGAATGGACTTGACTATTAGTGATTGATTGATTATCCATAGCACTGAGAGCGGTCCAATGGAACAGCCGTCAACTCGAACGACTCAATAACATGCCCGTCATGGGTTCAAGCCTACAAGGGACCGTCCCTCCGGAGTAAGGATTTGACTACCCGACTGTGTGGTAATGCATTAAGTCTCGAAAGGCTGTATAGGCAGGCAGGCATGTCCACGTAGGACTTTACGCCAAGTACAAAAAGCAGGATAGTCAGTTCTACGTATGCAGCTAATATAAGTATTGACAGAAAATACAAAAAGGAAGCCATATGTCAGTGCAATACAGTGGAGATATCTAAATTTTTCAAACAAAGAATCAATTTCGATATCCTATATTTTTTTTTTGCTTTGGAATGTTTTTTAGCTAATTGTGTATAATTTGCATATTGTATTTCTTTATCTGTGCTGTTATATTTTATACGTTTATTATTTTTATTGATTTATTATGAGGTTTCCGTGGCTCCAACGACAATAGCATGGAAGCTGAGTTGTGTGCAAGACTGCTGGCTGCCAACCGGTCATTCTACAGCCTGAAAAAGCAGTTCACCTCAAAGAACCTGTCGCGACGGACGAAGCTGGGACTATATAGTACCTATATAGTACCGGTACTCACATACGCCTATGAGACATGGACACTGTCCAAATCTGACGAAACCCTCTTAGCTGCGTTCGAGAGGAAGATGCTCAGAAGGATATTTGTGTGGAAGGACAATGGAGGAGCCGCTATAATGACGAGCTATACGAAATGTACGGCGACCTCACTGTCGTACAGCGTATCAAGCTCGCCAGGCTCCGGTGGGTTGGCCATGTTGTACGCATGGAAACGGACGACCCAGCCCGTAAAGTCTTTTTAGGCCATGCACAAGAACAGAGGAGGCGTAATAGGCCCAAATTGAGGTGGCAAGATGGCGTGGAGACGTCCGCCATTAAGGCCGGGATAACGGACTGACAGACGAAGACGCGAGACCGTGATCGGTTTCGGACACTCCTGAGGCAGGCCAAGACTGCAAAGCGGTTGTAGCGCCGTAAAAGTAAGTCAGTAATTAGTATGTTTCATCAAAATAGTCTCCTATTATCTGAAATTTCCAGACGAAACTGCTGACTGGGGGGATTTAGGAAGGAGTAATGTCAGTATTTCACCACGACAGTAATCCTTGAGAACCTTTTTTTAATCTTTTCTTCTTCCTGTCAACTCTGATTTCTTGTGTTGGGAACCAGTCATGTCCAATTATTGGATACAAAAGTGCACATATCCCTGTGAATATTACAACAATACTAAAAAGAAAAACAAAGATAAAATAAGTCGTTAAAAATCTACTTGTCTTTGTATTTTCTGTAACATGTGTCAAACTTATAAGTGTTGAAAGAATTAAAGCTTTGCCTTTCATCCTGGATATGAAGGGTCCACGGTGTTCCGGTATAATAGCAATAGAAAGGTAAACATTCATCAAAATCCAACATTTTTAAATCTTTTCTTCTCTCCAATGAATCTTTCCTCCCAATCCTATTCCTATCTGTTTACGAAATTTGATAAGCCAATCGGCAGCACAATAACATCGCACATCTCATGACAATTGAGATGATTTTCTGGGAAAAAGCCAACATTTCTTAAACATTTGCTCGGAGGCCGAGCCCGGCCACACCACTCGCTTCCCCACTCTTTCGGCGGGCTTGTGCAAATATTTGAACGACCCTTACCAGTGACCTAACGGCTCACGGTATCGGTCTTGAGGTTTGCAGCCTCTAGCCCACCCTCATCCACCGGACAAGTGTCGGACAAAATCTCGTGGGAAAACTTTCGCTTTCAAGGAACGAAAGGCGCTGGTCTCTGTTGTAGCAAAGCATACTTTGCAGTGAAACAGGGAATGGGAAAGGAGCATTTTGCTTTGCTCCGGACCCTCCGCTACCCTTTTGTTACAGGTTAGTTTGGATTCAATTTCCTGGCTTTCGCCCCTTCCCCCCAGCTACAACCATTAAATTGTGACAAAATATCCACGAGATCGAAGTTCTAATAAGCGTTCAGTGAAGGTAGGATTCCATTTCACGTGGGAAGCAATTATTTATTGCCCACCAAATCGTACCCACATCGCACATCGCACACTCGGTCGCCGTTGGGGTATCGATTTCGGATACTTTCCCCGGCCCTATTTTGTGAATCCCCGTTGACGAAGGGTATCGTGCGTGCGTCCTTTCACAGAACCAGCAAGCTGTATCGAAGGAGGCGCTTTAAAGCTACATTAAAGTGTTTCCCGCTGTTGCGGCACGGTACCATCATGGCACTCCAATGGCAGCATCTTTGGTTTCTCTAGGCTCTGCTTGGTCGGTCGAGAGTCGAGCGTACCTTTTTCGCTACAGATGATGAAGCCTTTTGAATATTATGATCACATTACACGATAACGGACGGTGGCGGCCGGATACGCCGTGATGGATTGCTGCGCTTGAGATTTTAACCGTACAGAGATTTTGTGCTCCGGTCCAATCGGTGGTGATTGATTTTTAGCATCACGTAGTAGGCAGCGCAAAAGTTGCTTCCATCGGTGTAAGACGTGGAGTGGCGATCGTACGTGTGAATGTTTGCAGCCCATCAGCACGCATCGGCACGCAGACGTGGACGGGTTTCTTCATGGGTGAGAGTGGAATTGGTGTCGATTACGCTCGCGCAGGCAATATGTTTTGTATGGTGGCGTTCTTTCTTGCTGTAAAGATTGCAATAACAGATGAAGAGTCACGATTTTTTGTAGGCGAAAATAGATAATAAGCATGTGAGTGTACAACCATGTTCGATACTAAGTGATAGGAAGGGGAATTATTCATTCAGCAGTGATGGCTTTGCCGTATCGTTTCAATGTATTACGTATTTATTGCAGTAGAAATATTTCAGCGTTTGGATTTAAGCCTCTGAAAATAGTATTCAATTGTGAGATAATTAAATTGTGCATCAAAACATATCTTTTAACTGTGTTGAATCACGAAATGTAATCAAATGTTTGATTTTATGCGGGATAAGTGGGCGAATAAGATTTTTTTTTTTGCACAAATATTGAAGATTTACAACAAATGATTGAATTCTTGATTAACGTTGCTTACACTAATTCGATGAATAATTTGTTCGTTGCTTTAATAAAATAAACATTCAATGCATTTGTTAGTTTTATTTAATTGCAGTTAGAATTAATACTTACTCCCAACAATAAAAGTCTTCCAAAGGAGTTTTCTTAAGATGTTTCTATTCTATCAATTGCACGCACCATCAACATCTCAGGAGTGACCTTTGATGTCTTATTTATTTATTTATTTATTTATTTATTTATTTATTTATTTATTTATTATTTCATATATATATATAAACCGACGGACCATCATGTCTAATCGGCAACCTTATAATTAAATTAAGGAGCATATAAATAAACATCTAGTTATAAGCAAACATTACATGTGACGTAGACGCAATTTCCTTGAACGTGGAAGTAGACATACTAAAATCGAACAAATCTAACACTTCATTGAACTCGAGGGACATACGTATAATAGGGTGTCCCTGGCTATGGTTGTTGCGGGTACGCGGAACACGGAGATGGAAATTGGATCTAAGAATCCGACAGGGAGCGAACAATTGATGCTGGCTAGTAATGCCGGGGAATCGATCTCTCCGTTAAGGAGCCGAAATATGAAAAGGCATTGGGCGTTTTTACGTCGAGAGCAGAGTGGTTCAAGTCCGAGAAGCAGACACCGCTGATGGTAGGTGGGCCGAGCGTGGTGGTGGGATTGCCATGGAAGGAGTCGAACCGCGTACCTGGTGAGTCTCCGTGAATGGCTTCGAGGCGATTGATGTCACCAACGCCAAGCGGGCACCAGATCGGACAGCAGTACTCCAGGCACGACCTTACGATGGCACAGAAGATCGACTTGACGCACATGGGATCGGTAAACTCGCTACAGGTCCGCGTAATTAAACCAAGTAGCTGATTTCCCTTCGCAACAACGCTTCGATGTGAGGGCGAAATGACATCTTCTGATCGAGTAGCACCCCCAGATCACGGATACATGTCGTGCGAGCCAAAGCCGTGTTGAGCATAGTGTATGTAAACGTGATGGGGTGACGGCTCTGCTGAATGATATACACTGGCATTTATCAGCACACACTTGGAGAGCGTTTCTGCTGCACCAGCTATCCAGATTCTAAGGATCGTTTGAAGGCGTACACAGTCACTGTCGTTTCTAACTGGAGCGAATATTTTACATCGTCGGCGTACATAGGTGTTGGCCTGGCGGTAAAACGAAAGATAGATCATTAATATAGATGAGGAAGAGTAGCGGTCCCAAATTACTCCCTTGAGGCACACCGAGGAGCTGGTGAAAGAGTGAGAACGATGAGATCCTTATACTTATGTAGTACGAACGACCAGTTAAATATGAACGCAGCCGGGTGATGTGCCAGTCGAGGAAACCGAGTTTTTTTAGCTTCGAAAGTAGAATATCATGAGAAAATACTATCGAACGCAGCCTGAAGTCGATATATACTGCATCAACTTGAGTACCACGATCCATGTTGTCGAAGCAGTAGCCAACAATTCAGCAAGATTTGTGGTGGAAGATCTCCTTGGGAGAAATCCATGCTGACTAGGGCTCATATAGTTTTGAACTGCTGTGAGTAGCGGATTGTATAGAATGAGCTCAAACACCTTTGCACAAGCGCATAGGGATACAATGCCACGATAATTACTAGCATGAAGTCGACTGCCTTTTTTATGGATAGGAATCATTCGCGCGTGTTTCCAGGACTCAGGATACGTGCCACGCATAAGGGAATCATTAAATATTTTGGCAAGAATGGGTGCGAGTGATTGACGGCAGTGCTTCATATGTATGCGGGAATATTGTCAGGTCCAGATGATGTAGATGGTTTTATATCGTTGAGTGTGCGCGCAATTAATGCTTCGTCAATTGTGGGTATAATAAAATCGATAGCATCCGATGGAGTATTGCGGGTGGCCTCTGCTAGTGTGTTAGGATTGTGAACAGGAAGGGTGAATGCATCAGCGAAACGATTGGCGAGAGTGTTGCAAATATCGGATGTATCGATACTAGTTTGGCCATTGTAGCTCATTGACGGAGGGATACTTCTTATATTGCGCCGTTTGTTCCAGAAGCTCCAGAACCGTGTCGGCTTAGAAAATAGCTGCCTTTCAGTACGGCGAATGAAGGAGCGGTAGCGGAGAGCACGATTATGTCGACGATAATTGTTCAGTGCATCGAAAAAAATTCTCCTATGCAGCGATGATCTCGTTCTACTGTAATCCGCGTAGGCTTTTGATTTTATTTTTTCAACCGTCTTAAAGATGCATTAGACCAATCGGGGCCAGGCTTTCGTTGAGCAACAGGAACGCAGGAATTAATCGCTGAGCGCATAAAAAACGCTAAAGCAATCGGTGGCTTCGTCGATAGTGGAAAAGTTGGAGCAGTCAAAATTACGGTCAAACGACACAATAAGGGCATTCATACGTTCCACATTCGTTTTGAAGAAAATTCTATTGACTGTACTGCGAGTGTGACTGTTGGTGGTGTGGGATAGTTGTACGGGATAATAAATCATCATATCCAATGAAGGATGATGAAAGTCCTCACTTAGAAGTGGAATACTACAGTGTGTTACGTATGGAGGAAGTTCTCTAGAGCCGAAAGTACCATTCACAGAGTGCAGAGGTGTGATTGAGTCGCACAAAATATTGGTTGCGGCAAGGTTTGCGAAGACCAGATCCAATTGACGCCCAGATTGATTTGCAATACCACTCAACTGAAATAATCCGGTACTATGCAACCCATCAACGAAATCGGTATTAGCACGGAATTGCATAAAGGTGCATAATGCATGACAGAATAACATGAGAGAGCAATCGGTGGCTTCTGATGTATTAGTCAGCTCCCATCTGATATCAGGTTTATTGAAATCTCCGAAGACGTATAATAAATCGCTCTCTTTAATGCGGATTGAAATTCACGTACACTATCATGTAAAGCGTTCATCACTGCGGGGTCATTCGCATGACTAGGCGGAATGTAAACAACGCCGATGTAAACAGAGACACCTGGCAGCAATGTTTTGATCCAAAGTTGTTCCAGTATGGTATTAGGCGATGCGATTTCACATGTCGGTATTGAAGAGGAACTTGCAATTAAAACACCCCCACCGCGTGAGAGGGCACTGTTGGAAAGATTCCTATCGCACCTGTAGATATGATAATGATCGTCAGTGAGGAGCGAAGAAGGTATGGACTGAGTAAGCCAAGTCTCGGTAAGAATGATTAAATCATATTCTGATTCTGATAGCGCCAGGCGAAGATTTGTAGTTTTCGTTCGTAGACCACGTACATTTGGTAGTAGATAGAGAGACTGGGATGAGAGCTGAACGAGGTGCATCGCCGGATGCTGTGCAAGATGCTATTCATCCGACGGGCCAGCGTCAGCAGATTCATCAGTCCGTTTAGCGTTTCGCTTCGGTCGTTTTTAGGGAGCGGCTAAGCATTCGGGAGGTGACCTAGTAGGTGTGGTGGTAACAAGCATTCGCTCATTAAGGTCAAGATGTGGTTCGTTTGTAAACAAAGCTGCGTCTGTAGTGGTCATGGCAGGTGAGGAAATCGTAACGGGCTGTGCGAGCGTATCTGTTGTAGTAGTTGGCATCGCGGCACTCCCTCCAGAATGTGAGAGAGGATTATGATAAGTGTCGGTAGCGGGAGTAACGTTTTGATCGAGCATCGAATTTGTTTCAGTGTTGCACAGGTATTAGTGTTATAATTATTGGTCCGATAGTCACGGAACTCTCGGTAGGTAAGAGGAGAGGGCCATGTGTTAGGTGAGAGGCCTTGTTGCGTAGAGTGGCTGGTATGCCCACCTTAAATGAGATAAATGAGAGTGTACTAGTGTCGGCACCAAGCTTCGTCAAACGGTGTACAGACACATCCCGCTTATCGAGTGCTAGCCGTACTTGTACCATGAGAGAAATCTGCTCAGTGGTAACCGATGGGGAGAAACGCGTAAAGAATAGCCACATTCGCGTATCGGTGTGTGGGATGGTGTCTAGTGTGTCAGAATCGAGCGGCGATCCCGATCCTCTGAGTAGTGGTGTTTGCGGGTTGTAAACTGGTGGCATATTGGTGAAGGATGACGGTTCGTTCGCACTCACACTAGAGAAGCGGCTAATGATGGATACTGTTGTAGTGTGGGTGTAATAGTACCGGGGATATTTTTGACCACTGAATTAAACAATTTAGGCGCTGAATTGTGATGAATGGGCCGTTGAGACGGTAAATCGGTGGCGGCATGCGTCGATCGCAAGCAGGAACGGATCTCCGCCTTTAAAACTTCCAGAAGCTCTAACTTAATAGCTGTGGTATGCTGTGACAGCTCGCTACGGAGGCCCGCTTTAAGGTCGGCTATGCTGGACAGTAGGTCGACAGAAGTGTGAGTGTACGGGGTGGATGACCTCAACACGGCCGTACGCGGATCCTTGTGAAACTTTACACAGGCTTTACAGGCCCAAAAAAGTTGTGCACAGGACTCTATAGTAGCGGAAAGTTCCTCAGAAAGTCCGCTGCATGAGAAGTGAAACTCAGAGTTGCACCAACCTGGCATTTCACAATGCGATCAGCAGCTACGATGTCGTTAGCGCAGGCGGAACAAATACCAGCCATTGCTTTGTGGATGAGCGATTGATTGTGATGTTGAAGCGACGTAATGATTGTGGGCCGGAAAACGTTTCCAGGTGATTGACGGTGAATAATCCAGTTGTTAAACAAAACCAGGCAATGAAGTCACCTACACCAGCAACAAGTTCAGCAAAGATACAGGCTTTCTCGGAATAATATTGAAAATAGTCGGAGCGCAGAGAATCTTCGACCAGTCACAGTGACGTTTGGAATGTGAACCTTTTATTCGTTATTCTGTTATTCGTTTTTCTTATGATTTCTTAAAAATATTTACGCAGTTAATAAAGTCCACGAGCAGGACAAAACTATGGCTTGGAAGGAAATTAGAAAGAGAGGAAAGATATAATGCCGACATGCGAATAATAATCGGAATGTAATGTAAATCGACACAAGCTTACCTCCGAATCTTATATGATTATCATAACTGATTCCTGTACCAATGAAAACTAGTTTTATTTTATCAAAGTATAATAAGAGTTGATAAATGATGGTATAAATTACCTTAAAATTGAAGGAAGTAGTATCTTTCAAAAGAGGCGTGTTATGGTACTTCAAAAATTTTTTAATGCACCACAGTTACTGCACAAACACTGGTCCAACTCAGAACAATTGCAAGGCAATTGCCAGTGGCAAATCATAAACAGTGGTGAAAGGATGCAGAATACCCGGGCAATGGACAAGCACAAGAGGAAGTATCTTATTTCCGCTGCGGTTAAGGGGACTGGTGCGTTTAAAAATACCTAAAAATAGCACCATAAGAGGGAGCCGCTCGTTATCGTACGGTGAAGAAAAAAATCAATTGTAATGAAATTTCGTTCGTTCGTTCGATCGGGATTGATTTTTTTTTTATCGAAAAAGGGCACGGGGTTTTTGTAAGGTATTTTGTGGTGCAAGAAAACTGAAATGCAGAAAAACAAAGCCCCCAAGCAGCGGGTTCAAAATGTGCTGATGCAAAGATGCGAAACATCGTCTTTGGTGCACCTGGGCCATTAAATGGGATTAGATTCCCTTTGGTTGTAGAATTTTTGATCAAATGTTGATGGCTAGTATTGGTGGAAGGCAAAGGCTTACGGTGAAAGCGTTTCATGACATCCTATGCGCGTGAACACAGGGTTCAACCCACCGTCAAACCGGTGGTCCCAGTTTATGGCAAGCAGCAAGCAGCAATGTGATAGTAAAGCGTTCTCGCTACTTCATCGACAATTTGATCGAAAATTGGATTTTGATTGAAGTAGATGGATAGGGTGGCAAGCAGGCAGTAGGTGGACAAATGAAGTAGGCAGAACACGGACAGGAGCGCTAAGGGCACAGTAGGAAGGCATAAACGGTTGCAGAAAGATGAAAAACGATCATAAAACTGGTTGCGTCCCAGCACGCACTAAAGCAACATCAGAGGGGATAAGGTAGAAGCATAAGAAAAACGCACCACAAATGACAAGGAAAGGCAGAGAAATGTCAATATTAATTTTCTGTTCTAAACGTGAAAACACAGACGCGCGAGATGAAAGGCGAAAGTTGTTCGATGAGGTTTAAATACGAAATCCACTTTACAGTAACGCACCGGCCGGGTGGTAGCGGATGTTTGTGTGGTGGTTTTATGGCAATTCATAAATATATTTAATGCGTTAATCGTTTAAGTTCAATCTGCAGTTGAGCAATTCAAAGTAAATGGGGGATAACGTTTACAACACAAACGTTTGCAGCAGCTGCTGTCTGGGCGTACATTTTCACCTTTTACCTTTAATTGCACCATTCAATCTTTAATCAAGACCTATCCATTTTTCATTGAAAATGGGTATTCTCCTGGATCTCAATCGAACATTTGTATCGGAGCTCGTGGATTCGTATTGGTGGGAAATTGAAATGCTTTTATTCCTTTTCATACCTTGCAATGTTGTGGCTCACACTGGATATTGCTTTGTGTAGGTAATAATTAAACCGTTAGCTATATCAATTTATAACATTCACAGCGTGAGCGGGCCATGTTGTTTGTGGCACGTATGTGGAAAGCTCAATCCATTTCACGTTTAATATTAAAGTAACGGGGAGCAAAAATTTATTAAACCAATTCAATGAAGTAATAATGAAAGATTGCTTTTTTCAGTTCTGAAATGAAATGAAATTATTTTTCTTTTTTTATTTTCTATCAAACTACTATCACATGAATTTTAAAAGTGTACAGGCGGAAAACAAATGCAATCAATATAGCAAACGTAACCTTCCTTTCTGAGTAAAGCCCTGATTTTTAAATAATCCCATTAGGCTCATCCATAAATTACGTATTGTTTTTTTTATTTGATGGGGAGTGCGGATGGTTAGTACCTGTTTTATATTTTACACAGCAGTTTTAATCAAAATCGCTCCAGTTTAAAGCTTTCTAAGGAAAACAACCCTTAATGCGTTACGTAATTTATGGATATTTCTAAAACATCGTTTACACTACTAAAGTGTGTGGAAATTGTCGATTTATGTTTAAAGATACTTTTGAATAAAGTAACGTAGCCATAAAAACCCCTATTTAATGCATTACGTAATTTATGGATATTTCTAAAACATCGTTTACACTACTAAAGCGTGTTGAAATTGTTGATTTTTTTTAAAATATACTTTTTAATAAAGTAATGTAGCAGAAACAACCCTTATTTAATGCGTTACGTAATTTATGGATATTTCTATAACAACGTTTACACTACTAAAGCGTGTTGAAATTATTGATTTATTTTAAAAAATACTTTTGATTGACCTGCTCATTCTCTTGTTACTGCGAAAGTGTGACTGAATGTGAACGTGGAAGTAAAGATATGGCATAACTAATTATGATCAAAGTACTTCAATGCATTTCAATACAGTATTGAGGAATCCATTAATTGAAACCTACAAACATACCCAATGATTTAATTGAAGTAATTATCTTATTGTATTGTTCAACTAAAAACAAAAACACGCCGACGTAGCTCCTTGAAGAACATTTCGCCCAACACGTAGACACCGTTTGGCCCCACCTTACCTTACCACTGTTTTTATGCCGTTTTTTTTTGTCCCTCCGGAAGCTATCTTCGTTCGTTTCGGAAGCAAAAACATTACCGACAGGGAGTCACTTCCAATCAATGAAGTTGTCACAATCGGAGCACTGGCAAAGGCGGGCAACAGTAGCAAACAAATGCGTACACAATTTGTCTCCATTAGTCTACTGCTGCCTTGCTTGCTTCCGGTGCGTTTGGGTGTATAAGCTCGAGGGGAACGAAAACTGCACCCAACGACGACCGAACGACAGTACGCTGTCGGGGTAAAGCCTTATCGTCTTACCGTGTGACATAGGAAAAGTTTGTACCCTGCCTTGGGAGGGTGTGTCTACCATGCGGGGATGCTTTGGAGCATTTCCGGAGTTGTAGCTTTTGTGCGCTGGAATTTGTAACGTTGGTCCCAATCGGCCATGGAAACTATCGCTGGAAAGAAAAGTTGTCAACCCTGCATAGCTATAGCCGTCAAGCGTTGGGCGTTATTTGATTTGTGTGTTTGATTGTGCCGGTTTTGATGAGATTAGCCCGGCTGATCAAATGGCTAACGCTATCGTACCGGCAGGAATAGGCTGGTAACGCTTGCTTCGATTGTGTGGGTTTCTTTGTATTTTTTAGAAAAGGGATAAGCATATGGGTTATTTGAGGGAGAGTTGGTGGTTTTCATCAACTAGATATAGTAATAGCTAGAGAGAGTTTTTTATTTGAAAATTTCAAAAGATGGACACTTATTTTTGGATTTATTCAACCTAGATGGCCTTACTAGGTTTATTTACACCACGTGATAGAGGCCTATTGTGGTCTCACGGTCATAGCTCAATTCTCATCTGGATCTCAATGAGGTCCACAGCTTTCTTCATTTATTATTTCAGATCCTCTACTATCGTTCGTATCCCAAAAGTTTTTCGTTAATTTTTCATTCGTAATTTTGTTACTTTAGCTGTATTATTTCGCAGTAAAATAGATGTTATATTCTCAACGTTACTAAAGTCCTGTTTAGATCGATAAGTCGATGTTCGAACGATAAGTCGTTGCATTAATCTGTACATCAACGTTTTATTGATTTTTTATATTTACTCAACAGTTCTTTCTCAACGAACAGGTCTCAACTATTCTTTCATATTAATTGCTATTCCGGCTCCGGTAGCAGAGATGTTCGAATAAAAGTATCTAGATCCAGTTTTAAAACAGACAGTGAATGTCATAAAGTTTAGTTTTCAGCCTACAGTTTCCCGAATGATGTCTTTAAGTAATTGTATGTAAAATTATACAAACATACAAGAATTGAATTGAATTGAATTGACCAAATGTGTTCGGTTTTGAAATAATGAATTAATAATTACATTTTTAATCAATCGCTGAAACAATAACACTGAAGAAAATGACATAATTTGGTTCTGGAAGCAATATTTGACTTCTGCTATTTACTTGAAATTGGCTAAATATTGAGCATCGAGGCTGAAAATTGCTACTTTTCTAATTTCGCTACTGTTCGACAAGCGATAGGTAAACCAATATACTTATATCCCTAATACAATCGATTCAATTTGTAAGCAAATAACTAATTGATGGCTTTGGTAAGCTAAGTTCCCGATGGCCTATACTATTACTCTTCAGTGAGGGGTTTCAGTGTAGTTTGGTCCATTACGCTCAACGGAACGATACGTCCACCGTCCTTGAATCGGTTCCCTGTTGCTCCAAAACCGCAACTTTCTATCCGAACTGCACCTGCACGGTGACAGGCTGATCGAAGGAATGGTGACCGAAGAAGAAACGATAGTCAACCTTCTACAAGTTATGCAAGAACGTTTGCGTACCCAGACAAGAGCCACGGTCGCCGTTTGCACGGTGACTGAAGCCCTATGATGAAAACACTGCTAGCATAAAGATAAACACAGGAAACACACACTCACACACACACACACACACACACACTGGCTAGCCAGCTTACCGGCTGCGGTGTGTGACGTGCTTTGCGTAGAAACTTCCACTGTGAGTTTGCTCTTCCGCTAGCGAACACAGGAGATAGAATATGGATTTTATAAATCCACCGAGTTAACTCGAACGATACATTCACGAAACGGATTTGATGCAAGCTCGGCAGGATCGGCAGCGCCTTTTACAGCACGTGACTGAGGATCTTGGTGAGCGGAACAGTCTGTGTAGGTTCCTTCCGATACCACGCAATTCGATACGGTTCGAGAAACACTCCGCCCTTGACCTTTACAGTACAGTGTGTATTTAAGAGCGGTTGCCATCCGTGAACGATTACGTCCAATTTGTGCTAAAATCTTCATCATGTTTTTACGCTTAAGAAAACAAGGCGATCGAGGTGGGTGCGCTTGCGGGAAGGAACTGCTTGGTACATCGAGAGCAACGGTTGGTAGAGTGCCATTTATGCATGCAGCTGTTGACAAAGTATGGCCAGCCTGGGTATTGGAGCTTCAGCGGGATGGTAAATAGGCAATTCTACATACCCGCTACACCTGCTGCTGCTGCTGCTGCTGTAGAATGTTCCGGATTGATTGGATTACATTATGCAGTTGCGGTTCTACCGGATTGGAAGCTTCCGGAAAACGGGAAGACACTTTCCCTGTGCTTGTGTTTTGTTGTCCCTGTACTTCGAAATGGTGGTAAATATTTATTTACAGATTTGATTGTGTTTACTTACTCACAAACATCGATCGGTGTGTGTGTGTGTGTCTCATTTTATATGAGCGCTGCTTCGCTTAACGATGACATCGTACCGAGCAGGGAAAAGCTTCCCCCCGCCCGCTCGCAGTAAGCTGTGAAATCGATTAATCTGTAACGATGTTGACAACCTGTCGGAAGTGTAATGAACCGGAAGGTACATTTTTGCACACCGAGCATAAATTGTAGCGTCAATGTATTCGTTTCATTGTAGCGATGCCCTGCTCTGGATGATGAGGGTGATTTGCAGATTGCGGGAATAGGCGGGTTTTGTAATTCCACGTGGGTGTGTTTCGGAACCAGCCCAGCGGTTTGCCTGCCGGGAAGACAGTAGTATTGTTTTTTTATTTTCCTTTTCAGTGTTATTTGTCCTCATAATGGAAGTTTTTGCTTGAGAGACATTCAAAAGAATGCCTTTGTATTGTTAAGCAATATGAAATGAAAGCGATATTAAACAGAAACCCCCCAACTTGTGAGAGCTTCCTGGTAACAAGCTTACCGTTCGTTACGTGCGTTACAGCTGATGCAGCGTTACACGCGTCGAAAGAATCGATCAACTTCTCCAAACCACCGTTCCCCCGAACCTTTATGTTTTGTGCAGGTGAACTTTTTAATCTTTGTCATTCGTCATGCAACTGCTTCCATTATATGACAGGGCGGGGGCTGGAGTTGCTTCTCATAAAAAGATTCTCCCGTCCGCACATTGAAGCCCCACATTGCGAGCGAGAGTGCCGACTGCTTCCGATGTCTGCGGGAAGCAAAATCGATAGTTCTATTGATTTTCACCACAACGTTTTTTTTTTATTTTTGGTTTATTTGCTACACCATCGATAATTGAATTACGGTCCAAAGTGTCATCATTCATCGGGTAGGTTGTCCTTCCTGGTTTAACACAACCTTTCGACAGTTCGAAAGTAGTGGTACCTTTCGACGGAGGGGGCGCTGTGAGTGCCCAAGGAGTGCCGGTGGGTGCGGCGACATCGGAAACACTTACACGTACCCACTGACGTTGGCGTTCAATTGTTTTTCGACGTTGCCAAAACTCCTCTTCACTTGGACATGTGAACATGTGTGTCTTTACAGTCCACTTAACACTCGATAGCAAACACTCTCACACACGCACACACGCCTTGTTGAAAAGGCTATTAAGGTGAGTACTGGCACCAGGTTTTGGGTGCACACGGGGTGAGCACGTTCCCAACAGGGAATAGAAGTTTAGCGTGAAGGTTATCGAGTTTTCATGGTGGGATTGTCCATACCAGTAGGACACCGTACCCTTAATCCCAACGGGAGATGTCTGCCATGGTACGACTTTGCTTACCACCGTGTGCGAGTGTGTCAGCTAGTATGACCTAACTCGCCTAGTAGTCGTTGGGATTGGCACAACCTAACCTCAATTCCGTCATGTAGGTAAGTGTGTCCGTGTGCGCCGGAGGTCGAGGTGCGTTAGCCAGCGAACCGATTACTCGAGTGCCCTCGGTACAATAACAGCTGTACTTTAAAGTGGTCTCCTCCCGTTGTTTTTCGAAAAGGGGTCTGGCACACACACACAGCACTGGAGAGCTTAAACTGGTTTGAATTGGAATTGGATCAGGGTGTGACAGTTGAGGGTGGTTCAAGTTTACTGTTGTCAACAGTGGTACTTCAAGTTCATTACTGTGCAATCGATTGGAGATGTAATCAGTTCATGGAATGTGTAGAATTGATTGAAGGAACGAGTTTAATCGTACGTTAAACTACATTTTATATGATATTTACATAAAGTTAGTAAGGGTTTATGGTATTTTTTGGATGCCATTGTTATACAATATTCGCAGGGAAGTATCTCTTTTGCCTCATCAACAATCTCCTTGCTTTACGCCAACCAGGAATCGGAGCATGATGCTATCAGCAGCTCAGTTGTATCAGACAAACTTTTCCCGCTTTTTAGGAGTAACTTTTCCCCCTCCCCTTATTCCGGGTGCTCGAACCAGGCCGGATGATATAGTCCGCAAACAATGGAGCACGATAACGTGACAAATTGAGATAACTTCCAAAGTGCTTCGACCGTTAAGAGTGTCGGGTGAGATTGAAGTAACG
Source organism: Anopheles merus (assembly GCF_017562075.2). Classification (NCBI taxonomy): domain Eukaryota; kingdom Metazoa; phylum Arthropoda; class Insecta; order Diptera; family Culicidae; genus Anopheles; species Anopheles merus. The sequence goes on from NC_054085.1 coordinate 22,492,191, forward strand.
CGTGCATAAAAGCTAAACCCGTGAGATAGCAAAAGGGCAATGAACAAAACATCCAGTGTTTTGCTTCCGGGCGCACTAGAACTTGCCCTTCCCATCCCCTCGTCGAACATTGGCATTTGGAGTGCCGCACAAGAGGGAAGTGTGGAAATGCCAGCCAAGCTGAAAGTTCACGATATGAATCTCACACCACAAACCTGATGATGATTATAGAGCGTTGGGAGACTTTCGCTTCGGCTTCGTTTTGTCACCGCAAAAACACGACGTAAACCGGTAAGGTCACGGCCAGGCAGGGTACAGATCGCTCCTCGGAATCGATTTTGGATTTTCCAGGGACTCAAAGATGGGTACCAAAAGGTCGGGTGCGTATCGGGTGCCTCAAAATGCTTGACGTTGACAAATGCTTTGGCAGTGTGCACTTCGATAACGCGCTGCTAAGCGCTCAGCTTACGCCAGGAAGTGGTTTATTCAATTTTTGCACTCCTGCAACACTCACTCACTCAAACGTATCGCGGCAGCCATTTGTTTTTTAAAGCTGACTTGCAAACCTTCTATATATGTATGGCAGCAAACCACTTCCTGCAAAAATGCGATGCAGTGGGTGGAAAATTAATCTTCCAACCATTCCTGTTGCCCTGTGTTGCCGTTTTCGTTATCTCCCGTGGCTGACCTTTTGTCCGTTCTGTTGTGTGTTCTTGCGTGGGATGGGGGATGGAATGGAAGAAGGAAGAAGAGGAAGGGGCAATGAGTTCCTTTGGGGCGATGATAAATGAATGAAGAGCACGGAGCAATGGGAAGAGCGTACTACGTGGTCGGTCGTACTGTGCGGTGTGCCTTTGATCGATTGTGCGATGTGTATGATTGGATGTGCACGAGATAGCATGATTGCCGCCCTGCTTAGCTAACGCTCTTTATGTTGTTTTATTGGAATTCTTTGTGAAAGATTATGCGCACCACGAAGCGTCTTCGTGGCATACACGCTGCAATCTTGCCCATTGTTCGGAATCAATCAACTTTATTGAGGAGTTTATTAGATCGTTGCTTAGAGTAAGGATAGGTGCTTTGTGCGTTTTTTTGTTTTGTTTTTGTTGAGTACCTAGTGAAGAGCTATTTTCATTTACTTCCTACACAGAAAAAGCCGACGTGACGTTTGATAGATTAATCACAATTAACACTCGAAACGCAGCATGTTCTAGCACACCAAGGACGTTCTTGTGGAAGCAGAAAATGATGACACGGATTGATATAACGAACCTCTTTGCATAAATCCAGCTCAAACAGGACGCACTAACCACAAAAGCACACAGAAACAAAGACATAAAAGGACCATCAGCAAGACCCCGACGTGTATCGCATATCCACCTTGCAGGCGGACCAACCTTCGGGATCAGTTCCAGTTGGAAGGAACACACCTTCATGCTTCGGCTGTCGGTAGTACTGGTACAGGTGACGTTTGCACTGTCGCCACACGGATTAGCCACGCCAAGGCTGTCACTGTCGGGTGGAAACATCGTACTCGAGCTGATCCGTAGCGGGAACAACGCACAGAGAAGCGGGATCCGGCCGTGTAAGAAAGCCCACCTCCCCCCTTCTGGATGGTGTTTGCGCTTGGGAGTTTGCCATAATACACACACATAAAAAAGCGAATCGTCAGCGTAGCCGGGACAAGGTTTTGCTCCTTTACCGCGCCGTACCAAAACCAGCGTGGAACGGCGAGTTGAAATGGCAAACACAACAGCCGGTCGAACTGGTAGCGAGGGGTTTGATGTTTGAGTAGACTTTGCCACGACCACGGCTCTCCGCGGTGGTGGTCGCGCAGTGTGAGAAGATGAATGCAACCGAGGAGCCTCGGTTAAGTAAACAATTTATCTTCCAGCGTTCCTCAAGCGCACGACCGAGTTTCGATCCAGCGGTGATGGCGTCAGGAAGACTGCTGGCCCCTACCGGTGCGGTGTGAGGGAGCGGTAGCTGGAACAAGGGACGGGAAGCCGTTTCGCGGTAGGCAGCGCTAGCGAAATAGAGTAGTTTTAGTAAGCGCACGCAACGGTGTCTTGACACGAGTACGTCGATTATCTTGCTTTGTTTGCGGGGGGCCAGTTGGACAGTTGGTGCTTTCGCTTCTTTGCACTGGCAAGACAAACAGGGAAGACGTGAAGCATTTCGGTGGGAAGAAGAGCTAACCCAACAAGGTACACCTGGGCAGGTGAACGTTCTGTGGCGGGGTTGTCTTTTTGAAGCATTTCTGTTCGGTTAAAGTGTTTCAATGTTTTTAAAATAATAGAAGATATGGGTAAATATAGTTTTTTTAATTATTGTATGTAATTATATCATATTTTCTACAGTATATAATTATTTTATACAATACTGTTAGTACTTTACAAGAAACTAGAAGAAGTTAACGAAAAACTAAAAGAATGTTACATTTAATAACAGGGTATATTGTCTTCGTGTACCATCAATTCATTTCCATGAAATTTCATCAAAATTTACTTTGTATCAGAGATGCCAAGAGCATCGAAATTCTCTAGAATATATTTTCTTTTTTCGGATTTCTTAGGAAATGGATTGATGATCATTGAAACCATGTGCTGTGTGGCTATCTATTATCTATTATCTCTATTAATCTATTCTTTCTCCGAGATTAAGTTAATGTATTTTATTGAATTTTTGTAATCCCACGTCGAAGAAGTCACGTTCCAAAAAAAAAAAAAAAATCAAATATCTTTTTTGCATTAAAAAGAACATTTTTTAAGAATTTTGAACGTTTTTGTAGAAATGTGCAAGGAATAATACAATCAGTGAATAGCACGTAACTATCAATCACGTTGATAGTTGGTTCATATTTCTGTATATGTATGTCGGACGACTTTTTTGACGGGCTCCTGTAAAGAACCAGCTATTGTGCTTGCAGTCAATTCCGAATGTTGTACCGGTATGCATGCCTTTTTTATTCTTCTACCCTGTTACAGTTACACAGTTTCCCATGCATGCAAAGTTAGCTGCATCCTGCTAAATCCGATCCTTCGAACATGCTGTGAACCTCTACTGCTGTTGAGTCACTCTGCGCCACTCAAACACACAGTTGCATTCTCTGTTTTGATTGCTCTCAAAAGCAACTGAAACTCAGAAGTTTGAAGAGTCGCGTGGTAGGTGAGACCTCCTGATTCACCTGCTGCATTCGTAATGGGATTTTGTTTGTACCGATGTTGTTGGACCGGTTCATATCACGTTCAGCGTCCACTGGTAATAAGATACTTTTCCTATGTCGCTTAAGTGGACGTCTGTTACGAGTTTCGTTCGAGGATATGCTTTGCTTCGCGTTGTTGAGGTCCATTTTGATGCTTTCCTAAGGTAGTTTGTAAACATAAAAAATAATAAAAATTAGATTAATATAGTTAAAATAATGAGAAGAATTTTTTTTTAATTTTACAAAATCATCGCAAGCCTCAATAAAGGCTCTTGCAGGCCACAGTTTGGGGACGCTTGCTCTACAACAAGAAAGAAGTATCCATGCATCTCATTAGAGAACTAAGACATGACAAAGTTGTATCATTATTCCTAATCTCGTTATGGATCTTGTCTGTCGAAATAATTATAAATTTCGTTTAAAATATTTTCTGTAAGACTCACATCAATCTTTATCATTCCTCTAGTAACAGACTAGTTAATTTACAATAAGTGTAAAACTAGTGTACGATGGACAAATCTCCAAAAAAAGCAGTTATTACATTTTGGCGTGGGAACGCACCGGTCAGGCAAAGAAGTCGATCGAAACTAGTTTATAAATGCATTCCGTCACTTACGATATGCATCAAAATGCTAACACTGCCCCGAAACGTAAACAACCTTCAGCATCCACAAACAACAACAGCCCGAGAACGTCATCGCCCCCCCTCGACACAGCGTTGTGGCGTATTTATACAGCAGCTTGAAGATACGATTCTTCTCCTCCGATTCAAACCAACACTTACCAGTACGTTTGGAAAATGCGTTTCATTTCCCTCGCACGTTTCAAAAGAGCGCACCGTTCAGCTTACGCACGCTCTCGAGCAACCGTCTTCGGCGTCCGCCTGTCGCCGGCTTTACCACGGGCGAGAGTGGCCGTGGCGAGAGCGAACGTTAGTAGGCGCTGAGAGCGTATAGATTATGGGGCGAAATTTCGCCCCAACATCGTGCCGCCTGTGCCTTCCGGGTGCACACGGCCAGCTGTTGTGGATGCCCCGCTCCGGTTGCGTCGGCGCGTCCCATATGATATTTGTTTTGTCTATCGTCTGCCTGTGTCTTCGGGTGGCGGGCGCGAAACCACCACACGCGGCGGGATTGCATTTGCGGCGAAAAGCAAGCGGCAACTCGACCGCTCGCACATACCGTTGGTAGAGCTGTGAGCCGAAAAGCGCACAACCGGGAGACGGTTGATCTGCCTGCGGGATGGGATGCGAAACGGTCGATTCGGAAGACATCGGTTCGCTTTGCCCGCCAGTTGGATACGGTCGGTCGTCGGGTACGCACGCGGATGCAACCCGCTCTACTGTGACTGTGTGCGCCCGTTGGATGAGCAAAGCGCGCTAGTGTGCTAGTGGTGCCAAGGTTTGGAAGCGTTTGAATTATAGAACAGCAGTTTTGATGAAGTGCCCGGCGCGGGTTTATATATAAACCGCTGGTGATGGCGAAGAAGAAAGCGGGTGCAAGTGTGCCGGTGCGCCAGAATGTGCTGGCGGGCTTACAGATGGGAAACAGGTGTCACGAACAGCGGTCGGACAAATATTGTCAGTATGTAAAGGTGAAACTCAATTCCATTCCGGCGGGTGCGGCGTGTTTGGAATTGAATGTGATTTTTTATTCACTTGCTTTTGTCCGGCACGTGATCAATGGGAAGTTGAAAATGACTAAGCGAAGGGATGAACCGTTTGCGGCTGTAGCTGCCGCAGGCCCCTGGCCGAAGTGTAAATCTCTTACCCCGTGTGTGTGTATATGTGTGTGTGTGTGGGGCTCTGTGGAGCAGTGTTTCACAGTAAATTACATGTTTGAAACAAAAATCGATTTTATTGGATGAAAGTTTTGCTTTCGTTTAGTTTTACTCTCTATTCTGTTCTGTTGTGCGATGTGCTAGAGATTATTGCGTGGTTTAAAATGTTGCCTTACAACTCGGCAAAGAAAGGTTAATCCTCCAACGTGTGCTCGTGCGCTGGCAAATGGTTTGAATGTGTTGCGGTTGTGACTGACGTGTAGAATGGGCATCGAATGGTTTTCCGGATTTTAAGCTCTTCGTGAGCTTCCGAGTCCGAGGGGGATTTTTGAAAAGGTTTAAGAACGGTTCGGTAGATAAGCAGGAACAGAATATTGGGAAGCTTTTCCGGCAACAGACAAGAAAAGGTCAATCAAACCCACACACGAGGGAGATTTTCATAGTGTGGAACGCATTAGTTGATGGTAAGTTTGGTTTCTGTTGGTTTTTATGGGTTGAGAGTTTTAATTAAAAATATGGTTCGATGAAAATGTATATCGGTTATTAAAGGTATGTGGATTTCTGTGTTATGAAGGTTAGCGTTGGGATTTACGCTCTGTGGTTTATATTTTAATTTTCCATTTGAAGACTAATGGCACATCTGGGAGAGGTGTAGTAAAGAGCCAGAAACGTTTTTACATGTGATCAGCCAGAAGAATAGAAGAAGAAATTACAGAATAGTTTAATTCTGTAATTAAAAAAATCTTAAAATAACAATACTTTATACAAGAAATATTACTTCTTGTTTGTATATTTTAGAAATTATAGTTTAAAAAGTTAGTTTAAAAAAATTAATAGGTCGTCAATTTTTACCTATGATAACAGCAATCGCGTAAATAATCGATCAGTAAAGCGTAAAAATCCATTTGAAGATTGATACTCATGAATTTTATAAGCTCCCAATCACATGCTATAATACAATGGTGTGCTGCAGAATGATGTATTGTACGTGTGGGGAAACTCCTAAAAAATATCGTAAAACAGGACGTAGACGCGCAGCTATATTTGCGCTACTCCAGCGTTTGCGTTTACGCGATCCAATGCGTTGCTTTTCGTCGATGGGAAGTAACCAATTTTCGTCTGACGTCACAATTTGCAAAAAGGAAGCATCCTGCTCGGTCGTGCTCAAGCAGCGTATCCTGCTACGCTACGTGGTGGTACGTCGTTCTTGATCTCTTGATTTCTCTGCTGCCCCGAGGGACTGGTCGTGCGGGAATGCTCGACCCATTCATAACGCTTCAAGAAACGGAAGGGCAACGGGTGGGCAGGAAATGAGATGCAATTGAGTTTGCGGCGGCACTGCTCGGGGGAATTCTTCATGGTTTGGAGGTTTTAAATGTTTACTTTTACCGAGCACTGAAGGTGGGTTTGTTCTTGGATGTAGCATTTGTCACAAATTGTGCCATGGTAGAGGTGTAACACTTTGCTGTTAAAAAGCAATTCAATAGCTTTAAAGCATGTCTTTTTATGGCTGAGAGTGAATAATGTTAATTGTTTAATGCTTTTGTTCCACATTTGTTAGTTCGAAGAATCAAGTTTCAGCTGTTGAAATTTGTTTCAATTATTAAGTATACTGTTTTTGGACACTACTATACTTACACTGTTTTTTTACAGAATTTTAATAAAATTCATGAATTCATCAAAATAATTCCGAAAATTTAAGTGATAAATGACCAGTCCGACTGTGTCCCTGTCTGTTTAATAGAACGTGTATCTTATTTTTTATTCCTAATAAATGCTTGAACGTATGGTAAGCCAGGACTGTTCCATTTTGGATGAGCTCATCCAGTATTTATTGAGATTTTTGTTTGCAAAACCCAGATATGATGAAATACTTAATATGAAACAGTTAGTGCTTTATATCAGTGCACAATTATTTGAACTCCATCTATATGAACAGAAAATAGTGTACAAAGTACGCAAAACAAAGCTACAATATAATTTAGTTGCATTACCTAACAAGGCCTCTTTTTGTCGTATTGATAGCAACATTATGTTTGCAATCTGATCAGGAATAAATTATCTTCCCAAAGCAACCCGACTCAAACACGGGATTCTGTATCCGAATCCCACGACAGTCTACGACAACAAACAAAATAGATCGTTACACGTTTTCACATTCAACTCCAGTAAGATAACACGCTGGTGCGCGTTGTTTATTAAGCAAGCGGCTCTACTGTGTAGCGCACCATCAGCGGCTTACGGGTTTCGGTTATCGTTCTGATAAGAATCCGCCTTAGGATATCAAAACCGATCTGGGTGCTGGTGTGTCGTTGCATTAAAACCCGAACACACAGTACGATACCACCACCGTCATCCAGTGAGTGTGAAGCCACGTTCACAGCCAGACAGATATGCTAGTCACGTGCGAAGATGACACTTTCGTGCTGGGGATGCTGTGAACCGAAGCGGACAGTATCTCCGTCGGGAGATTAAGAGGCAATTATTTGCAAAGCAGTATTGTAGCGCGATACCGACCCGAGGAGGGACCGCTGTGTCTCAAGTGAATGAATCCACATTGACAATGTCAACCAAAATTGGATCAATCTTGATTTTTTGTTGCAAAAAAAGAAAAAACAAGTAACAGTCCGAGAATCATTCCGGACGGACGGATGCCGAACCGCCGACAACTGTCTTTCACATCGTGCCAGCAAAAAAAGGGTCGATAAAAATGCGAGGGAGGAGAAATGCTCATCTCGTCCGGTGTTGGCAAGGTAAGCAAAGTAGGTTTATGCGTCGCCCACTTGCCGTGTGCGTGCGGGCGAAGCACGGCGACACTCTCCGCTTCGCTATTTCCAGAAATATTCTCACAGCCGAGAAGAAAACGGTTTCCTCTGGTTTTAGTGCTTGTCTTTATTTTCTTGTTTTTTTTTTGCTTTGCCTCCTCTTTCAATCAAAATGGTGCGTTACAAAGTGCCCAACAAATAAATGGAAGGAAAATGTTACTTACCGTCGGTCAGATGATGAGCTGTTTGGCCGAAAACGAAACGTTTCTTTTCCTGAGTTGTTTGAGCGAACTCTGAAGTACAGGGTACAGTCAGGGAGTGAAGGAAGTGGTAAGAAGCAAAAAATAATAGAAGAATTCGGCATCGTATTTCACAAATGTTTTGTTTACTTTCTTCCGGAAGTGATGTGGTTTGGCTGCAGGAAGTGATGGAGCGTTAAAACGAGAGCGAAAGAGCGAGAGAAAGAAATCGGATGCATCACAGTAAGCGAGGTTAAGTGCTTGAAGGAAGCATGCTTGCTCTCTTTCGTCTGCTACGATTACTATGGCGGCGTTAAGTTTTTCTCGCAAGTCAAAAATGAAATTAAACCTGTGTGTTGAAGAAGAACGCATTCTACAGCGAGAGAGAGAGAGAGAGATGGAGAGTAAGAGAGTAACAGAGAGGTAAGCGAATTGAAAGTTATTCTTTCATTATTGCAAGTGCTGCACGCACAACTTGATCGTGTGGCGATGAATCACCCGCCGTGGAATGGTAAACATTTCAAACGTGTGAAACTGTAGATCCCAACCGCATCCCCGGTACCATTACGTTCCGTGCTCGATTGCGGCAAACGCTTTATTCCGAAGAAAAATCAATCAACTGGTATGGGTGGAAGGAGAAAAATTGTTTTCTCGCTTTTATGATAGTCACAAAAATAAAAGAAATTGGATAGAATTAATACACAGAACGAAACGGTACTTATTGCTCCGGTGCTGGTGTTGATGGTGGAAAGTATGGAACATTAACTATAGAGTGCGAGGTTTCGTTGTCTCTTCTCCGGTTTCACAAAACAGCAGCACACCTACAGTGCAAAATGGGAAAATGGGAAATCGATTTACTGGGATGTGCGGTTTTAATTCCGAGAATTATTTGCTGACCCACCGAATACGAACCAGAACCAGCACTGCTAACACCGATGAAAAATGATATAGATCATCGGACTAGCGATGGCGATCGAGGATGGAGGTATACCATTTGGGAAATGAATTATTACACGCGTTTGCGCGCAGTAAGAACTGTACGGAGGAAAAAGGAAAAATCGACTCACATTTGCATTAAACAAACGGTGAAATCATGCGCATTTTATTTGCCTTTCCTCCTCCCTTTTCGGTAACAAAATCAGTCAGCACTCATCCGTCAAGTCCAATCCGATTGATCGATCGACCCGGTGCCGGCTCGTCCATCCACAGCGGACACTTATTGTCCGTCCGCTCCGGTGGCCGGCATAACTCTCAGCCAAATGCAATGAAACATTAAGCGGACATCTTGGCAATCTTCGCTGTCTCTCGGTCTCCACGGTGCGGGGCGACCCCGATAAATGCTGATCTGCTGATTGGGCCAATAAACCGTAAATCGTAAAGCAGAGCCAAAATGCAAATGTTTTCTGGGTCAGTGGAGCGACGACGCTCCATGGGGTGGGGAGGAAGAGAGGAGGGGGAGGGGGGATTGTCTACCAGCGCAGACCAGGAACGCAGAAACCGTCGGGTCCCGTTGAGTGAGATGGTGCCGGTTTTGGGAATAAAACACATGTACAAAAAAGCGTCTCGCTGCGAGTCGGAAATTCGGTCAGGTCGGAATTAGTCTTTCCCGAGTTGGCCAGCGTTCTATAGCAAGCGTGCGGGATGGCGGAGACAAAAAAAAAAACAGAATTGGATTTGGATTCTTCAGACTACAATTGTCTGCGGCGCAAAGTGCTTCGTTATGCAGAACTCGTGGAACAAAGTGCAACATAAGGGTAGCAACTAGCAACATCATAATTGGATGCCAATATTTGGAACGCACGAGAGCATGAACAGTGGCACCATACATAACGTCGAAATGGAGATTGGATTGCCAACGGATTGTTGTTCGGGTGGTTCTGTTATTTTGGCTATTCCCTTCCTCCCTTGGTATGATGTAATGTGTCCCAACGCCGAATGGAGATAAATTACTTTCCACCTTTTGCGCTGGATTAGAGAGATGCTGCGGCGTGACGGCGACATCATCAATCTTTCGTCGGGTTCGGGCGCATCGGGCTTTGCGTGCGAGCGCCGGGGTGGTTGAAAATTGTCGTCACGTGTCAACGCTGGGGCGCACTTTTAGAGCGCCCTTTCACAATAAGCAACCGAAATGGATTGATGTCACCGAGTGTGCGTACTACTGTTTTAGGGTCACTTAACAAACAACTGTAGGGAAGCAGCTGGGGTTTTAAAATTGTTTCTCATTCCCGGTTGCAGTGCTGTGCCGCTTGTACTTTTAGTTGGGTGCATAAAGCCTAGGCAGGGATTGAAACAATGACATTAACGGCCCAGCATACGGCGCTACCACAGGTTTGTGTGTTTGGTACAGTAGGGGGTAAACAACTCGCCACTGGTCACGAGTGGGTTTTATTGATTCAATTAAAGCGTCAGATTAAATCAATTTGTTGTGGCGTGTTTTGCTTTGTTTGTGGCTTCGCATGCGCTTTAGTTGGACGCGGTTCAATTGTCGCTGGTGCTGGTGCAGATTGGAGCAGATTTATTGACTGTATAAGCCGACCAATCTGATGGTTGGACAGAATGGCTTTGAGTAGGTAGTTTGTAAGTACTGGAAGGGTTCACCGTATATAACATTTGCTGGTAATTCAATATTGGTAATGATAATTGTGAAACAATTGCACCATGCATCGTTTTGATTTGTTGTTTAGTATTACGTGAGATCTTAGTCTTATTATGGGTGTAATATTGTTGTGATAGCTACAGCTACAAGGTCACACGATGATTGTATCGCATCTAGACCATATCATTCTCAGCAATAATGCGCTATTTGGTTGTGTAATAAACATGTTTTCGATATGGCCGTATCGTATATTTTGAGAGAGACATTAAGGTATTGAATGTTGTCATCTGTCGTCAATAAAACCATTTGAAGCTCATGCTGGGATCAGTACATTATCAATTAGATTCTATCAGTGGGTCACTTTCCCTTTTAAGACTGTACACTGCATTTTCAGCCTGTCAGCTGTTTGCATTGTGTAGCAGTTTTAAAGCAGCTACTAAAGTGGGTGTAATAGTCAAGTGGACTTATACCAAGGTGTATGCATTTAGAAGGTTGATTTTGAACGCTTCTGCTCTTGAATGAAGATTTTAAGAGAGTTTTTTTGTATGTTCGTCAAGTTACCAGAAAGCCTATTTAAGCAAAAGCTTTTACCCGTAAGGCTATGAGACCACCTGGTCTACATACACTTTGATTCGAGATACCTCCGATTGATATCTTCAATGCACCTTGAGATGAATGAACAACACGACCTTGTTTTGCTATTTTTTCGAGCAGGTACTCGAAAGTAATTCTAGCTTTGAGGCTGAAAATCGCAGTTGTATGTGGTGTTGCATTGAGTGTGGCCATGATTTTAGCCACCAACTGTCAAACTCCATACAAAAAAGCTGGCTAGTATCGTGAAAGGCCCCAGTTGCAGTTATATTCTATTACAAAAAATAAAATAGAATATTGAGCAAAATTAAGTAATTATGATTTTTATTGTAAATCAGTATGACTGTAGATGTTGTGCATATAATGTTCATTAAAGTTGATAAACATTTTATAATTGCTCTGTAACAACCGTAATCTTGTGCATAAACTGATTTTATGTCATATGTATTAAGATTAGGAGTAACAAACAGGATGATGTGGGAATGAATCTTACCTCACTAATCCCAAATATATTTGAGATGCCCCAAATATGTGAATCTGAAGACAATTTTTTACATTCTCCGCCCTTAAAACCGTCACTGTTTTATTGCCATGTCAGTTTCACACGCCGGCAGCCCGGTAAAATATGCGGCCAATGATCTTGTGCGCTCAGATATTCTTAGATTTTCACCGGATTATGAACCCTAAAGCCCCATGTACAAGGTAAGATTATCCATTCCAAAACCGGGTAATCTGACGCATCTTTGTCGGCGGGAAATGGTTCCATCAGTGCTCCGATGGAAGGTGTTATGAGTGATGGAAAATGTCACCTTCAGCCATGGTTGCTTCCCAGCTTCTAGTTGAGTTTATTTGCGTCTGAAATGTGCGGGCTTAAATGTAGAAGTTTCGATTAGAAGGAATTACTGCTACGGTCGTTTAAATCAACTTTCTTCCCCATTGCTTCCGTTGGATTCAGGATTTGTTTCCTCCCCTCTACCGTAGAGGATTTTCTCTCATCTTATCGAAGGCTTAACAGACAGCCATCCCATCGTCCGTTGATCGTATTTTTTCCGTATTCTTGCGAAAAATTGGCAACGGATGGTTTGGATGGATCCCTTTTCATCTCTCTCCCTTTCTCTCTCTCTCTCATTCTTTTATTTAACCCCTAAAGGTATCAAAATGGAGGAAGTGAGTGAGTGAGTGTTTAAATTCCTGCTTCGGAGAATGCTCGGTTTCGGTGTAAATCGAGCGTTGAAAATTTGAGCCCGTTCGATGCCCGACTGGACGCACCGAATTTCACAGCAACGCATATGGAGCACACACACACACATATAAGAGAGCAATCCCGAAGTAAAAGCAGAAGCTGGGAGATATAAATTCCTTGAATCGCTTATCGAAGTTCAATGAAATGAAAAATTGTTGATTGAGTGGTAAAATAGGCACCGACCGACCATATGATGACCGACCGGTATCGGAGAAGGAGACACGGAATGGGCCACTCGAAGTAATTGGGTGTGGAAGATTGTCCTTTGTGCGCGGTGTAAGGTAGGGGAAAGGCAGAAGAGGCAACGTGACAGTGGCTGGGTCAAAGATTTGCTGTGGATTAGTTTCGATGAAGCAAGAAATAAACTAAAAAAACCGACGTAAGCTGAGGATTATGAGGCACGAAGGAATGTATACGGACTGCTGTGTGCTTTCCGGTGGGTGGGGGTTATTTGTTTTCCTTCTTGGGATTCAGTTCCCAGTTGGCGGGCTCTTGAATGGATTGTTGAACCGGTGGAAGCAACATCGAATGTTTGCATCTAACACACTGGAAAAGTGTACGAGATGAAGGATGCATTTCGTGCTGCAAGATGGAATGCAACGGTTATTTGTTTTTAATCACAAAAGTGATAAAGAGCACGTGCTTTGCTGTGCCGGGAATTACAGTAAAAGTATATATTTCCTATTATAAACCATTGAACCAGCCTGCCAAAATATGGATAAAGTATTACAGCGTGTAAAAAATGGATTTATTAACAATATTTCTTTACAGTTTTAACGTTGACATACAATAACTGAATTGACTATGGCTAAATTGAATTATTGGAAGTGAGCGTTGTGTTCAAAATATTAAGTTATCTGTGTAGATGCTTAAATGTTAATGTACTTTGTGTGAATGCTTAAAATATGTGATTTAGTGGAATTATTATATAGATAGGTACTATAGATACATAGTAAAGGTTATAGCTCTTTAGCTGTTCCAAAATTTGTTCAAATAAATTTCTATTTCTTTATTTTTTACATGTTTAAATTGTTATTAAATTTTTTAAAATTCGTATTATAGTTTAACGATAGTTTTTCCAAAATGATTTGGCGTAACGTCCTACGCGGACATGCCGGCCTATATACAGGCTTTCGAGACTTAATTCATTACCACGTAGCCGGATAGTCAATCCTTGCCTTGGGGGATGACGGTCCATTCTGGGCTTGAACCCATACTCATGACGGGCATGTTATTGAGTCCTTCGAGTTGACGACTGTACCACGGGACCGCCCCAATCGCAATCAGTATGGCAAGTTATTGATTATTTTTCAGTTTTTCTTAGCATAATCATTTTTCTTATCAGAAATAAGAAAAAAATCTTATCAGAAATAAATAATTATTTAGCTGTGAAATAATAATTAGACAATCCTGCAATTTGTTTACATTTTGTTTGCTTATGACTGTATGAATAATAAATTTGTGAATAAACACAGATTGTTTAGTTATAGCTATCACAACGTTCGCTAAGCGGTGGCAACATTAATTCCTAACTTTAAATTTCCATTTAAAATTCCAGGCCTACTCCAACATAATTTAAAACAAATTCCTCAGCTGCTTTCATTCAGCATTTTTTATTTCACTCACTGTGCACTTCAAAGACAAAAACTGCATTTGTACGGCAGCAATGACTGCCATTGCTTCTTTGAAGTGCATCTGATGTTTTAAGCGTAACCGTGGACGACTTTTCGCTTGGTGGTATACGCAGTACAAACGGCCACTGCTGCTTGTTGTGAATTGCAAGATTGCAGTTGCAACGTTTCGTATAACTGTAATTGCAACAGTTCTTCAACCGCTGCTAAACGACGCTGCCGCAACGATCGTCCGCCCGTACAGCCCCGTTTAGGTGTTTTGTTGTTTCACATTTAACGTGGGGGTGTAAATTGCGCACTCCATCCCCGCCTCCCCCCCCGAAAAAAAAAGACACGTACAGAACTCGTACGCGCTCATTCAGGTTCGCGTGCAAAGGACAGTCCCGGCATTGTGAAATGCGCACCCGGGGTCCGAGGTGTTTCGCTGTGTGTACGGTGGTGAAGGAGCTGGAAAAGTGTTTACACTGCTCGTTGCGTCCAATTGTGAAGCTGAAAGGAAACCCCGTTTACATGCTTGATCATGGAAATCCGGTTACGGTTGAAAATAAAACGGAGAAGAAAGGAAGGGACGGGGGTAGTCAGTAAACAATCCACTCGAGTTGTAGATTGCGCTACGAACTGGGGCTGCGAGAAATGTGTGAGAGTCAAGCAAAACGTAAGCAAAACGTCCGTTTCAATATTGCTGTATTGCGATTGGTGCAACCGTGCGAGTGTTTGGGAAAGAGTAGCAAACACACACAGACACACAGAGCACAAAACACAAATGTTTTCCTTTACTTTCCTTTCCCTACGTAACGCAACACCTCCGCGTTCAAGTTCAATTTGTCCGAAAATTATGGCCCCCTATTTATAGGTGCAGTAAATTTAGAAGCAAAGTAAAAGTCCACCACCGTTTAAGGGTCGTCTCGGTAAGCTGCCGGCGGCAATACGGCGAAACGACACCGTTTGCACACTGATGAGGTTTTGAACGGTTGGTTGTATGAATTTATTTTACGGCTGGAAATAGGATGTCAGCTTGCGCTTTAAAGTAGAGTGTAATTGTAAATAAATTAGGAATATTTTTTATTAGTTTTGTATTTATTGAAATTTAAATTAAAATAATTTCACTCCAGAAATAAAATTAAATTTCCAAACTATCTTATTGATGCTTTAAAAGGCATCATCACCTTTAAAAGATCCATTTTTCCCCCCGCACGCCACGTGGTTATCTAATGGAGACGCCCGGTACGTCACGCTGTTGGCAAAGTGGACGAGCGTTTTAATTCACCATGATTAGAAACGGGACCGTTTTGCCAAGGGTGTCCGAGGGTGTGAAAAATTGTGCCCGTGCCGCAAGGTGTGCAGCCAAATGCACGGTTGGCCGATCGCCAAAGGTGCAAAATGTGCAGTCAATCGCGACGCGAGCGCACACTTGTCAGATGGACCCGTCTGAACGGTCGTCTGGTCGGGCGAAGCGCACATCGTGTTCGTGCCGTTGACCGCTCATGACACAGTAGTAGAAGTGATGGTGTGTGTGTGTGTTGTGTGTGTGTAGTCTTCTGTTTTTACAGCCCCCTTGCTACGGTATGTTGACTGTGACCACCTGTTTCATGATTAGACTGCGAGCGTTTTCATTATGATGGCGGTGGTAGTGGTGCTGAATTTAAGGGAAGTTCCCGAAACGTTGCCTGCCCCTTTTGGTTCTTGGACTGGCTTACAAAACACAATAAAATTTCACCTCCCTTAGCAGCCGTAGCCGTAGAGGTTATGGTGAATGCGTGTTTCAGGCCAGGTCGCCAGGTGTACGATATGCAAAATGTCACCGTCACGTTCCACATAACCTTTTCGGTGAATGTTTTTTAATTAAATTATTCGTGCTAGTGAAATGGTCGCGATTGTGCAATGCGACGCGTGATGGTGTCATCCAATTTCAGCTTCTGGTCGGTTCGCTGTTTTGGGGTGCGAGTGTTAATTAAATGATTAGAGGCACAAGTGTAGTGGGCACATGGGTAGTTCTGTTTTGTTCGAAATTAGTTTATTGTGGTGCAGCACGCTGATTAAGTAAGCCATTTAATTATATCAATTAAATCTGGTACCCAGGTGTTGTTGATTCGCAATGAATTCAGGTCATCAGTAACAGGGGGTATGTATGAGTTCATTCAATATTCTTTCACAGTTTGCTGCGATGAAGAGTGCAGCTGAGGTTACAGTTTCATTTAATTTTAAAGCAAGTGCAGCATAGGCCAGTACTGAAATGCTAAGCGCTTTTAATATTACAGTAGAGCGCCACTTATCCGGGCTCATCGGGACTCAACCTCGCCCGGATATGCGAATAATACGGACCATGAGTCAAATAATATATTTAATCACAAATCCTTGATTTTTTAAAAATGTATCTCATGTTTTGATAAAGTAATACCCAGTTCTTATTACCTTTATGTTTTTCCAATGAGAATATTTGAAATTTGCCATGAGTTATTGTGTTTTTGTAATGCCAATGTGGTCTGATAACCGTTTTTTTTTTCAAATATCCTCCTCAAAACGCAATGTCACCTTGTATGGACCTTTCATTCTTCAATAGCACGGATAAACGGACAGCCGGATAACAGGTACCCGGATAAACGGCGCTCCACGGTATTTTAAATGGTAGCAAAGTGAATGTAGTAGAACAGAACAGGGATGGTTTGTATTTTTAAGCGTTTCTTTTTTATGATGATTAGAATTTCCCTCCCTGAAAGAACTACCAAACAAGATGTTTTTTTTTAAATTCCCACAAACAAGCTTTCATTGAGCGCGAAACTGCACTCTCATTGTGATGGCAGCTCGTAAGCAGGGTAAAACGTACACTCCGGCTCGAAGGACCAAAACATGTTTTCTAGTACACAAAAACCTATTAACCAACCGTACCAACAACTGCCGAGGCGGCGTTCTTTTGAAGGAAAAAACACATCTTCACTTTCGAATACCGGAAAACAGGACCGGCGGCACGCACACGCCCAGCCAGGACCACTATAAATCATCTCCACCCGTGCCTTGCATTCCCCTTTTGCGCTTTTTCTCATGTATGTGTGTGTCTATGTGTGTGTGTATGTTTGTGTGCAAGTGTATGCGGGGTTTTCTGAGGTTTCTGCGCTTTCCTTTCACGCCCGTGATTCGTGATTTGTCGCAATGCCTGCAGGAAAAATGCTGCAAATGCGGACCCGCTCACGGTATGTAAATCGCTTCCCATGTGTTTCCTATGTGTGAGTGTGTGTGTAAGGTTAGTGTTTGTGCGGGCTGCTTCCATTCATGAACCGTGCCGTGGAGGGTCATGCCGTAAAGTTCCGCAGAAATCCCTGTGTTGCCCGGCTTTCGTACGTTCCGGCGGGTTTTCCGACCTATATGAGATTGCTATTTCTTTCCCCGCTGTGCCGTGCAAAAAGGGGTTGAACGGTTGGTACAGCCGTTGTTCCGCTTCATCGTTTCGTCGTAGGCTTTGCGGCGCTCGTCGTCCATCGGCGGGCGCCCCCATCGACGAAGCATTTGCAGAGGCGGGTTTGTCGACACCGGAATGAAAAGGTTACGAGATGAGATGTGCGGGCTATTCATGAAATAGATTGCCTCGCGCTCTCGCTTCACTTTTCCGATCGTGTGTGCTACTCTCCTTCTATTCCCCCCTCTTTCACCATGCGAATCCATGACGTCGGCTTGTTTGTCAACGGCGAATGACCTCAATAAAGGTAATTTAATATCGTGCATATTACAAAGGAATACATTTTTCGGGAATAGACCTGGTTTCCTGCTTTCTTCTACAAGACGTTTCACGCTGGTCCAGCCATGTGAGACGGATGTCGTTGGATGCGGCGCTGACGGGTTTAGAGCCGAAGAGGAATTCCCCCGAAAGGCTTAGCCATTTTGGATAGTCCTTTTTTCTGGGTTTTGTTTGGGTACGATGGACCTTTTTCCCCCTACGTGACAGCGTAGGACGTGCAAAGACATTCCGACTTGACGTTCGGCGAACGAAACCTTTAGCCTGCGTCTGGGGCCTGCTGTATGTCGGAGTTCATGGGGAGTCGTGCAAACGAATTCAAGGAAATGTGTGGCGTGCATCAGCACATATCACTAGGGATTAGGATGAGCCTAGCGTCAAACGGAAGGCTATTTTGTTCTCTAGATTATAGTACGTTTCTTTTCCTCCAATAGTCCGCCCAAAAGCTTGACTATCTAGCAGCTGTAAATAGTAACGCTTTGTTGTGTTTTCGATTCGTTTCAGATCAAAGTTGGCTGGTTATGCAAACTGTCGAAGACTCTCGCTCGAAGGGCGGAAAATGGCACAGTGGGAGTATCTTCTACCGTCTGCAGCTGGCAAGGACATCGAAATGAGCACAACGCCTCCCCAGTAACAGTTCCTTCGTTGAGGGTGTTTGTAAACTTAATTAAAATATCTCCAAAGACAAGCTGGCTATGTGTGTATGTGTGTGTGTGCTTGCGCGTGGGTAGAAAAGTTCACTGCTTCCCACTACAGAGATCGTTCGAGGTGAAGCATAAGTTCATCGCAAAATCAGATTCCTATTACCGAAGGGATGCAGGTGTAATTTGTGTTACAAAGTAGCGATGTAGGGCGTGATGTAGGGAGAGGAGTTTAATGATCTTTTTGTAGGGTAGAAAGCAAGGGGACAAAATGCTGTCAGCTTGCTGTCAGCTCCGACGCTTAATGTAATTGAAAAAGGATAGGAAGCAACGAAGTGTTCGTATTTTTTTAATATTTTTGTGTCTCCTCTAAAGTGAATTAAAGCACAGTGAAGGTTTAGTATGTAGTGGTGAATGTGTAACAACAACAAAAAATGCCAACAAAGTGCACACGAAGTGCAAGTAATGATAATTGAATTTTCATCAACCACCATCAACCGAGCGAAGGGTTGAAACAAGGATCGAAAGTGGTGGTGGAAGGTGCAAGCGGATAACGTGTAATCAAACAACGACCAAACAGCGTGTGTGCGATGACGGTGTGCTAGTGGTTGCGGCATCATCGGTGGTAGTGCGTGAATGCGGAACCAGACACAATCGAGAAGCGTCGAGCAGAAATTAACCCGAGTCACCCGAGCTAGCAAGAGAGCACGTTCCAAACGAGAAGAAGCGGCTTGGGGAAGCAGAAGGTCACGAAGATGCTTCGCAACTGTGGCTGTTTTCAGCGGGCTCGGCGTAGCTCCAGCTTCGAGGACTCGTCCTCCTGCCGGTCGTCGGAGATCGAGCGGGGCGGCGAGATGACACCGCACAGTGGCAGCCTGCTGAAGCTGTTCACCTCGAAGGGCTGGTGCAGACAGTGGCGCAAGAGTGGCCGGGGCATGAGCATGACCAAGATTGAAAGAAGTAAGTATTGTGTGATGTGTATGTGTGTGTGTGTGTGTGTGGGGTGTTTTGAAGTTGGGAGGACCACTGTGGTGTTGTGTTTCAAGTTCAACACCATCATTAACCGAGATGTGAGTAATAATTCCAACGGGGAGATTGTGGGCAGCACGAGGGAAATGTGGTAGTTTAGTGGATACGATGGTGTTTTTTTTACGATTCCCCGTACGGGAGCATCCATTTGCCGTATCTTTGTTTATTATCTTCTGGCTGGAGAGGTTCGGGCAGCGATGGCAAAGGCTCTGCGCCAACGGGAATAGAATGAGTTTACGTTCGTTCTTTGTGCCGTCTAAATTGGTTGAGAACGTTTTATTTGTCCTCCGGGGGAGGCAGAATGGGTAAAATTGTTTCATTATCATTATAGCGAGACATGTGACCGACTTACGTCTGCCGTTTGGCCAGGGGTAATATGACCCACAGGTCAGGAAACTCTGAAGTCGTTGGGACCATTTGATGGGAAATGTCCGATGTCAAAATGGTCCAAAAATGAGTAGAAATAGTCAATTTTAAACATTAAACAATAAGATAATAGGAACGTTAGACAATGGGCCACTCCTCTAATTTATACCGTAATGCTGAAATTTTAGCAGCTAATTTGACGTGTGCAATGGCTGAAATTCGCAAAATGTCAAAATTAATTTAAAATAGCTGTCTAGAATCGCAAAACTCCTCAAGGATAGTAAAGTACTTTAGATGGGAATGTTGAAAGCTGCACGTAAAAAAATCCGCTCAACAACTCAAAAACATGAGTCAAATAAAGAATAAAGAATTAACTTAATCAACTGTTTATGTACTAAATAAAGTACATGAATCTAAGCGGATGAATGGTAGCAATTCGTTTTTCAATGCGTTATATTTCAGCTTGTCGATCAAGATATAGGGAATAGTTCAGTTTAAACAGTAATATAGCTTAAATCAGTATAATTTGTTCTTGTAGTGGATAAATTATCGAATCTTAAACCACACTGAAACCGTGATGATCTCTGATGGAATAATAAGCCAAAGGAGGAGGTTCCAAACTTTAACGGAAACAGTTCCTGTTGTTACGCCTAGTAACAATCTGTTTATTTGAGTAGCGTTTGGACCTTCTTAGAACTGGCGCTCGTGTGTTATAAGCTTTCGCTGCACAGTTTAAAAATTGGTCTGTTTTCTCTAGTAGATAATTCGCAACTAACTTTCTCCATTGCGCATATTCTTCGTCAGCTGATCATTCTTGACCCCGCTTGACCCCGTTTTGTGACCGCTGCCGAACTTGTTTCTAATTGGCTCTATTTTTGGATCAGCTTGTTGTCAAGCCTTACAGGGTTTACCAGCATAATAAACAACTGTCCACTTGTTTATAACAATAGTCGTTTTGAATAGACACCGCTGTCTACCACTTGCTCACACGTCAGATGGTGTAAGCTACTCTGTGCAATTCAATAACACAATTTTCGCCTTCGATTAGCAACTGTCAGATTCGGCACAGTTGATGGCTATTTTTGACATTATATTTTAATTACAATTTTAAAACAACTGCAACCTAAACTGAAGTGTTTAAAGGAAAAATTATCCAGATGAACAGATTTATGTTTCCAGAACTATCTCGTTACGCAGCGAATGGATTTACTGATTACAAAAAGGGCGAGTCGTTTCAATCAACATCCTTTCGTGAAACAGGAATCTTTCCAAAGTATCTACACCAATAATCAATATTTACCCTTGATGACTACTACCAGTCACAAAGTTATGTGCGATACTTGTTTGGTTTTCAATCTGGATATGAGATCTAGAAATAATTTAGCACATAAGTGTTGGTAATTTAGTTCATGTGTTGGTTACTGCTTTTTTATTCAAATTTACACAATGTTTACCCCAAGTATAACAAAGTGTACCTTCTACCCTGCCAAACCAGTGGGGAAGTTATTGATAAGCAAATACGTTATACAACTTTTAAAGTTCCTTGCTACTTCTTCTTCTTCTTCTTTTGGCTCAACAACCGTTGTCGGTCAAGGCCTGCCTGTACCACTTGTGGGGTTGGCTTTCAGTGACTTTTGGATTACCCCCCCATAGCAGGATAGTCAGTCCCACGTATGGCGGCACGGTCTAGTTGGGGCTTGAACCCATGACGGGCATGTTGTTAAGTCGTACGAGTTGACGACTGTACAATGAGACCGGCTCCTTGCTACTACCGCAAACAAATAATAAGTATTACCCTCTTATATAAATAAATATAAATTATCTTATGAGTCTTTATAAAGAATGTCGATGATTAGTAACTCGTCTTGAACCAAATTCATCTCACACAATTCTTCATTCAAAGAATTGAGTAACTAAATAAATCGTCAATATGCAGTCAACTCATAGCAAGATTTGCCTCTAATTATGTACATTATTGTTCTCACAGAGTTAAACATCCATGTTCTAAGACAACTGCTAATACATTCCTTGGTTTAGAATCACTGAATACCAGCAAGACAAAGAGTGATATGTTAAGCTTTGGAGCTCTCAATAGCTCTTTCTGAAGCAAGACCCTTTGGAAAATACTACTCAGACTAGCATGAAATTACTCCGTAGCACAGCATAGCTCACTTACAACAAAGAGTCTACAGGAAAGCGGATAAATAAAAGCAACTTGCTAACGAGTCCATTCGCCCCAAGTCACTCACACACAAACGCACACTAAACGTCAGTAATGAAACCTCGTTTTTGGGAGATTGAAAACTAGTTCGCTGCCCGTTAGACCCGTACGTAATGCCAGCCCGAAAGAGCGTTACTGGTTTTGTTTTATGATTTCTGGTGTGCAACATAAAACCCCTCACGCAGCAGGAAGAGCAACCAGCAAAGGAACGCACGGGCAACACCATAATAAAACTGTGACATGCTGTAGCATCGGAATCGTAGAAATCACGATGGAACCGAAGCAGCCAGCGGTCGGGCAGCTGTAGAGCCAGGAAATGTAAATATTCAATGTAATGCTCGTTACGATAGGCTGTGAAGAGGGCCGGTACACCGGTACAGTGGTGAGTGGCGGGATGGTTAATGTACGCTCGGAAGCTCTGCGACAGATGATGGAATGCGGATTTACGGGCGTTTGTAAAGTGCGCGGAAGTAATTTAATAAAGTACACGGGCACGGAGCAGCAGACAGCGCAAGCCGCACTTTGTAGTGTAGCAAAACGTTTGGGTCGTTTTGGGTAGAGTGCGATGTGTATGCGTGGAATGGTTGTATGCTTGCGCCGTTTTCGAATACATTTTATTGCATCTCCTGTGCTCGAGATGTAATCAAATTCCTAGCGTCGTGCATTAAAATGTGCGTTGACTTGAGCGGGGGAAAACGAGGAACAAAGTAGAGAAAATCTTCTCGAAGCACGTGTAATTTGCTGCAGCGAAAAAGTTAAATTGAATCACATAAAATGGAGACGAGGCGAGCCGAAATGATGTCAGCCGGTGCGAAACAATATTCGACCAATCAGTCCTGCTTGCGGACACCGAAAGTGATTTTACTTTACGTGCGAGAAAGAAAGCGAGTAAGAAATAGAGTTAGAGAAAGAGAGCGAGAGCAAGTGGAAAAAGGAAAATGCAATAACTTCTTCCAAGCAAGCCCAACTGCAACGTGACCTTCGGGAAGAAATTTGCTGGTAAAACTGTATTTTTTTTCCCTCGAGGCCTCGAGGCGTGCCGTGCGTCTATCACGTTCCGTGCCAAATTTCGCACCAAAGACACCCGCGGGACGACAAAGTTTTTCGTGTCCTGTGTATAAGTGTGTGTGTGTGTGTTTGTTTCAGCCACAGTGACATACAAACACGAAGACAATCTGAAATGGGACTGTATTTGCGTTCGTTTTTGTCCCTCGTTCAAGATTCCTCTACGAGTGGTTGCCCTCCGTGGGTGAATATTTATAATATGCTAAAGGCAGAAATAGAGCGATAGTATAAAAAAGAGAGCGAACATCCAAAAAAAAAAAACACAATAAGTCATTAACTTTCCGCGTAACTCTGTTTGTTCAGCTTTTGAGGGACGGTGCCAAACACGCAAAAAAATGAACTCAAACACCCGAATGGAAGAAGTTGGGCCAAAATGGAAAATGTTATTATACGCCTGTGTGTGTGTGTGTGTATGAGTGTGTGGAACATTCTCATGGTCAAACGTTCTCTTCCCCCCCACCGGGAGTGCAGTTTGCTGACGTCGTCGTACGTCACCGTTGCGTCAGGGAAGGAAAAATGCTGCAGAGCCGCTGGAACGCACGAAGGCAAGAAAATTATGCTCGGCATAACATGAAAACAGCATATCCATCATCGCACCCGGCTGTGTAGGAAGTGCGGGACATGTCGGTCAGCTAAAGTGGTCCAACTTTTTTGTTGGGGCTCAGCTGGTTACACTTACCCATTGACCGATGAGGGAAGAAGCAATACTTTGTTTGTTCGACCGCCTTTTTGTTTACCTTCGCTTAGAGGAACCGGGGAAGGAAACTCATTTCCACGGCAGCTCACCTTTACGCGATGGGCGCGGATTCGGGCTGAGTCATCAAGTGCGTGAAGGGTGGGCCGGATTTACGCATCCGGCGAAACGGGAAGGGACAAACATAAAGGAGTACACACACACACTCTAAAGGATGGAAGGATATAAATACTTTTTTATGGCCAGAACAGGAAAACTCATCGGCCAATTGGAAGGGGAGGGCAAGGGAGAGAAAAGGGGACAGAAGGTTGCGTATTTTCATTCATAAAAATTTACGCTCATTTACCGGTAATGTGATTGTTGCGAACCGAGCTTCTCCGGCAGGCCACGCGAAGGTTTGGCCCTCAGCAAGAGTTGCAGGGTTGTAACGGAGGAGAAACAAACAGCCGCAGAGTGGACAGAGTATTTGATACTTCGCCTACTAACCAGTCCTTCCCGCTAGTTGCTTCTGATCCAAGGTTGGGAAGCCTATGCAGACGGAAGGGGGTGTTTGGCTCGGAAATCCAGGGGCTCTGTCCTATTTCGGATATTTAGAATTAAACCTCTTTACTCCAAGAGCTTCTGCGTTTGAATCCTGCTTTATTTAAAATATGGCCTACTTTTATACTAAATTTATCCTCACAAGTTTACCCGAATATCCGTTCGGACGGGATAATTCGTGTTTCCAGAAACATCTTATTTTCACGTGGAAGGATAAATAATGGTTACTATGATCAGATTGGTAAAAAAAGAAATTTAGAATCGCGTGCGTAACAGTGATGGTTAGGCTAAAGAAAGGTGGGACGTAAAAGCCAAACGGGAAGTGGTTTGAAAGGAAGTCTCTAATAAATAAGTTTTTTTTTCCTGCTACATTGACATTCTGTGCAAAAACCAGAAATGCTGAAATGGAATCCTTCCTACTCGGAACGTGTTTACGTCTTGATGGAAAAAATGGAAATGAAGCAGAAACTCGCAGCGGGGACAATCGAGTAAGCGCGGTGGGATTTCGAAACTTGTTCCATCGATCCAGCCGCTAGAGCGTTGTTTCCAGCAAGCGGTGTTACACTGCGCGAAATGTATCGTTTGCAAGGAGAGCGTCCTGCAAAGGCCTCATCGTCCGCTGAGAAACGATTGTGACTTTTACCGACGGGCAGACGAAGTTGATTCAATGAAAGCCGCTTTCAAAATCAACCGTCCCAGCGCGGCGGTTACCATGGGAATCGGCAAATGCCACCCGGTAATTGATTATTCATCTGTCATGTTTTGGGCGGCGGCGGGTCGGACCGGTCGCCCCCGGGTCGGGGCAGGACTGGCGGACTTGGAATTTTTATGCAAACAAGGAAGCTCAGGATGGGTTTAATCTGCTCAAAAGCGAAGCAACATTTTGATGCGAGCGAAATTTCGTCCCCGATGTTCCCGGTTCGGCGCAGTCGGCCCCGGACCAGACCGTTGCGGGTAGAGCGTAATGTATAAGTTAAACGAAAATTAATTCAAATTCTACGGCTGATTTCTCATGCGTCCGGCCGGGGCCGGCTTGATTAAGTTCAAACGGAATGGTGTCTTGTTTGTGTTTGTCATAAAAGTCGAAGTGCTCAGAGCTTTGGCTGGCATTTGGCCCGCCACTGTTACTTTTAGGCTAGAGCAGAGTTGATTTTTCGGGAATGAAATTTGGAAGAAATGTTTAAGGGAGATGGAGAGTTGCTTTTTTATATTTCCAGCGTGCTGTACTTGAACGTTGAGAATGAAACGAAATGAAATTGAAAATTTTATTGGCACCCGACTTAATTGTTTAATTAATTTTAGATGAAGTCATTCACTTGGTGGGTCGAGTTCTAGAAGGGTTTATTCATAGAATTTGATCGGTGGTGCAATTTAACAATGTTACTTTAATTGCTATCATTAATTGCTCAAGATCATTTAGGAGCAAAACGCTTGACTGTGGGAAAGTTTTCAAATAATTTAATGCGCTTAGGATCAATTTCACCCGCTTGTTGTGCTTATAATAGGTGGAGGTTGTTTGCAAAGTTTGATAGGATTTTATTCAGTTTTTAGGAATATCTTTTTTGCTGAAACATATGTTTCTTTCAATATTGGGGCCTTTCAAGATTCTAGTCAGCTTTTTGTACGGAGTTTGACAGTTGGAGACTGAAATCATGTATACACTCCATATAAAACCACACATAAAACTTGCCTGCGATTTTCTGTCTAGATTATTGTAGCCTCCAAGCTAGAATTCGATTCGAGTACCTGCTCGAAAAAATGTCAAAACAAGGTTGTGTTTTATTTATTCCAAGGTACATTAAAGAGATCAGATGGTGGAATCTAGAATCAGAGTGTATCTAGTCCAGGTGGTTTCATAGTATTTTTATAACCAATTTTGAACATCACTTTTTGACAGGACGGGTCAAAACTTTTGCTCAAATAAGCTTTCTGAAGGCTTGACGAATATACAAATATTCATTCAAAAGCAGGAGCGATAAAAATTAGCCTTCTAAATTCATGCACCTTGGGATAGGCTCACCTGCATATTGTACTCACTTAGACAGCTGCTCGAAAACTGCTATACAATGCAAACGGCTGACAGGCTCAAATTTCAGCCTATGATCTTAATAAGGAAAGGGCCCCATTAACAAAAAAGTAAAATGGATTCAGTTTTTGGTTGCTTTTTAAATACATAAGAGTTCAACTCATTCTGCTGTGGAAGTTAATGTGCACAGATTCCTAGTTTACCTTGTATATCTGTATTTATTTTAGTATATTTTATTTATTCATTTTGTGTATGAATTCAAAGCTAAATATTTATTCATTTTGCTATAGGTAGGACATCCATGAGTTAATGTATTTTTTGTTATTAAAACAAATAGGTTATTATTATTTTTATATGCATCGATATATCAATATATTTGCAAAGTTTGATCTGATTTGTGAAGTTTGGGCATTTAAAATGATCCGTCACAACGATCGCTGCAAATATCCTTGTAGGAATTAGTTATTTTTAATGAGTAAACGGTTCTTATGGTAATTGATCTGATTGTTCGCCGTAAGAGTGAGCGTTTTTAGTCAAAGTAAGAAATGGTGTTGTTTATTGACTTTTGAACTGATTTTTGCAAATTATTTTCATGTGTTTAATTATTTTGTTTCTCTTCCTTTCTGAAGACGCTTAAGTGTTAATTGCTTAACATTTATTATCACTCTAAGTGATCGGTTTACTATTTCAATCCTGGAAAATGGTTGTGTTTTTAAAATGGTATTTGCTCTTCTTTAATACAAACGGCAGTACTACCCATTATTTGAATTTAGAATTAGACCATACTTAGTTGGGAAAGGTAGGGTTTGTTATGTTTTTTTACTACTTTACTTTATAATATTATAATCGAAACAAAGATTCAAGCCGGCTTGATGACCCATTTATATCGAATCATGAAACTGCCAAAAGGTTAAAATTAATAGCAATAATTAAAACGTATGCCTTGATCATAGCGATCGTAGAGAATCATATGTTACAATCAAAAATGTTACAAATGTTTAGATATTCTTTCATCCACTCTCATTAACGCTCTCAAACATGTCCAACACAAGCACCGCTGACAGATCCAATCTTCAGCACGGGCAGTGCCCTACCCCATCGGTCCCAAAAATCCGAAACTTGTTAAATATCGCCCGCTTATGAAATTAAACGCGAAAAGGCGTAGGTAGCTTTCCACAGCATAAGCTGCACCATCCTTCCCAACGTGCGACTTCACTAATACACTCCTCTTCACCGTTGGCCGTCATTCTAAGCGTAAATGGATTATGTTTTCGAGCCTGTCCATCCCATTAGCCGTTCCGCGAAATCAGCGGCAGCCGGGAGCGGTCGCCAGAATCGCGCGCCCACAGCACCCCACAGCACTGATACATCCAAAGCGAAAATAAATCAAGTGAAAACTCAATTTCCTCCATCTGTCACAGTGAGTTTGTTTAATTTTCACCACAAACTCCCAAAAGGGGTGAAATGTATGGGCTGGCCCCACTCTGGGAGAGCTGTGGGTTGGAAGTTTTTTGTTGTTGTTATCAACTCTCATTCCCTCCTTCCCGGTTACTTGGAGTTTTTGCTACGCTGGGAAGCATTTTCCCGTCCGCCGGAACGGAAAGCATCTAATAATAATGTCATCGTGTTGGTTTGGTGCAGATTTGGTGGTCATTTTTGCTTTGCCGTTGTTGGTTTTGTGTGCGAGGAAAAATGTTTCACTTTTTGTTATGCCGGTTACATCATTACAAGTTTCCCGTACCTTCGGGCGGGAATCCAGGAGGAAAACAGCCCCGGGGGCTGGGCTGGAAAGCCACTCGGTGGCATTCCCACGTTTTGGGGCGAAACAAAACTGTCGTTTCACAAATTTATGGTTACATAAAACTGCCGACAACTGGCTAGAAGGGGGAATCGGTCTAGTAGGAGCCGGTTGCGGTGCGCTGCGCACACAAACCGGAACCGTTTTGGGCGAAAAGAGTGGGAAATTATCATTCGTTTGTAGGTTTTTGCGCCGGCATTTGCTAGCGAAGAACGTGGTATCCGGATACAACCGGATGGAAACTTAATTTTCTGTTTAAAGATGAGATCGTTCTTACGCGTGTTCGAATGGGTTCAAGCTGTTCTAGGGTAAATGGCAATGTTTGAATGTGTTGTTTGCCACTAGGTTCCTTTCCTTAGGTTAAGTAGACGTTACGATTTAATTTATTCAAAGTATAATATTGGTAGGGAAATTATGCATCACATATTTAAAAAAATATATTAAATTGCTGCACCACTTTTCTAAACATTCACGACGCCAAAAACAAGGCTTTGCAAATGTATGAAGAAGATAACTTCTGTGTGCTTTTAATATAAGTTTGAAAGTTATGCCCGGGGTTATGCTGTTCGCTGGCTGTGTTTTTGTTTCATGTTTTACGCGCCCGAGAAATGAAGGATTCTTCATCATCTGAGCATGGTTCATAAAATGCAAATGTTGTGCTCGCGCGAAGAAAGCGTAAAAGCTTCAGCCCTGATCCACCATATTGAAGCGCAAGCAAAGCAAACAAAAATCGCAGTACAAAACCCATAAAGTGTGTGTGTGTGCGGTTATCGTTAAGCGAACGTTTCTTATACCACACGGAGTGAAATTTCCACCGTATTCACAAAACACACACACACAAACCGAAAGAACTCTTCTTGTGCCAGATCATCACAGCCTCAAGCCGGCGTGTAAAGGTAACCTTCTGCATTATATTATCCCCGCAGTTTACGAGGAAATTACCGAGTGTGCTTTCCTGTTGGTTTTCGCCCGTTTGATGGGCACAAGATGGGATATGGTTTAATGGATTATTTCCACATCGATTGAAGGTTTTTCGTTCGGCTGTGGAGGTTGTTTTTTTTTTTGCTTTCGATTTTCAATGCTAGATCTTGAGAGCTTTCTGATGGAAGATGGAATTAAAATTGTAGAATCATGCGGTAGAGATCGAAGGCTTGTGCGGGGAATTACATTCACGTCGATTAATCCGATGGTTGCAAAGCGATTTAAGTGTTGTGGTGTGTTGTGAATGACGATGTAATTTAAGGCGATGTTTTGTAGTTAAAATTATACAAATCAAGTTCGAAATGGAGGTGGATTTTCGGTGAAGAAATAATAGCAAGCAATGTGGAATTTTCGCCATACAGCCAAAGCTATAAAGTCTTTTTTGTTGCACAATTCCCTCGTTACATTTACAGCTACGTTCTAGCTGAGGGTAGGGAGGCACAGTTGCATCAACAACCAAAATTGCCAAAAATCACGCGACCTCCGTTCTGCAGGGGTGATGAAAAAATTCTACTACTTCACGCCCCCAACACCGTCGCCGACAGCGCAGGCTGATCGTTCATTATCTGATTTCTTCCGGTTTGGCGCTTTCTGCTCCCGCTGCGCGGCACGGTCAAGCGTGGCTCGATTTCACGGCACACGCTGGGTAGCGATGCGTACCAATTAAGTACAATTTCCTTAACTTCCCTTCCCCGTCCACATTCCTGAGCTTCCTTCCCTCTACGAGGGTGGGGATGTGGAGGTTAAGTGTTGCGGCAACCACCGGAATGGGAAATAAATTGATTTTATCGTGTAGCGTGCGTACCCCGTTTTGGGGGTATCGGAATAATTGGAATTGGAGCTCGTTTCGTTTTGGTTTAATTTGTGCGAGATTAAATTTGGCTGTGCGCTCTTTTCGGGTGCCCGGCTTTTGATGGGTGAGGTGTAGTGAGGAGAGAGGAAAAGCAGTGTAGCGCTTGCTGCCGGAAGGAATCGTTCAACAAATCCAATAATGCAATGGCCCGTTCCGATGGAGGTGGCTGATTAACGCGCAGCGAAATAATTTACAGCAGGTGTTTGTTGGTTGTAAACTTTTTGGTTGTAGCTATGTGGTAGGGATGGAGGGGCAACTTTGCAATGTAAGGATTTTGTTGGTTTGGTTCAATTGATGAGGTTTTTTTTTTTGTTTGATTGTTTACGATGTTAGCTATTTGTTTGATGTGTTGTATACAACAATTATGACTTGGGGCATACTACATGTGATTTGTTTGATTTTCTAAATACATTAAAACTATGATAAAATATATCGAAAGGGATCGTAGAAGCGGATTTAAAGTAATTTAAACTGTTGAAGGCTGCAGCTAATGCTGAGACACTCATTTGCACTCGTTTTGATTATGTTTTCCTACGTATTAGATGTATGTATGTTGACATATACCTTGTATGTTTTAGATTCTTAAGTGACAGGATATGAGTTGAACTTTTATTGATAGCTATTGATTGAATAATCGCTGCCATTTTATATTTATTATTTCTAAATTCCATTTATTATACTGGAGAAAATATTTGGCAAGCGGAATACATCCGTGATCAATTGCAGGATCGAGACAGAGTAAGTTGACTACAGTTATAGAGCTTTAGGAGTAATTTGTACATAATCTATAAACTAACCAAATAAGTTGCTAAATCACAATCAATAATAGTTGTTTTTTGTAGACCAATCCTGAGTATAATGAAATACCATGCGTCTCCATCGCCATAGCTATAGCTTTCTGTGCATTACAGTAGTTGCCTCTAAATTTTGACTTTAACTCACCTAAGACCTACTATTTGTCTAGAAGGCACCAATTTTTGACAGTGTATCACAATTTTTGCCTCTAAGGCATGAATTTTTGACTGTAAATCAATCGCTTTATTCACTAAATTTAACGTAATGTCTGAAACTGTTCCAAAATTATAGAATTTAAATGAAGTAGTTAATCATTTCAATGATATAATTTAAAGATAAATCCTTATTGTGCCATTTTTTGGAGTTTTAAGTTAGTAAAAAAAATATCATGTATTCCCAGGCGTAAATAATAGCTTAAGAGTTCATTAAATTTCATTTTTTCCACACAAAATAAAACAAATTACACGGTTTTTGTAGAGCTTTTGGGATGTCAAATTACAGTTGTCAAAAATCTGCACAAATACCTTTAAAAATTATCTGGAATCCTACATGAGTCGTAAATTGATGATGTACAGACAAAAATAGGTGCGTTAGAGTCAAACATTGATGCACACTGTTAAAAACTGCTGCCTTAAGGCCAAAATTAGGTGGTAACGACTGTATTTTAGGATTGGGACAAATTACATCAAAAGGCAACGTTTCCTCTTTGTTTGATGAAGTATTTTTTTATTATTCAAATTGGAGTTTTATTTTGTAAATCAAATCACTCAAGAAACAGATAAAAGCATGAGTTGAGCAAGTAGTGGATTACGTTTAGGACAATGTTTATTGTTTTTTAATTGAGAATTCTTTGGAAATCTTCTTTTTCTTCTTCTTCTTCTTCTTCTTCTTCTGCTTCTTCTTATTCTTCTTCTTGAACATGCTATTGTACAACAGATTTATTTGTAAATTTAAAAGTAAACTTTTTAGAAATCTTTCCTGCGCTTACCTGAATGTATGTAATACTGAGGTTCATTATCTTGATATGCTAGAAAATTGCAGCATTTGATTAGCTATGCAAAACCGCAACAACAAAAAAATCCCACGGGCAATGCGAACGGGCTGAATGGCGAATCTAGCGCTTCTAGCAACTCATACAACAACAACAACAACAAAAACTCATCAAAATCGCACACAATGCACGACCCCCGTTCATGGAATTTTTGCACTGCAACGCCATTTGATCGCTGGTTTTGCGCTATCGTCAGGCAGTAAATTAGCATAATCCAAGAATATCGTGTAAATAGAGCGAAGCGTAGTAAGTGAGTAAGACTCCCATGACACGCCAGAAGAACGCATTTCGTCAGCACTTTCCTCCATACTACTATTTGTCTGTATGTGTGTTGGTGTTTTTTGTATATTTCTCGTTGAAATATTTGCTCCACTCTCTGCCTTTTACGAGTGTGTTGGGTGTAAATGGAGAAGTTTTTTTTTATTTCACTCTCTATTTCTCTATAGCCTGTCCCGTTACAACCCGCCCCGTGAAAATGTGGTTTAATAATGTGAGGTGCCAGGGGTGCCTTGCTGAAATTGCTCGCCGGGCCATGCACAATCCTTTGCCGACCCTTTTTTGCTTGGCGGAAACCGATTTATTTCCGGAGGATTGTACGATGTTAAATAGGGAGCGAGAGAGAAAGAGAGAGAGAGAGAGCGAAAGAGGGTTATCAAGACGAAGCGGCACCATGTATCCATACGCCACGGTAGCATTGTTGGTGTATTATTTGACCTGCTGGATCCCTTCTCCCCCGTACCGCTACTTAGAAGCCCGCTGATGACTATCCCCTGGTCAGGCGTGTGCATCGTAATGACCCACTATTAGCATAATTTGGTATTCATCGGTAGTTTAGCAGCATTCTAGGGCAGGATGGTGTTGATGGTGGGTACAAACACGCGCACACCCTTGACGCTTTCCGCGTGCCGTCTGCCGCTTGTTTTGCAAGTGCGGATAGTGTGATGGGCGAGTAGATAATTTAGCGTTGGTGTTTGGTGGTTTTTGCAGAAATTTGCACAGCATAATGTAGCTTGACGTGGACCGTTTCCCTATAGTGCCTCGTAACCGGGCTTAGCGGCAATCGGCTTGGGTGAGTTCGTTTACTTTTAGTGATTACAGCATGCCTAGAATGTGGGCCGATTTGTGGGCCCAGTGCCGGTATGCTGCCCAACCGCACTGGTCATCCATTTCGGGAACCCATCAAACGGGCTACAGATACCCGATTCAGGTTTTGTGGTCAGACAGTGTGCGGTCGTTTGGTATGGAGCTAAGCGAATGGAAGAGCTTTGGTTCGATTTTTCATGTTCCTGCTACACGCAGTGCACTGAGGTGTGTATGAGTTTAAGTGTGTGTGTGTGTGTGTGTGTGTGTGTGTGTGTGTGTGTGTGTGTGTGTGTGTGTGTGTGTGTTTGAAAGAAGAGTATTTAGTGGTTTACCGTTCACCGTCGAAAATGCGTTGGTATGGCTTCCGGAAAGCTTACCCGATCGGGGCATAAATTAGATTTAATTCGATGCTGTCAGCCGTGGTAGCTTTGGCACCGAAATACTGGTCTTTAAACACAAATGAGCTTTAGCGTGATGGATGGTTGCTTTGGGGTTTTCTGGCTCTACTGTATGTGTTATGAATCAGCACGTGTATTAACTTTGTTGAGTTAATTAAAAAAAAATTAATCAGATAAAATCATCTCGCCAATCAATCCATCTCACCAGTTGAAAATGAAAAAATCGTTAACTTTATACGAAACAATGAAATCTTTCAATTCTTACATAGAGGTCATTTCAATTTCGTTTCTCTAAACGATTTGGCTACGCTGGCCATACAAAAGATAACTAACACTAGACACTAGGGATTAAAGGATTAGGTAAAGAAAGGTACGGGTAGATTGCGGAAGGGAGTATAAAAGGTAATGCAGGAAAGAAAGCTGGAACTCATTTTAAGTAAATCATAATAATTTGGTCAGAAGATCAAAAAAGTTTCAACAATATTGATTGAATGTATTGATGAATACTTGAATATATTGACAGTATTGGTGATGCAAATAAAAATGGTGGGTTTTTGGTAAAGTTTTCACAATGAAAGAAGATTGTCAATAGTCTTTTAAATGATATAAATTGATAATTTGCTTTTTAGAACTTACAAAATGGATACTTTTTTAGCATTTTAATTGAATAATATAAAATAAAACCTATGAAAGTGTACAGCTGTATCCAGCTTGGAACTAATTTGGTTGATACTTTTGATGGATGGAATGTGCAAAGGGTGTACTGTTGCATGCTGTTTAATGATAATGAAACTTTGATATACCAGCATTTTTATTGATCATCAGTTTGTTAAAAACGCATGATTAATAATTTATTATATTAAAATTAAAATGAACTTTGACCAAGCAAGATGTTCTTGCAAGCTGTCTAGCAAATTCAAGTTTTTTTTTCACAAATTATGTGCAGCAAAACTGTTGATGTCATTAAAACCATGAAATGAACAATCAATAACGAGAAAAAAAAAAGATTTGCTACCTGTTTGCCAAGCACAAAAATCTCTAAAAGCTGAAAAAAAACGCCATACCACTCGTAATCAATCTTTATCTGATAGGTAGGTGCTCCTTAAACGAGCAACAGAGCAGAGCGGTTTAAAGTTCAACATCAAAAGAAAAGCACCCCTAGCAAGTGGGAGCAAAAAATAAAAGGTGTCAACGGTTATCTGCGGCAAAACAAAAAGATCAACAAACGCTTCAATCACTGTCTGGAGCTAATGAACGACGCCCTAATTAAACCTTGTTGACCTTTTCCGGCACAGTACGCCGTAGACTAGCGTACGGGCGGCAGGGTGATAAATCGATATCTCCGAAGAGCAATTGATTTAATTAAAAACCGTGAACCAACTTTTTCTTACGGAGTACTGTTTCTCCTTTGTTTCTCGTTCTCCGTCCGGATTTGAACCATTACTAAGAAGCTATCGATTGTTGTTCGTGCTCGGTTTTGCTGAGTGAAGAGTTGATAAGGAAAATATATTGACATACCAACATAGCCGCTGCAGTTAGCAGGAAAAAGGATTGACACAGAGAAGTTGGAAGAGAAATAGAGATCGACTGCGAAAAGAGAAGAAAATCTTTTTTCCATTTGTCATTCGAAGATATGCAGCTTTTCCAAGCGTTCATTTTAATCTTTTCTCCATATCCATATCAAATTGGTTCGTTCGCGGAAAATCATGCCCCTAAGCGTACCTTTTGGCAAATATCGGAACGCAGTATGACTATCTAATCCGCTTACGTGAACTGTCCCCGTAGTTCGTGATGGTTTGTGGGAGGGTTACAAAAAAGAAATCGGTTTAAATGCTTACCCAGAATCATTCATAAGCGGTTGAATCGATCTCCTGGCGCGTTGGCAACAAATCGCACAGTGTGGGATGAAAAGCTTTATAGCTTAGGAGCGTAATCCATGTGTAAGCAATTACTTCATTGTTGTATCAATAGGAGCGCATAGCGGGAATTGATTTAATTTGCACCCCTGGAACATAGCTCCACATGAACATTGAGTCGATGTATTGTGGCATGGATATGTGTACTAAGAAGAGCTACTAGCTTACGAGAGGGAGTAGATTTGTGGTTATAAAATGAACCTAAGTACTATTTATGAAATCAATGTCGTTTTCCTGAATCCACCACAATAATAGAAGAAAGATGAAGTTTAATATAAATATCTTCAAACTAAGATGATTAAGCTAAACTCAAGAAATGGTGCAGAGCAATCTAAGTTTTATTGAATTTAGTTCAACCAGAAACAGCAAGAATTTTTGTGAATTTCCAACAATCGCTCTAATAAAGACAGTTTGTAAACGAGATTTGGTATGAGAAATAATGGATTAGTTAGTGGCACACTAACAGTGTGATATTCTGAGAAATATTTCTAAAGTTCATCACGCTTAGTCTTTCAAATTTTGTGTGTGTGTTGTGTGTGTGCGTACCGGCACGATAGCTGAGCAAAAGTTTATCTGAAGAAATCCTCGGTATGATGGAGCTGCAATATTCTCAGTGGACGACGAAGTTACTTAGCAATTTGGTGGTCTTGTCAAACTGAATCCATTTCTTGGAAATGGTATGTACGTGCCATTGGTGAGAACAAAACCGAGCGAACAGAAAACTTTGTGATGGATTCTTAGTTCATCGTGCAGCTCTTAAATCATTTGCATCTGAGCCAATTTTAAAGAACAGGGATCTTCGATGCCTTCAGCACATCATTTGAAATTCAGAGCAAATGTTGTGAGGGTTGTGATGATAAGAAATCTGAGCCAAGTAGTCAGAAAAAAATGTTTTTTTTTATGAAATTTTTACGATAAAACTATTCATTTGAAATTTGAATCAAAATGTTGTTATCGTAATCTTTAAGCTAATTTAATAATTTTGCAGACAGCTGTTGCCCCTTGGTTTAGGCTAAGAAGCGAATTATCAAGTTAAGAACTTGTCGTATAATCATAGGAATATGTATCCTATTTCTAATGCGTAATTTTCATTATCGTTTCTGTTTGATAGAATTGACAAAAGTCCAATCATGTGGAATGTGCATCATGTCTCACGACCTCACATAAATTCCCTGGATATAATTTTAACCTCTTACTTACTTACTTAGCCGGCACTTTAACCACTTTGTGGTCTGTGGCAGCGGTATCCGAACCCGTTCACGGTCTCGCGCCTTTGTCTGCCAATGCTATGCTAAACTACACTCAGAATTATCCTAAAACACAATTGTATGCCTACGTATGCGTATGTATTACATTTGGATGTGGCACTAAACTTAGCTTTAATTTCCTCCGAGAAAATAACGACAGAATAGGACATTAAATAAAAATTATCTCTATTTTTTTAAATAAAAATTAAAGTCCAATTTTCATCGTGAATCAAACTGTTGCTCAAAACTGAATTTTCAATAGAAAATAGTAGAAAAAACATGGAAAACATATGTAACATGGGACATATGTTACAAACAGTCAACTAAAAAGCTTAAAGTTGACTTCTTTATGAACGAAAACCCCTGCAATACTTAGCCTGATGAGTGTCAAAAGCTTCCCCCTTGATTATGCCACTAGAAGTGATGGAAAACTTAGTTGCTGATGGAGTTGGTGCGTGGTTTGTTTTGCTTAAGGAATCGCTTATACAAATTACACATCGGGCAAACAACTCGCAAGACAAAGGCGTCTGATGCTATTTTACCTCTGTAAAGGCAATGCTTCAAAGAAGCAACAACTGCCACAAATGGTGGTGCACAAAAAAACCAAACAAGAATGCTCTGGATAAATTGCCTCCCACCCGGCCGTCCAGCGTCAGGTATAATTATTTCTACACGCATTAGACAAAATAAATGACACTGCCGTAGCAGCGGTGGCGTGCGCGTCTATAACCGGCACGTGGATCGGTGTGCCG
This sequence comes from Anopheles merus, assembly GCF_017562075.2. NCBI lineage: Eukaryota > Metazoa > Arthropoda > Insecta > Diptera > Culicidae > Anopheles > Anopheles merus. The sequence continues at coordinate 22,529,402 of NC_054085.1, forward strand.
GAGCCATGTTTCTTAGGCGCGCGTAGGCTCAATTAATGAGCTTCCCCGAGCGAACGCGAGCGTCAAGTAGGACACGATGGCGATAAAAATAATGATAACGATAATGATGATACCCCGTCCACCGTCCTGCCTGCCGCCAATGCTTGTCGGTAATGGCAATGGATCGAAAATGGCGCATAGCATGAGAAATGGTCGTGTGTACCCGGCTGTGGGTGATTCCGTTTCGGGGGCTGCTAAAGATCGCGAATCACACGTGCATCGCGGTGGTGCTGGGCCGGAAGGGTGGGTTGCCTAGTTTGCGGAAATGGATGCTGCCGGTAAGATGTTCAGGGGTCGCCCTGTTTAATGAGTTTTTAATTGGAATAAATTTGGCCAGAAGCTCAAAGACAATAAATCGTGTCCCGGTACAAACGCCACCGGACGATGGTTTGGGGGGGGGGGGGGGGGGGGGGGGGCCAGTGATGATGGCGCGCTCCCGGCCCTGTTGCTTGGTGGCGTACGGTTTCGGTGACATAAATTAGAAAATATTTATGTAATCATTTAGAATCTTGTCGGGATGAATTTGCTCCCTTGCCGAGGTCGGTTTTGGTTCGGCGTTGATGGAAATGGTCTGTTTATTTTTCATCGGGTTCGTTCCGTCCGGGCGGGGGGCAAAGCAGTGTTCCTAATTTAGACAAATTTCTTGCCCCTAAAAACTTTCCTGCAAATGACGCCGAGTAAGTATCGAACCGTGTGACTTTTATTTACAAAAAAAAAAACAAACTGCAAATAGAAGTTTGTTTGTGTGTGCGATACGTAGATCAATAATTGTGATTCATTTATGCTGGTGCTATCATTAATCAGGATACTTAAAACGGGTCCCGTATCCTTTTGCATGCGTGCGGCAGGAGCGTATATCTCCAGAGCAGATAAGAAAGTTGGCAAACTGATAAAAAAAGGACACAGCAAGAAAGCGCAGACACTCGACACGGTTCGCCTTGGTGACAGAGGAAAGTTTAATGAATTCAATAAATTATGTCGTGCAGCGCCAAGGGACAGGGAAGGGACAAAAAAGAACTCGAAGTTTAGGCCCAAGTTTTGGCACGCGTTTTTGCTGTTGAAAATAGAATTCACATTTTTCGGGATGATGTTTTTTTTCTCTGTTGCTGCTTAATTTGAGTCAGAAGATTGCTTTGTTACTAACGGGGAAGGACATTTTAAGGAAGGTACAGCATGTGTACCCAAACCAAAAAAAATTGTCATATTTATTCATCGTTAGAGAAGAAGTTTTGTATCTCGGCGAGTACGAACGCATTAATCCCTTTTCGTGCGGTATCTGATAAAACTTTTCCTCTGTTTGTGTTTTTTTTTTGGTAATTTGTTTCCATGCTCCCGTTTGGCCGATTCGCTCAACGAACGTGGTGTAATGTGGTGCAGCAATGAAGGCAGCCATTCTTATACAGCGCTGGTATCGACGGTTTCTAGCCCGGATTGAGATTCGGCGGCGCTACACGTGGACCATCTTCCAGAGTATCGAATATGCGGGCGAACAGGACCAAGTACGGGTAAGTAGAGGGGAATGAGTGTTGGAAAGATGTACCGAACTTCACCTGTTTACATTTGGTAGGGCTGGAGCCTTGTTCTAGTGCTGTATTTCACCTTTTAGGATAGTTTTAGATAGATATTTAATAAATAATAATAGTGAAGGAACATTATAATTGAAGTGATTTAGCGAAGCTGATACAAAATAATAATATCTGGATACAATGTTAAATTCGCTCTGAAATGGTATTATACTGTCTTGTGGTTTTATTTACATTAACTAACTATTTGTATGGTACACACCTTAACAACGCAGTTGAAAATTGTCTCCTTCACATGGTGTGGTTCGTAGGTAATGTTGATCAAAAGATCCACCAGGCACACTCGCTGCACTCGTATGAATGCTGAAATTGGCTGCACTTGAGTACGGTTTTTAGCTGAGTGGATCAAATATTTACTCACCGAAAGCGCTGCAACCAGTGCCGCATGCATCGAAGCCACGAGAACGAGGCGCTATATTGATTTTGAATTAAGACCCGCTTCAATAAGCGCCCGTTCCGGCGGGCACACTGTGTAACCACTGCTGCACGTATTGTTCCACCGCTGGAACGTGCATGCATCGCTGGCAGCCTGGCTGCGAATCGCTCTCCATTCCGGGGTGGATAAACTGTGGCAGTGTGCAATGTGTAGCCACAGCGCGCAGCATTGATCGTGACGATAATTAATCAATAATTGCAACGATGGTGTTGATTTTCCCGTAGTCCTCAGTGTGTTTGGCAGGTGGCGATGTAGAGTTTCAGTAATAATATTGTTTGCTTCCTGGCTGTACGCTTTCTACTTTCAGCTGTACAACTTTTTCAACGCACTACTTACGCACATTCCAGAGACCGCCGGACGTCCGCTGGACTCGCAAAACACATCCCGCTCGTCGTCCGCAGGTAATCCCGGGCGTGCATTCTTGATCCCGTGTGCTGCTCCTCCGTGTGAGAAAGAGATTTTCCTGTTTTTGTTTGAAATGCTTGAAAAAAAAAGAAACGCTCGCTGGCACTGTTTTATGACGAAAACTATCTTACTGCAAGCATAAACGAGGACTAGGACGCCCGAAAAAAAAAACCCAGCAGGAAGCGATTTCAGCAAAAACACACACCAACGCTAAGCCTAGCAACAAAGCATAAAGCAAAACCACCAAAATCTCACCCACGAGTCAATAATATTAAAAAAAACGATCATTTGTTCGCAATCCTCATAAAACCTGACATTTTGTTTGGTCTGGTGTTATTTTTATTCTTTTTCTCTTTCTCTCTCTCTCTTTCTCTCTCACTCTCTTTCTCACCTTTTTAACTGTCTCTCTTTCTTACTGGATTGATGCTTTCCCTTTGATCTACTTTTGTGTCTCTTTCTGATATTTTCACCATTTACTTACACATTTGTTAATGCTTTAATAATCCATTTAAAATCTTAAAAAAAACTCTTTTGGTTTGGTGGTTACACCTGCCTTCCCAATCACCCATTGGCTGCACCTTCTCTTGATCCCCGGTTGTATTCTTTCTCTCTCTCTTTCTCTCTCGTTCTCTTTGGTTTGAATAATCTTTGTTGATCATTCAAATTACATGCTAACAAACTACTGTCCCATCCCGAAATTGGCTGGCAAAATCATACTTCATCGCCATAACCATTGGTGCCTAACCTCCCCTGAACTGCCCTCAATTAAACCGTCCATAACAAACCTTCCGGCTTCCACTGGCTATCGGCAACACGGTTACAATGAACACAATCACATATCTATATCTGCACACACGCACACGTACACGGACACAAAACCCACCCATCACCCTCACCACCACGAACACCAACAGAGGCACTGAATATGAAATTTTCCGACGAATCGGACGATCTAGCCGACGAGGGTATTACCGGACCGGAGCGTGGCTACCAAGGGCCAGATATTAAGTTCCCGCTCGACAAGAAGGAGCTCGAGGTGATCATCGATCTGTTCCGGAAGAAGAAAAACCGCCTGCACGCGAAGTACGTGGCGGGGATACTGCGGGAAGCGACGTCGAAGCTGAAACGGTTGCCAAATTTAAACCAGGCGTCGACCGCCATCTCCAAACAGGTGACGATCTGTGGCGATCTGCACGGGAAGCTGGACGATCTGCTGGTCGTGTTTCATAAGGTGAGTTGGGTGGGGGTAGAGAATTTAAGAAGCCGTTGATCGAAGTAGGCTCTGGAACACAGGAAGATAGTTTATTTGTATATCTAGGATAGGACATATTTGGTGCCGTGACCAGGATAAAAAACGGAGGAGATTATGTCAAAACCCAATTATGTGCAATATCTGTTATTGAAGGATGCTTATTTATAGGCACGTGTCAGATAATAGACGATGCATAAAATTCAGATAGGGAATTGAGAAGGGGATCAAAACGAAGAAGATTCGTTATCTCGGTAACTCAACAAGCAAAAACACAGAAAATGTAATTTATTCCATGTATGAAATGTTGTCTGCCCACTGCTGTACCGTTCAATTTCTCGTGCTCAATGTAAACAACGTCTCGCCTCGATGCACCCAGAATCGATCCCAAGTGTCACAAGCAGAAGGCAACTACGGTCCATGTAGAAAAGTTTTTCCCGAATAAATTTGCTTCAGAATTGCATTATTGCATATTTGGGGAGCCGGTGTGTACAACGGTTGAGTTGAGATTGAGTAGAAAATCGAAAGGAAGCTCCAAAGGAATCCTCTTACATCGTCATACTCATACCAGCCCTTTCATCTGTGCCGCTTTTTCCAGAACGGACTGCCATCGCCGGAGAACCCGTACGTGTTCAATGGGGACTTCGTGGACCGGGGTAAGAAAGGGCTGGAGGTGCTGCTACTGCTGCTCTGCACGTTTCTGGTGTTTCCGGGCGGCGTGTTTCTCAACCGGGGCAACCACGAGGACACGGTGATGAACGCCCGGTACGGCTTCATCCGGGAGGTGCACCAGAAGTACAAACACAACGCCGAAAGACTGCTGAAGCTCATCGACGAGGTGTACCGGTGGCTTCCGTTAGGGACGATAGTGAACAACCGTGTGCTGGTCGTGCACGGTGGCATTTCCGACTCGACCGATCTGGATCTCATCCGCAGCCTGGACCGCGGAAAGGTGAGCTGGAAATGGAAAGCTGGCGGTGTGCTACATGTTTGACCATCATTTGAACCAATTCCCGTTTCATACTATCTTTCCCAACCCCGCTCACGGTGGACATCCCGATGCATATCAATAGTATATATCACTATTGCGGCCACCCATCACCGAAAGTACCGCCCCGGGTGCTGAAATCATCGATAAGGTGGAATGGAAACAGGTAATTGATTATCGCAATAATAGCCACTGTCGGTCTGGGGAAGCAATATCAGCCTATCATGGTTTTGGGGGACGGTTGGTTGGTTGAGGTCATTAACGGGCAGGTTAGGGTAAGTTTGACTTATTGCCTTTAATCGAGTATAGATTGATTTGACAGCTACTTTGGCACATTGTCCACCGTTATCTTGCTAATGTAATATTGATTAGGTCTTTGGCTTGGGGCAACTCTGGACAAGTGTGGAAAGATCAATGTAACATACTCGAGAAATGAACATGACAAGACAATCTGGGAGTGAGTTTGAACATGCTTTGAAGCACGATTAACCTGTGTTAAACAGAAATTAAGATACATTTGCATAGAGTATATCTAACAACATTGCCTGGAAAATGTTTGCAAATTCTCCATGTGGAAGGTGTCTGTGTCTAGAATTACGTCTAATTTTGTTATCGCATGGGAGATACATTCCCCAAGCGCGTTTATTTCATCACAGCCCAACGTCAGTTCGTTATGTGTCTGTTAAATTGCCAAAACCACGCATGATCTTTCGTTGGGTCACAAACTTTTCATCACACCCCGGACATGGTTGCAGGATCGCAAATCCGTACCCACCTCACGGATTAGACACGATCAGGAGCCACGAAAAGCATGGAGCGTGTAGGGAAAGTTTTAATTGTGCACCAGCAGCCTTCGGGGAGCAGCCTATTTGCTGTGAGATTAGGTTGGGTATCCGTTCCCGTGCCAATTGACCCATGCTCCTGGCTATGCCGCTTGGTAGGCAAAAGTTATCCAATGTAAATTTGGACACCCGTCCGCGTACGACAGAGGGAGCCAGTTTAAGTTATGCAAAGGGCCAAATTAATTTCCTCGGCTAAGCGGTTATGCGATTCAATTGATTGTTGGTGCTGGACATTCAAGCGGTAACACTCATGCGTGGTAACCCGCACGAGGATGATATTTACCCCGATGGAAAGAGCCACAGTAAGCTTTAGATTAGATTATCAATGTTCCTGGGGGACTTTCGTTGGAAAGTTTAATTTGCTAAACTTGTTAGTAATAGAGCAATAACAGGAATGGCAAAAGTTTTAACTAGCTGGTGATTGTGTAGTAGTTTCTATTCAGTTTACAAATCATTGAGCTGCAAAGAAAAATATGTGCAATACTGGTAACACCGATAAACGATGTAGTTAATAAGAGATGCAAACTGTAACCTGGTTGTCTGAAAGAAGTTCTTGAATTCATTTACTAATTGGTACATGCAAATAGGGATTTTAGGGATCACAATCTAAAAGCTTATATTGAAAGTTTGAAAGCTTTTAAAAATATTTATCTAACATAAGCGTATAAGTTCCCATAGACCAGTGCTGCAAAATGTCATGAGTATCACGAGATTTTCACCAACGAAAACAATGAACATATCCGTGGTAGCTTGATGCTCATTGCTGATAGTCAATAAAAGTGCGTCATGACATGCTGAACACGACATGTGAATTCTTGTGTCCAACGCGATACTATGACTGACAGGCTTAGCTTAATCCCGCGCGCATCATGATTTTTCCTGGCTGTGAACAGTGCTGCCACTGTTTCAGTCATTAACACTCATGACTGAAACGAAGCTCAAATCAGATCACGTACACAACTGAGATGATCAGTGACGATACTCAAACAGTTGGAAAATCAATCACATGCTTGGTGACATTTAGTTTAACACCCAACTTTTGGTCACTCACTTGATCACAACATTTCTGTCGGCGATAATCGCGACATTCTTGGAATATACTTTGCGCGTGAGCTCTAGCAATAAAATCAGCATCCTTTCTCCCTCTATCTGTTTTGATTATCTGACGGGTCAAACAGAGCGAGAAAACATGCTCATTTTGTTTCTTGGAACCACTCGCACGCACCGCATATCTCGCATGACTACCGTGATGATCTCCGACCGATAAAATGTCATGACCAAGTGACTGACCAAGAGTTGGTTGCACACAATGTCACCAAGCATGTGATGGTCACACCAACTGTTTGAGGCTCGCCTCTGATCTTCGCAGTAGAGCTCGTGACGCTGAGATGATTTTGTTTCAGCCAGAATTTGTTATGACTATGTCAGTGACATTTTGCAAAATTGATCACAGCAAAAAAAAAAAATCGTGATATAGTGACTGACCAAGCGATGGTCCCAAACATGTCATGAGCATGTATTAGTCACACCAATCGTTCTGAGTATCACCTCTGATTATCACAATTGAGTACGTGACGCTGATATGGTTTTTGTTTCAGTCAGATTTTTTTATGACAGTGATAGTGACATTTTGCAGCACTGACATAGACAAATGATCCCATTACTTCCGAGCAGCTCAATCACAAGTAGCATACCACAGCAATTTTTTTTTACATGAATAGAAACCAATTCTTAGGCAATGCGGCCGAAGCCGTTCTTTCTGAATAAAAAAAAAGAAAACCAATTCCCATCCCTGCTAAATGCACCGTGAAACGCGGTCATTGGCATTAGTTGAGGCGCAAAATTAATAACACAGTCACACAATCCGGCACTTTCCCATTTGTTTCCATTAAAAACAAAACCCCACCATTACGATTTGTGAAATGGGGAAAGCATGTTCTGTACAGTTACACTTACATACACACACATGCAGTTGGTGCATCATTGAGCGAACTGGAACTGCGGACACACAGAACAGAACAAATAGACCGAACGGTGTCCGCCAAAAGGGACAAGCGAACCCACGTTGGGTGTTGATAACCGGGTACTTTATTGTAGGTGTCAGGGAAATGCACTTTGCTCCCGGGTGTGTCATCCCGGGCGTGTGCGGAGGTTAAACGAGCCCGAGCTCCCGGAAGCGGAAGCACAAAAATGGTGTACAATGCAAACAACCATTTGCTCTTTGCCCCGTTTGCTGTTTGTCGTGCAGTTTTTGTTGTGTGCTTTTGTGCAGTGTGTTGCATTACAAAACCCCCTAGTCAGAGTCTTTAGTCGTAGGTCGCGATCCTGGCCGTGGCTACTGTGTTACGATACATGCAAGTTATGCATGCATGCATGCATAACCAGAAAGTGCAGGATGATGAGTGGGCATGTTTGTGTCGAGGTTCCATTAGCCGTTGCGTTTGGAGACTTTCCCGATGCAGTGCTGCGTCTACCGGCAGCTTCCTGCTGATGCTGGCGTTATTTGCATATTTATTGCAACGGCTACCCACATACACACACGTTTGATGATGTGCAAACTCTGTTCGCTCGCTTTATCCTTTTCCTGTGGGCAATCTAGCAAACCCCCGGTATGCCCGTTACGGTCGATTTAATCAACTCACTTGGCGGGCGGTGAAAGGAAGGCAAAACATCTTGATTATGATTGTGCAATCGAACGTACCGTGCAGCGTGCGGATGGTTTTATCGCCCAATTTTACCGCTTTACCGCACTGCGTTTGGTTTTGAAAAAACGTGTTTCATCTTTCACCCTGCAAGGTGTTCGACATACTGTGGAGCGACCCGCAGCACACCGAGGGCTGCCGGCCGAACTCGTTGCGCGGAGCGGGCACCTACTTCGGACCGGACGTCACTAGCAAGTTCCTACAGCGCTACAAGCTCCAGTATCTCGTCCGCTCGCACGAATGCAAACCGGACGGGCATGAGATCATGCACGGTGGCAAGGTAAGGTACCGTGCGGCGTGTTACATCGGAAATCTGAAGTGTCTGAAGGATGGTTGATTGATTTTCCTCGCCCTCTTCCTCTCTCTCTCTCTCTGTCTCTGTTTCGCCATCGCAGGTCATTACTATCTTCTCCGCATCGAACTACTACGAGATTGGCTCGAACAAGGGTGCCTATCTGAAGCTGGATCCGCAGCTGGACACGCACTTCGTGATGTACACGGCGGCCGCCTCCAAAACGCGCAAGCTCACGTTCCGCCAGCGGGTGGGGCTGGTGGAAAGCTCGGCCCTGCGGGAGCTGGCAGCGAAGCTGCGCGAGCGGCGGATAGAGCTGGAGCGGGAGTTCAAGTCGCGCGATCCGGAAAACAAGGGTAAGTAGGGGAGTGTTTGGCCTGGAGGAGACTCGCCCGTAATCAGTGCAATCAGCAGCATAAGGATGGGAAGGACGGAAAGAAACTGGATGGCAGGTGAATTCAGCCAAGGTGGAACGGATACGGCTGAGCTGTGTGAGCCTGTCAGTGTCAGCCGGGGTGCCGAGGCATTATCGTGTAAAGCCACAAGTTTATGGCAGCTATTGGATGGGTTCGAGATTCACATTCTCGTCACGGTGGTTAGCACCGCTCGGAACGAAGGAACAAAAAGTAGTACAACGTATATTTACGAGACTTATCTCATCTCGGGGCGTTCGTCGTTTTGTTCCGCCGATAGTGTCCAAACAAAACCAGATCTCAACGTGCTCGGGCTGGCCCTTTTTGTTCGTGGACTGTGATATCTTTCCGTACTTTGTGTTTGTGTGGCTGTGTGTGTTACAAAGAGAGAAAGAGCGTCATTGCACAAAAACAGCAAGCAAGACTCTCCAGCCGTCCGAATGTCCCGGTACATCCAATGGAGAAGAAAAGATTACCTAAACGGCAGGACGTGACATGTTGAGGACAGGATTGAAAAGATTTATCGCACCAAGGGTTTTTTTCCCCGTTGCTTCGGCAATGTGATAGTTTGGTCGTTTTGTTCTTTTGTGTGTGTGTGTATTACATCGAACAAAAACTTGAAGAACATTCCAACTCCCCGTAGAGTTACTTCCCTCTTCCCTGGAGGGATTGGTTCGAAGCTGTCGGGCGCAACGGGCAACGGGTATCTCAAAATTGATGACTTCAAGACTCGAGGAGGGATGAATGGGATAAAACAGGAAGAGGAAAAAGGCGTGCGGAATTTATGATTGTCGATAAAATGTCATTTTCAACCATCTTGAAGCGAATTGGAGTTGGTAAGCTTCCTGGGCTGCAGATTCCATGGTCAGAAAACGGGCGCGAAAACCGCTACCAAAGATGCGTCATTCGTCATTCGGTTGAAGGAAAAGGTGCTGCTCGGTAGGTCGACAAAATACCTCCAGCCAGATTCTGTGTTCGTGTAAATCCCGCTGCTCCCGGTGAAATGAATAATGTGGATGGGAAAATAAAACATAATCCCTCTCCCGATGGCTGCGATGGCTCGGAGGGTCATTGGACACCCGGCTGGACGTTGTCGTAATCTACACCTGACCGGGTTTTAGGGGAGGAGTGGGGAGGTTTCTTATTTGGAACTTACTGCAGAAGCAGCGTAGTGTAGTGTAGCAAGAAATAAACAAACAACGGACCCGAAAATACGCATTTCTTCCTTGCGACACACCGCTCCCGCTCTTGGGGTTGTCCGCAGTCCGGGGGTTTCTGCTTAATTCGGCAGAAATTTTATGACTTTCGCCGGAAATTGCTAGACCAGCGACATTGGAAGGTTTGCAACCAGCTTCGTGGTGGTGTCCCGTTGGGAACACACAACACCATGGGAAGGGCATTTTGAACCTTTTTTTCCTCTCTACAGAACCATTATTAACTTTTTTGCGCTCTTTAGCAGCTTTATTTTGTTGCGGACGGAAGGCGCACAAGTACAAACAGTTAGCAAAGTTACCCGTCCACTCGTTCGTTCCTCGTTTGTCCGGGTTTTTTTTCCCCATCGGCGACAATGTATTACCGTAGGATCTACTGAACCGTACTGGAAGCCGGGAGAGATCATAAAATTTCCATCAGCGTCGAAGACTAGAACCTCGGTAGTCACCACAGTGAGTGGGTCTTTCTTGCTGCTTGCAAACCCCTCCCGGAGGAGATGTGAAGGGCAGCTTTGATACTCGTCCCATGAAGAAGCCAACCACGACCGGTGAAACACCCTCATTGCTAAATCATTTCCCGTGGTTCTCGTTCTCGTGCGTAGAAGGGTTACCTCCGCAAGCTTGGCGTGTCGATGCGATTTAGTACGGTTCATTTTCTTTGTGGCAGTTTGATGCAGTTACTTGTTACTGTCCCTCGTCCCTTTTTTTTGCTGCTCGCCTACCCTGGTCCAGAGTTATTTGTCCAACGAGTGAGTCGTTTACCAGGGTTGCACTTAACGTAGCGCGTAAAGGTCGGGACGAGATTTCGTACCTCATTATCTGTTTGTATTATGGGCTACGCATAAGAAAAAGGGAAGTCGAATGGGAGACATTTCATTTTGAACCTCGTTTATATTTTTAATGTCAAGTTCGTTACGAAAAAGGAGAAAAAGTGAAGTCACATTCTTGGAGATGCTCCTAGGAAACGGCACCGACAATGTCGTTAGGACGATTTATATTTATCTCAATATAACAAGCAGCGTTTTCAGTCCCCAATTCCAACTGCATCTTGGTGCGATGGTGGCAAAAAGCTTCGAAACAATACAAACGCCCTCCCCGGCACTGTTAATGATACCATTAGCAAGAACACCTGCCACACCTTGCCGACCATTCATCTTTGATCTGAAGTTATTTCTGGAACCGTTCCATTGCATCCGTTCCGTATTCGTTCTTCGTCCACAGGTGTGCTGCCGCTAGCCAAGTGGTGCGAAGCGCTGGAGAGCGCCACCAGCCTCGGTTTGCCGTGGCGAATGCTGAAGGATAAGCTTGCACCCGCCGATAATCCCACTGCCAGTACGGTCGCAACGGTGACGGAAGTCAGCTACCGGAAGACGCTGCATCTACTCGACACGGACTCATTCGTAAGTATAGCAAAAAAAAAGAAAAGAAAATGGATTACAAATACCCGGGGATATAGCTACTAGGTCAATGGTTTAGAGATGTGACTTGAGGCTAGTAAACGTGGAAGAATGTATCTCACTGCGTGATGCGGTAGATTGACGTGCTGCGGTGAAAGGTGGTGGTTAATTTTGTAACATTTCAAACGATGATGTTGCGCTTTTGTGGACATCCGAGATAGGGAGAGAGAGAGAGAAAAGAGAAAAGGGTTGTTTGTTTCCCGCGAGATCCGGGCTGGGGCTCAAATTTGTAAGTCAAACCCGAGCGCCGTTTGATGCCAGCTGGTACCCGGGTCTTCGCCGGTTCCGTCAATCATCGTTACTGCTGCAATGGGGCTGTTGACGTTAATGGCGGTATCATTTCGGTTAACCGAGATCGGGTTATCGCGCCGGCATGAAAACAGGCCGGCTTTTGAAGTGGGTATTGATGTAGAAAGGAATGGGATGAGTCGTCGGATAGCCCCATTTGGCAGTTGGCGTTAGATCGCTGTGGATAGATTAGGATTTTTGTATAAATGATATCTTTAAAATGGTTTGCCGGATTCAAACTTTATGGGAGTTCTGTTAAAAAAAACAAAAGTATTCATTTTGTTTATGATTTTTTAAAGGATACTTGAAACGATTTAGTTATTAAAAACTTGTTTTGATAAGTTAAATGAAAACAGAATTATTTTCATTCTCAAGATTAAGAACCGATTTAAATCTTTCGAATGCCATTTCAAAATATCTGATATATTTTTGGTATTTATTGTTGGGTTTAGTATCTGCCTCGCGGAATAATTTTTACAATTAAGTATAATTAAACTCTAAAATCAGCATTAGGTTTGCCCTTGATGGTTGAGAATTTCTTTGGTTTTATGTATACTGAAACCTGCGATATATTAAGAACGGTTTTTTCTAATTCAGAGTACCCAGACACACGCGTACGTTTCCGTAACATTGTCTGCCAAATTTCTAACACCAATTTGAATAGTTTAAAAGAATAACTCAATCCATAGATTACCTATAAAATTATTTAAAAAAAAGCAAAGAGACAGGAAATAAAATGGAGCAATAAATGAAGTTTCCAGTGAAATCTTCAACAGACATCGAATGACATAATAATTGACGGTTTTGTTGTGGATCTCCTAACAATGCGTGCGTAATTGTATCATTATTTGTACATTTTACGAGCAGCAGAAGCGATCATATCGGTTTTATCTCTCCCCTCGCAAAGGACATAAAAAGTCCTATGTCTATATTGGTATAATCATCCGATAGCTTTCCAGGAATAGACGACTTGGACAGAAGAGGGATGGGTATGACTAGCTTTATTACAAATGCCCCCCTCCAAGAATGTAGACAGCGTAGAGTATCATTCCCTCGGTTGACTATACCATCTGCCGGTGTACTACATTCGTGTCAGTGCGTCATGTCACTCGCACACGACACAAAACAAGTCGATCGGTACCGTACCACAAGCTATTGGGGTGCCATTTGCAAATGACACTGTACCGCCTCGGGTGCGATTGCTTACACAACTACCCTCCCTCCCTTTAGACAAACAAACGATACACCAAAACAATTTGTTAGCGTTCCGACGTGTAATTTCATCTTTCCTTTCTTCATTTCCGGGTGCGTGTTTGCTCGCTGGGCCATCAGAAATCGGCCCAAAACGGTACCACCTCCGTGGCGGAATCGCTGTACAAAAACAAGAGCAGCCTGGAAGCGATCTTCCGCATACTGGACAAGGACAACTCGGGCCAGATCTCGCTGGAGGAGTTCGGCGAGGCGTGCGAGCTGCTGCGGCGCCACTTCCCACACAACACGCACGAGCAGCTGCTCGACATGTGCCGCATGATGGACATCAACAAGGACGGGCTGGTCGATCTGAACGAGTTCCTGGAAACGTTCCGGCTGTGCGAGAACGCCAAGGAGCAGCTGCTGATGAGCCTCGAGGAGCGCGCGATAGCGGAGAACAACGGGAACGGGTCGGGCAGCGCGCTGGACACCATTGACCTGCAGCCGTCGGGCCCGGCGGCGTCGGCGGACCGGAAGAAGGACGGCCTGCCAGACAGGAACGGGAACTGTGCGGCAAAGACTGCCAGCGAGGACTGCCAGGCCAAGACGGATGGGCGCCGGCGGAGCAAGAAGCGTGCGAGCGGCAAGCGGGCCAACAGCGGGCCGGAGAACGGGGCGCCGGAAGCGGACGAGGACACGGACGACTACGAAGACTACGAGGCAAACGAGCCGGAGGAGGGCGAGAGCAGGGAGAAGAGCGCCGGCCCAGTGAACGGTACAGTTATAAGCTCATCCAACACTGCCGCTGTCGCTAATAGCACCGCCAACGGTGACACTCACAAGGACACCATCGTCGCCTAAACGGGGCACGGGCTTATGAGTGTTTCTTTTCCTATCTCTCTCTTTCTCTGTGTGTGTGTGGATGTGTTCGTATGTGTGTGTGCGTGTTTGCGTGTATGTGATTCCGATCTCCAAAGTACCTCCTCCAAGTTTGTTGCTGTGTTTCTATCGCTCCCTCTACCTTCCCATCTCACTGTACACTGTTTGTATCCGGCGTTTAGTACCGTGACTCCAAGTGCGGTGGAACTTGGAAAACAAGTTCCAGGATTCAGAAGGATTTGATCAGTGGAATAGAGCGTTACCTGAGTGAAGGAGAGAGAGAGAGGAAGAGGGAAGTGGATGTGAGGTAGAAGAGGTAAAAGGTTTCCCGCACATTCTTCCGGCCCTCGTACGGTTGCCCATCGTTGCACACTTTACAGTTTACAGGCAGCGTGTTTGACCCAGTGGTACTACAACAAGATGAAGCTGTCAAGGAGTTTTGCAGCAATAGTGCTGGCTTTGGTTTTGACACATGGCTTCTCATTAAGCTCACCTGTTGGCTTATGGGTTAGCAGCGGTACCGGATCAGGTAGGAGCACACAGAGCTTTAACACAACAATGTACAAGATTGTAAAAGGGACAGCTACAACTACATCTCAACATCTCGTTGAGTGGTGGATTACAGTAGGTACGTTCAAGCTTTTTATAGTCCTATCCTTGCTTCATGTTACCTTCATGCTGATTGCACTTTTAGTGTTACGTTACCGTTTACTTTTACGACAATCGTACTACAAGTTTTATTGATTGTCTGGTGTAAAACAGTAATGTTCAATCATTGAATCGTTGTAGATCTAAATTGGCTTCTCGCACTTCATCTACAAAATGTCTATTCCTTCTCAGCAAGTTGGCAATTCGCTCTTTGAAACGTGGTTAATATCCTCATCAATGGTCTGATGAATTGATGCACTTTTTTCATAAATCTAGGAGTAAGGAATTACTTTCACGAATACTTTTGGCTGTAAATTCAATATAATCAGTAAGGTACTTCTTTGTTGAATGGCAAGAATTTGCCTAGAAGTAGGTAAAACTTTTCCCGTCAATCAAATACTTAAGCTGACTTATAAAGAAATACGTCACTCAGACAGCTTTTTCAGTACAAACAACTTTTGTAGTATGAGGAAGAATCCTTCTCACTGTCAAGTATATGCAAACGAAAACTTGTAACGTTAAATTAAATTCAACGTCCTGCAAGTAAGTTCTTCCATCATGAATGAACGGCCCTGGCCCGCACAGCCGGTAACGAAAGACAGACTTGATGTATTTGATTTCCTCAAAACTTCCTCAACACGATAGGAG
Organism: Anopheles merus; assembly: GCF_017562075.2. Lineage (NCBI taxonomy): Eukaryota > Metazoa > Arthropoda > Insecta > Diptera > Culicidae > Anopheles > Anopheles merus. Next base: position 22,544,673 of record NC_054085.1, read on the forward strand.
CAGTATTGAATTTCTCTAAGCATGTAATTCAAACTTGTATGCACAGAAATGTATTCCATTTTGTAGAGTGTGTTCAGTGGCCAGCTGTGTGTGAGTCTGATTTTTGCCGTTACTGGCGATCACTGCCACCACACATGTCTTGTTAGTGAAAAGACTCCTACCTTCGACGCTGAAGTGGAACGAAGCGTCAATCACTGTCAGTGGCGTTGCAGGAAGGATTTCAGAAAAAAATTCTTTTTGCCAAGTGTATTGATGCTTGAAATGTTTAACATATTCACAGCCGCAATTTTATTTGAAACGTTATGTGGCAGTGTAATGTCCAGCCGGAGCTTTAAGAGTGAGGTGTTCATATTACTAGACGAGTGTAAAACACAAGTTGAAGTATGGATTGATATTGTTCTACTTTATGGCCTCTAATCAAATAATGCATTGAAATGAATGAAAAGGCATAAGGAATTTAAGAAACGAGCTCTGGACACGATGTTGTGTTGGGTAAAACGAACCAAGCAACTAGCAATACGAAGCAAAAATGCTCACCTGAGGCATGGAAATAGCACCCAATCTAGCACTTTCTGACAACATCCATTACGGCTGGAGTAATTAACCTGGAGTAGCAAGTGTGTGTTGGTGTGTATGCTTTGTGATGCCCCATCACTCAACACGTGTGTGCCATGCTGCCAACATCACCAAGGGGAACGGAAAGCGAATAATTGCGATCAGCCAGGGAGTGGAAAGACAAAGACCCACTTAACTCATTCACAAACACACACACCGTCACACGTTTTCGGAAGCAGGGAGCATGCTCAAGTTTTTGCTTCATTTCCGGCCGTAATCAACTGGATAAATGGCATTTTTTCCTGTTCCAAACCCATGATGTGGGTGCCGGGTGCGTTTGCCGGCGTGGGCGAAAGCGTTATTCATCGCAGCGCCGCGTGGTACATTTTGTAGACCGAGTCGGTCAAGTTTTCCAGCATGTGTACTTGGTGGTTGCTTGGTGCTGTGTAATGGCACTGGTACGCATGCACCAATGCGAGAGAAGCGTTTGCTGATTAGCAGTTGATAGACAGGTGACCATAAAAGCATTACTCCAACGTCGTTAGCCGTTGCAAAACAGGAAAAGCGCTAAATGACTTCAATTAACGCTGGATTGTAAGTAAAGGTACATGCATTAGTTGTGTAGTATGGTGTCATTTGTTCTCACTTTTCTTATTGTATTTGGTTACCATTATAGCTCGATGTCACAGAACGTTTCATTAACGTTTCGTGTTTGATTGCCGGACTTTTTGCGTATTTTCATTTCATCCATTCAGCTTCATCCTCAATATCAAATCTTCTTTTCTTCTTCTCGCTCAAAACAGAATTGAACGGCCACTTTCTTGCTTTCTCCTCCATCCCAACCAGTCACAATACTTAATGTGTGCACTTTAGTAGCGTCTCTTTCTGCAGACTACACCGCTGTTCTTCTTAATGTCATTAACGTCAATAATGTGTCACTTTACTTGGCTGCGTGTATGCGAATGGGCCACTCTCGCTTGCCATCATCATCATCATCCTCCTCCAAGTCGCCGGCAGCAACACAACAACAATGCCGCCGAGCGTTGAGAAGAAAGCAGTGAACGCCGAAGCTCCTGCTTGCCTCCGGGCGGCAAGGGCCACGTACCGTCTCGGCATCGGTTTGATTCTTATACTTTATTATTTCTCATCCATTTTTACTGGCTCGATTCTGGTCGCTCAGATCGTTGGCTGTTTAAATGGCACTGAGTGTGTGAAAGTGTGTGCGTGTGATAAATGTTCATACAGCCATTAGATAAAGATTTTATGATGGAGAGTAAAAGCAGAAGCATTGTCATTACGTTGCCTTGGCTTGTCGAACAGTGTGGCATTGTTGGGCTGGTGCTGAAAGGTTAAAATAATGTCTCTGAATTTCGGTGTGCATTATTCGCGCTTCAAGTTTAATTCGATTAGAGCGCATTTATGGAGGTGAGCTTTTGCGTTGGAAGAGTGGGGTGACATTATCATTGCCTTTGACAATGGTTAGAAGCCATTGAGTGCATTTGATTTTAATTAAATTCAAAGGATGAATTCGTTTGAACGTGGAGAGGACATGTTTCCAAGAAGAGGAACATACAATATGGAGTGTTCTGTGCTGCTGTTAACATAATTAATTTGGGAGCTTCTTTTCAAGCATAATTTTGAGATTAATAGCAAACGTTAATTATTAAAGTAACGTCTTTCAAAATATAAAATTATATAAACCAAAAAAAAAAAAAAAAAAATATATATATATATATATATATATATATATATATATATATATATATATATATATATATATATATATATATATATATATATATATATATATATATATATATATATATATATTTATTTATTTATATATATATATTATTTTTCAAATTGATTTACAATTTATTTCGAAAATCTTCGGAAAGCTTTCCGTTGAGCTTTTTTTGCTATGAAGCACCAGGCTTCTCCATCGAGCGCACCAAAAAGGGGCTTAATATTTTTATCGCTTCAAAAGCATCTAAAAGGTCACACACAATTCAACCATGCCCAATTCCCCGGATGGATGTTAAAAAACATTTCAACGAAATCGAAATATTGTTCCCTGCACGATCCAATTTTCCTAGGAACGATAAAACCGAAACCAACCCGACCTGGTTGCCCCGTTTTTTCAAGCACCAGAGTAGTAGATCCACTTGTCTTAAGTGTCGTAAAATGCTGCTGGTATTATTTTCGAAGCACTTTCCTTCCTTCACACACGATATTGTAAACTTTTTGTTCCTGGTACAATGGCGCAACATTCTATTTGAGCGCGGTTCAGATTATTTTTTGGTTTTTGAAATTCAGTAATACCCTTCTGCCCCTCCTGCTTTTCGTAATCAGAAAGCTGATTACGGTGTGAAAGTTTCCGTTTTGGCTAACGTGTACTACCTGCGTTTTCTCTTAGCCGGCGGGCTAAGATCAAAGCTCACACAATCACACCAGCGTGCCAAATGTGATTTGTACGGTACGGCACGTGCCGAGCGCGCGTTGGTGCAGATGGCAAAACTTTGCCTCCAAATGGTTGTGGTTTTTTGATTTTCCCTTTTATCTGACTTTTTGGAAAAAGGCAAGAATGCGGCCCGTTCCCGGAGGCAAGGGCACGACACATTCCAAAAACCAGTGCAGACAAAGCAGGAAGTATAGCAGCTGTTGTGAGCTAAAAACGGACGAAAAAAGAACGTAGAAAAGGAAAAGTGAAGAAATAATTTGGTTGGAAGGTTTGGTTTCCTTTTTTTCCTTTTTTTTCTTTAACGCCAAAGATTGTGAAAGTGGTGTGAATTGTCCACACACATACACACAGGCAAAGGCAAAGAAGTGACACCAAGTGAATGTAAAGTATGCAAACAGCGGTGCGGGAAAATAAAATTATTCTCATCCGTTTGGCAGGTTGAATATTGAATCGGAGGTGATTTTTGCTCCCTTTCTTCACACAGTTTCACATCGCTGGCTCACTTTCTTTGAAATGAGAAATGAGAAGCACCATCCATTCCCATTACAGTTCATTACTGCTTAACATAGCAAAGGTTTTTTTTTTTAATTTAAATTAACTGACTCGTGAACGTGAAAATTAGATGGCAGTTTCATTTCATGGTGACCTTGAATGAGGAGGAACATTTTGGTGCATTTTGTTTCCTTTCTATCTGACTTCTTTCCGCTATAAATACTCTCGATGATTGCTTTCGTAACAAGTTGAGCTACTTTTTGTGTGTGTTTTTGCTTGTAAATGGGAGTCTACGCTACTACAAAACGACAGACGAGATCGGATGGAAACTTGAAAGGGAAAGAAAAACACGCAATACGCGAGAAACGCAATGATACATTTTCCAAAGTTTTAAATCTGTTTGTGTCGTTTTCCGGGCGGCAAGGGACTGCTTTCAAGCAGTGTAGGAAGTGTGAGAAAGTCAGTATGAGCTCAGGCTGTGCAAAATAAACAAAAAATCATATCCTATTTTGAATTGAAATTGGGAAAGTGAAACAGATTATGGTTACTGTTTTGGGGTGGGTGCGATAAAAACCCTCCCTCGCCGGAGACGGAAACTATTTGTTATCATTAACAAAAGCGCGTTGCCCGAAGAGAAGGGATACGCCGTGCTATAAATATTTCTCACGATAAGCTTGTCTCAGTTTTTTGTTAGTTTTTTTTCTGTACTTCATTCTCTGCAACGTGAGAAATGGAGATTATTTTTTTCTTTAACTTTCGCACAGCTTTTCTTTAAACGTTTCAAAAGCTCGAAAATACAGCTCAAGTCATACTGGACAGCATCCGCTTGCGCTATAATCCTTTTTGCCATGTGTGCAAGTAAGCTTGGCTGCATTTCTACACGATCTGCTTCACATTTCTACGCTCAGTGCACATTCCGCTTGCATTTCAGCGGGCTAAGCAACCCTTCTCAAGCGTGTTTAAGATGCACTGCACCGTGAATGGAAGGCATTTCACTATCGGTAAGCTTCTTACATACCCAACGGTTTCCTTTTTTTTCGAACTAAAGTTCGTTTCCTTTCGCACTGGTGTTAACTAAGGTGCTAAGAAAGTCCACACCCACACCATATCGCTCATTCGCTCGAGAGTGAGTTGCAGTTGAGTTCGTGTGATTCTTTTCAACACACACACCTTCAGATTTTAAACTGTGTGAAATTGTGCATAAAATGTGTAGTTTTATTTCTTTAATTTCCTACTTCTGTCTCCCTTTTTTTTTGAAACCAAAAACCGCGTCATTTGGCTTCGTTCTTGTAACTTGTTGAACGGCAATTTTATGTAAAGCAGCTCCAGCGATGGCAGAACACTCTCCCAAAGGGCAACGCTGGGCGGAAGAGGTTCGTCCAAGGCCAAGGATTGCATTTGCGTAAACGGTGTATGCTTCCGGTGGGTGGTCGGAAAATGCGTGATGCGGGAATTGTGTTTGTATGTGTGGGGATAAGCGGTAAGCGAGGGTGCATGGTAGGAATTTTATAGAATTTAAAACTGCAACAGACATGAAACGAATCTCGTGGGAACAAAATGAGTACACCGACGCTTAGATGTTATCGATTCCTATACACATTTTAAATGTTATCGTATCTGTGAAAGGAAAGTGGCAGACAAATAGAAGGACAGATGATGAAGGAGAAGGACATGATGAAGAGAAAATAGAGAAAATGAGAATGAAAGAGAGATACATAGAAAGATAGATAGAAAGAGAGAAAAAAGAGAGGGAGAGAGAAAGGGCGAAAGGATAGTAAGATAAAAAAGGAAAATCATTATCAAAATAAAACCAAAGTTTCAAATTAGCTTAAACAAAAGCGCAAAGCGAACTAAAAAAAGGAAAATAAGAAACGTGAAGACAAAAGTAAACTCCAAACATTGTGTATGTGTTTAATGTCGTTTTAACTTAACGACACATCTCAAATTCAACAAGAAACAAACCCACTCAACCGAAACAGGACGGTTTCCCGTTAGTGTTAGTAGATACAGCGAGAGAAATACTCTAAGTGACGTTACGGAAATGAAAGAAAGCTGCTAAAAACCAAAAAAATATAACACAAAACTGTGTAAGCCAAAAGAAATGAAATCTTAAACGTAAAATGATAAAATCATACACAGTAGGAACACATGAACGCAAATTATAAAACCGATATTAAAAGCTAGTAGCAAAACCATATTTAAACTTACCGTAATGGACGAACGAGCACAGTTTAAACAATCCACTTGCACGAAATTCCCATTTTTTCGATCTTCGATATTCCTGATAGTTGGTCTAGCTTATCGCCAAGCATGTAGCGTACCGGTGGTTATACACGAAGTTAGATGAAAGATGAAACGAACGAGAAGAAAAGTTTAGCTAAATTTGCCATTTGCCATCGTACTCCTATATTATAAAAGACGAACACACATCTATATACATATATGTAGCTGTTTTATATCGAATCGCCGTTATATCGAAAATTTCCTAATACAAGGATAGAACTAACTGGTGGAGAAGTTTAAGAGAAAAACTAAACGTTACAGAGGATAAGAAAGAGTGGGAAAGTTGAAGTGGTTAAGAGTAGCAAATGCAACTATAAAATCTATAAAACTATTTGTATCAAAGTCAATGCAAAAGCGAAGTGAAAGGTTAAAAGAACAACCGAATAGCTTGACCATTGTTGCTAATTATCATCCTCAAGAATGCCAAAGATGTTACCAACTTTTCTAGCACGATGAAACAAAGCAAAGGGAAGCGAGAAGAAACAAACAACTACGAAATGATAAAATCATTTTTAAGCTTTACTAAACAAAAGATGGAAACCAAAACAACAATATCTAAACTCGTAGTAGAAGGTATCTTTATTTAGGTTTTGTATTCCGTTTCGGTTTAAATGTCACTTTGTGCGCGTAAAGTTATGTTACAGCTATGGTTTAGTGTGTACGGGCGGACGGTTCTCTTTAATAGTACCATTTATTAGGCAAACTGTGTTAACCATTGCTAAATGCTCAGTGGGATGAGCGGGAAGGGCAGACTCGTGATCAGCGTAACGGAGTCAGTGATTGATAGTGTAATAAAGTACTGATTTTTCTTCGCTCTTGGTTTAATTGTTGATGTCCAATAGAGCGTTGTTCGAGAGAAAGAGAGAGTGAGAAGAATGACAATGCGTGAGAAAATGATCTGGATAGCATGGTAAGTAAATAGTTTTAAGCATGTACTTGGCTTGGATGATGGAGATAACACCAATTTCCCAAAAAACCAAATGATGTGGATTAAATCTGCTACGCTACATCAACATTTATTTATCTAGGGCCCTCTGTTGGAGTTATTCAACCGTCGGACGGTGTCATGCGGCTCCTAAAAAACAATAACAGACGATTTACTATTGATGACAACAGAGTGACAACAGCGTCCGTTTGTCTGATGGGAGAGAAATTAGCTGAAACGGGTGTGACAAAGACTTTTCAGAGATCAAATGCATTAGAAGCATTTTTGAAGAGACGCGAAAACGCTTCAGCTGGCGATCGAGTTTTCTGGACATCAATTGGTAAAGTTTTGATCCACAGGGTGAGACACAAAGTCAAAGACAAAAAAAAAATCAATGCATTGCATTTAGTCTCCCGAATTTTTAATACCAACATCCTTTACTGGGGCAATATACTAAAGGCTGACTAAGCTAGAGGCACTCCCATTTAGCACTGGACATTCTGGACCCAGTCGCAGATCTTGCGCACATCGTCGAAGGACGTTCCGATTGGGCAACGGGTGAAGCGAAGGATAGTGGTACCGATACAGTTCACGTACTCCGAACAGTTGGACGGGTTGCGGATCTTCGCTCCGAGTGGCTTTCCACGGCACAGCATCTGCAGGCTGTTCAGGTTGCTTGGCGGCTGGGGCATGGGCATCGGCACTGGCGGGACGATCGGCAGCGATGGTGGCATGATCGGTTGCGATGGCGGAACGATCGGAAGCGACGGCGGCTGGATCGGTACCGAAGGCACTAGGGGTGGGTTCGGCATGCCAACCGTACCACAGATGGCCACATCACGCTCTACGCACGTCTTGCGGTAAGCATCGAACAGGGTGCCAGCTGGACACTGGAAGTTGATGGCGCCCGTAATCGAGCACTGGTAGAAGCGGCTACAGTCGGCAGTGTTGGCCAGCAGGGTCGCGACGGGCTGGTTGATGCACGCCGTCACGGTGTGCTCGATGTTCGCCGGCAGCGCCTTGAGCGAGGAGGTCAGAATGCTCGTCGGGATATCGCCGGGCTCGCAGCGCACCTTGTTGGTGGAGTCACAGGCCAGCGTGCGCGGGTTGAACAGCGTGTTGTCCGGGCAGGTGAATAGAATGGTGCGCCCGGTACGGCACATGAAGAACTGCTTGCAGTTGATCGGGTTCGGCACCAGATCTCCGGTGTTCTTGCAGAGCTGTGGCCAGATTAAAATAGAATAAAATGTCTGGGATGAAAAAACGACCTTCCTATTTAGCCATCGATTGTTCACTATTACCTGTGCGCTCGCTGCGGCGATCAAAGCCGCGAAAATTAGAAAGCGTTGCATGTTGGTTGACTCCTCCGACTCTGTTGCGTATGATGTTCAGTCGTCCGACAACGAAATATATATATACATCACAACGAAGCTCGAGTCAACATTTGCAAGATATAATTCCAGGTAAGCATATCAAACTGATAAGATAAGAAGATCTCGTTGACATCAATGACCTATCTATTGTTTCGCTATCGACAGTAGATGCCAAGGAACGTGTTTGGACGATTGCTTGAGCCATCATATTTTGGGGAAGATAGCAAAGCTTGTTTCAACATTTGACAAAGACGATCACATTGTGTTCATTAGTAGTTATCGGTGGACGAGGAACAAAGCGGATGTCACCGACGAGGACGTTATCAGTCGTTTCGCTGACAGAAACAGGAGTATCATTTCCGATATGTTTAACTGCGTAACGCACCTGACAGTTAACGTTGTTGCAGATCTTGCGGAAGTTAGTTGATCGATACGGGTTCAAACATTTTAATCACCTGCAGGGGAATTCCCGTCCCTGGACGATCAGGTGCGTTGAGCAGCATGTCCGATGCTGTACCGATACGAGGTACAAGGATTTTTTATGTGGAGGTAAAGCGTAGTAGCACGATCTTCTAGGACGATTAGTATTTTCAAGGGATACTATACAATGAATCATTTGTGAAGGTCATTACAACAATGCTAAAGTAGAAGATTGCAAGAGAGCAAAATTCACCACCGTTAAGAACGCATGCACGTAGCGATTGGAAGAAAATTGTATGCAAGTTCTATATCAATCTCCGTGAATTCCCAAGCAGCAAAGCTGCGTAACGAGTACATCGTAACGTTTAATGTTAAATATGTAAGAGTGAAGTCAGTTGAAATTGTAAAAAAGTTAACTAGAAACTTCTTCATTATAGCTTTTTATATCAAAATAAAGATACAACATTAAATTACAAAGGTAAGCTATATCTAGATAGAGTATTTATAGAGATTATAAAGTAGCTCTTAGTAAAAAAACTTGTATTTTGAGTTTTTATCTATTTTTATACACTCTTCAAGTTTTTGTCATTACACCTTAACGTTCGTAGTGAAACAGTTGAAATGATTTATAAAATTCGAAAATAGTAACATCTTAACTAATAGAAATGTAAGGTTAGTTTTATAGTACATTTGAAATGCCAGATTTCACTCGAGTATAGTAGTTACTCAAAGATTCTCAAGCGTGTTTACAGAATTCACGATAATGTAAAAAAAAATTAATGAAATATGACAACCTACCTAGGAAATATTCCAATGCTATTCAATTATAATAAATAACAAATTGTGAAACTAACAATAAAACGTTTTCCAGTTAATTTAGTAGAAAATATTAGCAAAAAAAAACACATTATGCTTGCAGATTGAGCTACATGTTTTAACAGCTTAATTTAAGAACAAAGAGAAGGAAAGAAACGAAGGAAAAGATTGCACTTTTTAATACTGCGATACCAAATTTTCTTTTTTTTTATTAAATACATTTTGAAGAAGACATTTTTTGTTCATGTCCCTTCATCATTATGCTTCATATGATTCATATTTATATGTCATTCTTTTTTTATTTATCTTTTTATTTTTTTATAAGTAATTTTTCCTCGGTATAGTTGTTAGATTTATTTTTTGGCCTGTAGGGTTTTGTTTGGATTGAATTTTTTTGATTAAAATTTGCTTTCGTTTCATAACGCATTTATCTTCTGTCTCGAGCATATGCTGTTATAATTCTAAACGTTACAAGGCGTTACGTTCTCTGTTCAAATAATACATTGTACACGCTTGTATTCGTAAGCACCTTGCGTGCAATAATCTTGCACTTGTGATATGTTGCTTGCGAGTTTATTCATGCCGGATCCATCTTAGCTAACCCTTGTGCTCACAAACCGTAAAAAAATAATTTTTGTAATCTTTATTCTAGCATGTTATCCGTTAGAATTATCAAGTGAACTCAACATATGAAAGAAGAAACGCGAAGCAAAGAAGAAAGTGCAAATTGATTCTCATTAATTGTATAGTTCTCGAGAAAAATTGTACAAGCACACCCTCTTTACCATCTGTGACCATTTTTTACCTCATGTTACCTTCAATTACAAGGCGATTGACCGAAACGTAAAAGATGCTTCTCTGTGGAGAGCACGAGATTTAATCAGAATTTCTGCTGTAAAAATGCTCTAAAAAGAAGCAAATAATGAGCATCTCTTTTGGGTCAAAGTGTGACATTTACCCCGAAACGCTCGTTGCTCCCGTTCGATGAAGACGATGAACTCCGAGAAGATGGGCTTAATTTACCTTCAACTCGTCAACTGACACCCGAGGCATCATGTGAAGAAAAAGTCATCTTAAAATCCATAAACAAAGCAAAACAAAAAAAAACTACTACAATAACATGTATCCACACACGCAAGTTTTTTGTTGTTATTCCGTTCGTTCCTGGCTCCTCTGGGACCATTCCCGGAGGCATGCCCGATGACATGTAGCGCATAGGATCGGATTGAATTTTTGCACTGTCCCTGCTCTTCGGTCACACCCGTGGTAGGGCCGCAGAGCTCGCTCTTCTCGCACCATGGCCACCGTGCGCGCGTTGACCTGGACGTTGATGGACGATTTCGAATGCGAACTGACACGCTGAAAACTGAGCCGGCCACGAGGTGTGAAGGATTGATTCTTACAAGTTTAATTTTATTAAACACCACGATTGGGGAGGAGGGACGCACACGTACCAGCACACGGACAGTTTCGGTCAGCGTTACGGATCACCGAAGAGGAGTTATTTATCGCTCGAAACGGTCCAGTCCCCCCCCTCCCCCTCTTAAGAGAAACACATTTTTGCGTAGAGTGACATAACTTTTTTTCTTCTTCTTCTTCTCCTTACCGCTCCATAATTAACACCTTTCGGTGGGACCCGTGCGTATGTGAACAGAGGTTTGATAGGTTGGCCGTAATGTGGAGGAATTATTTTTGCTTTTTTTTTTGCTGGAACGTGAATTGCTGCACTTTTCGTCGATTGTTCCAGCGATTCGATCTGCTGGAAGACGCACGTGCGATATTCTCGGCCGAGCAGCAGAGCCCGGTCGGGTAGCTAATTAAATTATTGATTCGTGGTGGTCTTCCTGTCAGCTATGGTACCGACCATGCTCGAACCGTACCGGGAAAGAGTAGCCATGTCGGGTTGAACCAGAGCTTGGGCTGCCTGGCTAGTTGGCGATAGAGCTCAACGGGAAACTGGGTAGGTAACGTTTAATCATTTTGTTTCTCCGGAATATGTGAGGAAGTGCGGGGAACCTTTTTTGTGCTTGCAGTATCACACTAGAATTAAAATAGTAAAAAACGGTGCCCATGAAAATTGCTGAAATAAGTAAAAAAAAACCCTACCTCGATGAAAAAGAGCTTTCGTGACGAATGGAATTACAAACCGTAGATATCATTGGGTTTCGTTGCTGCCGGCACACCGTTCGCGCGGGACCAGTAATCGGGCAGCACAGGCAGCCTTCTAGATTCGGTAGCCATGTTCGACTGATAATTGCATAAACTTTCACAAAAATGACTCACGCTCACTGTTGGGGTGCTTTTTTTCTTAATCTTTGGTTTTTTGTCTGAAACCCACGTGAGTGAATCCAGTAGACATGCAAAATGAACCGTCGGCGCAGGCACATTCCGACCCTTTGACAAAACCCGCCGGCAAAGGAAATCGACCCATTAATTAGCTATCGGCTGGGTAGGTAACGCTGCGTGCACGCATCAGAAACTTGGGGCTTGGGTATGTTAGGTCGAGAAAAAAGCGTACTTTAACAATCAACGGTAGTTGTTATGGGTCAACGGTTTTAAAAAGATACGTAATAGTTTTTTTTGTTGTGAATTGTAAAGCTTGCACTCCAAACCTTAAATTTTACAGAATACTTTCGAATAAACTTAAGTTATAAGATTTTATCAACCTGTGAGTCGATGGCTTCTGTACTTTTTGCAAAAAATATTAAATTTGTGCGTTTACTTCAATTATAAAATGGTCATTTTGGTATTTGGTACCATATCAATAAAGTAACCCACTATCCCCAGAGCCATCTACCGGAAAATGCGCTCTTAACTATGACACTAACAGAAATCTATTTGAACTCTCCTCAACCTGAACATCACCTATTTATTAAATGAACTTTAAACCCGTCATCATATATTCATTCATTGTCCCGCATTTCCGGAAAGGGGGCGGATTGCCGAGCTCATGCATGCTCAATGAGTGCTCTTGCGGGAAAAGCTGCAATCACGGCACCATATAATTTCATCCACTGAATGAATGAACCGTTGTGGTACACTTGTGAATGACAAATAGCACAGAGAAATTGAATGAAAAATCATTTGCAAAACAATGCACAAACTTGCAACCCCCATTGGAGCCATTGTCCATTAGCATTCTCTACGAGCGAGGCAAATCTAGCCCAGCAACGGTTTCATTCACCCTATCTCGTAGCTACCCCAGAATGCGCTTTTTTCTTAACATTTTTTCTCAATGACATGTACAACTTTCCTTCCCCGTGCGAGCACCATTGAGCAGATGAAGCACGAAAGCTTTAATTTCCGACCAGAAATGCAATAAAACGTGCATCCGGTTGTTTAGTACGGGTAGAACGAACGATAAGATAAGTAGCATTTGTCGAGTGGCACTGCGGTGCTGTAGTCGCTTCTCACCATCCCCTCTGGACACGGATTTGTGTGCACTCACTTGGAAATTGGACAGCTTGGGACGGGGGACGCATTTATAAAACGCCTATCTATTATTAGTGACAATTATGACGGATGGTACGCGTTTAGCGAGCGATGCCTGCCTGCGATGTTGTTGATTTGGACGCAAGCAACGCGGTGGCTTTTTGGTTGGTGTGTTGTTGATGATTTAACAATTGTCGACCACAGCGAGAGTGTTGGGAAGTGGCATTTAGATGCGTTGAATGTTAGTTGCAGAAGCGAAGATGAGTTGCTCGCAATGACTGGTATTTTGGGGGCGAAGTTCAGGAAATTTGCTGACAGAGGGCGCTAATTGTATCTTGTACTTAGAGTTGAAGTTATCTCTCATCGATTAGCTCTACTCAGTGATTAGCTTACAATGCTGCTTTCAGACGATTCACTAGTTAGAAGTGTGTGCTTTTTCCTACAAAACCCGTTCGAGCTTGATAATCGTTGCATTTTGGAACATCATGAGCAGTGAAAAAGACTTTTCCGCTACTTCTATATGACCCAGAAGATAGTTGCGAGAATGAAGCCTTGTTCGTTGAAAAGGCGTTTTTTTGTGGACTTTTAAACCATCAATAAGTGAAAAAATAAGAATTATTCGATAAAAGGGAAATGTCTTCAAAAGCTGTCTAAGAACACATAAATAGAAACAGTGTAACATTAGTGTTGCACTAAGCAGAAGTGCACACCGCGGGTCTCTTACTAGTTTAATTAGTCCAAGACATTAGTAAATAATACAAAGTTATAGCGTTATAATCAAAAATAAAGTGCATAAAGATTTACACGCAAACAATGCTTACTAATAAATGAATTATTAGGGACTTGCGATTTGAAAGCAACCCCATTTACTCTCAACACTAATTCAGTCTCTAATATCTTTTATTTATCTTTCTGAACAAACAAACCCATTCACCATTCGCGCACACTTTTATCGCCTATCGTCCGCTTATAAAGACATGTTATATTTATACTTCAGTCTACCGCAATGCTTACTTTTGCGCAGTCTTTGCCCTGAACAAGCCCATTGAAGCATGTGGACGACGAAGCTTACCCTGCCTCTGGTAACCTTGGGCGCGCAGCGGCCGGAGTGTCGATCCAGTAGTGCTTTCGATGTATGGATACCTAATACCAAGCAAAAACAAAACCTAAACGACGATTGCGTCAAACGCGGTAGCCATTGTTGTTCTGCTTGTCGTATTCCCTTGGTACGCCCGCGCCTGCCGCGCCTTTATTTACCCTGGCTAAGCTCTTTGTACGGTGTGTTTGTAAAAATAACAAAATTAGCTCGCCGTCCGTTTGTCGCAAAGTGTGGAGAAAATGGAGCACACAACCCTCTAATGTCGGTGTGGCAGTTTGAAGAGGTTCTAGATGACGCGACACACCGGTCGTAACGGGGCAAAGAGGCGCATGTTGTGGTTTTGCCTAGCCACGGTGCAGACATTGATGATTGGGTGCAGTTAGTCAATTATGCAGCAGTAGTTTTTGTGCTGAAAAATTGATAAGATATGGGTTTGTTTGAAGGAGTACTACTTTTAGAGGGATAATTTATTAATTTATTAGAAAAGTTATACTGAGAATAGTCGCTATCAAGTGACATTGGGTCATAATTCATTGCACACGTATCTAGTTAAATCAAACGTGACGCGCAAAAACGAAATCGGGTGGTAAAATAGAAAAAGAATAATCCTATCAGATTGAACAAATCCCTTCCCAGCATGAGCTTGATTCCGAAGAACAAAACCCCATCTCCCCCAGAGCAAAGATCTCACGCATCATCCTGGTACGTTTGCTTGTGAATTTAAGGTAGGCAAGTATAACCATCCAAAAAAGATACAGATTGGCAGGTATGTATCAAAAATCCTGTCCTCAAGGGTACTTGGTTTGAGGTGGCTCAAGGCACAGCCACTTGACGTTGATCTAGGAAGCATTTGGTGGCCAAAGGCATTGCGGGCTACCGAACGTAACGTACCGCTTCCCATACAACCCAGGGGCGTGAAATTTGATCCTGCCGGTTCGTGGAGCTGTGCTTTCCGAATCGCTCGCTGGCCCACTGAAGCCGGTGAGGACGAAATTCGGGGAAATAGATTAAATTAAACACCCGTCCAGACGCAGCGTGAGGCACCAAACAACGAACCTTCACTGATCTTCAGACACGGGCTTGTCACCTTCGATTAGGGGGCTATGTTTTCGCTGAAAATTGGCTGAACCAGGCCTGCGCAAGGCGTCGGCTGGTTGACGGTGCGTGAATGCTGAGGGTAAGGAGATTTTTTAAAGATCTCAATAAAGATATGCTGGCAAATGCATAATTGAGTGTTAAAATATCATTTTGAAGCGTATTTTATTGCGTTCGAAGTTTAAATGAGACGTCAAGTGATGGCTCATTCGATGGTGCAGTGTCTTTAAAGTGTCATGAACGATCATGAGATGTTGAGATTTAATTTGAATTTTTATTTGCATTATCTTTATGCAGTTATTTTAAGCTCATAAGGAAGCTCATTTATTAAAAAAATAAATAAAAACTATACAAAAATTTAAAATACTGTTCAAGCGCAACGTAAGCTTGTTTCAGTAACGAATTATGGCGGCGAGAATTAGGGGGAAATAAAAAGCTTTTTTATGAAGAAAAACTATCCTCTATAATTACATTCATTATACACCACGGGTAAACCATTTCCTGTTGATGTCAATGCTGTTTTTAGCTGAAATTCAAATCTTGCAACAAATGTATCATTGAGATCATCAAAAACTAACTGCCCACCATTCCGTGCACAAAAGTGTGACTTGAAGGTGCAGTGGTAAAGAATTACCCGCACCCTTCCAGTACATCGCCACTAACATTGCATCGCACTGTCGCGATGGATTTTGACCTCCAACGGGGGCAGTCTTCGTACACGGTTTGCATGTATGCGCCAAGCATTACGACAAGCCCGTTAGATAATTATCCTTCGGACCTGATGACGGTCCCGGGACGAAGCGATCACGTGCAAGGCTGTTCGAAAAACAAATCGTGCACGCATGACGATCCTGCCTCCCTGCAAGTGTTGTGCAGCGAAACGGTGGCATGCAGAAACCCAGCCCCTTCCCGTCCATTGACCCGAGGGAGTGCAGTGGTACCTGTGTTTTTGGGTGTGTTTTTTGTTGTTGTTGTTTCCATTTTCCCAAATGTTTTGTTCGCTTGTGGGAAAAAAGGATTGTTTTGTTGAGATTATACGCCGCCGTGTGAAGGGTGAAGCTCGACTTTTGGGTTATGGTTCGGTTCGGCCTTAGTTCTGCCCCACAGTTATGTAACGATTTGGAGGTAATATTTTGCTGCAAGTTGTGTTTCGTCCTCTTCGAACGAAGCTGTCGAACAGAAGACAGGCTAACGCGAACAATTGGGCTGCTCTCATTAAACATCTGTTATTAGCCAACGGCATGAGCGTATTGTGTGTGCCGTTGATGAGGGATTTGTTTTCGAACATTTCACCTTTCGCGGTGCACAGAGGCCCACAAAGACACAAAAGCACACAGACGCACAGCCACAGCCATGGGAGAACGCACAAAATAATAAGAGAAATGTAATTTCAATTCTCAAGCTCTTAAGAAATATGTTCTTTCTTTCACCGTTTTCCGTTTTGTCGATGAACCGGACTGTAAGGGTAGGTAGGTATAATCACACAGAAGCTTGATGCGGGTTGTTGTTGTAGGGAAGCCTTTTCCCACACCATTTTGAAGAAGTCATGTTTGTGCTTTTGTGCTGGAGGGAGGAGCAAATTGGAAGGATATTTGATACTGTTTATGTACGGGTGAATACTTACTGGAAGTTTGAAGTTGAGCTATCGGATTGATCTGATTCAATGTGGTCTAAAGTAAATTATCTAAAATAACTCAATGTAATACAATGAAAAATATAATTTAAATTTTAGAGCATTTTAATCAATGCATTGCATGAATATATATACAGAAGTTAATAAATAATTTGAATCTTGAAACATTTAAAGTAACATTTTGATGACGTCATGTTGTTGTTAGCACTTACCTGTTCTTGGTTGTAATTTGTTAAATATTATCTGTTTTTTGTTGCCTTATTTTGATTTCTATTTGAATTGTAAGTATTGTATATCGTCAATTGGATTTTAATAGTTCAAATATATTGTTGAATTACTTTGTTTATTTCTCTTCACATTTTTAATGCAGTGGACCTTGTAGTCCACAGTAAAACCTTATTCATTAAAATTGACATTGTAGTACAATATTTTTTTATTCAGGAGTAAGTTGTAGTAAAATATCATATAAAATAAAACTATAAACCATTGATTGTATTGTGATTTTTAGTTAATTCTGCTTATGGTTATATAGCTTTCAAAACTGTGAGAAGGAAAAAAGCATTTGATAATTATACCAGCCAACATGTTTCTGTAATTATTAATATACCACTAAGTATTCCAAACATGTTAATACTCTGAAACAGTTTCTTTATATTCGTTTTACTCTTTTTCCTCGTTTTATTTTACTACTCCTATTTTTTCTTGCATAGTGGTCATTTATTTATAGCACCTTTGACAAGTATTTCGACCGATTTGGTTTAAAATTGAAAATGCTTTATTGCTTGGAATTGGTTTAATTTAATTTATTTATTTCAGTATCACAACACGTAAACGTTAATGTGTATCTCGACTTGAATCATTAAAACTTAACAATTCATTGCGACGATTATTGAACACATACTAGTTGGTGAAAAAATCGAAGCAGTAAGAGCATGTGTCATGAGCTAATGTATTTTGTTTAATTTAGGTTCATTCTTATTACAATAAGTTATTCAACATGCTTATGTGAGCGTTTTAAGCAACGAATGTATTACTTTACCCATGCAGAACAGCCTCATCGAAACGAATCATTCATTCACTATTAACCATGGTTAAAACAAAAGCCAACACTTCCCATCTTACGTACAAAAAAAAAACCCAACTTCATCTTGCACCTGGATCGTCCCTTTTCCCCTTCCCACAGTGCCAGCTGGGTGTACACCCTTTTCCCGCACCCTTATCAATCAAAACAGGTGAAAAACGTTCCGTTTAATTTCCGCTCGCGCGCTATCTCGATTACGAGCGAATCATCCGGTTACAAAGATGCAGTTGCATCCGGCAATACAAGGGTACACATAGGTAAGACTGCCCACTGACCTGTTCCTGTCGATGCGTGGCTGAATCCCTTGGGAAAAACACATTGGCCGCAACCGGGTTTGCGGGTTTTTGTTTTTTGGTGTTTCAATTATCCCGACCAGTGGCCCTTTTTGTTTGGGCTTTCCGTGTGTTTCCGTGTGTTTTCTCAATCGACTGTCAAGCGCACTGCTGTGAAGTGATCGTTTCCTTTTTTTGTTTTTTTTTTTTAATAAACAAAATTATGGTCCTAGATAAGAGGTGTGTTGACCTACAAATGCCGCCTTCATGCGCGTGGTACGTGTGGGAACGCGTGAAGCGGAGAGGGAGAGAGCGAGCGTGAGGGAGAAAAGCAAAGGGACGAGGATGATCTCAGCAGGAGCAAGCTGCGGGTGTCTGGTAATTGCTACCAAAAGTAAAGCGAAGATAAAATCTCGATCGCACGGACAAACGATCACGATGATGGCACCCCTTGCAGTATCGGTGCATACGTTTTCTTTTTTATCCCAGCTTCAGCACCTTTTCGGGGTATTCGGAATGTTGTACAGGATATCGTATCCGTCGGGATGCTGTCGCCAACGGGGGTTTAAACAAAAGACTTTAAAGTAATCGATTCAATGATCTAGCAGGGAAGAAAGGCAGCGTGCAGGTAGATCGCACAGAATCATAAGGTCGTCACTTTTTACCATCCGACACTTAAAAACCCAATCGTTGCCCAATGTTTGCCGAGAAGAACAATATGACCTGCTGCACCCGGTTGTTGGGGAAAAAGTTGTTGCTTACGCTGCAGGGCGAGATGCAGTCAATTGCCGGAGGATGTTCGGAACCATCAAACACAGACACAGAGAGAGGTTAATCTCTTGTTTGTAGGGCGATGCAGCTTCGCTCGTGTAAGTGTACGAAATCGCACCGTCAGCTCGTTATCTCGCGTTACAAACTTTAATCGCTTGCAACAGGACTCAGTAGCAACAGACTACCGGTGTAGGAAGGGTGGTTGCAGAAGATGGATACAAATTTTTGCATCGAACCATTACGTGGCCTGGCACATAATTTATGGCGAGCGATCGCTCGCACCCGGACCGGGAGCATATCGCTAGAAGGTTGTGGGAAGTAATTTTGTCGTAAATCATGTGGGTCAGGTTCGTAGCTACGTAGACGTAGCTCCAACTACTGCTAAATCCCTGGCAGGACCACTGTGCTGTATGGTGTAGCGGTAAAACCAAATTGAGCACCGGGCAACTTCTGTTCGTGCTTCCGTCCAAGCACGGTGCGGGCTTGTAATCCGTTTGGCGCGATGCAATCACCCGGGCCGGAGGGATGTTCGATCGCTTTGAGATTAACGGCCGCCGTGAACGGGAGTGGACGGGTTGGACGGTTTTGGGATGTGAGGATGTGAGGGTTGCTTTTATCTGATTGAAAATTAGGACTGATTTTCCGTCACCAGAGGGTTCGATGCTGGCCCACAATGGTTCGCCTTAAATCGGACAAACTTATGCAGTGGAGGTCCAGCTCCAGGATCGTTTGCATACGATTAGGGTAGGTAATTTGAATAATTATGAAAAGTGGCTTACTGTTCAGTGTAGGTATGGATCGGTAAATCACCACGACACGGTTTTGATGTAAGTTTAGTGGCTTACGAATCGCCCACGGGTAGACTGACGTTCAGGATTGCTCCAAAATTCTTACCACTGCCCTTTTTGGGAAGCATTTTTGGAGGATATAAAATCAATAATTCGAAAAGAAAACAACACATTGAGCTTTGGCTGGATTCGGTGCTGCAACACTGCTATTAACAGGATTGGGTCTTGAGAGGTAATGCACAGGAAGCCATAACTCATCTCGTTGCATTTGTGAACTATGGAGCTTTGCTCGGCATTTAGTTATAACTTTTTAACGTTTTAAAAGTATAACTTTACATTACATATTGATTGCAACAGCAGGTAAATTGCACACCGAAGCGAGTGCTGCCCCTAACCTAGTTTGTGCCTCATCATATTCGCAGCCCACCGGCACCAACGTTCGCAATGCGGATCTAACGCGCAGAGGCTGAAAGGTTGAAATTAAAGCCCGGTGTAATTGCTATAATAACAACCCCGTTTGCGGCAGGTGAAATACGGCTCGGGTTGCATTTCATAACAACATTTCAAAATTTAATCAACAGTTGGTGGCGACGGTGGTGTGGGATTAGCGCGACCGTACCGACCCGATCGAACGCCGTGGATGGGGGCACAGGCGCCAACTTCAACTTGGCGCTGCACCGCCAATTCCTAGAACGCGAAAGCAACAGTGCAACAGCAGTGCAGTGAAATCAATTATCGAGCGAAGCGGTAATCTTTCGGCTCGAGATTTTTGCCCAGCCTGCCAGCCTGGCCACGAGGTGGCAGCAGGTCGATTGATCGAGCGAGCGAGCGAGTTGTCTGCCCACCGTAGGCAGACCCGGGACACCTTCTGGCCCGAAAAAGGGTATCGAATGTTTCAATCAGTGTAAACAAACTCATAACTTACGGGCTTCGAGATGCGATTGTGGGTTTCGCGGTTTGGAAGCCAGGCGCGGTGATGGATGGAGCCGTCGTGTGTGCAGAAGTTTTTGGTGCGGAAACGTCTCAATCCGTGCACTGCTGATTACAGCCCCCGGAGTGATCGACGGGCCCGTATGAAAGGGGAGATCCTCGTAGGCCATGATCTGGTTTTCAGAATTGATTTATCGGCAGGCAATTAAATGGCCGTATGGGCGAGCTGGTATGGACGGGTTTTCAACACGCAAGCTGAAGTTGTCGGGTTTTTTTCTGCGGAGTAGCTTACATCGGTAAGATCACGCAGAGAAGTTATGGGCTTTATTGTAGCTTGAAAGTGAGTTGGAAGCAGTTCGATTTCGATAAGAAATTGGAGGTTGAATTACGCAAACCATGGCGCGGTGTTTGAGGCGTGCTGCTCAGAATAGCTGCCAGATTCTGAAATCGTCTACAGGCCTTGCATTAGGCTACCTTTCTTAGTGTTTGAACTTCACGCAATTAGACATTCTCTTCAAAACAACCCTTCACGGCAACATTCTCTACTGCGCGTACGTAAAATCAGTTTATCCTAAAGGCTACCCAAAGCTGAGCAACTCGTGCGCCGGATGTAGCGGATTGTTGCGCAAACGGAGAAAAGCACACACGCCACATTAAAGGCTGTCTTCCGTGTGGTGCGCCGGAAATCTGACCAACACCGTCCCGCCAGTGGACAATTTGACAGCCCTCCCCTTAAATAGCCTTTAGGGCACGGTAGCAGTTCAGCAGTGAGCATGAGCAGCGCTCTTTCGAGATCGACGGCAGCCACACCAGCGACAGCTTCACCTGCTCGGGCTGGTTGAGCATGGCCGAGCAACACCCAGAGCGGGGCACAACCGATTTCATGACCCGGGCTCGTGAAGGTGAGCCCGGCCTGAGCGCAATAATTTGAAATTTAAAATTGTCCATCAATTAGCGCGACAATTAAGTTCACCCCGCAAGTCTGAGGGTTCTGTCTTCCGTTCCGATTTTAATTAGGCAGGCAGGCAGGCAGGCGAGCAGTTTCGGCCCCGGATCGGCAGGCCGGTTGCTTTGCCCAATTGCCCCCGGTGCTGTTGGTCGTTGCCGCGTTTTGACGTTTCTTTGACGTACTGGGCTCCGAGGAGGCAGCGGGAAGCGAGTGAAGTCGAACGAGCGAGTGCCCTAACATGACAGGTGGAGGTGGTGATGGAACCGGCGTTACGTAGCTGGTGACATGACATCAACAAGGCAATTTGTTTGTCTATCCGCTTACCCTGTTGGCTCCCCTCCCGCCAGTCCTGGGCACTGGGGGAGGTTGGAATATCTGCGTTGCGTTGCAATCGGGTGGCCAGTTGAGTTGCTAGCTGTGTGCTAGCGAGCGAGAGCGCGAGGATGAGGGTAGCCGGCGTAGATAAGAAAATGTAGATAATTACAGCTGATTATTATGTCACTTGGGTGCAGCATGTTATGTCTTCTCGTCACCCGCCGGTCACTGGCGAGATGGCCGGTGTCCTGTCGTATCGGAATGCGCCGATTCCTTCGGTACAAGCGAAACGATCGGAAGGTGTTGATCAGGTTCGGTAGCATTCAGTACACGATCGAGTATCCGATCGATCAATTATCAGGTTGTTTGGTGGGAGATATTGGCATGTCTAGTGGTGGTATTTCCCACGGTGATCTTGAATTCCAAGGTTGAATAAAAACATGTTCTTACATGTTTAGCTTTATTGGTATCAAGTTTAATTTTAAATTCTAAAAATTGATGTTCTACAAGCACGATTTTCGATTCATACCGTCCTCCAAAAGATGGTGATGGTGACAAAGTAAGCCATACACGCTGTGTCTTCGCACTGCTGGAGCTCACACTCGATCTAGCACCGTCCAGAACACCAACCCCAAGTGTGCCTGTAGGGCAGCTGCTCCAACCAGAAGCCCCCCCCCCCCTTGTCTGCGAGGCCTATCGTGACGCATCAGAAAAATCTCACCGTGGAACACAGGTAGCTCGCTGGCATGGAACTGAGCTTGATCTGAGTGGCCTGCGGAGCGGTTGCGAGCGGCACTCGTGCATGAATATGCCCCGTTAGAATTTAGATGCCCGTTCGGTTGCGGCGGTACAGCGGGGAGGATGTGGGAAGGACCACAATAACTGCTTTCTCATTTCGCACCGACCGCACTCGGAACGATTATGCGATGAGTATGCGTCACGAAGACGCATTAGAAGAAAGACCTACCCGGCACCACGTCACGAACACGTCCGTGGGTCCAGCAAAAATCGATCATCCCCATCGTATGGAAGACATAGCTTTACTCCGGACAAGAGAGGCGAAAGAAAAAAAACCACCATCATTGTTCATTGTGTAGCGTTATTGGATCGTGAAGCAGGCAACGATCTGGTGTGCGGTGTTCCAGCTGAGCGTCCCAAGCGGTGGTATCGACGGCGTACCTTTTGGCCCCGGTGAAATGAGGCCAGGCTTACACGGACCGTGACAGTGGTTTGGTTCAACGAGTTGCGGCTGCTGCTGCTGCTGCCGTGCTGAGATCGTGCTGAGTCCTTCCGGAGGCACTAACCCGGTAGCTTCAGACCGCTCAGCAGTTGGATCGTTCGCAGCGGGTGATCCTACAGCTTCCCGCTCGGGGTGTGCAGTGTGGATTGGGAGTTTAATTAAAATTTCCCTATACTTGACTGCCTTCCTAAACGGTTCAGGCTGTGCGGGCAATCGCTCCGGGGTGTCCTCCCTGTTTCGGGTCCTGCGAAATCCAGAAGCTAGGATCGTATTAACATATCGACTGGGATAGGCTGGCGTGCGAGCTGGAGCAGTCGCGCGATGACGTGCGCTAATGTCCGCTCACAAAGCGACCAGCCAGACGTTCTCACGACGCGCTGGTGTGCGCTGGAATTCGTGGAATTCGTCCATCCATGCGTGGTAGTAGGTAGCTTCGAGGTCAACAGTTCTCGGTACTGAGATGAATTATGGCAGCTCAACAACAGTGTTTTGGGGTTGTTTCTCTTTTCACCTCCCACCCGGATGTCAAGTTTAATCGATTTCGAAACGGGGCAGGACTCATCAGGAGTTCTGGAGCATGTGAAAGATCTTCTTGTTGGATTTAATTCTGTGTGGGGGGTTTTGTATCAGAATGTAACTCCATGTTGCATTTATAGTACTTAGTTGTGATGTTCGCTTGTCAGCTCAGGGGCACCGGAGCTGCATCGATTTGGGGTTTTTAAGGGAAACAATTTACGATCAACATTCAAGTTTGAGCAACAATCTCAATCTACCATTGATTGAATATCATAACCATAAACCAGTGTACACACACACACACACACACACAGTGCGGGCGCCTTCGCGAGGCGTCATGAGTCATTTTGATGTTCGCTTTTTTATAATAACTTCGAAAACATTGCTAAAACCCATCCCAGAACCACACCGTTTGCCTTCGCCGAATCGACTTTGTTCGATCTTTTATGGGAACGGCGTCACTTCAAGCTGCTCCGAGAGTGCAGCAAAGCATTTGCAACAAAGAGCGGAATCGTCCACGCGCAAACAAAAATCCACTTTCCGGTTAATGTTGAGTTTTACTGTCCATAAGTCATGTTTGATGGCCGTTCGTGTGTGTGTGTGTGATGTTTGCTTTGGAGGAGGAGGAAAGGGATAGAAAGGAGAAGCAGCAATGCCAATACCAAACGGTGAGTTTTATCGCCCGGCACCGGCAACTTCGCGTTCGCGCTACTCAGCTCCCGGCCCACATTAAGCTTTTATGAGCTACGATGATGATTGGAACGAAAGCCAACAAATAAATTACGGCTTATTGGGCGTTTTTATGGACCTTTGCGAGGCGCATGGGAAGGGGGGATAAAAGGATGGTTCCAGGGGGTGTTTTGCGGTGTTTTGTGACTTATGAGGCGATTGACTGTGGGCTTGATGAAACGAAACGACTCTTACAGCAAATCAGGTGCACTATGGTATCTGCAGAGGTCCTTTCTGGTGTTCAGCCTGGATGGGGCCAGTTTTCGAAGGATATGTTTCCGATGATGAAACGAATCATCGACCATAGTTATTGGACCCATCAAGCGATCGTTGTTTGATGAGTGGTCAGGCCAAATATTGTGCTGCCTCTTGCTCCTCCAGGGACTCCAGTGATTCTCTGCTGCATCCCACTGGAGCCGTATTTTTTATTGAAGCGATATTCAAATACGATTTTCTCATGGGTGTCACAAGTTCGTTGCACGGAGTGGATATAAAATCGATATTTATTAACTTATGGCTGATTAGCTCGAGCAGCAGGAGCCACCGTTAAACCTTGTTCAGCTTTTGGAATCGATTTTGTTCTCCATATTTTGCTGTTGTTCTCACTGAAGACTTACACGCTTGTAGCTGAAACAATGTTAAGGACAGCGTCGCGTTTTACCGCTCACCTTACCTGTCGTCCGATCACGAACTCCAAATTAAAACCACCTTCCCCACCAGACGGATCAGAGCCTGACGGAGAAGGTCGTACAAAAAAAAAAACGCGCAAAACCTTTAAATCCAACGACACAGCGCAACTCCGCAATGCATTTTAGTTGTCTCACTTTTAACAGCCTTCTCGTCCCGACTTTGATCGGAAACGGGTTTCGCTTGCTGATATTTCACAACGTCTTATTAGCATAATTATTCGCTCCCAATTGCACCGATAATTGACCCGGCTGCCAATTACGCCGCAGCTTCCAAAACCAAACTTCCCCCCCTTCCCCTCGTTCTTTAGGTTCGACCCCGACAACGATTGACGCTGAGACGTTTGCGCGAAGAAGAGATCATCCGTGCAAACCGTTCGCCAATGCGTCATGCGCAATTGGCTCACTGCCATCGATGCGTGTGCCTGGAAAAAGGGTGCACCGCCCGTTCAGGGTTGCTTTGTTTGCGCCCGCTCGCTCTTTCGGGTCCTGTCCCCCCCCAGTCCACTCTTAGTTGCTCTCTGTCTGCCGCACGCTGAATCACGCACACCGAATGCACGACACCCGGCGGACGTTTTCGGGTTGCGTTTAAATTGCAGATTATTGCGCTGTCCTCCGAAAACCCGCGCACACAACTTCCCGGCGCACTGCAACTCATGCGCTTAAAATATGTCAGCGAAGCAAACACAGTGACAGTGTGTGCAGCCTTCGATTGGACGGGTGGGGCACCGTGGCGACACATCCCAGTTGGCTGGGGTGTGACGATTGTCGAATTTTGTTGATGTTTTGCATACAGCCCGGTTAATGGTTTGACCCTGTGCTTGGAAGGATGTGCGCCCGGCAGTGGTTTGATTTGTGAAACAAGAAAGCATGGTTGTGTGTGTGTGCGTGTTTGTGTGCAGTCATTTCTGGAGAAAGAGTTGATTGCGGGTGTCGCTGCCTGGATGTTGGATGGTCAACTCACCTCCCGAGGGGTTTGCGCGTGATTGATGTCGGAGAGTTCTCCCGTCCCAACCCCTCCCCATTTCCACTAAAGGAATCGGCAAAGCTGGAAAAAGTGCAACGCCGTGCACATCGCTTGAAAACTGTTGATTGGTTCGCTGAACGCTCTTCTGGCGGCTGCTGGGACACACAGTAGTCGGTAGCGGGTCACGTAATGTGCCGCGCGATCCAGCATGCGAACCCGCGTGCTTCAAACGGTAGCCAATTGCAATTATCTACCTGGGGCCTGCCGGTCGGTGTGTGTGGGTCCGAGCGATGCATCCCTTTTGCGCGAGTGGCAGTGGGTTGCAATAATGCCAGTTGCAAAATTATAGGCTTGCACACGGCGCGCGGGGAACGTGTTTCGTGCTGCAAGGTCTGCTACGGAGGGCTTCGGAAACCTTCTTTGCAACGCGATGGCGGCGCCCTGGAATCGCCGGAAATCGAATCGCATGTCTGATTGATCGATCCACACACATACACAAACACACACATACACACTCCCAACGATCGAGTGATCGAGAGAATCGCGTCGCTGTTTTGATCCCACGGATTGGTTGTCGAGGTTACTGTGGACCGCTGGTTCATATATACCACACGAGAGGGAGTATTTGGGAGCTTTCGGGTTCGGTTGCCTGGAGATAATTTTCAGAAAATGGCTACCGAATTTACGATTAGCTCTGGCTATTCTTGAAATCAATCTGATACCGTTTTCGTGAAGGTGATGCTTCTAGGAATTGGACCCTCGACACACTGCTGCCTGCTGTTGACCCGCATCCCAGAAATTAGCCCAAATTAGATCAATTAGATCGAACCTTGTCGGACAAATTGATGGAAGTGGTAGAATTGCTCATTTTCCCGAAAATAGCTCCAGAAGAAGAGGCTCAAACTATCGGTTCCATATTCCAAGCACACGGACTCTTATCAATTTATAGCAACACATCTTCACAGCAACACAGTACCTTCCAGTGTTCCGAAATTCCAAACATCCGTTTCGAGATGTCGGTGTGTCGGTGTGGAGAGGGTAGAGCTCGCTGGTACATTGATATCTTATCTGAAGGGAGCAACCGTGTCGATCAAGCTGCGGTGCTATCACAGCACGATACTTTATAAAAGATGTCTCGAATCGATTGTACGGCACAGTGTCAGTGTCTAGTGCGGAGGTAATTTTTCGTTTGCAACAATGAAGCTACTGGTTGTGCTACTCGCCCTTGGGGGCATTGTGGGGCTGCATGGATTTAAGGTAGATTGATTCGGATCGAGTGATTCCATACGGCTAGTGAGAAAAAGGCAACAAATACAAGCCATCCATCATCCATTCCCATCGCAGATCTGTGACCGTATGGCACCCGGTACGATAATGGGAAGTCCAACGAACTGCAGCGAGTTCTACATGTGCCGCGATGGCCGACCCGTCCTATTCGCCTGCCCGGAGAACATGTACTTCGATGTGGATACGTCCGCCTGTGGCTACGAAGCGTTCTGTGCCGACAACGATGTTGACTTCGAGCAGGATCCTTACGAACCGCCCGTACCAGAGTACAGACCGATCGAAGCGAACCCATCGCAGCTCGTCCCAACGCAAGCCAGCGTGTGTAGGGGTGCTGCTCCCGGTGCCGTTCGCACCGATACGACCGGCTGCAGCGCATTCTACCAGTGTACGAAGGCTGGCCCGCTGCGACTCGAGTGTCCAGCCGGTACGCTGTACGACAGCAATCGGCTGGTGTGTGATGCGGCCGATATCGTTTCCTGTGCCTACGCACCACCGAAACCTTCCATCGGCGGTGGTGGTAATGGCAGTGGCAACTTGCTCGAGATACTGTGCTTCGGCAAGAAGAATGGCTACAAGTTTGCGCACCCGACCAACTGTGCGCGGTACGTCGTGTGCAATGGGCGTAACAAGGCGCAGGAGTTTACCTGCCCGACCGGAACGGCTTACAATAAGCAGCGCAAAATTTGTGACTTTACGCACAACGTAGAGTGCTAGGGTAGCGGGGAGGGCTGAATCTGAAATCGATGACAAAAAAAAAACCCCGATATTCCGAAAGGCACGTGCTATGCCTCTTCATTACAGGTGGCAGGGAACGGCTGGTTGATTCGAAAAATGCTTCCGATTTGAACGGGGGTTTTGTTATTTTAATTGGATTAAAAGCATGCATCAAAACGGAGGGAAGGACATAAGGACCTAAGGTCCTGCCCTAGTAGGGAATGGTTGCGAACAGACACATTCGAACTTTTCGATTCCTTCATTGATTGTTTGGTTGAGTTTGGGTGCGCTCGGAAGGACGCAACATTGGTCGGTCAAGCTCCGAGCAGCTGCTTGGTTCCGATGTGATCGCTTCCGGTAATCAACTCAACCAGAAGCTAAAAAGAGCCTTCTTACAACAGCTAAAGCACCGAACGAAAGGACCAGCAGACAAACGTGCACAAAAATATGAATAGTCAATGAAGGACGATAAATCGTTGAGCCTTGCTACGGTGGTGAGCCGACGTGATGACACCTAAGTGATGCGTCTGCGTAAGGTTTTGTTTTGGGCTTTGAACATTGAATTCGGAGCTCTCGGTTGGTTTTTGTTCTCGATTTCTGGTTTGTGCAAATGGCCCTGTTAACGATACGTCTAATTAATACGCGCTAATTCGTTAAGGATGGTGGTGGTGGTGATATGGTGGTGGGTAAAAACAAAAGGTAAAACAAACATGGGTAAATAAATATGAATAATTCAAAGCGGTATGAGCGGTAGCATAAATTAACGAGGCTAAGAAAGGGGGACGAACCATTTGCAGGCAAAAGTGGTACGGTAAGAAGGTGGTGCTTCTTGTGGGTTAAGGTGCAACTTGTCGATTGTTTGTTCTGAACAAGATAATACAATTAGAACACGCAATTGTCTTGTACTCGTTAAGTTAAACTAGCCATTTGTAATGGGTATGATAAATGGAAGGAATAAAAAAAAAAACGCTTATTCCATAACGCTTTCAGTATGCTACCATTAACAACGAAGTATAAATCAAATCTTTAACCTCTTTTTTTTACCTTTGAGAACGATAGTGTGTCACGCTTTGGACGTTCCATCCAGCGGTCAAGATTGATAGCGTTCGATTAACGAAACTATTCTAAAGATCGCATTAGAACGATCGTAAGCCGTACCGCATGTCCAGCCGGAAAATCTAATGAGCGGAGCGGAGCGAAAAAGGTCCCCATACACCCGATGACATACACCCGTCAGCGGATGGACTGTCCGCACTGTCCAAATCGGACGGTTACAAATTGCAATCAATTAATTATGATGTTGCGTTCCATTGTGGGCGCAAAACTGGGAAGGGTCGTGGGAGCTTGTTGGCATTGCTTCCAAAAGCCACGCAAGTGAAAGAGACGCTTTGACGCATCAAAACTAATCTTTTGAATCTCTGTTGGGTAGCTACGCGGTGTTGGCGGAGTATGAAGGCTCAAGCAGCACCGGACGGGAGCGGTCTGGAAGCACGAACCGTTGAACAATTTAATTTCGTTTCGTCGCTAGCTGGGCATGGAAACAACACACAGACCATACAAAAAAAAAGAAAGCAAACAAGTTACCATTTGAACACAATAATATCAGCACCGCAACGGGCCCGAAAACGTGCCAAACATCTCGAGTTCGCTAATTAAGTCCAATTTGCCAACCGGGCGAAGATTTATGGCTGAGCTCGAGCAATCAAGGGAGAGGCGAGCGGACCAAGAAGTGACTCCACCTTGAAGATCTTATGTCGCAGGTCGCGCACTATTCCCGTAGCATCCCCTCCCAGCCCTTCTGTCTTGCCGTCTTTGGTAACACGAACGCACGGAACACATTAGCACCCAGATGGATCCGTCTCTCGGGTTCACGGGTTGATCACTTAATTTTATTCTAATCGCCGCCGTCACCGCAGCCGCCAACAGCAGCAGCAGCAGTAGATCCGCAGTCACGAAGCTGCGGAGCAAAGATCAACGGCAGTGTCGCCGACAAACCATCCCCGAATGCGCACTGCGGCGAGGAAGGTGACATGTTCGTAAATTAAAACTGGAAATAGCTTCCTTATCGCACTGGCCCGGTCTCACGACCGGCAAACCCCGAAGATGTTCCTTCAGCTCGTATGGGTGTATGTGTCTTTGTGGTTGTGTGATCGATCTTCAGAATTACCTTCCTTAGAGTGGGAGACCCGTTTCGAGTGGTGGTGGCCAGTCTCGTGTGACTGGTTCTGTTTGATTTGGTGTCTTAACTCTCCAGGAATTAAACAACCCAAGAGCAACAACAACAACAAACACACGCTCGAGTACGATCTCTGGCGGGATTGAAACACAGGGAACGATATTAGTTCTGTTGGACATTAATTTTATCCCATCTCAACCTGCAGCACCTACGGCGATAGGGCGAAGAGGAAATGGACGCTGGCAGCGAGAGACCGTTGATACCGTTTCTTTTAACCCACGATCTTCTCAGCGGGCAAGGTGTTGAGCGGAATGCTTCGGAGACCCCTCCGGGACCGCTTGGACCTAGCCGGTGGAAGTGTTAAAAGTTAGGTTTTATCTTTACGATGTCGATGATACTGGGTAGAACGATACGATACGGTGTTTTGGGATTGCTCTGGAATAGAGGTGCTGATGAGGTATGTATCACTGCCGGCTACACTATCTCACCTGGTACACGGTACTTCTGGGAAGTGTGGATGTGTGTGAGTCGTTAGAATGGGGTGTCGCGATCCGGTGGGAAGATTTGAGGGTGCGAGTTAAATTGATTAGCCTACTTGTGGGCTGCTGAGGAGTGGTTAGCGCAACCTAAGACTGTGCTCAGTAATTTTGTAATGGACTCATTAAGCGCTGATATGCTACCTTCGTGGTATCAATGTTTTCTGTGAAATGAGTTCCAGCAGATGATAAAGCTACCATCAGCATACTTTTAATGAGCATGTTGCACATTCTTCACTACAGCAGTAATGTATTGAAGTAGATGACTTTGACAAAGATTTGACTCTACATATCTTTTGATTGGTATAATTTCTCAACTGCTTCAAACGCTACTTTGAAGCATGCAATTTGAAGGTCATACGGAGCAAGATCACATCATAATTATTTAAGAAGGTGAACGGTATTATCTAATAAAATTGAACAGTTCTCCGTTGTTTATCTGAAAGTTTATTTGCAAACCTACGACCTTGCAAATTGCCTTGCGTCAGCTATCCGTAATTTTCGGCTTTGACGGACGAAGACATGCGTGTAATCAAGTTATAAGATCTTATTTCGATTTTTATCAATTCCTCCTTAGTTTTAGCAACAAAATTGTTGGTTAAGAGCTTTTGCATCATGTTGGTCCAGAAAGTTTAAATGGAACGCAGCTGGGAGATGTTGGACTGGTTAGCCGACTATGGTCTCAAATGATCGCATTGAGTTTTCGCGTTCATTACTTGCGGGTATGAAGCCGACTTCTGCCTCCTGATGTGTTTGTTCATTTTTCCAGCAACTATTTCATTGTTTGGCCGATTGTATGGACCTCCCGGTAAAACCAACGTCACGATCTAGCGAAATTTTCAGCATCATTTCGAGCTTCTTGGTGCTCAGGGTCGTCGGTCATTCGGAACTGAGCTTTCTTTCAATGCTCTGATTGTTGTTTAATAGTGTCAAGATATTTTAGATGCCTGCACAGGCTTACAAGACGTCCACAAACTACCGCACGGAGTCTGTTTTAGACGTTACGGTGTGCCATTCTTTAATCGTGGACATTTGTAAACGAAGTTGCTTCAATATTTTGGTCATCACGGTTAGAGTTTGACTGATAAACGTGTGAAATGATGTCTGCTGATTCATGGGATACTATTATTGAATGTGCAATAGACGTTTCGTAAGTGGGGACGAAGATAACAACAAGAAAAATCGAACATTGTTGTTCGGTTTTTTAATGCAAACGTTATATTATTCTGCAACTGTGTGTAAAAGACTTACAGAATGCATTAATGTACACAATGATGTAAGTTTATGGCATAGCATTTGAAACGAGCTTCTATTTCCATAGATTCAGGTAAATAACTACTCATTTCCAAAAGTCACTTACCCAATTATTAGAAACATAATTCGATATTGTAAACTCGCTCCCGACCAGTCTTCAAGCCAATGAAGCTATCAACCTCGCGACCCACGTACCATCGTTAAACGCCTCAGCCTCTAGAAATGAAGACATTTCTCAACCATTTTTAGGCCCATTCAGCCCGGCAACCGGCAGCAACAGCCCATCCGTCACATGCATCATCTCCGCGGGACAAATCCACCAGCAAGATTAATGTGCCCGACACATCCCGCGCCAGCATCGTTCGTGTACGCCGAAAAGCCATCGGCACGCAATGCAATCGCGCGCGATACGGCGAACAAAAGGGGGTGGAAGAAAAATTGCCTTTCCCGCCTCGGTTGAAGGTGTCCTCACGGTGTTTGTCCTTCGATCGAAGGTGCTGCTGCCGTCACCACCGCTGCCCCGCACAGGTACGCTCAGGATTTTGAAGGATTTCGTCGCCAGCGGCAGACAAACGGATGGAAAAGACAGCACAAAAAAGAACACCATTGATCCAAACACCCTGCCCGAACAACCTCGACGAGCGCGATAAGCTTCCACACGTAGCATCACTTTATATATCGA
Source organism: Anopheles merus (assembly GCF_017562075.2). Taxonomy (NCBI): domain Eukaryota; kingdom Metazoa; phylum Arthropoda; class Insecta; order Diptera; family Culicidae; genus Anopheles; species Anopheles merus. The sequence continues at coordinate 22,577,150 of NC_054085.1, forward strand.
ACGGGTCGCTTTCGTTTCGGTTGCTCGGATCACCGGCGGTGCGGTATCCGTTTTGTACCATCTTTTAAAGCAGCTAGCTCTCTCTCTATCTCATGCCGGGAGTCCTCGGGCTCGCTTGCAGGTGGCTTGGGACCGATAGGGGCGAAATATCCACGGATATGATGCATTTGGTCGGTCGTCAGCATCACGGAAGACGTCGCGAACGGTGAGTTATTGACTGTTATTAATTTCGTTTCCCATTCAATCGCATCCAATCTTCACAGGTTTCACCGATTTTTCGGCCCAAAATGTTTGCAGGACTTTTAGTACGGGGACAGGAGGAAAAATTCCACGGGAGCGGGGAAACATTAGAGAGCGGTAATGGAATGATTAAGGAGCCGCAGAGGAAGATGTTTCAATTTATGAATCAATTCCACTTATCACTGACCACGCCGTTCATTAGGTCTCGAGTGAGGCCGCATCAAGACGCTCAAGAGGATGCGGATCAAAAAAGGTTGAGAAATTCGTTCAGGATACTGGTGTTTGTATTTGGCCATACTTTGGTGTCCGGAACGGTTGGCTGGTGTTAATTGGAACTCATTTTTAATTGCTCTTACAGTATACTGCAGCTTTCATCTTTGGGTTCATCAAACAATGATTTGAAATTGAATGAACGAACCTTTCCTGGAAGTCAACAACTAAAGATTAATATTTTAGAGATTATAACTAACTTTATTTATTAACTTTTATTTCCCGCTACATTAATTTAACCGCCACTCTAAACACACCCGAACTACACGCAAGCCGTCACCGAAGTCCCGCTTCTCTCCGCCATCGCTTCTGTCTCCATTCTCCGATCTCTCTTCGCCGTTCACGATCTCTCTCTCCAATCGATCTGTGCCGATCGCTCTCACTTCATTATCAGCACCCGAGTCGCATTTACACGTTACGCGAATCGTAGCGACCAAGGTCGCTGCATGTCCTTTTACTTTTTTTTTTAACGAAAATTGTTTTGCAAGAAAACTATATAGTACGATTTGTTTTGCAAGCAATTTCTTATCGTTATCTCGTGATCTATATGTGTCTTATGATAGATCTAGGCCGTCAGAAGGGACTTCCGTCAGAACGCTCCTTGTGCTGGGCTGTCGTTTTCATCGCTCTTTTTGCTGCTGCGTTCACGTGCGAACAACGTAACATACGTGTAAAGTCCGTCCGCGTGACTTAATAATTCATTGGCCTTCTATATTTTAGGTGCATAATTCTGACTATAAGCTGCCTTCTTGGACTGGGAACTGGGGGAGCAAAGTTATCATTCAACCATCATTCAACCGTCTTAGCTCAACCTCACCAGCTCAACCCGTATAGCGTTTGTTTCCTGTGCTAGTGGTGTGTGCTACGTTTTTTTTTTTCTTCAACTCGATATCTCGTTTGTGCCTGTGTCTGTTTAATGCTGCTTCCATCGATACGTGCTTGTGTGGATATGCCGTGTGGATATTTGTGGCTATATGCTACTGTTGCTTAGGGAACTAGTTAGGGATAATCTTTTTTTTTTTTTTTTTTTTTTTTTTTTTTTTTTTTTTTTTTTTTTTTTTTTTTTTTTTTTTAATAATCCTTATTTCTTAAATGTACATAATCACTTAAAGCTATAAATGAAATCTAAACTAACTATATCTTGGCTCTATCCTGCAGCTAAATAATAATTTCCTAAAATTCAAACCCCGTATTCTGTATCTAAATCCTAATCTAACTATGACCCTTGTCTATCCTACTTCTACTTCTACTTTTTTTTTTTTTTTTTTTTTTTTGGTAACTAAGCTTTTTCTACCAAGACTATCCTACAATTTATGTTTTCCTTGATTTCAAATCCCTAAACTACTAATTCTAATGTTTCTAAATCCTAATCTGAATATAAGAATCTTCCTTATCCTATTTCTACTCTTTTTGTTTTCCCATTTTCATTTTATGAATTAAATTTTTTTAATCTGTTGTTGTGTACTTTCTCTAATTTTTTCCCATTCCTTACTATACATGTTTGGTCGCTCGGTATTTCAACCACTTCGTATGGTCCTCTCCACAGCCCTTGCAACTTTTGCCCTACTCCTATTTGGTTATTTCTGACGAGTACCATCTCTCCCCACATAGGTTGCCATTCTATTGCGTTCTGATCGTATATTAATTTACGCTTCTCTTTTGACTTTATCAAATTTTCTCTCGCTATGAAATGTGTCTCTGCCATATTTCTTATTAACTCTTCAGAATAATCCGAGTACATCCTTTTCCTATCAATTTGTTTGTATATGGAAGTTGGTAACCTAGCTTTCCTACCAAAAACTAATTCATAGGGAGTATAACCAGTCGACGAATTAATACATGTATTGTATTGTAGGGAAAAATATGGTAAAACTTCGTCCCACACCTTATAGTTTTTACCGACGAACTGTCTTAAGTATATCTTAAGCTCCCTGTTAGCTCTTTCGACTATGTTACCTTGCGGATGGTATGCTGACGTGTTGATTTTTTTAATTTTTAATAATTTACAAGCTTCCTTCATAATCGCACTCATGAAGTTTGTTCCCTGATCAGTAACGAGTTCCACAGGAGCGCCAACAAGACAGATGACATGTTCCACAAATGCTTTAGCTACAGTTGTTGCTTCTTGATTTGCTATTGGTGTAACTATCAAATATCTTGTGAGATCATCTTGTATTACCAATCCGTACTTATTCCCCCTCTCTGATTCTGGTAGTACTACAATATCCATGTACAACTTTTCAAAAGGAAAAGTTGATGTAGTAGTAATCTGCATAGGAATTTTGTTGTATCTACCAATCTTATTTAATTGACAAGATTTGCAACTTTTTACGTAGCCCTCAATATTCCTATCCATACCAGCCCAGAAGAATAACTCCTTTATCCTTTTTTCATTCTTTTAACACCCACGTGTCCTCCTACCGGAGAGTCATGAAATTCTTTAAGCACTGTATCTACTTCATGTTTTTCAATCTGAATTCGCTCTGTCCCGGGTTATAATTTTGAAATTTTGATTTAAGTGTTTGTTTGTTTTTCTCCAACTTTTCTGTCCTCTTTAGTTCTTCAGTGCTTGTTTCTTTTTGTACATCTAATTTTAATAATTGTTGCCAGTGATCTTCATGTTCAGGGATGTTATTATTTTCTTCCACTTTTTCTTTTTGTTTCTTACCTTGATTAGGATTCATAAGAAGTTTCTTTTGTTGGCGTGTGAACACAGCTACCGTATTGTTTTCTTCCTCTTTTTGATTTTCACTCGATTTTAGCTCTGGAAGCCGAGATAAAAAATCGGCAACCACGTTCTCTTTCCCTTTCTTATATCGTATTTCACATTCCAATCCTTGCAAGCGCAACCTAAGTCGAGATAAAATCGGCGAGTTTTCTCTAAGGCGCCATATAGAGACTAGGGGCCTATGATCGGAATATACGATAAATTTGTTTCCATATATATAATGTTTAAAGTGTTCCACCGCCCATACTATAGCTAATAGTTCCTTTTCAATAGGGTGATACCGTTTTTCGGCTCCAACCAAGGATCTACTGGCATAAGCGATCGGACATTCTACTGTTTTTTCGTTCGATAATACTGCTCCAAGAGCATAATCGCTAGCATCTGTTGTAATTACAAAACAATCTTCAAAATTTGGTCGCACTAGAATTGGTTCAGAGATAAGTAGGTTTTTTAACGTTTTAAATGCTTCATCGCAATTTTTATCCCAAATGAATTCAGCATTTTTCTTTAAAAGCTCATGCAAAGGCTTTCTAATATCAGAAACGTTTGGTATAAATTTACCATAAAAATTTATCATTCCTAAAAACGATCGTACTTCCTTCAGGGTTTTTGGTGTATGCATGTCTAAAATTGTTTTCACATTTGCTTGTGTTGGTTTAATACCTGTTTCCTTGATAGTGTGGCCTAAATATGTTATTTCTTTGTGGAGTAATTTGCATTTTGACGGTTCTATTTTGAGATTGTGATTTCTTAAAGCATTAAACACTTTTAGTAGGTTATTGGTGTGCTCTTCTATTGAATCCCCGAACACCACAATATCATCTAAGTAAACGAAAGCTTTAATTGGTTGTATGGTGTAAATCACAGTGTTCATCAGCTTCTGAAATGTTGAAGGACTGTTTTTGAGGCCCATTGGCATTCTTAAAAATTCATAGTGCCCTTTAGCTGTAGAGAAAGCTGTTTTTGCGGCGTCTTTAAGTGCGATGGGTATTTGAAAAAATCCAGATTTCAAATCTATGGTAGAAAAAATTTACTATTGCCAATATTATCCATGATGTCATCTATTCTGGGAATAGGATATACGAAAGGTTTAGTTATTAAATTGAGAGCACGAAAATCGACTACTATCCGATATTTTTTTTCTCCTTGATCATCCTCAGATTTTTTGGGAATGCACATGACAGGAGCATTCCATGGACTTTTACTTGGCCTTATTATTTTCTGTTTAAGCATTTCTTCTATTTGCTCTTCCATAATATTATTCAGAGCAGCTGGAAATCTGTACTGTCTTTTATATATAGGTATATTGGAATTTGTTTCAATTTCGTGCATTGCTGCTTTAGTAAATGTAAGTTTGTCCCCTGGCAAATGGAATATATCGGTGTATTTTGCAATTATTTGTTGAATGATATTTGTTTTTGTGCTATCTAAATGTGTAAAATTAATTTTCTTTACTAATTCTCTATATCTTTCTGAACCGACTAACTCTTCCTCCTTGCTCGTTTCGACCACATCACAATCAGAGAGTTGTTTCTCCATATGTGAGAGCAACTCATTTTTTCTTGATTGTCTATCAAAGTACAATCTTCTTCATTCATACTCGCTTCCTCGCTCCCTTTTTCTTTCTCATTTTCATTTATATTCTTTTGCAAATGAATGTTTTCAAATTTTTTTCCTATTCCTAACGTGTATTTTCTTAAAAAACTAGCTCCGATTATTCCTGGAACGCTGAGTGTTTTAAGTATGTAAAATTTTATAGCATATAAAGATTTTCCAACATTTAAATTAACATAAATTGAGCCAATGGTTTCGGACAAAGTTCCATCAAACCCTGACAATGTTACTTTGTCATTGTAATTTATGGAAGAAGGCCCTAATTCTTTTGCCGATTCCCAACTCAATGCATTGAAGCAAGCTCCCGAATCAATTAAATACTTTATCATTAATTTTTTTGAGCTCTGCGATAAAATATGAACCATTAGTTTACCATCGCTAGTAAATTCTATATCCAATGATTCATATTCATTTCCACAGACATTTGGTACTTCTTCTATGTTATCCATATATTCTTCTTTAGGACTGAGCAAAAATAAATTTTTCTGTTTTTTCGGAACACTATTCATTACTGTTTCAGCACATAGTGTTCCTTGATTTAGTTTTTTGTATGTGTGTTGGAATTCAATGGTTGGTGGTAATATTGATTTTGCCCCCGTGAATTATTATTTCATGTTGATTCTGTGGTGGTGTTTGTTGTGAAAAATGTTGTGTATAATAATTTTGTGGTTGTGTTGAATTGTGTGATGGTGTTAGTTGTGTATAATTATTATGGTAGGAACTACTATGCGGAGCAAAATATCTTCTTGGCCGAGAAAAGTTACTGTTAATGTTACGAGTATTTGTGTTATATGCCGTACTATTGTGTTGTGATTGCCAAAAACTATTTGAATTTGAAGGGTTAGTGAAATTAGTGCTATTGTTGCAGCGTCTAAAACTATTGGCACTACATTCTTCTTGCTGCAGGTTTCTTTCGTCAATCACGCCTTGTGCAGATGAGCCACTACAGTAACTGGTTTGAGGAGTATTATGCGCTTCTGAGCGATTCAACCTTGTTTCGATTTTCCGCATGTGCTCAATTTGAACCACTTCATCTTCCAAATACTCTAAAAGTTCATCGAAATCTAAGTGTTTGTTCATTCTCGCCAGTGTTTGCAGTTCCGAATTTCTCAAACCAGCTAAAAAGTGTATTTTTAGGTTTCGTATGGCGTACGAGTCCTCGGTGTTGTTTTTATCTGCATTAATTATGTTTTCTTTGAGTTTAAGAACCCTTTCTTTGAATGCGGAAAAAGCTTCATTTCCCCCTTGCTGTAGTGTTTCCACTTGTTGGAAAATGGCTTCTAAGCTCATTTTTTCTCCAAACAGCTTAATAAGGTTTGTTTTTACTTTTACCCACGATTCGTCTAATATGCGATTAAAGAAACCAGCTGCACTACCTTTTAATTTAAACATTACGGTTCGAATTAAATCTTCCTCCGATTCACCCGCTGGTATTTGTTTAGCAAAGAATTCAACTTGATAAAGAAATCCATCTAAATCATTTGCATTTCCGTTGTATTCCGGGATACATAACATTGCCCTTTCGAGTGGAAATTCATATGCCATTTTGTGGATTGTAGTGTTTAATGCACGCTCGATTTCAATACTCTGGTTGAAAAAGTCTTCCTTAAGAATTCTGAGGTGTTCCGTATAATTATATTCTTTGTGTAGACACTGATCACTATTTGTAGTTGAATTAAGATTGTGTTGCAGATTTGTTGAATGAATTTTATCCACGTTACCGTTATTGATTTTGACAGTCCTGTTTCTAAGCGCCAACACCTTAGGGTTCATTACTCTCTACGTACGCGGCTAAAATAAAATGACGGATTATGGTTGCAAAAATTTACCAACTAATTTGATTAGCCTACCGATTATGATGACTATGATTGTAATGATAGTAATAAAAATAAACTGTTGTTAACTTAGTTACACGAAAGAAAAATGATTTTTTTAATAATTAGATCATAATTAGCACTTAACACTATGACGCTGCAATTTACCTTCACCACATACTTTATACCTTTACTTTTACACTATCACTTAGAACACCAGCCAGAAATAACGTTACGTGCGCTACAAAGTAGGCGCTTTACCGCTGTCACCAGATGAAACAACTAAAGATTAATATTTTAGAGATTATAACTAACTTTATTTATTAACTTTTATTTCCCGCTACATTAATTTAACCGCCACTCTAAACACACCCGAACTACACGCAAGCCGTCACCGAAGTCCCGCTTCTCTCCGCCATCGCTTCTGTCTCCATTCTCCGATCTCTCTTCGCCGTTCACGATCTCTCTCTCCAATCGATCTGTGCCGATCGCTCTCACTTCATTATCAGCACCCGAGTCGCATTTACACGTTACGCGAATCGTAGCGACCAAGGTCGCTGCACTGGTGTTTGTATTTGGCCATACTTTGGTGTCCGGAACGGTTGGCTGGTGTTAATTGGAACTCATTTTTAATTGCTCTTACAGTATACTGCAGCTTTCATCTTTGGGTTCATCAAACAATGATTTGAAATTGAATGAACGAACCTTTCCTGGAAGTCAAGATCTTCAATCTAATCCATCAAACACATCAAAGAGAAAAGCGTCCCAAAACATAAGACACCGTAGCCAAATGGAAGCTTCCTGTTCACCTCCCATGAAGTAACAAGTAGCTTATTAGTATGATAATGATTGTCTTCTACACATGGACTACGCTTACTTCGCCACAGCCATCATGAAGGGCCGATTGCTCTACGATCAAATCTAGATCGGATCGGTGGAAGAAGATTTATGCATACATAATTTGCCTAGCATAAATCGTCCCTAGCCATCGCTCACATGCAACTGGGCGGATGTTAGCACAATATTTGCATAAAACCGAACCTACACATATGCTATACTTTGCTCCACACCACTCAGACATACAGACACCCGTACACCCACTGGTCGTGTTGCACGGCGCAGGAAGTACTAATTGTACTCGCGAGCTTCCGTTCGCCAACTGCATCCCGAAATCTTGACCTTACCCTTTTGCTGCACCGAAGCGCAGATTGATTGCATTCCGGTGAAAACCCGCCGGGTTCTCCCGGTGCGCCTCTCGGGCTGGGCGTTTCGTGCACACACGCCTTCCTATTGCCCGGCAGGGGACGCGCACGGCCCACCTCGAACTATTATTATTGTACGGCTTCTAATAATTTTCTCGGAACAGCTCTCGCCAGCAACGCTGCGACGCTAGTGGGCAGCACCCGAGCCGTGCCAAGGGTGCTGGTCATTTGTCAGGCCCGTTAGCAAAGTCGTGATTAACCCTGGCGAGCTGTCTACAGCCGGACCGGGTCGAAACCGGCACCCGGGCATCGTCCTGGGTGCTCCAGGCTGGAGTCACGATCGGTACGGGGTAAAGGTATGGGTGGCAATGGGCAGCATGTTCCAAATTGCAGCTTTGTGTGCGCTGCATCGAATGCACCCACGACTGGGTCTGCCTGCAACTGCAGGCCCGGGTCCGGCCATTTCGTACGGCTTCCGGTAGCTCCGATAAAGCGGAGGGTGAGAAGCATTTATAGAAGATTTATACAATCGAACGGTGGAAGTAGTAAAGCGTCTAGCAATGTGTCTCGCAACAACAATAGAAGTAGAAATTTGCAGAACAAAACGCAACGGGAGCCGTTATAGGCTATTGGCTAAGAAATCGGTACAAATCAATTTGAACAGTACCGATCTGTCATAACTGTTATACGTCGGTGTATGACAGACGGGGCAGTGGATTACCATAATTTGTCGCAGCTTACTTAGCAAACATATCGCGTGTTTGGGTTGTCAAAAATACCGTACCATAAAACGTCAACGGTGCGAAACCCCGTTTCGTACTCTGGAAAATGGACAACAATTTAATATGAATGTAAATTAGCGGTAGCTTGCAGTGTGTGTTTCTTGCCTAACAGCGTTTAATGTGTTTTGTACATTAGACCATCCTATGCTTCTGCACAATCGCCATCGGTGGTGTTCCACTTGCTGTAAAATCACCGAAAATACGGTACCACATAGCAGCAGGTGGGCTCGTCAGCTGCCCCGTCTCGTTTAGCTAATGGCGCGACCCTAAAATGTCACTGCTTCTTCACCAGTGCTAGTCAAGGCGAAACCATCAAGCAAAACAATCACGATTTGAATATTCATAAGCATAAATATTACGCCTGTAAGTTTTATTTACATTCACTACCAACTTTGGCCCACTTTCAGGTACTTTGTTGTGGGGAGTTTAGTGTACGATTTGAGCTTGAGGATAGTGTTTGAAAGATTTCCCCTCCCCTTTTGCTGAAACCGTCACGATTTCACCAGCAATTTTAGCTTTAACGAGTGACGAGGACGAGTGATTTAAAAATCCTGACCGCTACCGCGTCAAACACCGTGGTAGCTCATCGTACTCATCTTTCGAACCGTTTCTTGCCGAACCAATTAGAGGTACTGGTAGATGTTTGCTGTTTTAGCATGTGCAAAAGTTCGATGCACCTAACGTGAAGCGTCCGAGGGTAAATTTACTCATTTTTTCACTCAATGCAACAAATGCAAGCGCAAAATTAACGATCATCGCCTTCCCGCTCGAGTATTCCCACACTCCCCAAAATCTTTTGTGTTTATCATTCCCAAAAACCCCCTGCCTTTTCGGGCGTGCAGTGAGGCAAATATGAAGGCTCGCTTCCCCGCACGCACATGACACGCAATTTCAATAACAACAACATTTTGAAACGAAAGAAGCTGCTGCGCTAAAAGCCTGTGCCAGTGGTTCAGCAATGTTTTTAGGGGAAACTAATTTTCGGAAGCAAGTGTAGTGATTACGCCACACGCAATGCGTTTTTCAGCAACAAAGCAGTGTGCGTCTTTGACGTTCCGAGCAGGTTGCCGTAGGGTTTTTGTGCAGGCTCGAAACTACCGGAGCGTGAAATCCATGTGCAGCATCCAATTAAACTTTGCACAGAACGCACAGGTACAAGGCTTCTAACGTCTGTTTTGACTTTTTCAAGCGGCGCAGAAAGCAGGCTTGAAGAAATCGGCGAAAGACTTCAGGTGCATTGAACCGAAAGAAAAACGGTAGAGAGGACGGAAGGCAACTGGAATGGAGATGTCTAATCGTTCAAAATGCAGTTAAAGAATGCGCTTCGATACACTTTAGAGGGATGTGGCAAGATGCGTGCTATTTTGTGCTTTGTAGGGTGTGAATCGTTGGCTTTCAATGAGTGACTGTTCGAAAGGGCAAGAAACTGCAGACATTAGACGCCAAAATGGAGACAAATATTTTTGGATGAATGAATGTGCAATCTTTAGTTAATTTTGCTTCAATACTGTTCCTTTGGTTTGATATTTAATGTTCATAGCAGGTATCAACAATCAAATGATCAAATTTATAATAATTTTGAATTATTTTCATTTTGTTTTGATTTTTAGACATTTCTCTCATCTTTTTTCATTTGATTTGATCACTCATCATCTCTTGGGAAAATTATGGATGACATTTGATGCAACCTGCTTCCAGAACTTGTGCGTCTATGTTGCGTTGAAATTCCCCTTTTCTACATCGGTCGATTATCCCATATCGTTGTTTCTGGTAGTTCGTTATGGAACAGGCCAGGTTCGTCTCGTTCTAAGAATTTGAAGTAGTTTGTGATCAAAACAATATATTTTTATTGTTTTTTAGTATAGTACAGTGTACAAAAGGCAAATGTGTATGTGTAATACTCCGTTAGTACAGTTTGATATTTAAAAAATCAAGTTGATATTTAAAAAATCAATAAAAGTAATTGAAAATTGAGAAATAAATGAGTTACATATTTTAATTGAATCAGCAAGCGAGTGTAGCAACACTGTAATTATCATAATAAAACTTTTCTCGCTACTTTGAAGCGCTCAGAAATTATTTACAGTGCATCAACATTCTTCGACAGCAAGCCTCGCCAAGCCCCGCATCGCACCGGGATGGCATGCCCGTGTACTGGGTAAATCACATTACGAAACCATTTGATGGACGCGTTGTAGACAAATTGCTTATGCACCGTTGCGAACACAGCACAACCCTCCCGCCATGGCTCTCCGTTGACAGAATACTCGGAACGGGTGAAACATAACCATACTCGCATGGAAACGAGGACGCTTCTGCTTTGTACAATTCAAGCAAAACTAATCAACTAACCACACACACTCATACCGACCCAGCTCCGAACGGGGCAGCAACGCTACAAGGATACAAGCTGAATTTTCGTCACATAAATCTGCCTCCCATAACCCGTGTGCGGGTGTGCAAGGGTGCGAGTGACCTCCAGCGTCGTGTCAGTAGTAAACATATCCGAAACATGGTACAAGAAAAAAGCCGGAGGAGAAGCTCGACCGAGAAAAACAGTCCACCGACGAACGGACATGTTTATTAAGTACGCAGTTGTGACACGCTGAGTGCAAAACGGCTGATTACAGGCGGTAGGCTTCACCTGCTGCTGCTACTGCTGCTGCTGCCATTGCACCCATTGGATCGATGGGAACGCGAAGCTGTCACCAGCACGTGCGGCCAACGGTTCAGTGTTGAATAATGCAAAAGCAACCCCCTCAAACCCCCTGCAGCCGTGAGTTTTGCATTGTTCGAGTGGATCTTGCGCCCTCCGGTGAAGGATTTCTAACCGCTGCCGATTGTTAGTGGTGGCATCGTCGGGCGTAGGGTAGTTTAAGATTGCAAAGAAGCAGCTCAATTTGGTGTCACGGTTAGGCTCGCGTCTGCCAATGCTTACCTGCTTAACCTGCCGATCTTCAAACCGTGCGGTCGCGCGTTTAGAGATAATGGGTGTTTTAAATTTAGAGCGCGACACCGGCTCGTACCGTGCTTTTGCCTCGCGTAAGTGATAATTAGCCCGTGGGGCGGTTGGGCGATTAGCTGCACTTGAACGTGTCACTCGTTTCCGAAGGGCAATCGGAGATCATTTACAACGGAAAGTTCTAGCGGGGCTTTGCTCGTGCTCGGCTTGTTTGCCATCGCTCGTTTTGCATCGCCCTAATGGGCATGCCGTGTGTGCATGCTTTTTGAACCTTTGGAAGGAATTATATGTAATGAAAAGTTTGACATTGACATTTGAAATCATAGCAAAACTATTATGCGGAAAGTGCTGTTTGTAGATGTAGCATTACAAAGAAAACATTAAAGGCTTCAAGTTCTACACAACTAGTTACAACTAGTTCAGCCGAGTAAAGAACGTCAACGCATTTAGATATCACACTATTTTTAAATTAATTTATATTTAAGAAAACGAAAGCTATTCTGGCCTATTTGCTACATATTTTTATAAAATATTAACTCTAGAGTGAAAACTGGAGGATTAGTAATATATGTTAATATAGGATTAGTAATATTTGTTAAACTAAAGAGTTCTTTCAGCCAATTTGATGAGCTGTCTGTACTGAAATAAGGCATCATTAATATTACAATAATGAATATTAATTATATTTTAAAGCAGTACGCTAGTCTTAAAAAGTAAGACTTATCTGAAACTAGACCCAATCTTTCCAGAACATGGAATGTATCGATATACATTTCCAATAAATTACATTACTAACCGTTCACGAGATATTTTCAACTGTAAAATCATAGCTAATTTCTATAACAATGAATTTCTACCACATAATTTTCAACACGTTACTGATTCTGTTGCCATCACTTGGAACTTTCCGTACCGCACCATGTTATAGCTTTCACTGATTTTAACTAGTATTTATGAATTTCAAATAATACTTTTTTAAAAACACATTAATCTATGATCTTTTAAAAAATATCTATGATCGTTTAAAAAATTAATCTACGAAATGTTTAGTGATTTTTAACAGTCAGCGTGATATTAGCTTTTGCCTTTCTCAAAATAAAGTCGGCTTCAAAATGCAAAAGCTTTTGAACTTGATAAATTATGATGATGCATATGAAATAAATGACTCAGCCATCCCTGTACTGCATTTTTTTAAAGCATGAACATGCCAGCCGTTTGACACAATCCACTTGCATTGTCAGTTCTTTAATCAAATGTCACGGTAAGTTTTTGCAACACAGAAATTGCAGTTTATACGTCTTAGAAGCTCTGCCTGGTCGGCCTTCTCTGTAATTGCATTCGATGAATTTCAGCCTTTTTTGTGAAACTTTAAACCAAACCTCCTACATTGCACACCCATTTTCCCAGCGCAGCAAAATGGTGCACACTGCACCGCTGTGTGTTGGGGCACCAAAACTTGCGCCGAATCTAATCGAGCTGTAAAAACATTGCTCTTTCGCTCTTCTTTTCCACAATTTCACTCCACGGCCCACTTCTCACCCTCCTCATCGACCGTAAAACGCTTTGTGCGGCCGCGTTTAATAAAACTTTTGTTCTTGTCCAATTGTTCGTGCATGAATTATTGGGCCGGAAATGCAACGAACACAGAGCACTGCTACACTGGTCGCGCTAAGCACGGTTGGTCACAGGACCGTCTATAACGGAGCCGGTGCACCACCACGGCAACAGCCAGCGCAGAAAAACGAAACAACAACGAACCGAGTTGTTCTAGGCCCGGTGCAGTGAGCCCATGCAAGCCTGGTGCATGGTCGGCATGTAATCGGTGTTTTCTCCGCTGCGCTACCGCTGTGCATATGCAGATTAGCTTGAAGCCGGTCAAAATCTGCACAGAATGGTTACAAAAAAAGCGGTGCGTCACGGTACAGTAAGCTGGATGAGTGGGATATGGAGGGGGTGGGGGGTAGATTGGTGAAAGCAGCGATCAAAATGGGTTTCTTTGGCAGGAATACTGCACGAATACTATAGGAAGCAAGTACGATGCTTGCCTGAGTTACTTTACATTGAACGATGAAAGAAGATAGCATTTCAGTCTCAAGTAAAAATAAATGTACTAAAAGCAGACCGATTTCGAGATTGACTATTCCATGTTTCAATGTACATAATTTTATATAGCATCGCTAGCTTCTTTTAATTTCTAATTTGAATGCAACAAAAAGATGTATCATCTGATATTATGGTAAGAGCTTAGCATTTAGTAGGTCGACAGTTTTTAAACGTTTTTAGCGTTTTAAGTAATTTTTCACATTTGATAGTTGAAAATTCGATGGTTGAAAGTTGCAAGAAACGCGAAAAGCTGTAATTCAACAAAATCTATAAAATTATCTCGAATATAAGCGGTTTGAGACTTCGAACACGTTCCTAAGTTAGAGCGTTCACATAATGAATATTTCATGCCTTATTGAAAAGGCCAAATAGGAGAGGTTTTCTGTATTAAAGCGGCAAAAGTACTAAAACCAACTGATAAAAATAGGTGTATTAAGGATTTTTACTAATGATACGGTATAAAATTAAATAATGAATTATCTTACTCTAAAGCATACTGAATATTAAACGTTCAGATTAACTTCAAAATCATTGCTTTTTCTACACTTCATTCATAGAACACCATGACAGAGGAGCTAAACTACTCAGTGCTGCCACCTGTCATCTTCTACTGAACTCCGTAATAGCGGTTTGCCATTTTGCAACTGTCATTTTTGACAGATTTGTGATTGAATGCACCGTTTTATTCTCCCAGCGCTACAGTAGCGTTGCATGCTTTATTGCTTGCAGCATTTTGAATTTCTAACCACTACCTTAGTGCGTTATCTCTCTACCAATCGAATCAGCTAACAATCTGTCGCTTGTTACGCCGCATGGAACTCGTACTACACCACAAAGGCCCAAAAACGAATGAAAAAAAAACAAAAAAAAACAAAACAAAACAAAAGAACGAACCTAACTATAATCACTAATTTCAGCAAAACCTCGTGCGGACGCAACTTGCCATAAATTTCACTGACCCTTGTGCAAAACACATCATGCTCCCGATTCTCTGCATCGGTCGGTTAACCACCGCCCATCGGTACTCCGCTCAAACGGAACCAGCACACCCGGGCAAACCGATCTGCACCACCGTGGCCGCGTGAGGGGAGCTTATCTAAATCAGCAAACAATACACCCTCCGCTCCGTGGATGGTGCTTATCTGCTTCCGGGAGTTTTATAAGAAATTTCTGGTCCGAATAAAGAAAATTTAATGTCCAGCGAGCGGTAACTGTAGCTGCACACACCTTGAAGAATAATGCAAACCTCCCCTCCAAACTCTTTCGTGTGGTCTTCACTATTACCCTTCCGTTGCACCATTTGTTCCAACCACACACACACACACACACGGCACAAAATGGCGCCCTGGACACATAGGGCCCCGGCAGAAGGGCAACGTGTCGGTCGGTTGCCCCTTTTTTTGTTGCCTGCTTGTTGTTGTTGCTGTATTCCAGCCAGGAAGAGCGCAGGGTGTGCGCACCCTTTCTGCGGGCATGGTTGGCAAGCATTTGCAAGCCCGTTTTGCTTGCGTTTCCGCAGGTTCGCTAACAATAATTCATTCGCCACACAATGAGTGCGCGCTGCCAACCGCCCCACCCCGGGCCAACGGGGTCACAAAATGGTGTGCTGGTGGTGTTTTGCTCCAACTGCTAACTGGAATGCGCCATGTGCTCCCATTTATGGGCCAGTTCTCAGGGCTCAAGCTTGAAGTGGTCGCTCTTTTTGCTCTGTTCCGAAATTATGCCGTTTCGGGTCGGGACGTTTAGGTGTGCACCGAAAGGAAAGGCGCACGATTGTGATCGGTTTTTGGGGAAACCACCGGCAATTGTGGTGTGCCGTACAGGGCCATGGCTTTGCAAAGCACAACGTTCAGCATTACTAGCAATTTAAAAATCGTTAATCCACCATCCACCAGCCATGGAGCGTCGTGGAAGTTGCACACCGTGCAACCGGCAGGACCTTCTGGCAGGCTCCTGATTGACTGCCCGGTTCGAGCTGCATGTTTGGTCAGCGTTGCCTATCGGTGGTCAAACAATGGGCGGGAAAAGCGGGAAATTGCCTTCCTGTCTACACTGGAACACTGGGGTAATGTGGCCCGCATTCTATTACAGTGTGCCCCTTACTTCCCGGTTTCTCCCGGTGGTGGTTAACGTTTACTCGTCGACTGGTGCAGCCCGAACCGGGAGATCGATACGGGCAACACTAGCAACAGCCAACAGCGCCGTGGCGAACAAGACCAAAACGGACCGACCCATGTAGCGATGTAATCGCCAGGGACGAAAGGGTTTAGCACATCCTACAATGTTAAGCATTCCGCAAGGACTTGAGACTTTGCTCCTTCGTTGAAAATAAAAAAAAGGAAGAAAAACACAGGTGAATGAATGTTACCAGCTGCCCCCGAAGGTGGGTATCGATCGTTCGCTTCCTTACCGGTCCGTTCGATCCATGCTACCAGTCACAGTCACAAGAGTGACGAATATTAAACTTAAAACGGAAACATGTGTTCGAGTGCTACGAATGTGCTCAACCGTAGACCGTGCCGCGACTTGGTGACATCGGATCATGGCGATAGCGATCTTATCGTGGCCCGATCGATCTACATCATACATTAATGAGGGATCTTTTCTGCCTTTGGCCTGCCTGGTCAGTGGCCGGCTCGATGATCGATGATTGGCCAGGGGTGATCAATTTAATGTGTTCGGTTTGTAAAGTGACATAAAGTGATCTAATTTACGATCGACGGTTGATCGTCGGTGACGGGAAAAGATATCAATCATCGTGTGGGGTTGATGTTTGTAACCGTATGATGATAGATATACCGGAGTGATGATGAAACACATTTGTATTTTTTACTTTATCTTGAAAAAGGGTTTGAAAAAGTGCTATCAACCCTGCCGTATTCGCATGAAGTGTGAATAAACAAAATGAACATGATTCAAAACAGTTTACAGCACATTCTTACTCTATTTCGATAGTTTATGCATTTAAATGTTGGTTTTCAGTTAATGAAAAAAATAAAGTAACATCGAATTAATGAATGTGAAAAGATGATAAAGGACATTTAACCACATTGGAGACGAACATCCAATTCAATAGGCGAAAGGCCATGAGAGTGACAAAATGCTGACAAATTTTTCAAAACGTGAGCTTTTGTCACTTTTTTGCGCTTTTGTCAAAATTTTGTAACCTGGAGCCGCCAGGATATAAAGTTGACAAAAGTTGACAAAAAGTGACAAAATTTGACGTTCGCGAAAAAGCGTAAACAAACAGCTATTTGGCGCAGTTGTGACCCATTGCTGTGATATAAATGCTAAAATGCATGATTCGAATTGATTTATGCACCTATTTAGTACTTCTTAAACAAAATATCGATGATATTCAGATGTTGGAGCTTTTTGTCGTTCTTGTGTATATTTTTGGTGCGGACACGAGAAAAGCTCTTTTTTGCAGTTGACAAGCAATTTTGACAAAGTTGAAATTTTTTTCAACATTTTGTCACCTCCGTGGCCACGCGCTAAATGAGGTTAGAAAGGAAACTAAAGGTAGCGGATTGAATACCATTTTGAATTTGCTGGTGATACTGAATAAAGTATGTTTAAACATTCTACAAGGTTTTGCAATTTATTGCTTCATATATGGTAGGTGATGTAGAGTTTTCTCATTGACTTATTCGCTTATTCAAGAAGTAGAATGCTTTTAATTTCGTTTGAGAAGCTGCCATTGGTGTTTAAGCTTTTTTTCATAATTCTCCACATTCTAGAACCAATAAAGAAAACATCCTATATCACAACAAACCAATACAAAAAAGTTCTTGATAATAAGGTACATATTTTCATAAGGTGGATACCATCCAAGCCGAAGCAGCGCTCAGTATTGGTTCAGTGATTTTAATGCTTCTAAAACTCAATATTGTGGTGCTAAGTAAACGTTTAAATGATTGTACCGTAATCATATTATCAGACCTTGATTTTGAAGCACACTGTTCGCCAGAAATAAAACACAATAATAGTTACACAAGGGGATTTATAATTAGCCGTACACACGCACAATTCCTCAAAGAGGTTTTATTAGTCACACTTGCCAGACTCGTGCAGTCTTGCCTAGTTCAATATAGATCTTAAAAGAATATTTCTCATGAATTATGTCGCTGTTGTCTGCAGCCCTTCAGACGGGAAAGTAAATTGAAACCATTTGTTCGTGAACGCCCGTGCCAGTGAACATCTATGACGCAAACCATAGCATTAAATTGACGTAGCAGACAAAAAGCTGTGCAAACAAGGCTAGTTACCGATTCACCGAACTCGATGCCAGACAAATGCTCAAACTGTAACACCCGTAATTGGTGTTCTAGTAGTTTCTCCGCTCTAAACTTCTCTACCCTGCCTTTTCCTAACACCATCCCAAAAACGAAGTTGTTTTGTACAGGTTTTTGCGTACTTTGCGAACAACAGTGCCCCAATCGGAAGGAATTTTCCACTGCGGGCTGTTTGAACAGAAACAGAACCATAAGGATTATCAGTACACGATGGACCCATGAATGCAGTTCAAGCGAGCTTTTTGTTTTTGGACCCATCTCGCTTGCGACTGTTGATACAGCTGGTCGGCGGCTGGTCGGTAAATATTTTGATCGAAGTCCTCGATAGCGCTGCTGTGGGCACGTGTTTACCGAAACTGGTTCATCTGCCAGAAGTGCTCCAACACCAGAAGCGCATGCGTGAACCAATTTGCCTGAGGTTCAGTTTAAGGTCTTGGGCTCCCATTAGCTCCTGTTGTGCGCATTATTTGAAAGCTGTCTGGGAGCTCACGGAGAGATGGGATTGGGCGAAGAGTAGGCAAGCTGAGCAAATGCAAACACATGGAGGCACGCTCGCGAGGTAAGGAACGGCGAAGGTGAAGGATTGATCATTTCGATGGCGCGTGATAGATTGCCTGATCTGTGTTTTAGATCTGTGTGTTGTTTTGTACTCGTTGACGGTGGCTCTGTGAGGTATAGTATTATCTTCCTAGCGGTGTTTACATTTAAAGTATTTGTTACCTCATCCTGAACAATGCTTTAAATGTTTCCCCGTTGAAGCGGGATTGGAAACGTTGTTTTCACCAAACAGAGACGAACAAAAAGTACACATCAAGCCGTTGCGTTGGAAAGACACGGCCGATCCTACCGAGAAAGCTCCGAGTGTGAGTACCTCTTGTTCGACCTCAGCCAACAATCGTCTCAGCGTTTAAACAATTCCCATCAATCTATGGCTTCGCCGGTATCGCTTACCGAAACTGCCTGAATCCATGTGGTGTGCGAGTGCTTCTAATGATAACTGTCGATAATTGTAGGTTCGCTTCTACCAAAGCTGTCCTCCCAGCTCATTTGCCCTGCACTCGCTACCGTCGCTTCTTTAACGCTACGTAGGGTAAGCAGCCCAAAAAGCAGTTATAATGATAGGGCTTTACAGCAAGTCAACAACAACAACAACAACAAAAAAGGGAAGAAGTGACAGCTACCATACACAACCGACTGTTAGGACCAACAAACCGCTGGCACTTGGCACATTTTTGTCACAATTTTGGGGACAGTTGCGAAGGAATACGCCCCCGTCGGTGCGTTAATTTGTTAAGCCACGGAATTGGTGGTCACGCAAAAGAGCCTGGCGCTACGCATGAACGAACCAGCGAACATTCGCGCACAGAACTTGCAGGCTCGCACGCCGTTGTTGCGGCTAGAATCGTTTTTCTCCCCCGTGTAAATCTTCCCCTCTCGAGAGCACCCGACACGTTGGTGTACGTGGAATTGCGCGCGGTGGGTGAGTTCCACGAAGAAGTACCTGGGAAACCCCGTTAATGCCGGCTACACACTGCGAGAGTCCGCGGTTGTTCAATTAGGGTGCTCCATACCATTTGTGGTACCATGTTTTGAAGCCCTCCTCCGGCCTGGGACCATTACGAGCGGAAGGAAAAACGTCAGCCTCGTGGGTTGGTGGGCTTTAGGGTTTAGGGGTATTTTTTTTACGCTCTGGGGAAGGATGAAGGAAATTCGATATCCTCTCAATACCGGGGGGAAAACGGAAATTTTGGGACGAATGCCCTCCTGGTGTGTTTGCGAGGGTAAACTAGAAGGCAGAAAAAAACATGGTTGCCTTCGAAGTGTAAACGAATGTAGCGGCTGGAAGCTTGGGGGATGGTTTAAGATGGCTTTCCTAGAAACAAACGTAAATCGGAGTGTTGTGCAGCTAAAATGGAGATTGGATATGAATACATCAAACTTAAAATTGCAGTGAATTCATTACATTTAGGACATGGTTTGGTAAACTTTACACATTTTAATGCATTAAGATTTATTACATTCATAGATTAATGAAATGAAGAAAGATATGTAGCTTATTAAAGGAAAAACTACACTTTGAGGAAACGGAAGCTTGTTTTGTAAAGTTTCCCAATATTAACTTATATTGCTCAAAGGTGTTCTATTTTTTTGTTTATAAGAACTTTGGGTCTTTTGGCTGGTATTTGGCTCTTTACATCTGTACTTTAGGGCAGCGTAAATATAATAAATTTTGCAAATATTATGCTACAAGATACTAAAATTTCTTACAAGAAAAAAGCAAAATGGTGCTGTTTTATAGAATAACATACAGTTATTTATATTATAACTTAAATGACTGGAAGTGTTCACAATATATTTGCTTTAAAACGAAAAAAGCAAATATATCAGGACGAAAAAGAGTAAATGAAAAATAATTATTAAATACCATTGAGCCTGAATGCCACATAATTCATAGTTGAAAACTCTAAAATTGGTTACAGAACAACCAGTACGAAATACATTGTAAAAAAATGGTCAAAAGCTTGTAGGAGGTACAAAAACACTTGAAAAACCCCAACCACTCGGTTCACAGATGCCTGTACAATTCTGGGAATTAATTTAAGGCAAATTGTTTTCAGAAACGCGCGTTGATTCGCTTCGGTTGTGAATGAGTTATTTCATTGAAGTGCAGCTTTATTATTTTTCAATGGATTGATTTGATTATTTTTTTGAATGGAGCTGTACAAGACGCGAAATACAAACAGTTTGTTATTTACTTTACGGTAGATACTATGGTTATTAATAAAATTACAATGTTTACTTCCATTTTACTTCACATTTATGCTCTTGAATGGTTTCGACTTACACGAGACTCATTTTCCCATTGAATGGGGTGTTTTGTGTGACATAAGAAGAATCATGAATGCAAAACAGGGCATTTCAAGATTTTTAAACCTGCAAAATTTGTATATAACAATGTCCATAGTATCTTCAATCCTTCTATGACTTAAATCCATAAGATCTTAAACTTCAAAACGCACCCTCGTATACATGCGCCAAACCACCCAAGTACCTGCCTAGTATGCATACACTTTCTCTGCAATGTTTTAATTTCTTCACCCAATTCAAACACGCTTAGCTAGAGCTGTTGGGGATTTCTCCATCGATCTGCAACGTCATTGCAGAAGGGTGGAGGAACGCATTTCCCAACATCACCCGTACACGATGGCGAAGGTGGTTGTATAATTTATTTACCAATCTTGATACACTTTGTGCTCCACCTTGCCGTGGGGTAATCCACCGGCACCGGTCCAATCCCAACGCTTATTCTGTCAAGGGTAAGAAAACGCCCGACGCCGCTCCCCTCCCGACAGCGGCTTTGCACGTGCTGCAGTGCAGAGTGCTGCAGACACGGCGCGCAACGCGATAGAGCAACATTAATTAAACGACAATTAAAAAGAAACCACCGGCCCACGAGAAATCGACTTCGCCATGTTTCCGCAAAACCGACGCAAACGCCCTCGGTTGCAGAAGTTAGGCAAGAAGAAAGATACAACAACAAAAAACAGTAACACCACCAACCCAAGCAGCCATGTTTGAAACGGGGTGAAAAAATATGATTAACAATTAATTTGCATATAATAACCGTAATTATGAGGCTGATTTATTCACATCACAATCCCGGAGTGCCGGAGCGGAGCCGGGTCATTCGGTTCCGGGCAAAATGTTCCATCACTTCCTGGGCCGATTTCCTTCTCTCACCGATCCGGGGATGCCGGGGCTGGTGCGCCCGGTGGCAGGTGCCGGCGCACTTTTTGCCCAATTTTTACTCGAACCGATTTGAATGTGTAATGGGCTCCCTGGGCACCGTTATGATGGATGAGTGTGTTGTTCTGCATTGTTCTTCCCAACCTGGCGGCGGCGTGTAAATTGATGTCGTTCGTTTGGGCCAGTTAGCTAGGGTCAAACTAGAGTGAATGGCAAAATAAAACCTCGCCGGGAAAGCTTCATCCCACCTAGCTGCGCACTAAGTATGGGAGCTAAGTTTTCCTCCTGGGCGTACAGTTCTAATCCAAGAGATTCGATCAAACCTGCAGCCCGTTTGAAGTAGGTGGAGACTCGGGAGGATTGTTAGTTTTGCGTGGAGTCGTCGGGTGGATACAATTAATGGCTCACGATCGTGCTCCTTCCAAGCAACAGTGAGCGGGGGTGCTACAGCGTTTTGTGACGGAGGAAAAAGCGCGCTGGGAAGAAGCGTTGCCTCTTGATCAGCTCGCACCGATAACATTTAAAATGGCGGATTGGTGGGTGATTTTTCACAACGATAATGGGGGAATGTCTCCCACCGGGTGTACGTGTGTTGCTTCGGTTGTTTAGAAATAAATACAAAAAAAAAAACGAGCAACGGAAAGTGGGTGTGCTTTTGTACAATGACGGTTTATGATTTGATCATAGATGTGGGGAAATGTAGGCAAATGCAGGTTGAAATAGTGCTGTTGTGTGCGATTTTATCGCCCATATTGCGTATGAGACAAACCTGATTTGAATGCAGCGCAATAGACATTCGTTTTGAATGTAATGAGCTATTGCTCTGACGTGGAAAGTAATATGTGTTTGCATCATTTGCCTCTGCTTTTCAATGTCTGTTTTAAAGCACTAAAAGATTTCTGTTCAAATGTGGATATAATTACAAAATACAACGATACGTTCCTTCTGTATCAATCGATAATTTGAACGAATACAATATTCCTTTTGTTCAATTATGACTTTATGGTTTGTAATGCATTACAATGCATTTTTCATGTTTTTGATTACAGAAAACAATTAAAATTGAGGTAGCATACTATTTCCAGGGTGCAATAAACTTCTCTAAAGTACTACCAGAATAGTACTATCTTATAAGTGTATTCGACGTAAACATTTTTAATCAAGATCAACAGAGATTTTAGTTTTAGATCTCAACATATATTTTTCATTTCCTTTCAAATTAAAAAAATACCTTATTACCTTAAACAGTGCATACACACACGTAATTAGTTGCATAATTAATATGAATCATGATGACATGGTAAGAGTGTTGCTTTAACAGCTCTATCATCTCTACGAATATTTATAGCCCTGAGTAAGAGGCCGACAGACAGCATTGTTTTACTAGACAAATCAGACTTTTTCTCCTTATTTCTTTAACTTTGACGTTTGCTTTCACCTTCCTCATCTTCACCAGCACCACAAGTACAAGCAGTATTTGACGCATGACTGATAACATCGTATAACTAAACGAATCAGTCCCGTGGGAGGTCTGTGCTTCTGTGTGCCAGATCCGTTCATCTGTTGGCCAGTACCAACCTGCCACCAGCCGTCCAGCCAGATCTCCCCATCAAACACAAAAAGTGGCTTTCCATTGGTGTGGTGTTCCAAAGATCCCAAGACCAACGGTGCGTGTAATTACAATTTTTCTAATCCTTTCTTTTCTTGTACTTTTGTGTGCCCGTATCGCGCTATTTACATTTACATCCTTCCTTCTCCGAATGTGCTTCTGTCAGCCCGCCTAGAGACCGGCTTGGATACGGCCATCGGTGTCATCTTGGGTCGGAGTTGTGAAACGACAAACGGCGGCAAAGAAGCAACGTAACCACACACCCATTCCTTGTCCCTAGCACAAGTGGCGGGTATCAATCACCGGGTCGGTTTTGGGTAACGATTCGATAATTTATTATTCCACGCTACACCTGTCTTCATTTCTTTACCGAGTTCGCTTTCGACTTGAAGGTTTCGGTGCGGACTGCCCCTGGAAACTGCCCCTTCAACTCTGTATGTTGTGAAACTAGGAACTGGGGAGAAGTTTCAGGGGTTTTTTTTGTCGGTGCTAGAACCAATGCTCTAGCCACAGGCATGAATTACCAATCAGCAGTTGTATAGCTAGAAGGCGACACCGATGACCAATGAATAAAACAATGTCCTACAAGCAGGGTCGAGAGGTGTTAGGGGAGGTTTTTGAGTTTTTTTTATTTGCTTGAAAGAAAGTATTTGCTGGAGGTCAACAAGGTGGTCTTGTATGGGAAGGAATGTCACACATTTCAACCACAATACTAGACACTTTTTGGGGAGAAAAAGCTTTACCACGTCTATTTAGGGAATGGAGGACTCTAGCGAAGAAACGTGTCGAAAACTATCTCGAATATGAACGTGAATCTTGAAAGTATGTTTCAAAAGCATTTTTCAAACAAAACAGGTAACTAAACTGACATTGCTGTTGTACATTTGAAAATCGAATTTATAACCCTCGTATGCTTAGTTTTGGTATATTTGTCATAAAATTATAGAGCAAAGATAAAATTATTTTTATTAATAGGATCACTTATACTTAAATCAAAATTAAAAACTTATATAATAGAATCAAATCAGATCTCAGTCAAATAAATGACTTTACAGGGTTTCCCACGATTTATTGGTCAGTTCCCATGATTTTTTGGTGCGTTCCCACGATTTTTTGGTCGTATCCCATAGATTTTTGTTCGTTCCCATAATTATTGGTATTTTCCGATTGGATATCAATACAATTGGACCAAAAATTCTGGGAAACGACCAAAAATCGTGGGAACGCATCAACAAAATATGGGAACCCACCAAAAATTGATGGGAACCGACCAATAAATCGTGGGAAACCCTGTATGTGTATGTTTTCATTGTTAAACAAAGTAATTGTAAGGATAAAGAGAGTTTTTTTTCCAAAATAAATGATAAAATGATCCAAGTAAATATATTATTTTAATTCAACTGTTTTAATTTTGTCACGATAAAATCAGATTCCCAATCGATGTAAAACGATGGAAAATTTGCGTAACAAATTACGAAAGAAGTCCGTGATCCACATATGATATCATAACTACATACATAACGTCAGGACACTCATGACACAATAGATGTTTAATAATCATCATATAATGGAGGCATATGTCTTCTCAATGAGTCCCAAAGGACCATCCTGCGAAGGGGAAATGAAGAAATTTAATCCACAAAATCCCACGCTTTGCGGTCCATGAACCTTCCAACTCTCCAGCAAGAGCAATTAGAAAGTAGAAAGGATCTACACAACATTCCCATCACAAATTTTCAAGTTTCACAAAATAGAGCAATTTCCTATCGTCCCGATCACAACATTGCCTTAAAAGACGATAAACTTTCAATTTAGCAGGTGTATTCTTCAATCATAATTATAAAAACGGGACCTTCTAATTCGAACCCCGCTGGTAGTGGTGTTTCACCTTTGCGCTTGGCGTGTATTGTGTTTGTAGCAGCAGA
Source organism: Anopheles merus (assembly GCF_017562075.2). Taxonomy (NCBI): domain Eukaryota; kingdom Metazoa; phylum Arthropoda; class Insecta; order Diptera; family Culicidae; genus Anopheles; species Anopheles merus. The sequence continues at coordinate 22,602,441 of NC_054085.1, forward strand.
GATGTGTAAGTCAGCTGCCAAAGGCTAAAGGAGTGCGTGCCGATCAAAACCACAAACGCAGATGTGAGGCATCAGGAGGGCGCGCACACACACACACACACGTGCATACGGTTGAAGATGGGCTTCCGGAAACAAGAAACAGCACCGCTGTGATTTGATTCCAAAAACCACACATAAAAGACCACACGATCGAATTGAATGGTGGAAGGCGTGAAAAAAAAGAACAGAGGCAACAATTGAGGGGGTTTTCTTTGTTTTCTGAGAATGACTTCAAATAGACACGATGTTCGATGTCAAAGCCAGATCTGCCAGATGATGCATCAGGATTGGTGATGGTGCACGCGAGAAACAAGCCAGCTGGTTCCGTTTGGTTATTTGTTTCGTTTCGAATGACCATACTAGGGGCAAAATTGATTTGAAAGCAATTAAGCTACAGAATAACAAAATAAAAATCTCAAATCAAAGCTTTATAAAATATTCTACAGTGGCAGTGGGGAAACCGTCAATAAAATTGATTTCTTGCAATCAGCAACTATGGAACAGCGGTCCTTTGTTTCCTTCGCAAGGTATTAAATACAAACACCTACCAATCCCTCTCAATCGGGTATAGCGGGCGGTCCCACCACCCACCGATTGTGCTGGTGTGAACGAAAACAACACGCACCCACGGCCGAATGCATCATTAATGTTCCCGGCTTTCCCGTGCGCAACAGGAGGATATACAACTTTTATCAGCCCACGTCCACTTACACTGGACGATTCCGGAAGGCCGAAAGCGTGTAGGTGTAGCCATTCACAGCGTACCTTGTGGAACGCACTGAGCATACAGCCGGATGAAGAAGGGGGTGGAGTGTAATTTGGTGGCGAACACAATTTGTCGTCGATATCCTTAAAAAAGGCGTAAGAAATGACCGTTTTTAGTGTGGTGCTGTTGTCTGATGGATTTTTTTTGCTTCTCTTTCATTACGGAGGCACTGTTTCTGTAACACTTATATCAGGGACAGTTGAAAGCATAAGGAAGAAGTAACCTTAAACAACAAATCAGGGTGCTCTGAAGCTTTTCGTACACATTTATATACTTAAATACAACATAAAAAGGTAAACAACTCATTCTTTATGATAAAACGTAACTATGTTTATATCGTAGTCAATAAAGTCTACAAAAAACATGGCACTGTAAATATTCAGTACAATTTAAGTATTTATTATCAGGCAACACCGTCGTATACATTAGTAATTGAAATGTTTCTAGCTGAAATATTTCACGCCTATGCGGAACGTTTCAAACCGAACGCTCCGTATTGTTCCCCTTACTGCATCCTTTGCTTTAGGCCACGCCTTCTTTCTGAAGCCATGCACGAAAAATGGAATCAATTGCAAAAGGGCGCTCTCTTCCACGCTCTCGCAACGCAATTTGCTTCGAGCAGCTCTCGGCTTACGGAGAGAGAGAATGCGTTAGTTATTGATTTGATGAATTATGTACCTGGAAATTGCTTATATACTCACATGCTTAACATGCAGGGGTAAGAACATGCTTAATTTTTTACTTATTTGTGTCCCAAAAACAGCTGATATGTGTAATTTAATAATTACCCATTCGTACGCATCGTGCAAGCATATTTTCACGTCTATTTGTTCCCAAAAGGACGTAAAAAATAGCACACGATTTGTGTACTGTTAAATAATGACTGTTATCCTTGGCGGAAGTAAAGCACATGGACTTCGGGCCTTGCTTTTTTACCCACAATCGTAGAGTCCATTTAAAATTCCGTTTCAAGTGCATACATACCAACCCAGTGTTTGTTCTGTCTTTTCTTGCTTCTGATGCAATGTTAGAAGCAACAAAAAAAAAAAATCAGTGCAAAAAAAAGTCACCCCAAGACATGCAGTAGAGAATGCACCGATGAGGGGCTACAATTTAAACGGTGATTGTGCACCTTACCCAATGGCAGGGTGAGCCTTAGAATAGGGAAGCTTGTTTTTTTTTTGCTTTTCCCTTCCGTTGCTGCCATGTGATGTAACCGCCGACCGAAAGCGGTGTGCCCGGGGTTAAAAGAGAATATGGACGCAGCTTGGAATCACTGCCTTTGGATGTCAATTTGCTGCAATGGTTGGGTGCAAAATTACAAGGCCAGGCGGCACTCGATTCCAAACCACAACCGCACAACGGGGTCGCTGCGCATCCTAGCTGCGGGTCAATAGGACGTTCTGTGGTATGCCATTTTCCTTTTGGCTTTTCCACGAAGCGTTTTTTTTTCTAAAGGTGGCAATGCCCACAGTGTGGTGCAATATTTTATACTCTAATTTTTAATTGAATGTAGTTATTTTTTTTCAATAATACTTTTGATATATATTTAAAATTTGAACATATAAAAAAGGTACAGTTATGTATATTGTGATTTTGTGAAACAAAAAAAAATCCTGTTGCTCTTCATTCTACAAGAAATCACACAGCTACACAACAATCCACCATTCCGCTTCTCAACCGACAACCGGATTGAAACAAAAAAAAAAAAACAATCAAAAAGAAGAAGTCCACAAACAGGTTTGTTTGATCCTGCCTGCCCTACCCAGCCTCCCCCCGGAGTATGATCGAATTAAAAAGCGCGGTTGATATTTAATTTATATTTTTAATGCACTTCCCATGCACTGGCGACATCAAAGCGTTCGAAGGGAAGGCGTTCAGCACGCGGGGAACGGACCGGCGCGTCACCGATGGGCGAATAGTGCCCAGACACGCTGGTCTCACCCCGTTTCTTTCCCGCTATATTAATGCATTAAAGCAGACGGGCGGTGCAACATTAACAGGTAGCTCCGGTGTTGCGTACGTTGCTTCTAAGCTTTGAGGCGCATCGCACAGTTTCATTGCCCGACACCTGACACAATAGGGGTAAAGGGGAGGGTTGGAGTGTTGGGGGAGCGTATGAGTGGAATAAGCCATTAATCTTGCATCGATCCCGTACGCCGCAAGCCAGCCGACCATGCTTGGAGGAAGCGCATGATTTGGATGTCCTTGATAGAAACGACAGCGATCCTGTTTCTCTGATCCGTCCCGGGTGAAAAACTAATCATTCGAAACCCGTCAGCTTACGGGTGAGTTATGTGTCTGAACTGTTTCTGTCCAGAGCAAATGGGATCGGCCGGACGGACGGCGGAAGGTTTCGCAAGCACAGAACAAACCTTCTCAATTAGCATTGCGGTTTTGCATTGCATAAAATGGTATTAGAAGTCTCGAAACAACACGTGTTGCCCATTTCTCAATGAAATCAGTGGTTTTTCACATTTAGGCTCTATTGTTGATAACATTGATAGACTGATGTGTAAGCCAAACTTTTATTAAGGATTCAAGCACCATTTCAAAGTAGAACCTAAAACATCTTCAAACAAACAACTCAATTTAAACAGTTTAATAGTGCAATGACGAATAACTTTGGGAACAAGAATGCACATTCATGATGTTTGTCAGTTGATACTCAAATTAAGCAAGTTATATTATTTATAAACTGATTAGCACATTGATTCTATTAACAAGCTACGATTATAACTGAATTTAAGAATATTATAACTTCTAATAGCCAAATTTTCTTTGTTGGGATAAAATCTAAGCTCGTCGATCCTACGTAATGATTAATGGACATTAAAGCTAATTTAAAATGTGCCGCCGATTGAATCATAATTTATTCTTTAAAATATGTCCTAAAGTTGGTTTGATGTTATTATTGTGGATTGTAATGCTTCAGTACACACCACACTGTATGATCCCCTGCTTTAGCGTAGCACCACCACTTCTGGTAGCTCCATCAATCGATCGCTAGCGCACGCCTATCGCCCGAAATGGTGAGAAAATGGTACACAAAATCACACTACGAACGTACCCCGATGCTCGCCTCATTAACACCGCTGCGTCGATTGCGCCGTGTGCAAATATGTATGGCTGGCTGCTGTTGTTTGTTAATGCTTCCTGCTTTCCCTACCGCGCAGGGTTCGTCGTTTACGTTTTTCCACACGTTCGACCCGGGTTTCGCCGTCACCGTTGCCCCAACCAACGCAGAGCAGGCTACTCGCAGCTTGTTCGCAGATTGTTCGAAACCACCATTTAGCGATGCGTGCCGTTTGAAGGAGCCACTTTTTCGTTGCTCTGTGTCGTCTGCTTTTACAGCAAAAAAACGCACACACACACACACACACACACACACACACACACACACACACACACACACACAAATCGCGGATGTCAACACTGGGCAGGGGAAGATTAATTTTCTGCCCAGCAGAGAGAGAGAGCCTCCAAACGGCAAACTGCGATTGACTTTACTGCTGCATGTTTGCACTTTATGTAGTTTCGTCTTTCTCTGCCTGCTTCGATGTCTTTCCCTCTCTCGTCTGCTCTGCCCCTTTCTATGCAGCCGCAAATGCAACGTACATGACATCGACATTCGGTGGTGTGAGTGCGATAAGCAGCTGAAATTATTGATCGTTGCTGTTCAGCTTTTATTGCTGCCCAAACTGCGCTGCTGTTCGATTTCAATTCGATCTTTGCTGTGTGCTTTAACGGTTGCTGGTGCTGGTGCCAAGCAACACAAAAAGGGGGTGCATTGGATACGCGAAACCAAGTTCTCTTCTAGCGCTTCTCGTCAGGCGTAATTAATTGCTTTCAATAATCTTGGCGCGCTGATTAAGCAATGGGGGAAGGGAAAATACTCGAAATGGAGTTGGTTGAGTTTGTATGAATACTGATCCTACCCGATTTTGTGTACGCGGAGCTGCTTTTATCGTTGATGGTTGGTTGATTTATGTGGTGAAATGTGACCATTGCGGTGGGGCAGGAAAGCAGCTTAGGAAGAGATTAATTTCTCTACCTCTTTAGTATACGCCTTTCAACACGCCACCCGTTTCGGAATGCTCGCAACTGCATTTATGCGCTTAAACGCAAGGCCAGCACGAACAAATAATAATTGCGTCGAAAAAAAAGGCTCGTAAACTACCACTAACACACCCGCGCGATAAAAATACACACATATCCCCCCTCCGCCCCGTGACAAACTGCAACAAAGTACATTTCCTTGTCCGTCCGTGTCCAACGGCCGCGCACAACTTCAAACGGCCCATCGGCAGCGCGTCCAATCGAATAAAAATAAAATTGCAATCACATGCCCCACCCCGGGGGTTTCCTAGTGCTCCCCCCCCCCCTCTCTCACGGTACTTTATGGCACTGGTGGCACAGTGGCCATCGCACTTTACGATTACTATGCACACACAGAAAACGGACCCGGAGCTCGCTGTTCGGAAATGGTTGGACATTATTGTATTATTAAACTCAATATTGCTCGCACCGCGAAGCCGTCGCCAATGTTTTCCCACCCTGGGCCCCGGGCTGGGTGTCGCCAACGGGGTTAAGTAAAGCTATTTAGTGCCTGTGCTTGGCCGTGCTGCACTGACCGGCGCGTACCGACGACCGGCGCAGTTCGGTGCTGCAGTTTTGATAATAAAAATAAACGTAAATCAACCGGCAATAATGGGCCTAGGGCAATAATGGGCGGCTAGGGGAATGCGCATTGTGTCTTGGCGCATTGGGGGGGATTGTATCTAGCGAGCGCGGGAGGGCCATGGGAGTGTTGTGAAATTTGTCTTTTATTTCTTTACGGGTCGAAAATTGCGCGATGGTGCAAGATGTGCAAGTGCGCGTTGTGTGTAATGGTGCGCGCAATGTTTCGTTTGTGGTTCTCAGGTTTGTTTATTGGTTTGTTCACACGAATATCCATGGCCGCAAATACTTGGTTAGCAAATATTTATTAAAAAAAGGTACTTTTGCAAATAACAGTTGTACAATCTTTTAATAACTTTGGAGCAAACTCGTGTTTTTATGCAAGTATTTTAACAATTAACGAAAGCAGAGAATGCATTGCAGATTGAAAAGTTTGTTTTATAGAAGCTAGATTTAATTATAATCTCATAATCATACATCGAAACATAGTTTTATGACTAAAAGTGTCTTTTTTAAATATTGAAATAAATAAATATCCAAAGCCTATTAAATTTCATTGTTTCATTACTTAAAACCTAGTTCAATTGCTTCCTCTCTCTGTCTTAGCTGTTTGTCAGTTACTTTGTAGATCAAATTTTACAAAATGCATTACTGCTCTTGATGGCTAAACTTTCTTCTAAACTTCAAAATGCAAAAAATTCCTAATTTTACATCTTTGAGCATTATATTTAAATAGATATGACACGTCGAAAACAAAAATTCATTGAATTGTGTTTTACACGCTTAATACACCTCTTATATGTGCAAAAAATGGTCTCATATTCAGAAATCTCCAAGAGCAACATATATCCTCAATAAAAATTTCCTTTAAGAAGAAATTGAACACAACTTTTCCAATTACCAACCATTTCAAAACAATTACTTTAATGTAATTATTCTACGTTTATTCTTTACTTTAATTATGTTCTAAACATTGTACAATTTTATATGAAAATTAAGCTTAAATTCTTTATTATAAAACACCACACATATGTTTTGCTTTTAAAAACAAACTTCAACACATAAACTTCAACTGCTACGAGCACTTGTGCCTAATTTATGATGATTTTTTAGCTCCAACTTGCTTCCCGGACACTGGAATGTCCTGATTCTTCAAGACGGCTCAGCGAAGCCGGCCTCAAGCTGCATTATGAAAAGTAACTTCACTCAGACGGAAGACAGCCGGTGTCACCACACGGCACAAAATTAATTAGCGTAATAACAATATCCATTCGTGCCAGATAAAAGCCGCCAGTGGAAAATGCATTTTGCAAGACCTCTCTCTCTCTCTCCCTCTCTCAGTGTGCGTGTACATGGCAAGCGTCCTAGCCGTTAGCACCACGATTAAGCCGTACCTTTACCGATTGTGGCTGTGTGCGAAGGTGTGGCTGATGATGATTTCAATCGATGAATTATGCAAATGAGACGACCTCGACGGTCCAAGCCATCTCGATGGTACAAGGACGAGCGCGAGGTGGATGGGGGGGAAGTATCCGTTCTGGGGCTGCTCCGTGCAGGAGCTCGGAGCAGCGGCTCATAAAATAATCACCATTGTTTCGGTCGCGTTCGCGGTACGGATGCGATGCGGTTAGAAAAATTGTCACCCAACAGCACCGAACGGTGAAGGTGGTGGCGGATGGTGCAATTAATTATCAGTAATTGGCCATGTTTCGGCCTGCAATACTAAGCGAAGACCGAACGGGACAGAACATTGTGCTTTGCCTAGGGGGGGCTTATCAAATATGGAATGACTTCGAGGCGGCCATTACGCTTGACGCCTTTTCCCGCACCTCTGCCTAATGGGTGAGTCAATAAAGCCGCACATTTTGTGCATTTGTCTGCTGCTGTTTTTTATGCGGAAAGAATTATTATTTCGCATGTGTGTCAACAAAGAACAATGACAAAAAAAATAGGAAAAACATAAGTCCTTCCCTCTTTTCGAGCATAATTGCAAAGTTCAACATCTGTTTAGCCACTTCCTGCCGGGCGGACATGCAGACGGTTTTCCGCACCGATGCATTTCCCTGCTTCCTGCGCAGCGCAACCAGCGCACTATGAACGGAAACGTTTGTATCCCCGTCGCGTAGATAACACTTCCTTTCCGACGCCTGCGGCGCGGTACTTGCGGTTGGCTGCAACACACTCTCTTTGAAGGAACATGCCCGTGGTTATATTCTCCATTTTTATTCCTTTTCTTCTGTTGCGTTCTGGTAAGTTGCATGTTAACACACCTAATAATTGTTCGCACGGAAAGTCAGCTAATGAAAGAGTGCGAAACGCTTAGCCTAACGGACAGGGTGTCAGGCTCGATTATTGGGGATGAGTTCATCAGGAAGAAAATGCGCACGTACCACACATTGTCGGACGTGCGGAGAGCGGAAATGGAAGTCGGTTGAGTGGTTGTAGTTGCCGGTTTTTGTTTGAAGAAACTTTTAGTGGTGACAGTATTAAAATTGTATGGTTTAATTACACCTCCGCACAACGGGTGGCATTTTCACACGACTTTGCAAACACAATACTTTTGCAAGCAGTTTGAGTGTAGCAGAATTGAGTTAAATGATTGTTTAAGCTATGTTCAACCCGTAGGACAATTCGAAATTTTTAAATAATAATGTAGCTCATCAAATGATTGTCAGTGTTTGTAAAACAGCTCCAAGCTGGTACGTTCGATTACCGTCATCGTTGTTCATCTTGGAAATTGTAAGTAAGAAGCTTAAAATATGTGCAAAATATATCTTGTAAAGTAGGTCCTAGTTTGAAGTTCACTCAACAGATGCCGCATAAATTTAATAAAGATAAAACATGACAATTGATCATCTCTTCTTCTACTTATTCGTTGGCATAACAACCGTAGTCGATCAAAGCCTGCCTGTACCACTATTGGGCTCGGCTTTCAGTGACTTATTTATTACCATAGCAGGATAGTCAGTCCTACGTATGAGGGCACGTTCCATTCGGGGCTTGATCCCATATGACGGGCATGTTGTTAAGTTGTACGAGTTGACGACTGTACCACGGCTGCAGATCGGTTGATCATCGCTTACATCCATATAAAATACTTAACAGGATGTACTGAACATCCAAAACACAGGAATAGGAGAATACAGGAAATATTTCAAAAACCTCCAGGACTAATAAAGTCTAACCACTACTAAAATCCAGCTGATATCCAGTAGTAATTGAGTAATAACACAACAACTTGATTTTTTGTAGTGCCCAAGTTTTTGTCCAAGTGCTGCCCTTCATGTTTTTCAATGTCTGTTAAGATCAAATCGTTGTCCAAAAACTATATTGGAGTGCCATGTAACAAACCAAATAATTGATCAAATAATAACTACCTGGTAAGCATGATGTTTTAGCTCTATTAGCCGTTGCTCTTTTGTTGTTAATCCATAAGTGTGTTACATTTGAGTGTTTGTTGAGGAATAATCCTTAGGTTCATTTTTTCTGCCGCAACGCACGCAGGATTATTCAAAGAGCGGAAAAGATCAAGATATTGTATGCCACACTAAACCATCAAGATCATTTGTTTATATTTCTAGAAATTACCCTTGAAAAGCCAAATGAATATTTTTAGGGTGGGTTACATCATTGTTCATTATTTTCAATATATTTATTTTATTTTTATTTCAAACAGAAGTTAATAAACTTCACATCTTTTGATGCGTTTAAGCTAATGAGAATATTTTTCAATTTTAACTCACATTAAACAAACATGTTTCTTAGATCCTTAATGTTGTATTCCCAATATTGGAGATATCTATTTGAATCTAAACGCTTTTCAATTAATTATTGTTGTATCCGTGTATGATAAAAACCATGATGAATTTTAATTTTATTTTATTGATTTGACTCTACTACTCTACCGTTGAGAACTCCAATTCTTTCAGTGTATTACATTACATACTATAATTCTACAATAATTTGAGCTTAAGAAACCACGCTCATAACCGACATCCTTTTTGCATACAAAGTCTCCTTAGTGCCGAGCAGCATCGATGTCTTGCAGGAAGAGATTGCATTGCTGCACCGAATGAATTACCTTCAACCGACCACGAACGCTAAAATGCAATTAAAATAAACCAACCCCCCCAAGGATCCGTACCCAGCGGCGATGACGCCACTGCGCCACTCTTCGAAGTGAAGGATTATCTTACCAGCCACCCTGTAACCGATAATGAGAACCGTTGAAACCTATGATCATGATTAACGACACGGACATCTAAAGTGAGCGAGAAAACCCGGCCCGATCCGGATGCGACTGGCCGGCGAATAGATCCCCGGGTGTGCAACACACTTCGTGCGCAATCCTGCCGCAATGAGCCCGTATAATGAGCAATAATTATTCGGTTAATGAATTTAATTGCCGTTGCATTTTAGGACCAACGCGGCCGGATGATATCGTGGCAGGAAAAATACAATCTGCCTATGTACGGACGGGAGAATGCAAAAAATAAAATAAAATAAAATAAAAAGCGCTAGTAATCATTACGCACCGTAAGTAAGCCGTTGTTTGCACATCTCACCGATGCTCGGAAACGGTCAGTGAGGCGGTGTGCACCTAAAAGTGTCGCCTGCTGCTGATGGAGCGATTCGGTTTTGCGCAAGTTGCAATCGTGTGAGCGGGGTGTCAGTTTTACGGGGCAATATAAAATGGAATCACAGTCGTGAACGGATATTGCGCTACTAGCACCGAATGGGTGAAGATTAAATGGGGCTTTCAGCTGGGCTGGGGAAGAATTAATAGTTCTTCTCGCGCGAGTGTCTGTATGGTGTGAATGACTCTATTAGCGATGGTGTACGGACATGGTTTGTAGTGTTTTACTGTGGTTTAGAGTTGTTTTTACAGTACATTTACAGCACTTTACACTTCTTGAAGACTTGAAGGTACTATTTACAAGAAAAAAAAGTTTATTCCTGTCTAAATTATTATTTCCTGAATGTTGTTTCATGCTTGTACGTGTTTGTTTCATGACTTTCTTCTTATCTACCTATCGTTCTATAGTCTGTAATCGATTAAAAAATATTTGAACAATTTTTCCATTTTATGTTTTAATGGTTAATGTCGGCTATTACGAATAAATAACAATCAATTGAGCAACATTACAGACATTCGATTTTTGCTCATCCATTATTTGTATTTGTTCTCTTGTGCTTATTGAAATTAGTAAATTGCATTTATTTCTAAATACAATAATGTTATGTAATTTTTATTCTAGTATTCTCAAATGATTTTTATTGATCAGATTTTGTTGATAAACATTCTAAAACAAATTAGCAACTTCATTCCTTTACCTTTAAAAAAACAAAATCGTCAGTCCTGTGTATGAGGAGGCTTGAGCCGAAGAGTACTTGAACCCAAGACAAGCTTTTTGTGCGTGTAGTTCGTGCAACTTGACGACTTTACCACAAACCACACCTATAAGTGGAACGTAAACCCTCATATAATGTATGTATATTAAATTCAATAACAAATAACCATATCACCCGTGACTATCTTAACATCTTCTATAGATCTGTTCCGACACACCAAAAATGAACCATTCCAACCATCTAACTTAAGTATGTGTCATACCATTTGTCTACGTTCGTCATGCTTACCTTCGCCTACCGTCAACCTCAAACCATCACCGGAGCTGTATCAAATTGGCCTAAAAAACATGAAGCCTTCCTAGAAATTCAACATGCCTAGAACAAACAGAACGAGCGAACTAGATTCTTACAAATTGGTGCGTTAACGCTTCGTACAGCTTTTCAGAAGCTTGGAAGTGGGGTAGGTGACAAAAAGTTAGAAAGAATAAATCAATCATTCCTTCACCTGCAAACAGTGCGCGGGGTGATTGCGAGAAAACATCCACCGAAAGGGATCACTTTACGAAAGATTTTTGTTTGTTTAGTGCGTGATAGGCCAACGAAGTAGCGTAGAATACCGAACCGGAGTATAGAAAGAATATTTCATTCTTTTTCAATGTACTCTAGCAAGACCAGCATTCTCCAGACATAAAAGCGTCATTTTTGTCAGCATTTATCCTAAGCACTGTCGGCTATCGCCTATTGCCGGCTTGTATCATCATTCCCAAAACCATTTAGCTTCTGCCCGAGCGAGCGAACGAACGAGGAACGTTCGTTCTGTTGCTCGAATACATTGCTTATCCGCTTCCAACTGCCTTTCGAACGCTTCGAACGCAAACCACCGAAATGGAACGAACAAAGTCAGCTACCATTTAGATAGAATCTCCCCCGTTCTGAACACGTTGAACCAAAACCAAAACCTCCATGTTTTTTGGGGAGCGAGCCAGTCTGGAACAGGCTCGGTTGCCACTCGCCCGTACCCATACACGCTCACAGACGGGGCTGTGTTTGTGTAGGTGGGTTTAAGTTTTCATTACGCGACGATCAACGCATTCAGGTGCAGGGATGGCCGAAGGAAGGGCATTAGCCAGGAAGGACAAGCAGATGCTACACAAGACATGTATATCGATGCGCCTCGATCGAGTAGAGCTGCAGCGAGCAAGGCGTACTTGTGGTTTTTTGTTTAAAGTGATCCATTAAGTGTGGCGCTGAGATGGTGCACTTGAGAAATGACTTAGGGAATTTTTGTTCGTTTATATATATTTAATAGACCTTTCAATAATTTTCTAATGTGTTCGTTATAATAACGAAATAAACAGTAATGAGTGCAATAAAAAATCATATTTATGTTGCATAGAGTCGTCGTATTCTTATGATCTAGTTTGAAGTTTGGTCAAATATACCTTTCAGAAACCTAAAGTCCTTTTTAACCTTAACACTAGTTACTCAAATGAATAAATATATGAGGTAAAATGTATATAAATTATAAGCTACAAGGCTATCTGTGAAGCAATTCCAAACAAAATTGGAGATACCAGCTATGACATTTAACCGCAGACTGTTTCTCCAAATTTTCGTTAATTGAAGAGCAATCTATAGAAATTATTAGATTTATAATCAAAACTGCAACAAATCCGAAGACGCGTCCAAATTCTGGTCCAAACATTATCCTAAGCGATCATATGTAATGTGAATTTTCATTATTTGTTTTAACTCATTAAGGTTATAAACTGTTATTCGTTACGCTTTGATATTTTCATTTTTTGTCGCTTATCAATTATCAATGCTTTCTAAGAAAGAATTCTCCAGTGTTTGAGTGATTGCTTTAATTGCGAAACATTATAATTAACTTATGGTGACTATTTTCAACCACGAATCATATCTCTTCGTCTTCGTCTTCATATCTCTTAGACAAGTTGTTGAATTGAACTATTCAAATATTAGAATTAATAATGAAAAAAATGGGAAACAATGTTAATGACGTAGGTTTTCATTTTATCTTTTTTTTTGGTCAATCAACAGTTAAAAGTAAATATTTTTTACTGACACCCAGCTGAACATCCCGGTCACTTTTAGTGCAACCTGCGCGGTTGCTCCACACTGCACAACGGTACCCCAGCGGTAAAGCTGAAGATGAGCCGCAGCCCAGTGCTCAGGCCCCATTTTCATGGCGGTGTGATTTTCTGCTCAAAGATGATAGTGTTGATAGGGCACTCACCGCTCGCTTCCGCTCCAGCTCCAACTCTCCCAAACAACCGCTCCCCACGATTCTCCAGCAGAACCAGAAAACACATCTCCCTTGTTCCACACGTCGGTGTGCTGCAGCGGTGTGCTGGCTGTGAAGATGTGAAAGGCGACGGAGACAACACGACCGGTCCCGCGCCTCAGTCACGGTCGAGGTCGAGGATGCGAGCGGCATCGACCACAACGGCGACTGTGTGCTTCTGTTTGCCCAGACTGTGTGGACGTGGGCAAAGGAGCGCGGCGCTGTGCGTAGGCGTAAGACGAGCCGCCAGTGTCCGTGGGGCACTCCCCGCACCTAAGGGCTAGTGGAAATCGTGGCGGACGGAACACAGAGGCACACAGAAAGAGTGCAGGGGAGAAGGAGAAGAAACCAAACCGAAGGCGGGTCGCGTCGCACGGAAACGGAAAGAGAGAAGAATGAAGCATAATAATTCATAATATAAGTGTAAGTAGCAATAAATGAGCGAGCGTTATATATTAATCGATGGCAGGTTTTGTGGCTATGGCTATGGATTGGTGGGGGGGGGGGTGGGGTAGCGACAAGGGTTGGGCAGATGGTGGAGATTCTTTCCATCTCCGCGTGTGCATGGATTGGGTTGGTAATGTACGCTTCACCTCATCTGCATGTGAAGAGGAATCGTTCCAACGAGTAATGAGCGAAACGGGGCACAGACAATGACCTGGACTGTGTCTGTACGAGATCGAACCTTGCGACGATGTGTGATTTGTGTAGTAAGGTAGTTTGTCCACTTTTTAGATCTACATTTGGCTTTTGATTGAGATCAACAGGCATTAATTCAGCAACTAAAGAAGCAATGTTTAAAAAAGTATAATTAATGTATTTAGCTAATAGTGCTTAAGGAGTGACATTTTGCCATCCCTTTTATTATATTATCTTTCATATTTAAAGTTTTGTTTTAAAGTGGAATAAGCCTCTCATCTTTTTATGAATCAAGAATTATAAAATCTAATATTAAAATAAAATAAAACATTCCTAAGCACAACAAGCAAATAATAATTATTAATAATCAATTATTTCCACGAAAAAACCTTTTTAAAATGCAACAAAAATGTATCTTCTAACATCCCGTCGGCAAACTCCCAGCCCCGGCAAACGAAATGCACAAGAGCGCTACTTTATCATCGCTTCACTGCTCTCGTTCGCGCACCCGCTAACCGCTGCATCTCTTTTACGCGCGAGCGTGCGCGCACACACAACCAAGGCGTACACTTTTACGCGCACCTTCGCGGCCGGGAGCACAAAAAAGAAACAAAACCCGACCCCGCCACACCGTAATCCATCCATCGACGGGGTGGACACGCAGGGGCGGAGGGCTCGCAAAGACCATTCCAGCGAGCGGGGTTTGCATTCGAGCTCGAATGCTCCAATCACAAGCGCTCCCGTGCACGCTTTATGGCCACACGCGGTCACCTACCGGTGCGCTCTTTTACGCCCATGTCTGCTGCTCGATGACTCCGTCCTACTCGCTACGAGCTTTGGTGCTGCTGCTGCTGCTGCTGCTGCCGCTGCTGGTGGTACTGTGGCGGTTTGCTGTTTCCTCCATTTTCTGCTCCTACGCACACACGACGCAAGGGGGAGAGAGTTCGACCAACCAACGCCGAACGATGCCGAAGCAGGTTTGGCTGGCCGTGCTCACCGCGTGCCTGAGTTTGCTCAAACCTTTGGTGCTGCTCGTTTCCTGCTTAGCTTCAGCGTTCGCTTTCAGTCACTGCTCGATACCTGTGCCGTCCGCATCCCGCTGCACGCGCGTTGGTGTGTTGCTTTGTTTGTTTTGTTGTTCGTTGCTGCTGCCTGCTGGTGCTATCGCGCGCGGTACGTTCGTGCGCTTGCTCCCGCTAGTGTTGTGTGCAGTGATGCAGTGGAAAGATCGTACGATGATCGATTAAACCGATCGAGGTGCGTTGTTATGTGCCGTGAGTTTTTCATTAATTTGCAGAAAAATTGCTGCCGCTGTTTACATGGGAAAATATTTCAGTGTTGTACTATTTGCATGCATGGTGAACTTCTTGGACTGTGGCGCGGGCGTGTGGAACAGCAGTGTGATCGCAAAACCAAAGCCTCATTTCAAATGTCTGCTTGACAACCAAGTGGAACCATCAAAGCAAACAGTGTTCTGAAAACAAACCCCATACAACAGCAAAAAACACCTTTGGTCAGAGTGTCAGTGTCAAAAGAGCGACGATAGAAACACCCATTTTGTCTCCTAGTGACAGTGACACTTCGTGCAGGCACTCCATCCCGAAACCAGTTCTCTCTAACTGTGCATAAAACCACTTTTGAAGAAAAAAAAAACATTGATGATCGTTGTAACTGTCGCTTGGAAGGTGTCGTCACTAAGTGAATCTGCTTACCGTCGGTTCGAGCCCTAGCGTTACGGAAGCTAAAACACAAAAACTGGGAGACCCTGTTAGCAACCTTCATTAACCCAGTTGCCAACGAGCATTCCAGAGCACCTCTAAGACAGGGGTGCTATCCACACACACACACACGCATACACACACACATACAATCACATACAGCCTGGTCCATTAGCAGTGAAGTGTTCAGCATCTCGGCAACCCTTGTATGTTGATGACGGTGGTCCCGTTTCGTTTGGTGCATCGCTCGAGTGCGGTGCGAAAGTTTAATTAATTAATTAATTATTTCTGATTCGCTACAAAACGCGACGAGTCGGCCGGCTGCAGCCTCACAAGCCGGAGGGGCATGTTTTCCTAGTGGCCGACACCTTATGCGATCGTGGAGTCGGGAGTCCCAAGGGACCCGCTGAAGGTTGCAATGCCCTTTTGACCAATTATGTACAACGTCCCATAACGCAAGCGATCCAGAATTGGTGCAAATGACACTTGGCCGTTGTTGTATGTATGTGTGTGTGTGTGTGTGTGTGGGGGGGGGGGGGGGAGTGTTTCTATTTTACTATTTCTGTCAGCTCCTATCAGCTTGGTTCCAAGAAAAGCGTGGCATGTTACTGTCACAATATCAATCTGGCCAATGTGTGTGACTGTGTTTTAATGAAGAGTTCAATCCAGCTGCAAAAAAGTGATTTACTATCGAAAATCCAATTGTATTTTTGCTTCTAATTCCTATTTCCCTTTCCCATCAGATTGAGTGCAAAACAACAAAAAATAATAAAAAGCTAACCATGAATTGAAAAGTGAACGAATCAGTGAGTGACGCATACAAAACTGCCCCAAACTAGACGTGCGGTTGTAAAAGAAAAAAAAGAAGAAGAAAAAAACAATTTGCAATTCGTTGCACTCGTCGGCGGTGCCAATCTAGTGCAATTCGCCCGTAGTATAATGTTGATTGGATCTGCGATCGGTAGTGAGTTCGCCCAATTACCGAGTGCCCCGTGGAGCATGGAACCTCCGAGGGCTCCACTGCCCGGTCAAGGATCGCTTCCACCTCCGCCCCCGACGCTGCAGCTCTCGCCGACCGGTAAGTGGAGTTTTGCCGACGGCTTTTTCGGAATCGCCCGAAAAAGGGCGCTACCGTTTTCTAACGCCAACTCGTGGGGTTTGAGCGGGAATGTGGGGGGGAGGAAGGAAAAAGAAGAAGGGAATAAATGGGGGAAAACAGCAAACAAACGGACCACCGTTTCTGGCGGTTGTTACCATATCCTCGAGAGGAAAGCGCATTGTAAAGCGGAAAGATTATTTAAAAAGCACAAAACTTGCCTTGGAGGACGACGTACGCTGGAACCACGCGGTATGCTCATGTACAATGCAACATATGCAGCAGACAACCACACACACACACACACACACACATCCCGCGTATACATGCACCACAAATACTTGGCTCGTTCGTGGCCGGACTGACTAAAACGTCCCGGGCAGAAAGGGAATGTTTCGAAAGCGCAGAAAAATTAGCCGCTCGTTTCAGCGGAAACATGGCATAGGAATGGATGCGTGTTGTATTCCCACTGCGCCCACTGCCGCGTCCCGGTTGGAACCGTCCCTTTTGATGGGGAGCCAGCCTGTGGGGAGGATGATGTGCATTCAACTACAAAAAAAAATGCACACAAAAAGGAAATGATGAATGCAGTGCGTTGTGTGTTGTTTTTCCTTGTTGCCTCAAAATGATGATCAATTGTGTTCAATTGTGTTCAAGGTACTTGTCATCTTTCGTGTTTCGGGAAAGGGGCTCAAACGAACCATGTGGGGAAAGAGGGAAGTAAAGCGAGTGGTAAAAAAAGTGGTAAAAACAGATAAAGAAACACAGCAAAAACGAGCGATGTTCTGTGGCGATAGGAGAGAAAGCTGAATGAGCATGAAATTAGCACTCATTTGCACTTGGCCGTTTGCTGTTCTTATCGTGTGGATCAGTTGTATGATATGGTATCAAAATTAGTACCTCATAATGGAAACAAGGAAGGGGAATTTGTAATGTTGAAAGTGGTGTAGTGTTAGTTCGAAATTTTCAATGGTTCGTTAACTGCTTCATCATTGAAGCGAGCTGTAACATAATTTTAAGTGTTTATTAATTGTTTAAGAGTTTATCAATTACTTCATTAACATTTCAATGTTTTCATCTTCGTTCAAAAGCGAATAGCATGTTATTATACAGTTTTGTGCCATCGCATTGTTAGAATCGAATTTTATTGCGTGATTTTAACACTTGATAACCAACGTACCATTTTCTTTAGTTTATAATTGTAATATATTTTGTGTAAAGCGATATAGTTCTATTTTTACGTTTTAAAATCAACTTCTAATTATTTATATGAAATATAACTAATCCAGTCCTATTTAAAAATAAACAAAATATGAAAGGGATTAAAGCGAACTTTTTTGTTTTAAAACTTAAAAAACATGATTATTTGATTAAGTCCTTAAAACATTTGCCGTCATTAGATTGTTAACTTAAATCAAACTTCTTATACAAAAATCTGTATGTATGACACCAATCAACTGAAATTTTACGCAGAAAACATGATTCAAACAGCATTCAACAAAAAAAAGCTAAAACCAAAACAAACAACAGTCGAAAAGTCAATTTTCACAGCTACCACCAGCGAATCAATCATTTACCACTTGAAATACTACACTCCACACAGCACGCAGCATAAGCACAACCGGCTAAAGTGCAGTGAGAAAACGAGAGCCAAACAAAAAAAAATGAAGAAGCTCAAACTACCACCACAAAAAGATCGATTAAAATTCAGCACGAAATTGATTTCCGGGCGCATAGGCGCACAAACAGGGAAAGAAGTGGGGGAGCAAATCGCGCGGTTTCGTGAGATGCCTTCGACCACCGGAGCTGTTGACAGCAGCAGCAACAGCAGCAGGAGTCGCAGCAGCATCTCAACCCCGCAGCGGGAGGTTTCGCATCTTCACGAAAAAGACAATACTGCTGACATTACGGCTACAAGCCGAGCAAAAAAAAAAAAACACTACAACCAGTAACGGACAATTGATATTGTGTCAAGCTTTCAGGTGCGTTTCAAGGTGGCAACCAGCAAAACAGCTTGTTAACTGCACAAATGCTTGGAGATAGATTGCCCGCTTTTTGTGCGGGCAGCGAACGCTGAGGAAGGTGTTGCCGTCTTTTAAAAATAAATAATAAACTAAAATGCAAATCCATCTCCATCGCATTCCAGCCAGTGCAGTCTTTCGTCCAGTTCGCCAGTGGATCCGCTCTCGAGAGCGTTCGCAGCTCGGGTCGCTTTTGCCAGCTTCATCAGGTCGGTGTGCATGTGTGAACGACAAATTGATCATAAATATTGAACCGACCGCGTACGCTTTTCACGCACAGTTTTCCACTTTCTTTTCGCACATTATGAGCGCGTCCCGTGGTGGCAGTTTTCCGGTTGCGCGTGTGAGTCTGTTTTTTTGTTGTTGCACTGCCACTTCTTGCTCTGCGTTCCACAGGACGGTTGGAATATATTTTTTTCGGGAAAGCATTACAAGAACAGCCTTTTTGTGTTTGTATGTGCTTGCACAGCCGTGGCGTGTCCGTTGTTCCAACCGGGCTCGGTACTGCTTGCGAGATGTATGTTTTAATTCGATGTGAAAACAGGCAGCCCATCCCGGTAGCGCATCATAATGGGTCAGCACCCCCCCTCGGTGAGCCCGGACATGACATCTTCGCCGCTGCGAACGAATTCCTTCGGCGTCGTCGAACCGTTGCGTTTTGCACATTGGCTGCTTCCCCGAGAGCATCGTGAAATTTCTTTTAATTAATTAATATTTATTTATTCGCACAAAGTGCTACCAGTTGCTGGCTGGAGGAGAGTGAGGATCGCCAGTTGCACTGAGGGAAGACTCTCGCAGATCTTCCAAGAGGAAAAAGAAAAGAACTGCCTAAGAAGTTTTATGGATCCGTCCGTCTGATGGTTAAGTGTCACTGCGCGAAAGTGTAATGATTGCACTCGTTGATTTGACGTTATTGGTCCTGTGTTGCGAGCTTTAAATCTTTCGCTTCAGGTTCACATCTGTTGCAAGGATAAAATTTTACGACTTAAAAACATCCAAAAATGAGGTTTCAAATCCTTTGTGGCAGCTATGTGAGGCACTGGAAAGAATGTTTGAATCCATTCAAAAACACCAAACGGGATCGGGTGGAGGAAAAATGACAATTTACAGCAAATGTTATTGCAACTCACCGCTATGCCCATCCCCACTCGATTGCATTTCGTCGTTGGCAATTTTAAAATTCACAGCATCGCTCATAACTACCCAACCGTGTTTGCACTTTCCGCCACCCAGCAGCCACAATGGACTCAAAGGGAAGTGTTAATGTCCTAACGACAGTTGTCACTGCAGCGCGGCAGCATCGTGCCAGCAGCAGCACCACCAACACCATCACCACCAGCATCCAGTTTAATTGAATTTCACGTCACTTATGCGCCCGCTGAATGCATTTCATCCAATTTCTCTCCCCTCCCTCCCTCGCCAGCCCCGGTTTTTTCCTTCCCCCCAAGGGATCACCAATCAAACTTTGGAACAGTGGAACAGTTCCGCTCGCTCGCTCCCTTGCGCTGACAAGTTGTGAAAAATTTTAATTTCAAATTAATTTTAATTTTTCCTGCATTCCGTTTTCCGTTCGTCCCCGCGGCAGTGGCGAGGCAGTCCTGGGGCTCACAAAATAAGAAATTGTCAACAAAAATTGCAAAAACCCCCTGCTTAAGCAAGCGCGGAGTGAGAAAATTGTCGACCAAAGGGCGAGACCCCGAAAAACCGGGTTAATGAATTTTGAAACGTGTCACCCCGAGTCCCCGGTATGACCCATCGGGAAGCTGCCGAGCACTGCCGGCGCTGAGTGGCGATTGAATGGGACACCAACTGGAC
Organism: Anopheles merus; assembly: GCF_017562075.2. Taxonomy (NCBI): domain Eukaryota; kingdom Metazoa; phylum Arthropoda; class Insecta; order Diptera; family Culicidae; genus Anopheles; species Anopheles merus. Next base: position 22,622,872 of record NC_054085.1, read on the forward strand.
ACATTTGGTCGCGAAATTTTGTGCGACTGTGCGAGCGAGTTTTGATTGAAGGGAGCGAAGTGAAGATGGCACGAAATGAGTGTAAGCAACAACAAAAAAAAGAGGCGAAGACGACACCACATTCCAACGGTCGCAACGGGGCTAGAAGTTGCGCCGTGCCGAGTTCCTAAACCACTGTCGGAATGTTGCTGGGTCGTTTTGGTGAGCATTATGTGTGCCGTTAAATAACTGCCGGACTCCTTGCCCTGACTCCTGCAGACACGGACATGGGCATGATTTATGACAGCTTTGACGTATTTGGACGTTTGGCCCAAAACCAGCCCAAAAGGGTGCTCGGAAGCGTTGTACTCCCTCCCGATATGGTATATTTTTACGGGTTTTTTTTTGTGGGATGCTTCTGAGCGCTGTGCAACAAACTTGGCACATTGAATACATTTTGAATGATTATGAATGTAAGAAAAGAGCACCAAAATAGGTTTACTAACTTAAATTCGATTTTAAATTGTTCGTTATTTGTTGTCTTATGATGCATCCTAAGTGTTTGTTTACCTTGCTCAGTGAAAGGAATATGTGTTTCAAGTTATTATCGTGAAAAATATCCTTATTGAAGATGAATTCTATGAAATAACAGTATTCAACTCACTGGACAGTGTCTAATGATCTGTTTATGCATTTCAAATTTATCAAATGTGGAACTTCCAACATATATAGCAAAAACTCAATTTTATCGTCCTCTTTATTTCCTCACAAGACAATATTTTACTTAGAACACACACACGGTGCTTATTACTAATTGTTTAATTAACTGTCACCCTCTTTAGTCTCTCTTTCGTCCCCTTTTTTGGAGCTTCCTTATTTTTTCCTTGTGTTAGTACCATGCTCTATTAAGCTGTTAAATCGATTTTGCATAGAATCTAAAATTAATAATTTAAATCAATTTGCTAGACTATGGTCAGTTGATTATGTTAGAAAACTATTGTATATGTTAACTATTTTTATATGTATAACGACTTCCTTTTAGGTCGCTAATGATCAAAATCAGTTTAAGGGGGTCATGTTATACACGGTAACAGTTTTTCTGTAACGCCTGAGACATTCTTCTTCTTCTTCTTCTTCTTTTTGGCACAACAACCGCTGGCGGTCAAGGCCTGCCTGTACCCACTGGTGAAGTGGGCTTGGCTTTCAGTGACTTATTGTTACCATAGCAGGATAGTCGCCTGAGACATTACATCCTATTAATTGTTAAACAAAACCTGAAGCATTGAAATCCACTACGAAAATGTTGGAAAAAGTGAAGCCAAGGAAATAAGAAAGGAGCCAGAAAGAGGTTTGAAAACTGAGAAAACAAATGATCTGACTGGTTCTTTATGGCCATTAAATTTCATAAAAAGCAACCACTTTAGCGTAGGTCGAAAAATAATTTTTGTTCAGAAATTACCGAAAGAATTCTCGTTGACGTGGGCAAAGTTGTTTATGTAATTTTCAAAATGAGTTTTTCAATTTTGTTAAAGTACAAGCAAAAACTACTTTTCTAAAAAAATGAGAGATTGATCAGGAGGGTTCTTCTTCTATGTGGCGTAACGTCCGCGTAGCATCAGCAGTAATCAGGAGGGATATACACGCTAAAATAAGGTACATCTGCATCAGATAACAGTTTAAATATCACTGAAAATGATTGAAGAAAGAACGTTTGCCAGAATAACCCAAACTGTAACCCACCACATTGTATAAACAAAAGAGCAACGAGCATAGAATAGATGATTTAAACTAAACGATAACTTTTTGCTGTACTTTTTCATACACGTAAAAAAATATGTGAAGAATTTCGAACATAATAGTCCAAATAAATGCCTCATTATTTGTAAGGATCGAATCAATTCTTCATCATATTCTGCTCGAAACAAAATCATAATTCACCATACGAGCAATCAAAACAGTGTACAAATAAGCTCCTCCTTAAACCACTGCCCTGGTGGGATTCAAAACAAGTAATTGGAACTAAATTAGAAATGAACCATCAGAAGCATCACTGCGCTGCGTTTCACTGTCTGTTGACGTTCCCATGACACCACCATGGAGTTATTAATGCCCCTTCGTACACGCTGCTACACCGATACGTCAATACATGCGTTTATTGGCGTCATGAAATTCCGTTGATTAGCGGTGCTGGGTAATTAAAGGCAAACACGGTGCATTCCCACCCCGAGACCGTTCGTTAAAACCACTCGTCAGACTGCATGCGAGCACTTTGCACACCGCAGTTTCAACCCGTGCCTTTGAAACCGTGGATCCAATTCACCTTCCTCGCCGCCCGCTGGCTCACAAGTACACTACAACCGCTTCGAATTCCGACAGGAAATGTTAAGCATTTTCAACGCTCCGGAAAGTCGCACAAACTTACCCCGAGCGGGTGCCCCTCGGCCCGATCGCCGCCAGCGCTGATGATTGATTCTAGACACCTCTCCGTCCCCTCCCAGGGCGTTGGCGGGAACTGTGCCACAACGAAAACCGTACCTTACCGGTGGCCATTACACCGACACCGACAAATTAATTACAGCGCTTCCCGTTTGGCCCCGGAAAAAGGGACGCACACACACACATTTTCCACGCAAACACACTGTTCCCTCCAGGGGGGGATAGGAAAAGCGGCTCACGACTCACGGCGTGGATGTAATTTTCCCCCTTCTCCCACAAGGGAGCGTGCGAAATGGAGGGTCCGGGGATAATTACCATCGATCCGACAATACTGTTCCACAAAACGGCGTCCCCGTGCGGCGTTGCGTGCCGGTATCATCGAATCGGCAAACAAAATGGCGTTCATCGCCATGCTTCCGCGCGCGCAATTATGAATCGACCCAAGCGACCACCCCGTGCCGGTTGTTCCCTAGTCACAGGAATGGTCGTTGTGTTATTATTTCTTTTTCCATATTTCCTTTGGCTCAAATTAAAACCGTGCCTAGCGCGACGCGAGTCGAAACTAGTCATGAAACGCTGCGGGGGACGTCCCGCACACACACACACGGGACACGGGATAGTTTCTTCGCCGCCGCCGCCGCTTCTCCGGGGGCCATTTTCTCTTTATTCATCGCGTGGTATCGATTTCGTAAAACTGGAGCATGACCGATTACGTGCCTGACGCGAGAATCGTGAGTCCTGGGGGATGATTCGGGCATGTGGCCTTATTTTACAGCACCACAAAGCTCTCCTCTGCTCCACTCGATGCGACCTTAACTTATCAACAAAGTTGCAAGGTGGAATGGAAGCGCTTGCGAATTGACACCTTGGTGGTGATTACATTCCAAAAAATTATACATATCTGCACACACACCCCCTCCCTCCACAACCAGGGACACGCATCGCCCGTTCGCCCGCGTATTAAAATCACACCCTCAAAGCTAACTGGAAGGGCGCACAGGCCGAACCAAAATGGTAATTGTGGTGTACTGCCGGTGTCGGTGCGGGTGGTAACGCGATATCCGGGGCTGGAAGGCTTTCCCACTCTCCAAGCCGCTCCGAGGGGAAGGAATCGTTAACGGTAACGCCCGAGAACGCCCTCCGGGAGAACCATTTGCCGACGCGCAAACACCCGGGGGTGATCAATTTCATTGCCCCGTACATGCGCGAGCCAGTAGTGCAGCTCGTTTTTTCCTTTTTCGACTTCGATTGAGCCACCTTAATCAGATTATCGCGAGCCCGGATTCCCTCGCAGGTAGGAAAGGTGTTGCAGATTGAGCGGTGTGGATTGGTTTTGGGATTTTCACAGCCCACGATTAACGTACTCGTCGTACACCATCACCAGTGTCCAAGGATATTGAATTACTCGCTACCTTCACAATTCAGTTGTGCGTTTCCCCCTGGTCGCCTGTCGGGTTAGGGAAGCATCGCGGCTCGGTACGCAAACGGCAGCAGCGCTAATTAATGAGCGCTTAATCCAATATAAGCAGAACTATCGAAGGGGCACGCAAACTAGCTTTCATTATGTGAGGCTAGAAAGCTTTAGCGATTTTCGAGCGACTATTGATCAGTGACCTAAATTAGTAATAAGGGGTTTTTTTGTGGTATTTGAGCACATTAATGCTTCGAACAAGAAAACATAAACTTTACCAAATGTACCTACCATTTTTGTGACCCATAAATATGATTTACTTTCTATTTCGCATTTGCAAAAATGGTCTATGATGCAATGAGATTAGGACAAATACATTTGGGCTCAAGAGATGTATTCGTTTCAAGTGATTTAGGAAAATCCTAAATTAAATAAATATTATTTATTATTATTTTTATTTATTATTTATTAACTAATAATGGGTCCCCTTTTTTGGCCGTTTGAAAAAAACTGTAATTTAATTTTACTCGGCGACACATGGCAGAGTAACAAGGATATCAATAAACGCACTGCTTTATATTTACATTTTAATCTACTAAGCGTAACCTATCTCTGTACACGTTGATGGGCTCATGGAAGTCAAAGTACTGGTAAAGCTCATTGAATGTGCGTAACATAGCTGTGATCGGTTCATTTGCTCCATATTGTGTGTGTCTAAACTGTAGAAGAGAAATAACGCCTATGTCGTGTTGTCGGTCTCGGAATACAGACATTGAATTGTTACAATAATAACTGGTGCATCAATATTGCCGCAAAGCACTCCAGCTACAAACAGCGCTTGAGCAGTTCTTTGTGTTCTAGTTATCGTTTCTAACCCCAGAAACAGGCAGCGTGAACGATAGGGCGGTAACATATTGGGATCGCTCCATGGGAGCCGAAGAATTGCGCAACGAGTGAATTTGCTTTGTACTGGCTCTATCCTATTTTTCCAAATTTCTACAAGAAGATGCCACAACACTGCCATATTCTAATGTTGGTCGGACAAGGGCACAATGCAACGATTTGATACATATAGGATCATCAAAGTATGCCTCATTCTCGAAAATACACATTTCATTGTTAGACATAACATCAGCACAATATTTTACACAAAACCTCAATCTACGCCCCTATGTTCCATACTGACTCGCGATCGACTCCGGAAGATTCTGTCATCCCCAGCAGCCGACCCTAAAGCGCCCAGTAAGGTAGTACGTATCGACCGCGCATTACGTTAAAACCATAGCAACCGCATTGTCACCTACCTCCCTTCCGCTCTCGCTCCATCTGCCTCTCTTCAACAGAAACAACACTTTCTGGAAGCATTCACGTTCGTAGCTCACTTTGTCGCGCATCGTGTTACATTTCATGCGCATGTTCACACGTTCCAGTGGCGTTATTAGAGCTGACGATCAGCCGGCTCGGAATGCACAACGTACCACACCACACAATGTGTACCACAGCAGCGCAAACGCATCCAAAGCGTCTGGGAATTGAAATATGGAATTCCATAATTGAAGAGTAAGCCATCATAACCCGACACAGCAATCAGTCGGGGCGGCGGTTTCGGTTCCGGGTGGGACGTGTCTCTATTTTGGGTAGCAAAAAAAAAAAATGAAACGCAATCGGCAATGGCAAAAAATGTACATCCCGCCAAAGCGCCGGCCACTGGCGATTGATGATTGACTGTTTGCTCGATCGCTGCCGAGAGATAGCCCTGGAAAATGTGGTACTTCACGGTAGCGATTACGCTTCCGAGCGTCCAGCGCGCAGTGATGGCACCGGGTGGAAGCAAAGACAAGTTGCTGCGGAAGAGTGGGCAATTTACAGCGCATAGCCGACAACCATTCCAGCGCATATTCGGTACGGGCGATGCGATACGCGATACAAAAGACTGCAATCGTGCACCGTAAGCGACGAACCCCGCGTGGGAGCTTCTACACAACAGACTGGCAGACATCGTTGAGGGATGAAAAGCGTAGAACGCGACAGAAGAAGAATAAAAAGATACACACAGAAACACTTACGAAACAGTTTGCATTTCATTCCTCGCAAGACAACACGCACATAAGTGGAGAACAAATGTTTTCCCGGTGTTTTTTTGTTTGCGCTCCGATTGATATAATGACGCGACATGATTGTTGTTGATGCGAGGAAGTTGATAACGCGTCATACACACAGCGACCGTCTGCACACATTGTGCAGAAGCGTTCAAGGCTCGGATCACATTTAACAACGGTGACGCCACCGAAAACTACCGACGACCACCCGGCCAGTGCTGGCCTTTTTTTTGCTTTCTTTTCTTTTCGCGTCTTGGCCCGAACATTCAAGCGCACCGCGATCGATTCGCTGAACATTCGGATCGGATTCCGCCTGGCAGCAGCAGCAGCATCACTCGTGGAATGATGGAATTGTGGTGCGTTTTTGGGCCGAGCGAAACATTCCGTCCGTCCGTCCGGCGTACTACGATCGACTGACGTTGATTTCTGATGCGCGATAGCCCACCCCGCGTTTTGGAGCCCTTGCGGGAAGCTCGTCAAACTCTTGGAACGAGTTTTTGTGTGTGTTTGTTTGTTTGCTGCAATTTTCGGATGAAATCTAACAAATTAATGATGCCTCGTACCGATGTCTCCGTTCGCAAATCGAACCACTTTCCCGCGTGCAATCGACATCTAAGCTTTTTGCTCTCTGCTCTTCTAGCTGCTTGGTAGCACTGGTCAGACGGGGACCGGAGGGTTATGTCGTTTCTACCTGCGACAGATCTCCAGCGGAAAGAGACATCTGTTTGATGGGCAATCGCTTCGCCCGGACTGCTCGAACAATCAATGTCAAACGCACTGTGTACGTATGCGTCCCGTAAAAGGCATCTGCGCACTGGGCTGAAAGTACTGGGCAAGAGACGGAACGAGACGGTGGTTTCCTTCTGCCACCGTGTGTGATGCGTTTGGGGACTGCACTATTTGGTTGGTAATTAAACAGCTCCATAAAATTGTGCCCTTTTTCTTGTCATTTTGCTACATATTTAGACAGCAGGTTTGGCTCAAAACAAGGTGCAACGAAATGAATCGAGAAACATAAAACAACGATTCATTCGCTGTCAACAATCGGTATGAACAATCTTCTTCCGAGGCGATAGCAGCAGCAACCCGGCAAGCAAGTCACACGCTCACCCGATCGCTCCTTACGGCGATGCAAATGGCGCACTCTCACTCTACCACCAGTGCCAGTGCGCGCACAGCGGCATTTATTATCATAAATTATTTGTTCACCTTTATCGCACGATAACGATCTTTATGATGTAATTTACGGCACAAATTAGTCACATTACCCGGGGTTGGGTGTGCAAGTGTAGCTGGTAGACCCCGTGCTGTAGGGGAGGCTGAACGCTTGCCGCGTTGTCACGCATCCATCCGCGCGCAGGAGTACGGTAAAAGGAAACCTAACCCAAAACCCGGAGCGCTTCGGATCGGGAAGGGGTGGTGGCATTGCGTTGTGTAGATTTTTGGTCGCCTCTGCCTTAAATAAACATGAGCAAAATCGAACGGAATGACGTGTGGACGTGTTAGCGCCTGGTTTGGGGGCACCAGCAGCAGAGAGAAGAAGAAGAAGAAGAAGCGAGAAAGCAAGAGAAAGAGAGAGAGAAAAATGAGATGATAATCGGACGATTTTGAAAGATTTCGCAGCCGGGGTTCGTCGCCTGTCCGGCGATCGAAGTCTTTCGTTTCAACGCTGCACGATCGCGCTTGCGTTCGTATTTCTTTTCCCTTTGGCACCTTTGCTGGGCTGGGGGAGTAAGGGGACAGCAAAGCCTACCCCTTTCGAAAGGACGGACATAATTTACATTTGCTGGCCCCGAAAAACATCGATCGTATCGATTAGCGCCTTATCAGCGATGCTACCACGTCGACAAACCAACCGGCCCCAACGTGTGACCAATCGTGTCGCTGTGGCAGAGGCGAAAGATTGCCGCCCGATGAAAATTATGACTAATTACCGACACGGCAGGGCACCCAATCAGTGACACCGCGGGCGTCTAAATGACGGCAGCGCGGCACGATACCCCCGAAACGGTGCGCCCGGTCCCAAACCGGAGTCTGCAGTGGGGAGAGGAGAACACAAAATAATTTAATTTCTTTCGTTCCGTGTGTGATAAAATGCGCCCAAGAATGAAGTGATGATAAGTGTCACCAGCAGGATCGGGAGGGGTGTTTTTTATCTCTGATGAACAGCGAAGGAAACAAATGGAATGATTGTTATTGCCGTGGCCACAATCTTCCTGTTCAACTTTGGCTACTTTTCATCAACCGCGCGCAGTGTCGCGCGCATTGACGCTGGACGGTGGATAGATCCATGGCCATTCGCTCGTTTCTCTCCCACACCGTTTCAAAATTAACCAATCATCACCTGCGGTGACAACCACCGCCACCATCGCCACAAAGTGGGTGACAGAATTTGCCTAGCACCGGTTGTAAACAGTGAAAATTATGAGCCAACTTGCGGGTGAGCATTCGCGTTGGGATTGTAAAACCCGTCGGCGGCGGCGGTATTTCGATTCACATGTGTGCATGTTTTACCATTCCAATATTCGATTTCCCGCATGCCGTGGCAATGTTTTGCTAATCAGCGCTAATGTGCAGGGCAACGGAGTCTAGCTGGGAGGACTCGTATTTATGTTTGCATGTTGATAGAATTTCGTTTATGTTTTTTTTGTGCTGTGCTGCTATTCGGCGATCGCTTTGTACAAGCTTGTTGACAGTATTTATGTCATTTCATTGGTTTCTCCGTGGATGGGACAGAATGGGGAGTTGAATTTATGGCAGTTATGTGTGAAAAGGTACTGGTTTTGCATATTATTCGTGATGTTTTCAATGTTTTTACTTTGTGCGATAACAAAGAGCAACGAAAACCGGATCTCACAAAGCCAGAGAATGATAAAGCCTTTTGAAAATTGAGTGGCAAACTTTTTTCTTTTTTCAATCCGTTAACAAAATGGAAAAAGTATAAGAGAATTGTTAAATATAGATATCGCTCTTAATGTCTTGATTTAATGAACAATCTATTGGCAAGAACAAATTATTGAAATATGAAACTACCTACTAGACATTAAAAAAAGGTTCGAAATTCAAATAAATTACCCAAAACGGTTAAAATAGATAACATTGTAAAGTATATGAAGCATTTAGTAATTACCATCAACCTTTTCATGTATACGTAAATGTATAACAATGTTTCTATTGTCCCTCTTTGTATCCTTTCAATTGATACTTAATTGTTTCTAACAAACGAACGCTCTTCTCACATAAGTGAGCAATTATTTCCCCGTTTTCTGGAGCATTGTATCGCTCCTCCATCGTCCCTGCCCTGTTCTGCTGCAACAAAACTGCAACATTTAGCCCTCGAAAAAATAAAATAAAATAACAATCTCACTCACTCCCCACACAGCAACCGCAACTATGCCCGGGCGACCAGTGCGAATGTGCGTGTACAACTCCCCAGAGGCTCATTCCCTTGCAAGATGCCTCTCGGTCACATTCGAACCGATCACCACTGTTCGACCCGTGCGTCCCAGCCCGTACTTCGCACTTTAGCTGAAGGCTTCTCATCCCTGCTCATGAGCAACGATTTTTGTTGCGTGCGCAACATAAATTATTCTCGCTCGCTCGTTGCCCACCCATACCCGTCGGCAGCGGGAAGAATATTTCGCCAAATAGTGTAAATGGACCAGCCTCACTCAACCTCCCGTCCGATGCTCGCCGGATGCCATTCCGATCAGCGAAGGTGGGAGTGTTTGGTCTGTGGCCGTAGCTGCACGGCCCCGGCACGTTTGGGGGGGAAAACAGCGCGCAGAACGGAAGGCGTGGAAGGCGATGCTTTGGGGTCCGGTTTTTCGAGGCCACCGGTTCTCCGGTTTCGGTTCGCAGCAACAAAATTCCTGGAACTCTCCATACTGGGGCTCCAGACTGCGCCCCGGCCGATGGGGAAGTGCGCTACAGCGCTGTCCGCATGGGTCCGGGCCAGTCCGGTCTCTGCTCGGTATTGCTTTCCTCGCTCTCGTCGAACGTCCCTGGGGATGCATATTATTATTGCTGACGGCAGACAGCCGAGAACGAGAGCGCCAGCCGAGCGGGGCTGAGCTAATTCTTACCTCAAGGAGCAGCTCGAGTTGCGCACCGGCCGCGCTTAATATGAAGTTAATCATTGTCCACGGCAAACTGTAGGCGCGCTTTCAACTGCTCCCCCACCGGCACCCCCCCGTCCGCTTATCTGACGCACGCGAAGGTTGCACCCACCGCACACCGTAAGGGCTGTATTAGACTCCTCTCCTTGGCCAACTCAAACCTGCACCATGGCCCGTACACTCATTCAATCGCTCCAAAACGCTTGCAATTCATCAGCAACAATCCAGCATCACATCATTAACCGTGATGCAATGCAGGGCCCTGTACCTCCCCTCTCCCCCTTTTCCAGCTGTATCGTAAATGCATTAAAAATGTAGTTTTGCGACAACTCAAACCCTTTTTATTACCCCTGCTTCGCTCCGACGCAAACCAAATGCTTTGCCGGATGCACATTTGTGCATTTTCTTCGTCGCCTGCTTCTTTCCAGCGTGTGTGTGTGCGCGCAGTTGTTATTTTATTCGTCCTTTCTCTTTCACACAGCACTCCTCTGGCCACCCTCATCGAGCTTCTCCATCTGTTGTCCTCTTTCTTTGCGTGCTTTCAGTAAGAAATATAAAAAAGCACACACATTTATGGAATATGTGGGCACAAATTATGCACCTCACCCGAGACAGAGAGAGAAAAAGAGAGTGAGCCCATGCACCCACCAAAATGCCCTTCGAAACCATCCCTACCACCTTCTCCTCGTACTCCCTCGCAGTACGGGATCGTGATCGTAGCGCTCGAGCGCAGTCATCATAATTATTATAAATAAATTAAAATGCGATTAACCTAACGTTTGCGCACGGTAATTCGCAAACGATCGCCGGTGCATTCGAATGCACCCATGCACATACTCCCCTCCTCCCACTGGACCGATCGAGCTGGTCGAGCTGGTGCGCCTTGCAGGGCTGGGGGGGTGGCTGGGAAATGGGATCAATCACAACGCAACAACTGAACGAAGCGTCATGCAGCTCGATCATGTTTGCATCGGATGGTTCGGAAAGACGTCAAAACAGGCTTTAGTTGTGTAGTTGTGCAAGCGTTATACAGTTGATTTTATACACCAGAAATACAGTTTTAAAGCAAGATTTTTGAAAAAAAATATTAAAGCTATATTCTGGTTAAAAATTAGTCAAATATTCAATTTTAATAAAATCAAACAATATAAATAATTATTAGCACAAAATAGAAACAAAATGCTATTTTTAATTTTCATTGGACCATCAAATAATCATAATTCTTCCTTTACAGGGAATTCTAGGGGTTCTTATAGTAGTAGGACACTTACTTGACTCTTTCTTATGGGAATTGGACTCTATGGCCTTTTTTGGACAGACTCTTTGGAAATTCCTCTTGGATTTATCCAACAAGTGTGCTATGGAGTCCAATTCCCATTACAATAAGTTCATTTCACGAAAGAGTCTATAAAATGTCCCACAGATATGAGAACTCTTGAAAACCCTGTATAGTGACTATTGCATGCTGTAAAGGGAGATTATCTAACAAGGTTTACTTGATTTAGAGGCTAATGGGTCTAATGGCTTACGATCAGGGCAAGTCTGTCGATTTAAACATTTTATATTTGAACCAAAACAAACATTCATTACCTTACTAGAGACTAAAACACGAACTGTGCTCGATCTTAAATCAGTATTATCGCATAATATTTGCTGCACACTGTGTTGGCCAAACCTGTCCCAAATTAAATACCCATTTCCGTCCCATTGTACAAAGTCCCGTCACAATCATTTAGCACACACGGGTGCACCCGCACTGCCGAAAGCGTTCGCTAAATGAGTTTAAGCTTTAAATTAAACTAGCTATGTGCATTCGGTGTTCGTTGTAATCCTATTTGATGTTCAAGGAAAAGCGGCTTCCCCTTGTGCAGGTGCAGGTGTTGCAAGACGGACGTGCGACCGGGCTGCTTCTTAGAGTTTAGAGGCGACCGAAAGGGAAACCTTCAGGCCCGCAACGGTAAGTCTTTTAAGGGGTAAGTTCCGAGAATGCGGTACAAGCGAACGCGGAGCACAACGGAGCAGCCCATTAGGTAAAGCAGCCTTTAGCAGAAAATCTAGTTAGTTATTGGTTAGCTCTGTCGTTCGACGAATCGGCTAGCGCGTGTACGGAGTACGGAGAATGGATGAAAAGCAAAAAAAAAAACACGATACGATGTGCGCAAAGGTGTGTGTGTAGCATTGAGCTTAAATTAATAAATAAAAAACAAAACTCATTGGAAAATCCCAAACACGAGCTCCCAAAAAAGCAATAAGAGCGACTAAGAGGTTTTGATCGACTATCTAGCAGCGCCGTTTTTTGTTCGTGCATTAAAAGAAAGGGCAACAATACAACAAGCAGCTACACGTGTTCCCAGCTAGCCAACGCTTGCATATCGCACGGTAATTTCGCTCCCACAAGGACGGCTCTGCCTTTTAACCGTACCGAAAAGGTCGATTAAAGCCAATTATGGGATTAAAGATTAACCCATCACGTGCATCATCAATCATGGTGCTGGGCATGGGGCAACGCTGGTGTTTATGTGCAAACGATGATGCCTGCCAAAAACCGATCCAATCCAGCTGCATTATCAACGGTAGACACGCACACACCCGGGGGTTGGAAAGCGTTACCAAACGCGCTGTATTCTTCGTTGGCCGGGAAAACCCAACAGTGCAATGCGTAAAGCCGTTCCCCCACCGACCGGTAGGAAAACGCAGATAGAAAGGATTGGTTTTTCCGTTCGTCTTCTCTCTACCACACATAAACACTCTTTCTCTCTCTCTCTCTGTCTTCGAGCTTCTTCGTTTGACGGTACCAGCCATCGGTACTGCCGTCGAACGCGAGGTGTGAAAATCATTTAATCGATAAAGCTTACGGGGAGTGTGCTTTTACGTTTACCGGGCCAGGGCAAGGGAACACTGGAAGACAACGGTCTGGTTTTCACCGAAGCAGCCAAGCAGGCAAAGTAATACAGCACGTAATAAACATATCGATCATCGGTAATCGGAAACTTTGCTTGAACCCCGCTACTTCCCTTCCTCCTCGCGCACTTTTTCTCCCTCCCATGTTCGGCCTCATGTAAATAAGTTATCAATCACGGAGGGAAGGGTCGAGGTTTTTTTCCCCCTTTTACGTTGATCTGGAATAAAATTGCCCAAAAACGGCCCAAAGTGAATGCTTAATTTAAACTCCTATCACACACTCACTTGCTCTGCCACTCTGCACTGACTGTTTCACCGTACATACATACGCTTTTGCGTTCCCGTGTGGCCTTTTGCGTGGCTAACCATCACTTCACACTTCAGGGAACACCTTGGACAGCCGTATTGGGTTGCACCGAAATCTGCGTCCCCAGGATGGGGAGTGCGGTGGCTAATGTGGGTGTGCGACAGTGTGTTTGCAGTTCTTTTTTATTTATCTCTCTCTCGTTCTCTCCTGTCTTGAAACATACCAACCACGGAAAGGGCTGGGATTTTGCATGCGTTATGGACACTACAAGCCTGCAACAGAAAAAAGGGGTGAACAGTTGTAAGGATGTTTCTCGGAAAACTGTGGCTCGACACCTGACCGGCTGACCGTTCGATACTCACCTTTGGGCTTGTGTGTATATGTGTATATCGCAGTTTTAACGCTATGCAAAAGTAGCGTTTGACCTAGAAACGAAATGAATGAATGACACTTTCAACATTGTAACAGGGAGCAGAAGTAGTCTGCACAAAATAAAAAAAAACTCGGTAATGGCGGAATGTTGAAGAGTAACTAAATATAATAAGACAAACGGTTGCCATTAGTCATGAGTCATGGCCAAGGCCAATACCATTTATTCATCGTCGATGTTTGGATCGTTCTCATAATTTATTGGTATCGTCCGATTGGATATCAATACAATTGAATAAAAAAATCAAGAAAACGTCCTAAAAATATTGGGAACACACCAAACAATATGGGAAACCCTGTAATGATAGTCTCCTGAGGTTATAATCGATTGTAAATTAATTTTTTGTTTTTTTTAACGTTCTTCTCCCGGAATAAAAAAAAAACAAACAAACAAATCGTGTTAATTTTCAGGCTCGATTATTTAATCGAATAGTCTATTTATTATTATAAAACTTTAGTTTGTGTAAAGTATTTCTATCTGCACTTCGACATTTGATTGTCAGGTTTATTATTAGAACCATACAGAGTTTTCATTCATGTTTGGTAGTTTCTCGAGGATTTTTTGGATATTTTTCGATTTCTTTGTTCGTCCTACAATTTATTTAACAATTCGTTGAAAATTTTGAAACATTTCGTTAAGAAATGCTGGCGCGACGTCGACAAATGATTTAATAATAAGTGGGAGACGGTCAAGAAATCGTGGGACGATTCAAACACATTGCGAGAAATCACCAAAAACTCCCGCACACCCATGATATTTATAAGCTAAATTATCCTTTATTAAATTCATTTTAAATTAAGCGATTGAAATAACATAAAACCTAAAAATCAAATGCTTCTTATTATGAGATACGTTTTGTTCCAATTAGATTAAATGTTTAGTCATCAAGTCTTTTTTGCATTTTCAATTTCATTATTTGCAGTGAGCATAGCACTGGGAAAATACACAAACAATTATTCAATATTTAATGTCCAACCATAGCATGATTATTGTATTATCATATATTTATTATACACAGGCTTTAAGGCTTCAAGTTCCTCACCATCTCTCCTCTAATTATAGAAGCGCACAGCCCATCATTCCGCACAATGATTGATACGGAACGGAACGGCCGATACCCTACTAACAAGCCTTCCGGCCGTTTCGTCTCATTATTTCACAAACCCCCTGTCAATGCTTAATGATACGAAAGCATTAGAACTTCCTGTCTGTTTCGCACACCGTACCAGCCGGATGCAAATAACGGGCATCCAGCAGCAAGTGCAATGTGCATGTGCAAATATTTTATCCCCCCCCCTCGCCGTACGTACCGATGATCAATTATGCTGCGAAGCGTTTACAGCGCAGTGCCAGCTAAAGCCAACCTTCACTTCACTCGCCTCTCTCGCCCTCCCTAAAGGGCGATCGTTCGAAGTGAACTGTCTTGCAGCGCTCGTGCAAAAAGTGCATTATCTCGTTTGATCTTTGCCCGCCACCGGACCCGATCAGTCGCGATTGAATATGATTTACAATTCAAAACGACGGCGCGGTGCGGCCTCGTTAGGTGCACGGCGCAGCGTTCCCGCGCTGCTGCTACCAAAGGTGCTTCCTGTTCGCCCAATTGCCCAAAACGGTTTCCGCAATTTCGTAATGAAGATGTCGGTCGGTCGACGTGACGCGGTGAGTGCGTTTTTCTACACGCAAAACTGAGCGGTGAATCGAGCCAGCGGCCGGAAGGTTGCTTGCCGATTGCCGAGCTCGGTATCGTTGACAGCGCGTCGCCACTGTTCCAATGCGCCGGGGACGGGGACACGGTGTACGTTCTAATAAATAATCGTCATCAAAACGGCCTCGGGATTCACGGGTTGGAAGCAGAGGGAGAGAGAGAGAGAGAGACGACGCGTAATCCTGTGTCCCTTCATCCCACACGAGCTCGTAGTCTTCACCGATGGGCCCGCGGACAGCTTGGCCGGTGAGACCATGATTGTTCATTCAGTTGTCAATAAATTTAATAAAAATATTACACAAATATAAATATTAAAACAATTGTACTCGATCAACCGGCGTCCATGGAGGCATGGGAGAGGGCGACCGGCTCAATGGGATGGGAACGGTTTCCCGGCCGGGGAACCTTGCTGCTTTGCTGCTGCATCCGGTAGCATTTTGCGCTTATTTGCCGTCTGTGTTCGTTTCGCCTGGGAGATCGATTCCCGCTCCGATTATGTATTGCTCATTGATAGGATATAGTGTATTTTATTGCTCAGCGCCGCTTGCGATGCCGCCATCCCCGGCAACCATTCCTCGCGGGAACTCGCGCTGCAGCAGTAGACAAACATCCCGGCCGCCCTTCGCGCCCCCACCCAGCCAAGGAATAAAAAGGAAGCATAAATTCTGCACCGGTTCCGCTTTTTAAGGGAAGAAACGAGAATGCCCCACTGGCTGGTGTGTTCCCAGCCCCAGCGCAAAGGTTCATTCAAGCTTGCGTCGAAATGTCTCTGTTACTTGCGAGAACTGTGCCCGCGAACGCAAGAAAACCAGGAAGACCTAAAAACAGCCAGGTCTGTCCGCACCGAAGTTGGTTATAATAAATTTTTGACATTGCATATTGCGTTGCCAGTTGCCTTGTCCACTTCTTGCGGCTGCCAAAAGCGGCGCAGTGCCACGCCGACGGCAAGGACTCTGGACGGAGTTTATAAAATTCAAACGATGTCCGCCGACTGCGCTATCACAATCCAATACCAAGTTGTTCCACTCGGGGGTACAAATTCCGACGCGTTGCCAGAACATGACGTTAGCACACGGCACAAGCAAACAAAAAAGCAAAACTGCCCCAACTGCCACAAGGATATACGATTCTATTGTTTTCAGCAGTGACTTCTGTTTGAATTCTTCCCCTGCGCACAGCCCTTCAGTGCCAATGCGTCTATGGTTGGGGTTTTTTTGTTGTTTGCGCCTCAGCGTAAACCCCGTTTACAAGCGGCGCCATACGGTAACACTTTGAAAGGTGTTCGATTTCGTGCCGACATTCATGTTTCCGTGCCGAACCGTGCTGCCGTTTGCCGCACGGGACGGGCTGGCACTGTGGATGGGGCGAAGCAGGGCCCGGGCGTTTGTAATTTGATGAAGAAAAATGCATTTTCTTGCGCTACCTGTGTTTCTGTTCGGTGCGAAGGTGCAAACGCGCAGGGCCGGTGATTTCTTTGCTCCCTTGCATGGTTTATGCTGTTTGGCCCCGTGGCAGTGCGAAACAGTTGACGTGGAGGAGGTAGGTAGGTTAAGTTATTGGTTGTTTGAACAAAGTGAACAAACATACAGAGAAAAAAAAAAACATACAAATGGGAACTTTATTCGATTCGCGTGTGTTTCTAGCCCTTTGCACGCGGAGACGTTGATTGATCGCGCTCATCAAATTCGACTTCATCACAGTGGACAACAGGATGTATTGATCTGTTTTGTAGAACAAATGGCATCGGGTTGACTTAAATTAAGGAAAAATTATCATTTTATTTGTATACAAAAACGAGATTCACAAGGCCGATTTATGTATTATTCAACGGCAGAACAATAAACGTCATAAATATCACAAGGCAATGTGTAACTACTTGATGGCTGTTTTGTCATAATGAGAATTTTACAATTTTTGTTTTGCTTTCCAGCTTTAAATTGAATATGTTTGCTGTATTTAGTACTAGAGTAGTGTAAAAATATAATGTTTGCACATCAAATGATAAGCAAATTAAGTCTCCAATTGATAAACATGAGTGTTAATAAACCTAAGCTAATTTTAAGAATTGTGTCAGTCCTAAGTAGTTTCAATGTAATTTCGAATTTCGATCTTTCTATGAAAGATTCTGCTTTCAAATGATCGAATGATGTTCCATGGAGAATGATGAGCTATAGCTTCAGTTATACGATTATCATCTGAAGAGCATCATGGAAATTGTAAATCGCAACATAAACCCCCGAAATCACAACCGCCCTAAAATACCCTGGAACGCACATTTTGATTTATTACTGTTTTCACTAATAGTTTTCTCCCACACTCGTATATTTACAGTCGGCCTCTCACCTAACCTGCCCTCGCCCGGCTCGGTACAGCCGACGACGAATCTGTTCGGTGCCGCGGCGGCTGCTGCCGCTGCCGGCGCGGCCGGTACCGCCAACGCACACGCCCTGGCCGGGCTGGTGTCGCAACACCGGCTGCTCGAGCTGTCCCGCTTCGGTCTGCGCGGCTATGATCTGGCGCAGCATATGCTCACCCAGCAGGGGGCCGTCTCGAAGCTGTTGGGTAAGTAGTAGTAGCAGTAGTGTCTTCATTCAAATCGCTCGCCCTACCCACGATCGAGCACGATTCTGGTCCGGACAGCCGCGGACAAAATGGAAACGAAAGGAAAGCGAGAGAGATAAAAGCAAAAAAAAAAAAACAGAAATCCCCCAAGATAAAGCCACACAATTGACACATTCAAGCCGACCGCCAGCATCTGGCCGGGGCGGTTACCGGGCTGTGAATGTCACGGAGCATCGTGTTTGTATGGGTTCAAAGAGAAGGGTCCGCCGGCTGCCACTTTTACAGGCAGTGCCGATAATAACACTTCATTATCGTCATATCGACTCCAATTTACTCGGAGGAAGGCCTCCCCCCCCCCCCAAAACGGAGGTCAGGGAAACGGAGGATGCAGTGGATAGCAATGCAGCAAACACCGAAATTATAATGTTTAAACTGAACGCTCCATTTCAAATGATGCCCTCCTCCAGTTTTTCCTACTTTTATTTTGTATTGCTCCCGAGCTTTCTTCGCATTGCTGCCGTGTGCCGAAAACAACATCAAACGGCGCATTATTTTTTTTTTTCCTAGAGCTTTTTTTTCTCGATACACTCGAAACCAAATAATAAACATTATCCTATTGCCGTAGAGACACCCCCAAACCACCGAAACCAGCGCGACCAAACAGCCAAACCCCTCATTACACTCGCTGGCAATGGTGCGGAGCGAGAGCACACGATTGTATCCTGGTCACGGCACCACACAAGCTACAGCGAAAGCACCCCTCGGAACGGAAACGAAACCGAATAGGTTGGAATATTCGGGAGCGCTCGGTAGCCTTTATGTCTCTGGTCTGGTTTTTTTCTCTCTATCTTTGAATGATGTTTTTTTATTGAGTTCACTATTTTGAAACTGTTGTATGAATGGGTTGCTCCCTTTTTTTACCAAGCTCAATCCAGCGCACTGTTGATGGCGGCATGCAATGGTTATTAATTTATGACTGTAACAATGCAATTTGCCAGACAGCTTGGGTCCACCGATTGGTTCTTAATATTTCGTTCACTTCAAGCGGGAAATTTTGGAAATGCTCGCTGAAAGTTATTGCATCCCAGAAGCTACCTTCTACCCGGTTAGTTTCCGGCGAGAATACAATAAAACAGAAACTTTCCCCTTTCTCAATTTACATATTTTCGGCAATTTGGGAAGGTTTTTGAGCTCCTTCCGGAAGCTCACTGAGGGTTTCCTTCGAGCTTCGAGGGTTCACTAATTTTATTAGGTGCTTGAATTTATTGCTATACCCGAATTTCCTCGTGGTGAGTGCCGTATTTGAATAACAAATTTCAAACCCCAAGAAGTAACTTTCGTGTAAACACTCATAAATTATGCCAACCCAATGTTTATGCTAATGCAGCGTGTGTGTGCGGTGTGAGTTTAATCCATGATGTTTGTAATTAAAACAGTTAATTATCTGTTATTAGAAGCGCTCAGCTGGAGCGCTTCAGACATCAATCAGGAAAACACATTTCAATTTCTTTGTTCTACAATAGCTTCCGAGGTTCATCCCAAGAGCAGAAAAGGTAAAATGTGCTACAAAAGTTATTATTTTTTGATAGAATGATCCCATCATTCGCTGGATGCATTTCCGTCCTTCAAACGCCACCATTAATTATCCGAAACTCACACCTTTTTTTCGTACCGGAGGTGCATCCCCGAATACTTGGCGCTTTACACCGATACACCGGGCCGCTATCGGAACGGATCTTATCTACCTTTACACGATCTTCAACGTGCGCCACGTTTGTTACAGAACTTGCTTGCTTCGATCGGAATATAAGAGGGGAGTGGTGTTACCATCATACTACTTTTCACCACAATTAACCACCCTTTGGCGTGAGTGTGTGTGTCTGCCCCGCGTGTTTGCTTTACCTTTCCTTCCCATCGGTGCGGGGTTGAATTTATGCAAAGGTAAATATTTACGTACAACATTAATTTTTCTAAATTAACACACCACAGCGCAGGCGGCAAACATACGACTCCTGCCACGAGACTCGTACGATCGAAGGCCCCCTGCTCGGGGCAAACGAACGACTGCAACGGGCGGAGAAGCAACGAACCATTCGCCATTCTTCTTTCCCGTATGCTGCACCGTTGTTTGCCACTTCCGCTGTCAGAATCATTCCCAGACAAACAGTTCTGCTTCTGTCGATTTGTAGACAACCGGTAAACATGCACTTCTTCATACTGCTTCCTGTGCTGGCCTTCTCTCACTGAGCATAAAGGTGTAGATGGCCAGAAGCACCAGGGCAGGGCTGGTCCGATGAATGGGAAAAATGTTTGCTGCACACTGTCTGCAATTGAACCACTACGTGCAATGGTGGTGTTTGCGCTCGTGTGTGTTGGTGACTTCGATTTTCACCTTCATGCCGTGCGGAATGGGCTGTAATGTTTTATGCATGAACGCAACAAGGGGAAATTATTCCACTTTGCACAACCGTTTTGTTACGGTTACACTCGTGCGACCTTTTGCTGCGTGTTGGCCCGCGTGTGCAAGCGGCACTAAATCACTGACCCAATCGCCACGGCTAATAGAAGGAGTAACAGGAAAGGACACTTCCCATTTGCGCGGTGCTAATGGGTGTCTCTGAAACGGCGAGTGCGGTGTAATAATTTTTATTACAAAATTTAGCCTAATTTGTCCTCAAAGTTCCCCGCTGCACTGTTGCTTCCAGCTTACAACGTTTTGCGGAGGCTTCAAGTGCACTCAAGCCGAGGCTAATAGCATCGCTGGAAAGGTGTGTATGTTTTGCATATAAAATGTTTAAAACCCCTAGCGCCCAGGGTCACGTGGTGTTTGTCATTACAGCGCCGACTGGTAAGGTCGAGCTGGATGCAGCAGTC
Organism: Anopheles merus; assembly: GCF_017562075.2. NCBI lineage: Eukaryota > Metazoa > Arthropoda > Insecta > Diptera > Culicidae > Anopheles > Anopheles merus. The sequence continues at coordinate 22,643,694 of NC_054085.1, forward strand.
AGTCAGTCGTTCGCCCAGAGCGCCCAGATTATCGTTGCAAAATGTATGCACAAACACCAGCCCCAATGCTAACCCACCGCGATGCAAATCCAATTTCCTCCGGCATACGTCCGCCGAAACCGTCACCGCGGCGTTTTGTGTAATTGTTTTCCCGCCTGCATTAATCGTCACCTCGCCCTGGTGCCCGTGCTGATCGTAATCGATTTTTAAAGTACGTCAATTGTTGTAGTCGCAGCTTGCAACTTTTGTTGTGGCGGACCGATCGCACCACCGCGATACCGTGACAGCATTTATGGGTCTGGGACATGAGAAAACCTTTTATTTGTGCATCGAAATGTGCGCTACCTTTTATCTGATTATGAAAAACACATGTAGGAATGGTTGTTTTTATTGTCCGGCCGACCGACAACCTGTTTCTTCGCTTTATTACACTTTAAAGCATTTTTAGCGTCGCTTTTTTAGCGGCACAAACGCAGCGATACTTGATGGCTGCACGTATGATTTATCATTCCAATGTTGTTGGTATGTTTATTTTTCCTTAACGCCGTCCTTAACAACCGTAGAAACGCTCTGTAAAGTTGCTTGTTTTTGAGCCCGCTTCGCTCTATCATTAACAACGGCCACGCTGTGCAGCTAGCTTAATAGCACCCTTGCTAAACAGTTCGCAACCAGTCGAGAGCAGCCTCCTCTTTTCCTAGAAGGAAAAACCCTCCGTAAAAGCAGGGCCTCGTTTGACCTCGTGCCCAATTTGTGTGCCGAAAAAGAGTGCAACTTTTTTTGTCTTTCCTTTTCATATCACCTAGGTGGCTGAATGAAAACCAGTGAAGAAAAAAAACATAACTATGTTTGCGGCTCATTTCTTGGATTCGGCTCCTCCCCCTGAGGCGGCTGCTGTAAGCCTAATTTGCATCTCGCGCGATCGCGCCCCGATTGGCAATCGATACTCGTGCCACCTCCTAAATGGTGAATTTATTTTGCCGTCGCTTTTGTTTTACCCCTCGGGACCCCGGGACCATTTGCTGCTGCGGTAGATAATTAAAGTGTCTGCGCCCGCGAAAGGGAGCGATAAAAACTGGCGAAAGATTTCATCGGCTGGCATCGGTGTTTGGCTTTGTTTGCTTTTGGGACCCTGACCGTTCGGCTGGCGCAGCTCGCCGAAATGTGGGTTTGGTTAAACTAATTTCCTCTCGTCGTTTCAGTGTCTGCTGCTGCGGCTGGGGCGAGGCAACGGTGCGAAAGGTGTTGTTTGTTTTTGTCCACCACCACAATCGGCGGATAATCGCTATCTACGTGTGGCAATGATCTGCAACACAGATCGCAACGTTGATACACACGTGCAGCCGGAGCGAACACCCAGAAAACAAAAAAAAACGAAAGCAGCGGAAAATTGGGAAGCTAATTAGCATATTGGTTTGCAAGCAAAGTTGAAAAGCCAGAAAACAAACTGAAAGGGCTACGGTCTATCATTTAAGACCAAACTAGCCACTGAGCTGCACATTTCGCGGGCACATGTTTTAAGCCAGCTGCTTTCCTACAACAAGCACACAAACTTTTCATCATAATTTACTTCCATTTCGCTCCATCAATCGGCGAACTTTGGGTCTGTTTTGGGGACCCTTCCTTTCGCCAGATGGTCAGCCGAGCGATGCGGCACAATAAATAAACCTGTTTATGCTGTTGCGACTCTTGCGCGGGGCCGGAAAGTCCAAGCGAAGGAAGAAGCTGTCACTTTTACTTTACTCATTAGGAAATGGTTTGAAGTTGAATCTCTACCTTGAGTTAGGATGTCAGGAGCTTCTTCCAAATATTAAAAATAATCGTATATATTTTTTATCTTGAGATTCCCATGCTTATTCTCTTCCAACACATGGTTTTGAAGCATGAAAAATAATTTCAAAAAATTCCCCGTAAGGCAAATACCACCCTCGTGGAGGGAATCGAACATCTCAGTCGGTGGCGAATAATTGCACACTTCAATTGAAAAATTATAATACAATTAATTAGATAGCGAATCGATCGCCCCCTGTCTGCAGCATGCTTTCGGTGCAACAAAATGTTTCGTGTACGCCCATCCTAATATCTGATGTAAAAGAGAAATTCTTCAACAAAAAAATGTAAAAATACTGAAACCGAAAATATGCACCTGATGCAGAACGAGACGAGGCCACAGCGAGAACCAGTGCGTATATGTGTGAAAATAATGCCTTCACGTACCGATTGTTAATGGTAATTTATTCACACCTTACTTCTATCTGGCTTTCTGGGTTGGTTTTGTTTTATTATTATTTTCTCAACATGTTTCTTTTGTACGATGCGGTTTGTGGTTTGGTTTTGGTGTTTTTTTTTATCTCCTTTCGCTTTGTTTCCTTGAGTATCAGCATGCTTTATCCGCTTTTTTCGGTCTCGTTTTCGATACTTGTGAACAACGAAATCGATACACAACGAGCAACGAGACAGTAATTTGTACAAACTGTAACGAGAATTTTAATTGAATTACGCATTATTGCGCTCATATCGCTCCAGTTGGATCTGCAGCGCATTCAATGGTACTGCTGCTGCTGGTCCACCCTGCTGGCTGGTACATTAACGAGGTTAAGTTATTGCGGGGTAATGATTTTGGGGTTGAGATGTCATGTCAGATGTCGATTTCACCTGCAGCGAGCGGGTTTCTACGACAGATGGCATTTTGTGTGTCACTTTTGTGTGTAATTTCCTACCAATGCCGGAACTTCTCCGTTTGCTGATCTGTCCACTTGACCAAAACGCTGACTAACTGATAACCTGACCAGTAGGAAATGCTTCACCAGATAAGGCCGAGCTCAAGCTTGTGATTATTATTCCCTTGCTAAAACGTTTCCAATCCCACCGGATCCAGCAATCCGTTAACATCTTCATTAGCGATCTCCTCGCTGAACGGTAGCGTTCGAATGTGTGTGTGTGTGTTCGTTCCCATGATGACAACCGCCACTTCCATCCGTCCGTCAGATTGCGGATAGACAAAGGTGCATGACAAAAAAACACACACACACAAATGCAAACATGCTAAACCGACCGTTTTCGGTTTCGGACTGTTGCACATTGTATGCAAATGGTATGCCGCGGCGCGGGAGCTGCCTGAGGCTACCGGCAACCTCATCAGCCTCACCGTTGCCAGTTGGCCACAGTGCAGTAGCAGCAAGCACCACAACAACGGTTTGATTGATTCGAAACCGTAAATCAAACCGATGGAACGACGGGTGACATCGAACCTGTGCAGCACCACCGGGAAAAGGCGATCGGCTCTAATAAATATTCATAGACCACTTGTACACCTACCTCGTTGTGTGATAACTGATATGCAATTCGGACAAGCGGCACGAGCGTGATGGAAACGACCACCCCCAACTCGGGGCGTGTAACTTAATTCATCATGTATTTACAACGTTCTCTTGAACCGAAACCGAAAATCGGTGCTGGAGAGATGCTAATGTGTGGTTACACAGTGCTGGACAAAAACCGCACACTGAGATCTGTAATGATACTCTCTCGAAACGTGTGGACGTTGCGGACAAAGAGTTTGACATTTGGGTGTATCCGTCATACAAACAACAACAACCATCCATCAGGGAAAAATTAAAACCGTTCGCCCCGAGGACAAGCACACATCCGGTTCGCAGTCTTGCGTGAAAGCATCTCCAAATTTAAAAAAAAACCATCACCAGCGAATTGATCGGAAGCGAGTCCACACAAAACCATCGAACGAAAAAAAATCTTCTATTAAAAAACCCAAAATAACTTCCCAACACCCGATGATTAAAGCGAGCCGCAGGTATGCGCGGACGATCGCTCTGTGAAATTAATGCCCACGGTTGACTACCGTTGCGATCCTCACGCGACACGCCATCGTTGCTCACAAACCCGTGCGCTCACAATTTGCGTGTCTGGATGTAGTTGTTGTTGTCGTTTTTGACGTTGATGACGAATACCTTTTCCCAAAAAAAAAAAAAAATGATTCTCAGCAAGAGGGTTGTGTGTGTATGTAATTAATAGAAATAGGGAAGGCTTTATTAACCGCTTCTGGGAGGGACAGTTAAACAGCCGAGCTTATAATTTGTTACAATCCAACGAGTTTATCCGTGGACCCCGGTCGAAGAATTTGGAGCTCCCAGAAATTGGAGCTCTGAGCTCTGCAACGGTTCGAGCATGCCCCCACAGGACGGCGGTAGCTTTAATCCCGATCCCAATCCGATCAAATTCTTCAAAAACGAATCAAACTAATTCTATCGTTCCATCGATTCCAAACCAAAATTAAAGTTATTTTCTTCCCAAACAAATTGTTTTGCTGAAGAATGATCCACGGGGAGGATCCATCAAAGAGCTTTCCGCCTTCAAACGGTCAGTTTCCGTACAGTGAAGCCGCCAGTCTTGCACGGCTGATTGAGCTCTTTCTTTTTTTTTTGCAATCACTCTTAGACTTCCGGTGATTGCTAGAATATGGCTCCGCTTGAAGCCACCCGGATGTGCTGGATCTAATGTCCCTCCCCCCATGTTGGCGGCATCTTTTGTCCAAACGGCTAAACCTAAGTTACGGTAGCGCACCTCCTGTTGAGTTAACAACGGCCGCGCGTGCTCACATCGGTTCATTGGCTAGGTCTGCACCTGGTCGGCCCCGATGGCAAAGTGCCGACTGGCCGGAACTTCCCGTGCACACACCCCGCTGGCTCTCTCTCTTTCTCTCTCGATTACTCGTGCTCGTTGATCTGTGATACCTCCCGGTGTGCGGGACGCAATTTGTCCGTTTCGTTTCGCGCCCGCAGGATGTCCGGAGCGCAATGCCGGTGGTCTGGTGAGCCTGATTCTTTAGCGCGAGCTTGTTCACCTTTCTCAACGACCTCGGGTGCCGAGGGGTGTCGGGCGGCCTGTTTGAGTGTAAATGATTTAAAAAGGAAACAACTAGCACCGTTTTGTGGTGCCGCCCACCTGCTGATGCCTAGTTTGCTGGCGACTTTTCAAAGGGTAACGATTTCGATTACCCAAGATGTCTAGGAGATTGTACAGAGTAAGCTTCTTCGTACCGGACTGCACTTACGCGACACCCCAAGAAACCCATTTCGCAGAATTACATCAGACGGGTGCAGGCGGAGTGCAAAAGACACAACCTCCCTGCAGGACATTAAAATGCTATAAATCATCATTTTATGCCACATTATGTGCAGGTCCGGCGCATGTCCTCGCTCCGTCCACTCCAGTGGCTTCAGCTGACGTAGACCCTCAAGCGAGAAGCAGCCACGCAGTCAATTAATTAGATTAAACATCACAGTTCCCGCCAGCTTGCAAAAACAAGAAACAAAATGCAGACACGACCTAACCGCGCACACCGGTAAGGGAAGCCGCCTGGGGAAGCAGGTCCGGAGCAGGAAATCGAAGTCACTGCAAACTCCGTTTCGCAAGGGCTTATAAATATGTAAGCAGAAAACATATGTGTGTGTGTGTGCTCGAGTTGAGCCGATGGGAAAAAATGGCCAACCGGGGCGACGCATTGCAGCTTGGCGAAAAAGGAAGAAACAACCCCAATGGGTGCGTTTGATGCGAGTCGTCGTCGTCGTCTTGGTCGTCATCGTCCATCCCTAGACCGGCGACGATCGATCGGCTTTGTGACGATCGCGATCTTGAAGCGATTGAGCGTGCGCGTAGTACAGTGTACACACAGGAACGCATGCGTTATCTAACGCTCAAGATCGGCCGCGTCTATCGGCGTCTTCGATTCGGGCTATTGGTCCTCTGACGATCTGCTGGGACAAACGATTAGGCATTGCAGCAACGTGATGCTCAGAATAAACACAGCAACGCCGGAAGGCATATATTTTAAACTACCCCCTTGGTTCGCAACCCCCTAGACGTCTCTTCAGCTGCAATCGAACGTTTCCTGCGCATTCAATAGTCCTCCTTCCTATCGGACGTAACTTCCCAGGCAGGTCCGTTTCGAGCTTCCCGACTCCTGCGCGTCGGATCGTTTCGATGAGCCCTTGGCGGCAAAAGCCGGCCCCTGCCACGATGATCGCATGGCGTTGATAACGCCGTCTGCTTACCGTGCTGCTGTTGACCACCCGCGTGCAGGAACACTCCGGTGGGCTGGCCCAACCGAAAAGTTGCGAGAGGGGGATCTATTTATGGCTCCACATCATCACATCTGGCCACCCGCGAGGCCTTGCGCAAGGGATCATCCCCAGTTACGGCTTTCGGTGGTGAAATTATATGTCATCGGAAGCGATCCGTAGCCGCCCTCTTTTTGGTTTATTTGCGCGTACGTCCTGCTGCTGCGTGCTGAAATATGGCGCAAATTACAATTCGCGAGGAAGTTCTGGAGAGATCGAAACCTAGCCCTGGGGGTGGTTAAGTTGCAGCAGTTACATCGTTGAACAGTTGAAAAATCGCCGATCATAATTAATTACGAACTTGCGAGTAGGGAGTAGTAGTGCAGGCTCGATCGTTCGGTGGCCGCCTCCTTCTTTAGCGTCAGCGGATAAGGGCAAAATTATGCACCCTGTGTCATATTTCATCGCCACAAATGGTGCTGATTTAGAGTCAATGCGTACCTCCCGAGGGTTTCCGGTGTGGATGTGGTGAAAACGATCGGGAATGTAAAACCCATGAGCTCCCTTGTTTCAAGGCGTACTTTGGTACGAAGAAAAGTGTCTCTAAAGCACAGGATTGGGGTTTTGGAAAACGATGCTTGAAAGAGCTCGTACCACGGCAAGCCACGGTTTGATTTAGATCACTTGACGTCTACTTCAAAAGTCGAGCATAGTTGACTTCTGAAGATTTGGTTCATCTCTGGAGGTTGAACCTATTCCCAACAAAAATCCGTTTCGAAGTAGCTCCTCTCTTCAGGGTCTCCTCTATTTCCTCCAACAGAAATGCTAATTATGTTTATTAAATAACCATGCAGCGTAATCCCTTCTGGCCAATCATAACAATGCTTCGATTGCGTGCTCTTATTCTGTTCTTCTTTCTTCACCAGGCACTCTAAGGCCACCGGGACTGATCGGCGGGTCCAAGCCGAAGGTGGCAACGCCGGCCGTCGTGTCCAAGATCGAGCAGTACAAGCGGGAGAATCCGACCATCTTCGCGTGGGAAATCCGGGAGCGCCTCATCTCGGAAGGTAAGTGTCGGGACGGTCACTGCGTGCGCGTGTGGGGGGTCCCGGGTCTCACCGCCTCAAAAAGGCAACGGCAATACATTGTACACTGTGGCCACTTCCGGATTCGGTCGCTATCTTTCTACCAACCGGCCCCCGGCCTAATCTGCCTCAATCAATCTCGTTCGCTCTGAAATGCGACAATAAATATTCAACCAGATATACTGCTGGCTAACTATGAAGACTGCCTGGGCAGGCAGGAGGTTTAATCATCCTTCAATCAATCGACAGCGCAAAACCGCCAGACGGAAAGCGCTCGGCGACAGGCGACTGCCGATTGTCTGGCCGGTGTCTAGCGGTAGCTGGGCTACGCAGGCATCTCTTTCTTTTGATTTGCAGGGAAGGACACAAACTCCTCCTTTTCGCAATGATATGCAAATTTCTTGCACGGGGCTCATCCTGGCTGCCGCCGACAGTGGAGCAAATCCGCACACCGACCGCGACCACAGTTGATGATGGTTAATGATGCACTGCGAGAGGGACTGCTTTTGGGCTGCTGCTGCAAACTGCAGCACTTCTCGCACTTTAGCTCATCTCACGCGGTGGAGGTTATGGGATGTGTGCCGCCCTCTTGTAAAGCCAAAAGGAAGCGAAACGATTACGATCAGCATCGTTTCGTCGGGACGCTAACCACACACGGTGCCTTGGAGCGTTTCCCTCCCAGCTGGTCGCCGCAGCCCCCACGATCGAGACGTAATGATAAACGATTGATTTATTGAATGAGTACGGGTTTGATTTAACACATTCTCCCTGCACCAGGTGCCGGTGTTTCTTCTCGCCGCCACTAGATGGCCGGCCTGATAAGCCGGCAACAGCAAGCGAAAGCGCTCTGGAGGTAATTATGACACCGAAGAAAAGCTCAGAAAGACCGGTACCTGGAGGGAGCAACGGGAAGAACGGAACACCTCGTACGAATTGTTGGCGGATCGTACCGGCGGGCGAGGCGCAAAGGTGATTGTAGCGAGCGCGATTTAGCAAACCGAGCGCGCAAGTAATTTGTCTTGCGCTTTTGAACGATTTTGAAAAGCGATCAATAGGTTGTTGCTCACAAAACAACCTGCCCGGCCGGCGCAGAAAAGTGGAGATGATGATGTGTCCGAATTGGATGATTTATTGCGTGCGCGAAGGAGCCGCAATGTTACGAGTATTGATAAAATCGGTCGAAAATAACAACATGCAGAACGCACATGTACGCCAAGGGGAATTAATCTTAGATATCAGTCTGCATACCTTTGTGCGATAAACAGTACCATCTACAGCTTCGTACTCACCTGTCGTGTAGCAGCGCTAATTAAAACACAATCGTTACCCCAAACGTCCCCCGCGCAGGGTGAATTATGTCCATGGGCGTGTGATGATTGCGATCGTGCCTGCCTCTTTCTGTAGATCCATAGTGCACTGGGTAGACACAACCTTCCATTTGCATGAAATACCGTGCGTTATCCGGCAAGATGACGATGATGATGATGCATGGATTATTGCGGTGGAGCTGATTACGGTGCCTGGAATCATAAATTTCTTTCCCGCCCGTTGTACGTTGTACGTGCCGCGAACGAGAGCACGAGCTCCAAAACGGGTTCACCGGTGGAAGGTGGATGGGTTGATTAGCACCATCGTACCCACTGGAGATGGGCAGGTTCCCATGCGCGCACACCCGAATGGATCGCACTGGACCACTGGAATGGTACGAAAAAGGGTAATCTTATCCAAACGAAACCATGTCCATGGGTTCAGTGCGCCCGGTAAGAGGAATGGCGCCGTTGTTGTTTGGACATTAATTTATTCGCTTCTCAGACTCCAACAAACACACACACACGCGCGTGTGTGCTTTGTGCAGGCAAATGTTGGACACCGTCACATACCCCCCTATTTTATTTTTGCTTGCTCGTGCACGATCCAAATGCCCAACTCACCTGAACACCGCAGTACGGCCAAGAGTGAATGATCTATTTTTAATCTTCAAGGAGCCAGTTTAGCTCGCCCCGGTTCAGCGGTAAAGGTAAACATTGCCCTGCTTAAGAGGTGCGCAATTGACCCGATACGCCACTCGACGAGCCTGGACCTACTCGAGCTTGAATCCGGTGCACACACACACACACGCACCCCGATAGCAAGATCTCGCCACCGAACGCACCGGGAGTAGCGGATTGGGGTACCCTCGTCCACGAGTGCTCGGTGAGCTCAGCGAAAAGCTGACTTCCTTTACGGCTTGTACAAACAGCCAACGAAAATATGGTTCCAAAATCCTCTCTCCCGTACGAACCAAGGTCCGATGATTGAGAGGCTATCTATCCCGCTCGCTGCGGTTCTGCTGACTTGTTCCAAGTGGCTCAATGCTGGGATTACAGCGTTATTACGCGATCGATATGTTACGATTGCTTTCGGGTAAGTGTTTACCGTTGGAAGTTCTGCTTCAAAAGCCTGATGGGTCTCAAAACAAACCCACACCTAGGGAAGGGAAGCTCTACAAAAAGCTGTTGAACGGAAGGGTGCAAAATAATTACGAATAGTTTCACTCAATCAATCGTGTAGATCGGAAAGGAGTTACCATTGGATTGGTCCATCAATCGACAGTCCTAAACTGGATCTCTGTTTGCTAGTGCTTTTGCTGATCGATTATTGTTTTGGAGATGATGAGAGGTTACTTGATCCGGCCGTTGTCAAGCAACGGTCGTGGCTACTCGATCAAACTCGCTATGTATTTTAGTACGTAGATAGTAGTCAAACGGTAGGAGTTTCTTCGATTGTAGCTAAAGGATTTTGAGTAATATGTCTACCCTTTTTGGAAACTCTTTAAATCACGATACACCTCAACTCAATACCCTCAAGCAATGTCACTAATGGTACATTAAGCTAGTAGTGTGTTATCTTCCATCACGCTGGAGTGTCGATTGCAAGCCACAGATAAACCTCAACATCCGCAAGAAGTATAGGTACAGTACGATGTAGTCTTGCTGCGTATCTGCTTTGCAGGCACACCAAACCGTGTCGTACTGCTTATCTTAGCTGCATTCGCGACTCGCAACATGCGACAAATCTGGTCCAAAGAAGGTTAACATTTCTTCTCTTTATTTCCTGCGCAAAGCAAGCCCATGATATCGTGACTAAACCCCAAGACGGTTCTCCGCAAGGGGACGACTTGATTCTCTTTTAATTAAAGCACACGTGAAGAAGTGTACACTGTGAAATGGCTACAATTGTCCATGAACTTCTACCCGCACAAAACTCGTTTGGTTGCCGACACCAACGACGCCCGTGCGAAGTAGTTCACGCCATCAATCTATGGTATGGCGAGATACTGAAGCGCACGCCATCCTTCCCAAGATTATCCTAAATCCCTTCGAGCGCCTCTTGATACACGGGCATCCATTAATCTGGGGCCGGAAATCTCCAACGACCCACCGTAGCTTGCCCACATGACACGTCACGTTTTGCCGTGTTGGAATAGAGACGACATACACGCTCACAATCACACACACACACACACACGAATGCACACCGTACATGCGATATCGGATATGGAAGTGCTCCTTTCAAATGCTACTGCTGCTGCTATCCCAACCTATCCATCTATGCATGCCCGTTTATTATAATGAACTTTAATTCTCACATTTGTCACAATTTTACATGCATTAGCGCAGTACAGATACACACGCACACACGCACACACCATGTATGGGACTCGGTGGTCGGTGTGGGAAAAATCTTCATCACTCTCCCACGGACTCAGTTCAGCGCTAATCTCGGCTCGCCATCGCCAAGTCGTCGGCACCGGAGGCGACACCGTGGACCGGGAGATAAAGCAACGCTCGCGTAACATTCCCAGGCGTGTGGCGGTGCGTGGCGGGAGGCTTGCTGGTTGGCAGGCCGATTTATGCGACTGGCAGGGGAGGAGGCACTTTATCGAACATCGATTACCGAGTTGGATCGAAGGGAACGTGCAATATTTCTTATCCGGTGGAAAATTGCTCCCCACATACGGTGTGCGAGGGATTTTTTTTTTCAAGTTTCCTTTTGTTTTCCCCCTGCAGAATCTCATCTTCTACCACGGTTGATGTGGTTTTGACAGATGTATGACGCAAAACGGATAAAAAAAACCCCGAGGAGATGCTCCATATTTCTGTACGTGGATCAATCGAGCGGTTTTGTCGGAGTTTTGGCTTTTGTTGATGCACAGGTAGCTGGGTCACGTGGTTTATCGCTGGCATCGCAAATCCGGGTGTGATTTATTGACGATGAGATGAACCACCGGTGGCAGATGGCAGACTTAATTTGTGCTTCCGCTGCACTGCAGCTACGGGCACGATTGGGGGAGACTCTTTGAGTGGAATTACATTGCGATAACTTACACCGTGACGGATGAGCTCATATTTTAATCCCGGAATCCATTTTTTACCAGTACGCCTCAGGGTATACATCAAAAGGTACAAAACGGAATCTTAAAATATTGATGTATTCTGCTTCAAACGATTTGTCGACCAAAGGAGCACCGATAGATGCAGTTTTGGTAGCAATTACTCAAACCCTTCCATTATACCGCCCCGTAAGCGTGAAGGTGTGTCGGGTAATGTGTTAAAAAATTGTTCGTTTTTATCCGATTGACCTAAACCGGCACCAGCAGAGTGGGGTAAAGGTTTACAATCTGTATCAATCAGTGTCATAATGATACTGACCACGACTGCCTCTGCAGTCGACTGCAAACCGTGCCACACGAAAGCAACAAAAAAAAAAAAAGCTCCACCTTAAAAGGGGTAGCTGTCCAAGCCTTCTGACTGATGTTTGACCGACTCGCCAGGATCATTACTCACTGCATGCGAGTTGCGTTCATTTCGTATCGATTTGGATCTCGTACGACCCCCCGCCCGGTGGGCATTGGCGGCGGTGGCGACTCCTAGCGAGCTTTTTGTGAGGTGTGGAAAATGTGGTAATTGAAATGCCTTGCCGTTCGAAAGTACCTTCCGCTGTATGACGCACAGAGACCGTCGCTGTTGTGTTTTGCCGAGTTCGCGCACAAGCCCCGCCGAAAAAGTCCAATGTAATTGAAATCCGAGCACACACAGACACACACTCGTAAGTGTGCCTTCCGACAAAAGGCACCCGCTGGTGGCCAGGCGTGACCTCGCTTCTCTTTGAGGGGTTTAATTTTATTAACCAAAATCTTCACCACTAAGTGCTCTGACCACCTCTGATCGTGGCACGAGATCTGGTACGATCTAGCGCAGCTACGACCGGTGCTGTCGCAGCAGGAGACATCTAGTGGGCACGTGAGGGTACCATCATTTGTGCTCTGGGTCCAATTATTACCACAGGCGCTCTTGAAAAAGGCACTGCTGGATGTGTGCGGTGAATTTACTTAAACTTTGATCGATTTTCCATCTCCCTCCGCTGGGCTGGAGAGATAATTTCCTGTTGTTTTGATACCAATCAAGATCCGTTTCAGCATTAACATCACGCAATCGGTTCCTACACGTAACTGGACAGACAACAGCAACAACGAAAAAAAAAAATAAGAACTAGTGACGTGGATGTCAATTATGGTTACCTTTAAATCTATCCTTTTTTTTTTGAAAATTGCTTCGAAATAAATTGTGTTACCCCTCTCGCTTGGACGTAATTGCACACGATTTAATCGATAGCTTGCTGTGACGGAATAGGTCCAAACAAATCCTAGTCTTCCGAATTGAACCTAACCCCGTGCTCCCCCGTAGATAACTTGCTTGCACTTGCTGTTCGCTCTGTGTCAAAGCAAACGGTTATGGCGAACCAGCATGTCGCTACCGAAACCGGTGCACTCTGTTAAAGTGGTTCCATCAAGCTCCTTCTCACTTCACTCACATATATGGTGTCTGTTGGCTGTTTTTTTTTTTTTTTTTGCTTCTGCGAGATTGCTCAACCCACCGCACACATTTCGCACAGCCCTTGTCGCGGTACGGTGAATTAGCAATTGGACCGCCCGTTTCGGTGGGCGAGATTGAATTTACATTTCTAATTTCACCTAGCTCGTGACACACGCGGGACATTAATGAGCGCCGGCCGGACAGGCAATATCAATTAAAGCGAATCACAAATGGTGCCCCCGGAGTGCGCGCGTGCACACCGCACCTAGAGGGCAGGCGGGTTCGGGTGCACTCAACGCTCGGGTGGTAGGAATTAAGCTATGGCGCAGTTTGGAGGGCGCGTAAATCAAACGGCGCAGCGCAAGTGCTCCTTATGTGGGCAAGGTGGGCTGGCTGGTGGCTTTGTGCGAAATTGCAGGCACCGTCTAAAGTGTAAGGCAAGAAAGCAAGGAATGGGGGTTTCCTGTTGAAGCTTAGCCGTGGGCATGTTCTGTTTCTTTTCAAGAATAATGTCATAATTTGACGGTTGTCTGCTGAACGTCACAGGACGGCTGGGGATCAAATGCTTGGAGACCGAAACGTAGATTAAGGTATTATGCACACTAATTTACAATGTTAGGAGTTTTTTTATTAAAGATATTGTGTGCTCTCTGGACTCTGTCTCTAACATTAATGTAGGATATTACACAACATACTGGATATTAAAACCTTTCACATCATATTAGTTCCTTTCCAATGAGATCCGCATGTTTTCAGCATAGCCAAATGACACAACGGCATCATAATCATTAACATCCAAAGTCTCCATGCGTGTCCAAATTGATTCGGGGTTTTTTGTTTGTTTGTGTCTGGTTCCTATCTTACCCTCCATAAAAACACAATCCGCAAAAAACTGGGAAAGCAGCGCCCACTAAAACGGGAAATTTGACGACATCGATCAATCCCAAATTGATCATCAAATTAACCCTCTGCTGCTGCCCGTTTTACAGCTCTGCTGCTGAGGAAGCCCAATGAGCGCCGGGCGAATGTGTCGTTCGACAGGGCTTCGCGGGGCCAATTTTCGCCACTGATCGAGTCCGATCATTAAAACACAAACTATCCCTATCAATCCAGCCCGCGAAAGTCGTGCTCCCACGTGAGGTGAGGTGACAATATTCATAAGAAAAGGCGGTGAGCCGAATAGTTCTCTAATTAGCGGTGCTGCTGCCCAAGCCACCAGGCGACCGACCGGTACCGGCCGTTATGGCTTTATCTACGAACGGCGGCAAAATGTGTCCATTTGCCATTGGCCAACTGGCTTGGCGGAATGGGCCCGCTGGTGAGAGTAGGGAAACTCATTATCCGACCGTTCCGAAAGCGTCAGATCGTTTGTGCGGGTTTCGATCGATCGATCGATGGTGTGCCTGCCTTCGTGCTCATTGGGTGGAAAATGTATGCAAATACCAACAGCAGCAACAACGCCGGAGTCTAGCCGATACACGATGTGGTTTGCTGAAAGCTGTACCCCACCCCTGCTTCTCCGGCGCCAATCCAGACGTATCCGCTATTGAGATCACTATCGCGATCCAGTACGGCCACTGCGGCCACACGGTTGATACTGTTTTTGTGCAAGAACCTGGAGAAAGATTTATTGCTGCACCGTCACCGCGCATGGAATGAGGTTCTGTGTGTATGCGCCTGAGAAATGGGTTCCACTAGTTCGCTTCTTAGCGTCAGCACGAGATTGCAATTGTACGATCAGGGACGATACGTTCGTTCCCGCACGACTAGCATCGTAAGCATCGTGAGCAATCGAAGCTATCGAAACCCCTTTAGCCCGAACAAGCGACGGCCTGTGTGTGTGTGTAAAAAGGATTAGCGTGGGGACAAAGTCCACGCTACGCCAGCCGTAATTTTACGACGGTAAGGACAATGCAGCCCATTTCGGTATACTATTTCGTGGTCGTAAACGTCGTCGCTTGCTCCAAAACCTTCCACGGAATCATCGTTTCGATAATGGACTTTGGTGATCGTAAAAATAGCCAGTGTCGGTCAGGCTCCGGTCTCTCGGAAACCGGTACTGTTCCCAAAGCCAATTTGATTCTGGGGTAATAAAAATGCTGGCGTCTATAGTCTTTAGAATTTGGAAGACCTATGCTAAGCACAGTGACGCTATGAAGACTAGACATTGGGGATCGATTAAATAAAGGAACATGTATATTGGGCACCAGAATGCCCACAGATTATGAGCCGTTTTCATTTTTCAAAGGCAAACTTGAGCTGTTTGTGCTACCGTCGTAAAAACAAAGGAACAAGTTCTAAGGTCTGTAAAATTGTCGGCAGGTCCTTGAACTGTGCTTTATGTCTTGCATCTATTCCAGCGATACTTCGGAAATTCGCTGTAAAATTTGCCGATTTTTTTTTTTTGACATCCTGTTTATAGGCAACTTCACTTTGATCGTTACGCCAAACTTCGCATCGGCACAGAATCCCAAACCCATTGCATTCTAAGCTGTCCGGTGTCAATCGAATGTAAGGCACCCGAAAGCTAAGCTCCAGCGTCAGATAAAAACCAAAACTTTGAACGGCGTGGTCTTGCCCCACTCAAGGCCATCCGGACCGAAAAAAAGTGAACCGTTCAGGAATGCTGGTGTTCCCGCCAGCACACGAAAACCGATCGCAAACCCGATCGTAAAAGTTTCAACTTTTATGACCGCTCGATCCATAAAATCTCTAATAAAGCACTGAATTAATTACGGGACCTTGGGGAATGTTTGATCCACTTAGTACAGGAGTGGAGTGGCGAGGCTGAGGGGTCCACCCGTTTTTGGTGTTTGTCTTTTGTAAGAGGAATAAAAACAGGAAAGGAAATGCGGTGGTGTTAGTTTAGCGATGATATTTTTGCTATTACTGTCTTGCAACTGAAAAATCGATTAACACTAAATCCATTACAAAACCTTGGAGCACTGATAGGAAGGTAATGGATGCTGTAGTTCAGTGTTTGTATGAACCCAGTGTTCTGAGTTATGATGAGTTAATTGTGATTCCGATCATCTGACTCCAAAACCTATCAATCCCTTATCTTTGGAATACTTATCTGGAGAGCTTAAGGCAGGTTACTACATCAACTCTTGTATTTTGTAATTTCTTGTATCCAGAAAGTATAGTTTGAAATGAGAATGTCTTATGTTATGATTTTGATTTCAATTAGTAAAAGATAATGCAAACGTAATGCTCCTTAATTTTTGATAATCTCCTAAATTGACCATTTCCTCCAGGAAGTCTCTTCATGTTAATTGACATTTCGTCTTCCCCATCGAAATGAAATCTTACCTACAAAGGTTAAAATTATGACAGCGCCACTTCTACCGGCACAGAAGCCTTACGCAGCTGGAGAAATAGTTTCGTGCACAATCTATGGGCTGAATAAACAGTAAAAAACCTCACAATTCCCCCCAGTACCTCCGAAAAAAAGAAGAAATCTACAAAAGTCGGTGAAACTCAACTGTCAGTTAACTGTCGTGCGATAGAACCCACCAATAGTACCTACCACGATCGATCGGTGCGTCTCGAATCATTTCGAATGCGCACCATTACTCCCGCACGCAACAAACACGCAAACACGGGAGGCAAGCCCGCCAAAAGATTTCATCGCCCCCAGGGTCCCAGTGGGCACCGTACCCGGTTACGATTATTTGGAAATGGATTAATTACACAGTTTCGAGGTAAACGGTTTCGTCTAAATGCCGGGTGCCGCTACTGCTGCTGCTGCTGCTGCGGCGGCGATCTTCCGTCAACCGTCAACCCCGGCTAGTGAAGCCCACAGTGCGGAGGCAAGAAGAGCGTTTCAAACCCCGCTTCCTTCACCCCGTTGCCTTATTCAATAGTGGCACAATGGTACAGAAGAAAGCCCTCCAGAGTGCTTCAAGACGCGCCGGGACGGTAACAAAAGTGACGGCGGCTTCGACCGGCAACGCAACGACGAGATGGGAACAGCCGTACCTGGGGATGGGTTCGGTTTCGTGCTCACTGGATTCTCTTTTACCGCGCTGGCTCATTTGTATCGAGCATCGAGACAGAAAGGAAGTCTGAGGGACAGACAGAGAGAGGAAAAGAAAGAGAAAACTTAATCAATAACACAACAATAACAATATTTTGATGATAATACTTCCACTTCAGTGCAGATAAACTATTATTACGCGGTCGCGGTTTCGGTTGCGTCCAGACGGGTTGGCTCTCGAAACCTCCCCGTGCACCCCGTGTGCGTATGTGTATGTGCCTTGCGGCGGGTGCGAAACTCCGGAATGATTGATGGTTAAATGTTTGGCCCCGGGTTTCGGTTTCGGTGTTCCGAAAAATTCACCGAACATCGGTTCAACCTACCCAGCGCTCGTTCGGCCACTGCGTGAGGTATGTTAGCGGGACCGCCTCAGGTTCGAAGGCGTCAATTGCTCACCCAACACAACACAGGCACACACATACACACACACACACACACACACACACACACACACACACACACACACACACACACACACACACACATTCCGGCTCCTGCGCGCGGCTGCCCCGCAATGCGTTTTGCTACCATTCTGTTTTGTTTGGTCCGCGCTCTCTCCTTTTCTCCCTTGTGCACCCTTTCTACGATCTGCCTACGGTGACTAGGAACAACTCCTCAACGCCACGCCAGTTTACCATCGTGACTCAGCACCACCGGGTGATGGTTGTTGGTACATAAACGGCTAAACGGCACAAACACGGTTCGAGATGGTATCGAGCGCCGATGGACACGGCACGAAGGCAGGGAAAAGGATGGGAGCTTGCACGAACCGATAGACCGAGGGAGTAAATATGCTTAGCAACAATCTCGCAAATCATCTCCAGCCCAGTAAGCGATCCTCTTGACTTCCCTTCCCGGGCAAACGCTAGCGGCAGGCGCACACGCAGCAGGCCAGGTCCGTTCGCTGATCAGGTATTAATTGGACGATGAAATGGGCCGATAAAAGTGATCCGTACAGACCCCTTTTTCTACAATGTTTTGTGTTCGGTTGGTTCTTTTCCGTGCGACGATCATAGGGATCCGAAAATGTGACTGACAAATTGTGATTTATTCCAGAAGATCTTCGCTCGAAACGCGCAGTTACGACTAGATGTAGACGGAATTGGGTCAAACAGATGCGGTTTATAATAACCAGATGTAGAATAAGATCGGAAATGCACTCAAAAATGAATCAACATTCAAGAACAGATTGTTGGAGATATAATAAGACCATCAAATGAATAATGATCAATTCTATTGATGCCCCACTATCTCAAGTTTTGTATTTCCATAGTGCTAGTTGTATTTATATCAAACATACATCTGCCAGGATTTGTTGTGCCCTATTTTTGTATCTTCAAGGACACCTCACCCTCTTTATATTCGTAACCTCGTTACGAAAGCTTTCTCGAAAGCGAAGAAACGAGCCTCAAACCAGACCCGGTCCATAATCTAACCACAACCACAGAGCACGGAAGTTTGCGGCCAGGCACAAGATGCCTGCCAAAGTCTGCACGAAGCGAAACAAAAGAATGTGTTAAAAGTGTCATATTATAATCACGTGCCCAGTGGTTCGGATAATACTTAGAAAAATATCTTAATGCCACCGAGCTTCGCCGGCTCGCCGGAGAAACGGCTTCCTTTCCGCTGTTGTGCTTTCGGGTACGTATGCATGTACGAACGTCCAAGCGAAAGGATCCAGCCAAATCTCCGGCTCCAATGTGTTCAAGACCACACGAGTGCAAAAAAAAAGAAGCTTTGACCTACCAGATGCCTGACCTTTGCTGAACTGGTCCGTCTCGGGGCGTAGGGGCATCGCCGGTGGAAAGATTCTTCGAACTCGGCACCCCACCACGGCTCGAACGGATTCCCTCCGGAATGCCTAATTTGGTGTGTAAAAGTTCTTGTTTACATTCGGATATAGCTCATCTTACGCCTCATCGACGAGCGCGTCGTGAGTTTGTTTGCTCCCCTTTCCACCTTTTTGGACACCCTTGTATGTGTTGAAGTATCTCCTCCGAGAAGTAGGTACCTTCGTTTGGTAAATTGTTGACGGCTTTCCGATTGAAGGGCATATTTAAGCTGATCCCCTGCATCTCCTCTCCTTCACTCTAACGCACAGAAAAACACACCCAAAAGCATCGACAAGGCTTCCCGCGGTGCAGTAGCCCCGGACATGGGATGGGGCGTCAGTGGAATCGTCTCGCGGAGGAGATTTCATTTTCCCGCCTGTCCGTTCCGATAATCGCTGTCAAAGCGACGAACGCGCTTGGACCACCGTTGTATCATTCGCTTCGCTTAAGGGTCTTTCAGCTCTGCCCGATTATGATACTGGCAACTGTCACTGACTTGTTGGATAAAGTCTTCAGTTCAGATAACCTTCCTTCCCAAAAAGTAAACGCTCTCGAGCTTTTGGCTGTGAAATCGATCCTGTCTGCCTGCCACCAAGCGCATGCCACGGCGGGAGGGATGAATAAATTCTTAAGCTCCATTTCTCGGTAACGCGCACCGGCGGGTTCACGAAATTGAAATCTCAACGACCACTTGACAGCGGGCAGCTCGCTACCACCGGTGGCCGGGCTGGAAGATGTTCCGAAATTCCAGCGATCGTGGCACGCGGAATGTTAAAGAACCGTAGCGAAAACTCGTTGGTCCCGCTGGCCGCCATCCGATCCGAGACAGCACCGAGTTTGACAAGTGGTTTTTGGACTTCCGTCAAGAAAAGGACTTTCGAACGGTGTGGGGCAGGCGGGATTAGAACCAACCCGAAATTGCCCATCAAATGAAGCCATCAAACTTGTTGGAAACATGCTTAACTAATCCTCAACCTGCCTCATTTTGTCTATTGCTTTCTTGGTTTAGGTGTCTGCACGAATGCGACCGCCCCGTCCGTGTCCTCCATCAATCGCATCCTGCGCAACCGGGCGGCTGAGCGGGCGGCGGCCGAGTTTGCCCGAGCCGCAGGCTATGGTCTCTATCCACCACCACCGTACGGGGGGTTCCCATGGCCTACTCCAACCCATCTGTGGTCTCCCGGGCAGGGAATGCCCAACATGTCACAGCCCGGTGGCAGCACAACACCCGGCACGATCGGATCTCCCGGTTCTGGGTCGCACGAAACCCTTGGATCACCGGATGGGAATCGATTAATCGGTAGGTACTTCGCGCAAAACATCGTCTGATGTGATTTCCCAATATATCTCTCCGTATTGATGTACTCATGATGTATTCGAAACCCGGATCTCTTCCCTCACAACAGACATTGAGGGCGAAGACTCCAACAGCCTGGACGGCGATCAACCAAAGTTTAGACGTAACCGCACCACCTTCAGCCCGGAACAGCTCGAGGAGCTCGAGAAGGAGTTCGACAAATCGCACTACCCTTGCGTTAGCACCCGCGAGCGGCTAGCGTCCCGCACCTCCCTCAGTGAAGCCCGCGTACAGGTAACTATCACGCCACTGGGGAATGGAAAAATTTCCTTCACACTTCCGGCCCGCAAACAGCGGCCGCACGGTCGCATTCGGTCCCGCGCAAGTTCACCACTCCGGCCTTAACCCTTCCACGTTCGCCTAACCAGCAAATCAAACATCGGGCATTTGCCCGGGCGGCCCAACCGAATCGACCACCGGGCCGAGGAAATTTTTCGCGCTTAGCTATAAGTGTTTGAGCTAATATACTTATAACTTGAACTACTAGGTTTGGTTTTCCAACAGACGGGCGAAATGGCGACGTCATCAAAGAATGAATCTTTTAAAAAGGTCCACCTCGCCGACCACCCGGGCAGCTGCGGCGGCGGGAACGGCAAGTTCCGCTTTCACCCCTGGCTCCCCGCCGCCGCCGCAGCCGCAGCAGCAGCCGCCGCCAGCGGCCGGATCCCAGCCGCCCGGTACGAGCCCGTCGGCCCAGCTAGCGCCTTCCTCCGGTTCCCCGGGCGGTGCGGCCGCCCCTCCCCATCACCACCATCTTCCCCCCCATCTGGCGGGTGTGCACCTGCCGCACCATGCGCACCACCACCACCATCCGCACCATCCGCTCACCCATCCGCACCACCATGCGCTACATTCGCACCACTTTCACCAGGGAGCCAGCGCGCATCCGGGCGGCAGCCCATCGACCGGCGGCCAGCTGGCGGGAGCCCCTCACCCCCATCACCACCCGCACCATCCGGGGCACCACGGGGCGCACCAGCTGCATGCCAACCCGCCGGCCACCTCGCCGGCGGCCCAGGCCCAGGCGGCGGCCCAGGCCGCGGCCCAAGCCCTGGGAGCCCAGGCGGCGGCAGCGGTGGCAGCGGCCCAGGCAGCACAATCATTAGTCACAGCATCAACTCCATTATTAATGGGCGGTGAGCACAGCGCGTTCCGGTCGCTCGTGCCGACGTCGGCGGCCGCCCTCTTTGCCGGCCTGTCCCGGTCGTACGCGGCCACGACCGGCTCGTCCAACCTGGACTCGGCCAGCCCACCGCCGAGCGACGATTCGGACGAGGAGATCAACGTGCACGAGGACGATTCGAACGACGAGCAGCAGCAGCAGACAGAAGGGCAGAGTGACGCGACCCGCACCACGAACGGCGGCAGCTCACGGCAGCGCCGCCGGCGGCGCTCCAGCTCCTTGGCCGCCCTGACCGACTCCTCGTCCGGTGCGGGGCTGCCGCTGCAGCTCACCAAGCACGAACGCACACCGCAACAGTGAAGCCTTACTCGCTCGCACTGAGCAGGAGGGGGAGAAGGCTAAACAGCAAAAGAAAACACAAAGGCAGCCATGATTACCCTCAACGGGCTGTCGCCGCCGCCATTTCACGTACAACGAAGGGCAAACGACAGCAGCAGCAGCAAACAGCAAAGTGGGGTGTCGATTACGCGTCGCTTTGCGGTACTGCACTCAAAAGGGGGCGCAAAAGAAAAATGGCGTAATCGCTTCGGCTGCATCGCGGGAAAAGAAGCCCTGCGCGGAGCGCATTACTGCCAGTTGCCTCCCCCTTTTTCGGACTGGGCCCTGGGGAGTGCAACACGTGTCAACCGACAACAGCGGCTCTCGATTGGGCCCGATCGGGACCGAACACCCATAATGGCGCGCACGATAACGTGACATGGTCTGTGTTGTGTATGTTGTGTGTGTGTGCCTGTGTGTGAGCAATGCAAATTAATCACTGTCCCCTGTCGATATGCGGACCGGCTCGGACGAAAGACGAATGACCGTGCGACAGAAGCGTAATACGATAATCAATTTCCATTCCCTACCCTTGCACTGCTGCCCCGTCAAGGTGTAAATCAGAGCAGCCAAGGCTGCTGTTGCATTATTCAATTATATGCTGAGGCTTCTTATATAAGCGAAAGGTTTCTGCGCGGTCTGAGGGAACGGTCTAATTAAACTTACGGCTAAATGAAATTGAATCCAATCATTCGTCCTTTACTGTGTGTAACATATCAACAAAGAAGAAAAGTTTTCCTTTTTTTCCTATTTTCACTCTGTGCATAGATGTATAGAGCTAACAGTAGCTAGCGCAATTTCGTGTGTTCGTGTGTAAGTACGATCTGTTTTGTTTGATACCGTTTTAGAACTCAATGCCCGATTCGATATTTTCTTAATTTTGTTAATAGTAAAGTAAAATTAAATAATGAAAATGCGACAAAAGCAAACCCCTGCAGCAGCTGTGTATAGTAGCTAATCGAATCTCGCACTCGCTCTGTTATGGAATTAAACTCGAATGGAAGGTTAAGCGCAGTGCAGCAAGTGCGGCGAGATTAGGATGCGGCGAAAAAAAAAAAAGGAGCCCAAGAAACGAAATACCTGTTATGTGATTAGGCGTTGTGGTGCATGTGAACGCGACTTTTGCTAGATTTGTAGTGCGTGTGAGTGTGAGATTGTATGAGTGCGATTTAATTACTTCTATTACTACTACTACTATTACTACTACAACTACATCTACTACTATAACTACTAGAACTGTTAGTCGTCTACTGCTTAGATGTTAAAATAATTTAAATCAAAACCCATCTGCACGCTTCCACTTTCCCCACGGATGTATAATTGGTTCCTTCCCCTTCGATCGGTTTTAAATACACCTACACCCTAGATTAGTGGAAGCTTCTCTGACGCGACAGAGCGACACGACAGAAGCGTTCCTTTAGTGAGATAAGCAACCCGAGAGCAATGTATCGATATTAAGGCACGTGCTAATTTATGACTAGTTTAAACAATGTGAATGCTAGAAAATGTTCCCAAGAAAGGCAATTTATTTTGAACTTTAAAATACAACTTGAAAATAACTACTGAACATTGGTTGTGTTTTGTTCGGCTTTTGTTTTTTGTTTTGCTTGGTTTTTGGTGAAAATGATGACATTAAAATTGATTTTTTTTGCTTTTATAGTTAGCATCAAGCGTTCTTATTTGTACCTAATTACGATCGGGATCGTATAGTTTTAAATCGTCTATTTCACACTAATTAATCTGTCTTAGACTTAAAAAAACAAAGATCTCACCAACCTATACTGTTAACTTTTATTATTATCATTACCATTTGTTTACCTTCCTTCTTCTCTGTTCACGTTGTTCTTTCTTCTTTTGGTAACGCTCTTAATGTAGTTTTCCCATCAATCACTGTTCAATCACTAATAAATCAACTGTTTTAAGCAAACTGCTTATGATTTTTACTGTTTTTGTTATAAACCCCCATCCTAATATTATTTCATGCTTAATTGATATTATATGTATAAATAAAATATTTAAGCTCAGTTTTGCATGGCGATACGAGAAGCGATTTTACGATTTTAAACGTAAAAGACATATGTGGTCTGTGTGGCCACGATCGCTACCAACACAATAAAACCTCCCCAGCAAATGGCATCCGAAAAAAAGGCACACAGGCACCCATCCCCATCCCGTAAAAGTCGTGCCTGCCAACTAGTTTGACCAGTGGCAACAAACTCAAACAAATCCCTTTCAAACAAAAACAAGCTCCTTGCAGTACAATTTCAACCCACTTGGAAGGTATTCGGGAACAGTCCGCCTTTCCAATGCGGTGTTGCAAAATTCGGCAGCCCAAAAGGTAAACCCCAACCACGGCGCAACGACAACCAAGCGAAAACCCCGACTGCCGTTTGAATGCTGCTGACATTTGCATAATATGTCCATCCGTTGCATTACCACCGTGCCACCGGTGGGGTGGCAGTGGCCGATTGCAGCGGTGCATTTTGTTGTTGAGCCATTTCATTTGGCCGCACGATGTTCTTCCATCTGCAGTAAAAAAAAACACAGTACCGGTGCGGGTGCCGTGGCTAACGATCATGTCCACCTATCAACACCTTTCCAGCGGTTCGTCGCGGTTGCTTACTGGAAATGGGGGAATAAATAAAAATTTTAGGTGCCATATCCGTACGGTAGGTTGTTCCTTTTTTTCTGCCGTTTCTGCCCAACAGTTTTTATCCACTCGGTTTAATATCGTCACATGAAGCAAACCACTCAGAGCTGCGCTCTTGCGCTAACGCATTATCAGAGCGGCACAAACAAATGCGGGCACAAATCCGATCGCCAAGGTGGTAGGATCGGACTTAATTTTTCCTCACCCACCGAAAGCCGACTAAATGATGGTTAGTAAAGACGTCTGTTTCGTTTCTTCCTGCGTCAACCCATTTTTTGACCACTCTCGAGAGGCCGCTTAGGCCGGTGGTTAAGTGCTCGTAATTTTTGCCAATTTATGACATCAATTAGACCGTGTCCGAAACGAGGTGACAAACCGCGCCGAGTTAAGTCCCAGAAAATTGCTCCCGAAAAAAAGAAACGGAACGCAAAAAAGTGTTTGATTCTTTTGGTGTGGAATATTTTTTAACACTCTGTGCAGCGGTATATCTCACCCCGACCAGCGGGAGTGTGTAGGCACAGGCGCAGGGTCGGCAGGAAGCGCTAAGTAACCGTGCTAAAAATGTGTGAAAAAGCCTATCAAAACACAATCCCTTTTTAATGTGTGGTGTTGCTTGGGAAGGTTTTTTTCTGTCTTTGTTTTTTTTTTTGCCATGATCCTCTTAATTAACCATGATCAGTTCCTAAACGATTACAATCGCTCGCGGGAGAGTTTGGGCTTTGCTTCGCACCAGCCCGTTGGCAAATTGAAACGCTCAAGAGCAGAAATTATACCTACCCCGAAACAAAACCTCAATGAGTCGTTTGAGGCCAACAAAGCCTTAAAAATGAGCACCATTAATTAATGGATTTGGCGCCTGCCACAGGACCGTGAGCTGCGTGTGCAGATGAGTCCGAATCTTGGGCCGATAATTACTCTTCCCTTCTCTCCGTTTGCCCTGTGCCGGGAAGTAAGGGATTGTAATAAAGATTTTAATTTTATTAATTGGATTAGTGAACTCTGCTCATGCTCATACATTGGAATCGCCGCATCGAAAACTGTGTTACGATTTTAGTGTAGAATTCATGAAAAAAAAAAACAATTAAAAGTTCATTCTATTTCTTAGGTGGCATCCTATTGAGAAGCTTATCGCTTCTACTAAGACGCAGATAAATTATTTGCACTAGAAGCGAGCTTTTGAGATTAACGTTGCTTTGCTCTTGGGTGTAGGTTTAGGTGTAGAATATAAGATAGGTCAGAAGCATACTTAACGACCTTGTATTTACATCATTTTAAATTGGTTTGGTTTTTTTTACAAGAATAAAGAATTATCAATGTTATTATCGGTTGTTTATTTGTCATTAATTTGAGCACTCAGTACGCTTAAATGACAAGAACTAAATGCTCTATTCCTTCTAACGAAATACGGACGGATACCATCATTATGAAGTACTTTAATACACCATTATTACTCCTGTTTATGAACAAACATTGCACCTGTTTAGGATGAAACAAATGCCGCTGTTCTCCTCTCTATCAACGACATTGTGCCCCGCGGCAATGTAATGATCACTTCCTTTCTGGTCAAATTTTACTAAACACAACACCATCCTAATGATAATCATGGTTTTGTACGTTACGTGCAGTATACCTCGGGTAGATTACAACAGTACAGCTTACCACGCGAAGATTACATCGCCGCCCAAAGCACGGCTGCCCTTTTTTATCAAACCCAAACACACAACCGAACCGGTAGAGCCGATTTGATCGATCAAACCACCGACCGGACAACCTTGTGCCGTGGACATGCGTGCTTCACATACGGCATGCCCTCGAGCGTAGCCGGGCTGAAGATTATGCTAATACCGCAACGCGAACGCAACACACCGCTTAGAATCTGCTCGTCCCAATCAGACTGCTTTGGCTGGTGGAAGAGTTTGTGATCTAAATCGATAAAAAAACACAGCCACCACACCATACAGCCTTTGATGGCCAGTGGCACGCGTTTGCCTCTTCAAGTTTGCTTCTTGAAGCATGAAGTCTTGAGCATGGGAGCAGCTGGTTCGGTATGGGTATGGGCTGCTAATAAAATAAAATATTAATTTACCATCCTAACCAACCTCACCTGCCAGGCATTCCAGCGACGTTTTTGTTTATCAGCCGTTTTAGAAATGGTTGCAGAAGCTTAACCCCTTAGTTTGAGGAATCGTTGATCGAATATTCATTCAATCGGTTGAAAAGCATAATGTGATTGACCAGTTTCAGTTTTTTTTTCTCTCTCTTTTTTTGTAACTCATCGAACAAAGCCCATTCAAGACCTTCAAAAACTCGACCATCAAGCAGAAAGTTTCGCCAAAAAAAACCTCCAACAAACCGACAGGTGACACGATCGCTCTACGGTCACACATAAACGTTGTCATAATCATTCGGCTCGTGATCATAATGTCATCGGCCGCTTCTTTATGCTCATCCTTGATCATCTTTTTCTTTTCATTCGTTCCAATCATTCAGCCATTAGACTCATGAAGAGGAACACCGTGTTTGACGTTTGAGGCAACAGCAGTCACAGAAGAAACGGAGAAGGGAAGAGAGCTCACAACTCTTCAACCTGTATCACCACCGGGCGGACGATTAGATGTCACCATAGTGACCATTGTGCTCGTGATGCTTGCTCACGATGCGCACACATTTGAGGCCCACTCCGCAAAACCCTCCCATTCCGGCCAACAACCTTGCGCATGATAACAAAAATATGCCATAAATACCTCACCCTGGCCAGGCTAGCTCAATGCGTCCAACAAAAAAGCGCCCCAGAAAAGAATAAAATAACCATAAATTTGGCCCAAAATCTGACAGCCGGCGCACCGGAGGAAAACACCAAGCGACCATGTCCGAATCCCGCTACACTGGTTCTGGGCCCCAAAGGAGGAGGGCTAAACACAAACCAAAAAAAAATCAACACGACCACTTTCGCTCTCGAGATCCTCAGACTTTTGGACCGCTGGGCCCACTGGAATCGTGCGGAAGTTGTCTGGTGTGATGTTTTATATTTTTATTTCACTTTCGATTGTTGCTTCCTTGCGGTGCAGAACGTTTTGCCTTGCTGCAACGTGCGAGATTGGGACGCGCCAAAGGCGCGAACAAAACCCATAATGCCTTTGTAAGCGCTGGTAAAGAATGAAAAATTAATGTGTGCACATTTGCGCCCGCCTCTAAAGCGTTGCTGGAGCTGGAGGTCGCAAACCCAGACCGAAGGATAACAGTCTCGCGTCTGGGGCACACACAGCCACAGAAATGGATGGGTTTTCTCAAGGAGAAGCGGTCTTTGTGCGCAGAAAACGGCGGATAATTTACGATGTATTTTTCTACCTTCGCGTAATTAAATTAGGATTACGCCCGAAGTGCGCGGTGCAGTTTGGGCGTAGAGCACCGCAAAACCCCCTTTGGCGAAGAGGCCGTTTTAATCAGGGCAGGCGCGAAGGTGCTCAGGTTGCTGCTCAATGGGCCCACACTCACCGGGTAGTCGTCGGTCCTAATTTGGACGACACCGAAACACTCACAACGCAACGGCTTTGAAGCTTCTGTTAAGCCTACCGAAAAAGGCTACCAGACTGAGGCTGAGCAACCTGCGGTGCCGTTGGTTGTGCAAACAATTTTCGGAACATTTCCTCCCCTCGCTACGTGAACCTCTCGCACTGCCTTCGAAATGAAGTGATTCTTAGCCCCATCGTACATCATGGTGCGGAGAGGGCTTGGTGCAGCTCCCGACTCATTTGTTTCGTCTGTTGCGAACACCGGGCCGCTTCCAATAAAACTGACACCTCGATTGGACCAAGTGGACGATTATTGGTTTCGGTATGGGGTTGAGCTCAGTTCGATGGCCTTAGACACCGGGAGAAATGGGCAACACACACGGTAAGCCAAAATCGATCATCTTGACACGCATGGACGGTGATCGAAATGTACACCCGTTTGTTTTCGACCCGGTAATTTATGCTTTCGCGCCTCATTGTGGCCGGTCTGCCCCGACCGGTTAGCGATAAAGGGGTTATTATTTTATTGAAAATTCCTAATCGTTGGTGATGGTGGCGTCTCGGATGTACTTAGCCGTCAAATAGAAACCACAAGCAGCAGAAGTTGAATAGACTCTTGAGAGCCTAATTTAATAATCGAATCTTGCGGAGAATGGTAAAAGATGATTATCGTTTCTTCCTGTGCGCTTTTGAGTGATCAATTTGATTGCGGGTATTTGGTCGGTTAAGGGTGCAGAATTCTTTAAAGGTGCAAAATTAAAACAGTCAGGTCAAATTGTATCATCAACCAAATTGAGAGAATAAACTAGACGAAAGTATTTAATAAAAATATTTTACAACGACATTCAAGCATTAAAGCATTAAAGCAACCAATAGCAAATCCTAGCACGTAATTTAACAATTTTTTATCAGCTGTCTAAGAGGTTCAACATGTGTCAAGATGTCAAGAAAGTAAGATGTGTACGATGTGATGTACATAATAATTTTCATACACACTTGCCATGTGCGTTTCAGTATTGTAATATTTGAAATATAATTTTGAGGAATTAAAATAATCACTCAAACAATTCAAAACATGACGACGGAATTCCACTGTACTGAATTGAATAAACCAGAATAACCAGCTTGCAATATAACAAAAAAATCTATTAGATACATCAGTCACAACTAGCCATGTATGTTAGTAATATAGTTAGTCATGACCATTTATGTTAGGTTCTCTGGTAAGTGAAAAAAAATCGTCAATCAGAAACACCAAATTCTTTATTATTTTACATTTTGTAACTTAGTTACTCGATTAATGCCTTTCGAAGACGTCTACGCAAATCGAATATCCACATTAGTCAAATATCACGTTACTTATTCTCAATATCTCTAAAGTTTGAGCAATTTTGATTGAGTGTAGTTAAGTGCATCTAGTGCATCTTCCCGGCGTTCTCTAGGGCCTCAATTGAAAACCTCGTTTTGTCCACTTGGTACTCGGGATTCAGCCACAAATTCTCAATGAGATCACCATTTAAGATCAAGACTCAATCAAGATTGGGATATCTACTTTGTGAGTCCATTCAGGCGGTTTGCTTTGCCAAACCTAGTCCAGAAAGTTTTGGTTTTCTTTGTTGTATGCTACAATTTATGGATGGCCTGCAGCAATATGACTTTATATTCAAGGTCCATCTTGATAGGATGTAGCTCCAAGTATTCCTGTATCTGCTTGCATACTTATTAGCCTAGATAATGCCAACAATTGTATCGGCATGAGATCAAGATTTGTCTCTAAGCTCAAATCAAACAGCTATTGATTCATCTACTCTTCGCCCTGCAATACTTAAGCCTCATTCCCTCATTCTATCATTCTAGGTTCCGTTTGGCGGTTTGAAGTTCGTTTGTTCACAGCGCCAGTCGCATTTTTCAAACCTAAACACACAATGTGACAGCATTATGCGTAATGTGCTCCCATTCCACAAAAAAACAGTCACTAACGCTATTCTCATTTATCACACCATCCCCCAAACAGCTCTATTCCATTCAATTACAGTTACAGCTCAATCTTCGCCACTCCAAAAAGCACGAAACCTACATGGGAGGAAAAAAACCTCTCGCTTCCATAATGTCTCACAAACGCTCCACGATCAGATGCAATTTTCTTGACCATTGGCTTTATTTCTCTCTCTCTCTCTCTCTCTCTCTCTCTCTCTCTCTCTTTCTCTCTCTCTCTCTCTCTCTCTCTCTCGCCGATCGAACCGGTCCAGCTTATCGTTAACAGAATCACGCTTGATTAGGGCTGAAAAATTGCACCATTCGTCGCACCGTTTAGTCCGCAGTCTAGCAGCGGGGCAGCGCCACTAGAAGGAGCGAGCCTGAACTAGTGGCTAATTAATATTGATCACCGTCCAAAAGCGGTCGTGCCCCCATAGTGAACCACGGCCCGGCCTGGGTTCTGTTCCCATGGAATGAACTTCACTCGGGCCGGGTAAAATGGGTCGTGTTTAACGCCCCTGCCACAGAATGTCAGCCTCAACCGGACACGATCGATCGAAAGTCATGCCGCGCCCGCGGTCCGGCGAGTGAAAATGGTCGCACGTAGGCACCGGTGACAGCGCTTGACAATTGACTGTGACCGATGATGGTTTCGGGGTGTCGGGGTGTAAAAACGGTCAGCCGATTGCTCTCGCTCGCTCGCGCGCACTAGCAACAACAGCTCGTGCAAATCAATTTCGTTCTGTTCTTTCAATTTTAATTAGTACGCCTCGTTTCGGGCAACCCTTTTTTATTCTTGCTCTCGGAACAAAACAGGGATGATTCTGCCCGAAAAGCTTCTTTTCGCCCGCTTTCGTACAGCGGGTTGTGGTTCTCACGAATGAGGGTTTTTTTTTTATTTTTCCAATTCCCATTTAGTTGGTCAAGGTGAATTCAATTTAATGTGTATGTGAGGCAAAAGGGTGAATCGAATCGATGAAAGGTGAAATCAAAGTACAGTGCATTTGACGGTGAGGTGAGGTGTAATTGAAGCTTGAATTGAAATTGAATTAACGTTAAGCAGCGCGACGGCAATTGGTGAAGGAAATCGATTTAGTGCGAGAATGGAAGCGTCTTTTTTTGGCCTTTTTGTTTTATTTTTGACAACCACATGGAGAAGTTTTGAATTACATTCCAATATAATTAGCACTGTCATATCAAAGGAAATAATGGTAGGTATAAAATAACATAATCATAGGGGGTAAAGTGGCCGCATAACAAAGTACCGGAATTTGAGCCAGGTCAAGTATGTTCTTGGAACCAGAGGATTGATTTATTCCCGGAAGTCTTAGTGATTGGTTAAAGCATTTCAGTGTCATAGTGAATAAAGTACCAAGTGATGAGAGAAATAAGCTGAACGATGAGCGAAACGAGCAATGGAACGATCATGGATGGATGATCATTCTTTCATAACATTGTCTAGTTGATTCATTCTTATTGGATTTTTAAAAGGACATGGAGAAGCATTATTTGATGTTAAAAGTATCAAAGGAAAATAAAAACTGTAAATCCTATTCCACAGACCATCAGAACGTTTTTGTTAATACTAATTGCTATGATAGATGAATTTTGGTTGGAATTGGAATGCTCATTTTAAATCTCATCGACGATCATGCCTTTAAATCATTCGTTCTTTAATTGGCAACATTCTGAAATTAGCTCAACTTAATTTGAGATCAATATCTCTGCTTGCCATTGTATTTTACAAGATGAGGAAAGTAATCGAGGCTTAATGGCTCCGTTTCAATGCCTCATCTACTCACGTTGAAGAATTGTTTGATGTTCTTCTATCTATCTCAATATCTGGGAAAAAAGTATGATGAACATAACATAGTTTAAAGATTTAACTAATCAGTACCTACAACCATAACAAACCACCACACAGCCCTATTTAAAAACCACTTCAGCAGTCCTGGTTTCTGTGTAGCGCATATCGTACCGCCATATCACATTTTTACTGCACCCGTAAGCTCCATTTTCCACCCATAAAACGCTCCCGAGCGGGTTCGGGGCTGGCCCCCAAAATTGGCTGGCGTGCGATGTGCGGTGTAGTAAAAATTAAAATCAATTCCACCTTCGCCGTCACCTCGGCCATCGGCCCATAGTGTCCCCGCCCGTTAATGAGTGAGTCTTATGGCTGCAGTTTCTGCCTTATCAGCCTTACTGGCGGGGCTGGTTGGGTTGGATCGTAAAATACATGAATGTAAAACTTTAAAGAAACACACCACCACACAATACAGTGCGGGAAAGCACCAAGCGGGGAAGACACAACCGGTGAGACGGCGTACCATTCCAAAGCACCAAACCAACGACGTGAACGACCGGAAAATCTGGGCAAAAACAACGGGCCGAACCAGAGAGAGTGAGAGCACAAACAAAACAAAAAACTACCAAAGCTGCAGCGAGTGCTGGTTATTAGCGTGCAGAACGCGTCGTAAAAATTGGAAGGCAGCCTCCTTCACTATCTGCCCGGTCGATTATTCTAATTTATTTAAATTTTACTTCAATAATGTCTCTCCGCCTGCTGCCTCCCTTGGATCGCTTCCCGGGCCCCTCCGACCGAGGGAAGGTGCATTATCGATCGTTCCGATCGTTTTTTGGAATTCGATACCGCTGAATCCTGATCCACATCGCGGCCACTGGGCGACTTCTTTCGTTCTGCCCTTCCTGTTGCCCGCACCATGTCAAGTGAGAAGAGTCGAGTGAAAAAGACGCTGAAACCCGTGATGATAAAAAAACAAACCCGCCTCGATTATGTTGTTGAAAAGATCGATAAATACGACCCGTACACCTCAAACTGTGTCCCTCAGTCCGGGCCCGTGTGTGTGTGTGTGTGTACATGCTTTGGGACGCAGAGACAGAGCACCTAATTTGTTAATAAATTTTGAATTAAATAGCATCCCGAAAGTGCCGAATGGCACCGAAAGCAGTTCGGAACTATCCTCAGCGGTACCTTTTAGTGGTGTTATAAACGATCGTACCTCCCGTTTGTCCTCCTCGCTTCGAGCACGTTTCCATTTGCTTTCTTCTTTGCTGCCCGTTGGCGTTTGTTTTCTTGCACCCATTTTGACGGATAAATCTCTCAATCAGTGCAACGATTTTATGCTTATGCTTATGCGCGGAACGAGCAACACCGGGACCGGCCCGGGAAGAAAGTGAACCGTTTGACAAACAAAAGGACGTGGACGAAGGCTGTGCTCCGAAAATCGTCAAATCGTGGCAGTTGCGTTTGCCAGCTCCCGGCTCGTTTGGAATCTATTAAGAGATCACCGCGCACCGGCTGCCCAGCGCAGTGCTGACCAGAGTGCAGAGCGGCTAGGACAGAGCATCGAAGCTCTCTGATCTGACCATATTCGATCTGGCAACGGGCAAACCGCGGTTGGAGGGTGGTGCGGTAATTTATGGCAGAAAACATTCTTTTCCCCCGTCTCGTGACATATTAACGAATGGTCTAGTCGCGCGTTGGCTTGTTGGTCCCAAACCTGTGCTTGTTGATTATTTGATTAAGCTTTTGTTTATGTTCGCCCATAAAACACACAGGAAAACTTTTTCAAAAGCAGACGACATGTGGCCGGTGTGGCAGACCGTTTTTACGCGATTGTTTTCTTTTTTTTTTCGAATGTTGATAAGAAGCAACATGTTACGGGCTGTATACGTTGGAAGCGGGTAGTGCAATAAAAGCTTTCAAATTTACATTCCTTTCAAATTTACGTACATGGCAATAGAGCACGGGTTTAGTTTTTAATTGGAAGCTAAGGATGATATTGGGAAATGATCGAAATGATTGACAAATGGAGAAAAAAATGAACAGATGAATTCTGCTATGTATAAATTGATTCTAAAATGCTCCACAATATTTGCAAATGGCTTAACAAATAGGTAAAATTGAGTGTAGTTAGAGGAAACCTGAAAAAGATCCTATATCGAGAGCTAATTTCAAAAAATTGACATCTTAGAACAGATCTGTTACAATGATTATGATTTTTTTATAAACTACACTAGAATTCTAATCAGCATTGTCAATACGACAGCATTGATTTGTGTGAAATGTCTTATACTAAATGAATTTTTCAAATCAAGGTGATATGCGTTTATTCAACTACATTTTAATCTAAAGATTCAAAAATCTACATAGATTTACGAAACTTCAAAAAATTATGAATCTTCAAAGATTCGTGATTCTCTAAATTCGTGATTCTCTCAAGAGATTCATGAATCTAGAATATTCATAAATCCATTAAAATTCATATATCTCTTGGGATTCATGAATCTATAGAAATGTATAATCTCCAAAATATTGAATTTGCCCAATCCCACCTACAACTTGTCGTTCAACTGTTGTCGGTTTAACAGCGTGGTAGCAACCACGTCGGTTGCTACGCCAAAAAGAAGAAGAATAAAATGCTCTAGCTTTATGAATTTTAGAGATTTATGAGTCCTTAGAGTGTCAGGAATCCCTAGAGATTCGTTATTTTTTTTAGATATAAGAAACTTTTAAGATTCTGAATCTTTCGAGATTATTGAATCCTTCGAGATTCATGAATCTTTCGAGATCTGAACCTGAATTACCTAACATTATTATATAGACATGGTTTTAATATCCAATAATAAATTTAGCCGATGACGAGGATTCTACAAAAGTCACAAGAAGGTGCTTTATATATTTTGTTATTTGTTTCAATTTAACTATTATGTGTCACCTCAGCGGGGCGGTCCCGTGGTACAGACGTCCACTCGAACGACTCAACAACATGCCCGTCATGGGTTTAAGCCTAGAATGGACCAAATGGACCCCCGTAGCAAGGACTGACTATCCGGCTTAATGATAATGAATTAAGTCTCGAAAGCTAGTATCGACCTGCATGTCCGCGTAGGACGTTACGCCAAATAGAAGAAGAAGTATCACCTCAAATGTTGAGGTTTTTGAGGTCTTTCAATAAATGAGATAAAATTTCAAATAGTTTCCAGCTTATGACAGACAATGTGATCTTTTGCATCTTTTTGGATTGACCTTACATACGTTACGGTACTAAAAAGAAATATAAATAAGCAAGAAATCAGACTTACTCCTTGTCCCCAATATCCATAACACGCGGTTGTATTAATTTCTGATTTTATTTATTTTTATCGTTACTTCTTCTCGCAAATCACGGATATGGTAAACGAACCGCGATCAAATCTTTACCAAAATATCGTTTATGTGAATGCATCGAAATAACTTGGCTTAAGTTTTTTCTTTGATTTTGGAGGTTAATTTTTCATACATAAAAAACAACATAATGAAAAAAGATTAAATCACCGTCACATTCCAATCGCGACACGATGGTACCACACATCGGCCGCTGGTGAAGCATAAAAATCAAACCAATTACCCAACGATTTCGATCAGCTTCGGAGGCTTCTCGATTGCGGCTGGACATTGGATCAATCGATTGTTTGGAGGGTAGGTAGGGAAAAAAACCCATACACAGTACCGCAGGACAAGCGGTCCTGTCCAGAAGCTAATGCACCGTTTTGGAGGTGAAGGCCATTAGGCTTCTGGCCGGCTGGTGACACCCGGCTGGTGTCGCACATGCTACGGATCCTATTAGTTCGGGTTTGCCAGTGAACAAGATAACCTCGCCTCACCTTCCCGTTCGCGTAGCGTGATAAAATCAGCTGAAAATAAAATTTACACTCACTTTAAAACACGATCACTGCAGCTCAAACGGTTCAACCTTGCAGCCAAATTAAAAACCCATTCGCACCGAGACGTGCCGGAGCGCTAACGTCATCATCATCAGGACGGGCGAATCGGCATACGCTTCGGCGCTGTCCACATCGGCCAGCGAATCGAATCGAAAAGTCAAACCGAACGAACGATCACTACTAATCGGTGTGCGAGTAAAAGATTGCAACATTGCATGCAGCGATGCATTTTCGTAGCCTTTTTGTTTGCGCTGCGCTTCCCGTGCTCCACTAAGTTTAACAGAAAAAATACTCTAAAAAGGAGACTGCAAGATACCGGTAGTGAGTAAGGCAACACACACACACAGAAAAAAAAGAAATGTTGCCAACTTATTCAAATTTATTCGCTGTCGAACAATCTTATTAAAATGTTAAACAATTTTCCGTGTCCCTACGTTCGCCGTCGGATTGTTGCTGCCGTGTGCCGTCCTGGCAGAGGTGTTAATTCGATTATCTGCAAACCATGCGAACGCTTCCCTTCGCGCGAAGTGGCAGACAAAAACCCACGTGAAGGATTGCAGAGCGATTATTTGCCGGAGATTAAGCACCGCAGAGACACCGCCACTCAGTGGCCATTTTAAGGGAGAGCTCCTTCAGTCGAGCAAGAGGAATCTCCCCCACGCAAATTCCACAAATATGGGTCATTTTTTAGGGCAACTAGCACCTATTTCAACCAGTAATGGATATTGGTTTTAATACCTTTGCCCTCCTAACGTGATGAGGCGCGTTCACCGCACGAGGTACGTGGTAAAACGTATCGTTAGAAGTGTTTAGCTTTAACGCACTTCAAAATTAAGACATCAACGCTCAGCTTGCTCAACGACAGTTATTTACTTCGGTTTACAATCCACGTGCGCCTCTTTAAGTGCGACGTTTGATAACCGCTTTAACCGCTTCAGGACACCATGAAAACCATATCAAACCGGAATGGAATGACAAAAACGTGTAGCGGAAAACCGTCAAGCTGTAAAACGCAAAACCATCAGCGAGCATCTTTACACTTGATCTATTTCTTGGTGGAAGTGGAGCGGCTTCAACAGCCAACAACCCTACCATAAGTACAACTGCTCTACACGCGGGTTTCTGTTCTCCTCTAGCGTTGAGCTCTTTTGTAGAAATCTTTTGATTCCTTTTTTTTGTTCAGCTACTTTCTAGCTCCTTCATTCTCTCGCTTTTTATCACCTCCCGAAAACTCCTCCGCCGGGATAGAGGGGCAAAACAAATTAATCCATTAGTGTTTTATTCTTCTTTAATAATCGCGCTGCGAGTGACCGTAATGTGTATGACAATCGTTTACACACATTGAGGCATTTTCTTTCTTTTTTTCTCCATTTCGAGATTGAGCTCACTTTCAAGTTTACCATACCGCGCCACCGCTTCGAGGTGAAAGATATAAAACCTCTTTTCTCGAGTTTTCGTTTTCTACTGCATTTTTCAGTCCTGTTTTTTTCTTTTCTTTACGGTCTTTCAGACTTTAAGGCCCGCTCTGTATCTTATTTCTTTTTGGTGTTAAAAGTGTGTGTGTTTTCGGCGTTGTTCGTAGAATGGTTTTTGTGGTGAGTTATTTTTGGTAGCTTGGTAGCATACACTGCATTCAAATGCATCGCGTTTCTGGTTTTGATGTTTTCCATCATTTTTACGATAAGACGATCTTAGGTAGCTTAAGGAGGGCTAACAAAGGCGAAGATGATAGTTTATATTTTCTTATAAAGTGTAAAAAAATCTTATTGAAAAAGGAGTTTGGAGTAGCAATTAAAAATGTAAATCGCAAATGCTAGGTATGCACTTCAATAATGTTCAAAATCTGTGTTATTGTTATCAATTTAGTCGTTGAAAACACCAACGAAATGCTCCAACAGTAAAGAACATTTCCGAACGCTGCCCGGCCCAATCGCATTACCCCAAAAAGGTTGATAGTCTTAAACATTAAACGGTCCGATCCGATTACATCGGCTCGCTCGTGTTCCTTCCGTTTTATGACACTTGCACCATAAAAACCATTCACTCAACAACGAATCATTTCGATCGGAACCAAACAACAGTCGGGCCAGTCCACCGCACCAGACACCCTCTCGATCCCTTCTGCCGGAGAAGGTGCGACCAATCGGGAACGGATGATATCTTCACCCCACAAACCCGACACAAATCATGCCTTGTTCACCTTTGCGCTCAACTGCATACAACTGCGCCCACTGAACACACCTCCACCATCTCC
This sequence comes from Anopheles merus, assembly GCF_017562075.2. Lineage (NCBI taxonomy): Eukaryota > Metazoa > Arthropoda > Insecta > Diptera > Culicidae > Anopheles > Anopheles merus. The sequence goes on from NC_054085.1 coordinate 22,681,557, forward strand.
CCTTCTGGAAAAAAGCCCAACTCAAGCCCAAGAGTAAACAAATTAAACTTATACGACGATGATTATCAAACACTCCACAAACCAGCAACATTATAATTTGGCCATATTAAGTTATAAAAGCGCTCGTAAACGCGCGCGCCCAGTCCGCCGGTGAGGGCATCGTAAAGTGGCCCCCACAGCTACAGCCACAAGGAATTCATCATGTCGTAGAAGGTGGCACAGGGTAGGCCGGTCACTCAGGCGGTGGCAACGTGAGGCGCAAGCTGCTTCGCGTTTTCAGCGTTTTTACGGCCAACGTTTTATTCGTGTGCGCATGATTTTGGCGCAAAATTGGGATTGTTACTTTCGCCCTCAATTTCGGGTTGGGGGTTTGCTTCCACACCAATCGTAAACCGGTGGACAGTTAAAGTGAATTTCATTTAGAAACATGTTATGTCGTCTTGCAATCGCCTATTTCATTATTTCAAATTTATAGTTTGGGTGTTTTAATTAAACAAAAACGAATGCTACTAAAGCTTTAGCAGGAATCCGCTTATTAAGCATCAAACAATTATAATTATCAGGGATTGATAGAAAAGATGCAACAATCGTTACTTTACTTGTTGCAAGCCAAAATCAATCACCAATATTTAAAAAAAAATATTTAGAGACAAACAAGAAATCATTGCTTTTATTACCTATTTGGGTTTAATAATTTTATAACATTAAATCGAGTGTAATAATTGAATCAAAGACTAAAAAACGATTCAGAAGGATTTCTATATTTCTCATTTATATTGTATGTATTGTACCGTGTGGGTAATACTTAGGTACTAAAATCTATAGTAAATAGTAAATATTTTAGTACAAACCATGCAGTATACTTTAAATAAAATCAAATCTCAACTTGAATCCTTTTTTCACACATAAAAAATATATATAATTTACTTCAATACATCTTCAGTCTTTCAGTATTGAGTGTATATTGTGTTCAACGCCCTCTGTGAACAAAACTAAGAATTACATTCACACGAAACATTGGGCCAATAATTCGCAATGACTAAAATTGAGCAGCAAACAACATTAAATTAGCATCTCAAGATTAGCAGCCATCCTCATCCTGCCGATCGAGAGAACCGTTTTACGGATGGCTAGGCTCTAATGTAGAAAAGCAGATCGATTTCACATCTCCGATCGGTGTCATTAGCGTATCAGCTGCTTACGATCATCCAACCATCAACACCTTCCATTGTCATTGCCATCTCGATTGACGCTGATCATGGCAAATGAAACGCGTTCTAGCACCCTTTGGATCATCGTTTTACAATCCAACAATCAACCAGCAGCTCTCCCTGCTTCCCTCTCTCATTGGAATCTGATTGTTTTCGCATTTTTCTTTTCCCGTGCACAGAAATTCCTATCCAACCAAGCACTTAGCTATGGAGCGCGAGTTTGCGGAGAAGTTAATCGACTTCCTTAATAATCGTTTTGTTCCTTTCGCCTAGTAACCGGCCCCACTATCAGCACCGAATCATCACACTCCTCCAAAGGTCCTAACTCACACACACACACACACACACACACACACACACACACACACACACACCACACACACACACACACACACACACACACACACACACACACACACACACACACACACACCTTTCGCCTGTCCCTCTCTCCATCCCGAGCTCGCTGAAAACGGTGTTGCTGAGCCTACAGCTAACAAATGAATGCTTATAATCGGTTTTACAAGCATAAATACATACACGCGAACATCGGTGCGCCGGAGCACCCGGAGCAATGATCGAGCACAAAATGGGTGAGAGAATTATCAAAATCCATTCGTCCCGTGTTTTTTTTCCTTTCTCCCCTTTCACTCCCCTGCCAGCGTGTTCGCTTCTTCGTTACCGGATCATACCACTCCTTCACTCCCGGCCGGCCGATTGGAGTGGCGATAGTCCGCGCCGGGGTTGCGCTTTGGTAGCGAATCGGTAACAATAATATCATGAAATATTGCTGCTACCTCATGGTTCTCTCCTCTTCGCCCCCTCATTCCCTACACCCCCATTTTCCTCCTCTTTATCCCGGCAAACCCCCTTCCAAAAGGTGGGCGGGACGTACCAACGCAACCGAAGAAAGCTGCCGAATCATTGATTAATCATAATTCATCGGTGTAAATCGATAAATATCGTATCGTATCGATCAGTGCGGGCCGGGCTTGTAACGCTGGGTACGGGTGCGTACGGCGTCCTGTTCTGTTTTTTTTCCATTCCACTCCCGGACCCGAACGAGTGATGCCGAACTGTTCGATCGGGCCATGTGTATCTTGATAGCGGTACATAAGAGCCGATACGATTTTGAAAGTTGCTCTGGCCCGAACCCGGACCAGGCAGCCCTGTCCTGCCAGCGCTCGACAAACCCATCAAACAACCGAATCGTCATAGCGAGCTACACCATTTGCCACTCAAATCATCATAAAATAACCATTGACCTCTGTACAACAAGCCTCGATCGGGTACATAAATTTCGGATCGCGTACGAGCGTTTCGGCATCACCTACCAAACAGCACGTTCCTTCGCGGCGTACCGTGCGCGCTGTTCCACGATTCGATTCAGCGTGATGCTAATAAGCGAATAATACATGTGCCTAGACATGGTTTGTGCAGGGGAGGGGGAGGAGGGGAGGGCTAGAGGGGATCGGGCAACCTAGGACGCACTCGCCGTAAAGTGTCCGAACGCACGACCCAATCTGTCGCCAATTAGTGCTAACCGGGGGTGTAAAATGTCATCTGCAAACCGACTGCCCGACACTTCCGACCGGCGTAAATTGTACGATTAAAGCTATCTGGTTAATTCAATGCTCATTGGATTTGCACCACCGCCGCCACCACCAACAGCGTATGTTCCGGTTGACCGGCGGCATCGGACGGCGGCAACACACGTAGCACAGGTGCCAATTCCGATGGCATCATGGTGGTGAACCATTCAGACAGTGCCCTAGGCGCAAGCATTCGCGTCACGTTACTGGCGGGCGACTGATCTACCGATGCACAGGTTTTTGCACCGTGCCTATCGCGTCAACATCTTTATTCTTGCGGGTTTTATCTGGAGTGGAGCAAGTTTCAAGGGGACGGGTAGACGGTGCAGTTTATTGCGCCTAACCATGGATGAAGGGTGTTGAAATCGTGCACTAAACTATGGATGCGCGGTAATGGGTAGTGCAATATAAATTTCAATTTATTACCAGTTTTTTTTTTCTTCCTATTGTTATTACTTACTTCGGGCCTGACAATGTATTGAAGTGGTTTTCAGGTAGGAGATGATTGGAAAATTATGTGAGTAAATTTAATTTAACATCAGCCTATAAAACAGTGAAGACTTTTCGTTCTTATAACTCAACAAAAAAAATCTCTGTATTATGAAAGCTACAAAACAATATTATGGTTAACACAAACGTATAAAATGGTTTATTTTCTCCCAAACGAGGAAGATGATAGACTTCCCCGCTTTCAATTTCCGTAAAGTACTGTCAATTTGTACTTGTACTTAAACATATCAATTGCAACCAAACTTCTGCTTTGTTGTAACAACCTACGTGACCTAATCATGGCAGATTTTATCACTAGAATCAGTCAACTTAGAAACAGAGGTCGTTATCCTGGTCACGGCACCAATGGTTCGGCGCGAAAAGTTTACGCATAAACATGGACATTTCGTTCGTGGATTTTAGCTGCTAATGATTACAACTTTTTTTTAATCTGCCAAAGATGAAAAAAGGAAAAAGGCCTTTTTGACCCCTATTTTTTATATTAGGATCGCTAGGAATGAGCTAACGAACAATTGATTTCAAGCTGTTGTACTCCAGATCGCCGTTGAAAATTACTCGAATCGCTCAGTTGCTCAACCCCTTTTTCCAATAAAATTCAAATTGATGTCCAAATAAATGGAAATGTCGGCACTTACATCTAATAGATATAGAAAAGTACCTTCTTTGAATAGCACTGTCGAAGTAAGTTAAGAACAGAAGAGTTTATTTTCAGTACATTTACATCGCCAAATTATCTTCTGAATACGATTCCACACGAAGACGGTGTAAATGACAAATACATTAAATATACGTACATTTGATCTACTTTAAAGTTGGGGTTTCTTTCTTTTTTTTTGCTATGCCTGTGCTATGTTATAATTTGACACTTTTTCAACCATCAATAATTCAAAAAGTTTCCACAATCGATACGCACCTCTACCAGTACAAATCGATGTGACGTATCTTAGACCATAGGTCTACAGGCCAACGTAGAACCATGCCAGGCCGGGCATCAAATAATTATAGTACCAACCAGGTTCCAACACCACCCAGATGACACGACTAACGGCACACTCCGAAGTGGCGATGACTAACACCTTTCGTTCGACACGTTTCGTTTGCGCGATCGTACCCTCACCCCAAAAGAAAGAACACCGTAAAACAGAACACGGAACGAAGATAAAGAACGGAGAACCCGAGAAAGAAACAAACCACGCCAAAACAACGGCACCCAATTTACGTTCTAAATAGTGTGAAATTTTTATTTAGAAAAATTACCTATTTAACAGAATGAATGATGATGAAGTAACGCCCCGGCAAGAGAAAGCAAAGGCGACGCGAGAAACAATAGATTTCAATGCGTGATTAAGCAACGAACCTCCTCCCCTTACCGAGGGCTCCCGCACTGCACTCGACCACAGTAATACGAAACGCATGGCCAAAAGAGTGTGAGCGAATCATTCGAGACAAACTTCTTTCGACTCGTTTCGCTTCCTTTTTCACTCCGCCCTCAACTTCTTGTTCGGGTGCTGACATGGGGTAAAACGGAGCCCCGAGACGATACCGATTCGTTGCGTCTTGTTTTCGATGCACGAAAATTGCTCAAAATCAGATGAACGAGCACGATGAGTTTACAGAATTGAATCGAAACACCTTTAGCAGCGAGCGGCTTTGCGGGGCAGTTACCGTGCTCCACCCGAGAGAAACTGTGGTAGCAATTTACCACCGGTTGACGAGGCATTAATGGGGTGTAGAGTTCTATTCTCCCTTCACTGTTCTCGTTCCACGCGCATCCACGCATCCCGGGAAGGATCGCGTCATTTTCACCAATCAATCGTTTCTAGCAGGCTCCTTTTGTGTGAATGATATCTATTCGCTTCGGGATGGGATGAAACCGAACAAATCGAAAACTAATAACAACAAACATCAACAGCCCTGGCGCTGATGCGCTGGCCCGAGATAAGGACGATCATCGACAGCGGCGGCGGCGGCGATGAGCGCGATCACACCGCGCGATCAAGATGGTTGCTGATCGATCGATCATGGGTGCGATGCGTTCCCAGCACGTTTCGGAGGCGATGACGGGCGCGGACTCATTACGCGTACCCATCACGGTTGATAATTAATTGGATTTTATCGCCTAGTCAGTGCGGGTTGAGGGGTTGCGCGAGTGCTGAAAGCGATGAAAGAAAAGAGTGAATCCTTTCACGACCAAGAAAAGATGGACTGTATTTATTTGTACTGGCTTCCACAAAGAGGATTCAAATTAAAGTAAAAAATGGCGTTATGTAATATAATGGAAGAGTAAGTCCACTTCAATGGATTTATTTTATTTTAAACAAAGCTAATGAAAACGTCACTGAAAAACGTGTTGAATTAAATTTCTCATTTTTTATGACACAGTTTTCAATTTAAATTTTTATAGTACTATTATGATTGTCATTTACTAACAGAACAGTTAAATTATACCATTTTTTCTATTAATCTTGTGTCTAAATTAAAATTTTTATTCCACTTATTTTAAAAATGCTACCTAGTCGTTCTATTGCCATTAGTTTACCTTAATTATATTATTATAATAATTATAACAATTATAATTATTATTATAAAAATAAAATAAAACGAGAAACAAGCTGGCCGCAACTGCCCTATCACAATAACATAATAACCATAGTACGCACACATTGCACGATAAAATAAATAACATGTATTTAATCGTCAAACTAAACTATGTAAAAATGTCCTACTTAAGCTGGTACTAAAATCTAAATTGTTTTCTAACGAGTTGTAAACGTTGGCAATTTGTAACAAAGGGTCATTAGCTCCGAAATGTGTCGATCTTGATTGTGGATGTGTAGAGTAGCTCTAGTAGGTCTAAGTATCCTGCAAGGTGCCTGTATGTTACTTTTATCTACAATGGACGGGGCGTCAATAAAACAACAGAAAAGTGTTGGTACACATAATCACTGCGCCGTCATTCTCCTATGCTGTAGTGGTGCAAGTACAAATAAGAGACACCTAACACGATACGACGGAAATTCACAGGCATGGGACCATGGGAGACGATAAAACAAACAACGTGTAAGCTTATGCTCAACTTACTCAATCCTGTCTCTTTTATATTGTTGAGCAGGTTTCTTCAAAATGCTGGCAAATTCAAGAATTGGACGAACAATTGCACATTGCAGGGATTTCACACTAAACGTATCCCTAAGTCACTAGCAACACGTAAAATAAAGTTTAGCGTACGGAGTGTTTTTGATAGGATATGTTCTAAGTGGTCGTTAAAGGATAGCTTGCTATCTAACACAACGCCTAGGTCTCTAACTAAATTAGTTTGAGGCACTGAGAAGTCCGCGAGTTTGTAGTCGAATATAATATGAGGTTTTTTTCGAGACAGTAATAATGCAGTATTTTTTAACGTTAATACTACCATTCTGCAAATTCGTACGACTTAATCACTTGATTACACTTATTTAGATTACATTGGAGTAATATATCTCTGTTCAAAATTGATATCTTTTTGATCGAAAACAGCCAAAGTCATATGTTTATCTTTGAAACAAAATGATAACGAAGGTGTATCCACAAATCCTGCTCAAGCGTTATGTTTACCACGACAGAGCTACTTAAGGAATAAAACATTTTGCAAATAACTATTACAGTAATTAACATATTTTATAGGCTCTTCACTTCAATGACACGATCGTTTCCATTGCAAAAAAAAAACAAGGTGTTAAACTAGTGTTGCAACACCATCAACTTCGCACCTTTCGCGCTTCATCTGCATGACGTAAATTAGAAAATGAAACCAGCTTGAAAACAGTACGCAACAAGGAGAGGCGAGACAGCGAGCAAGAATGGCGGCCAGAAGAGGCAAAAAGCTGTACCTAACTAGGCTGAAACTCCATGTATTTTTTTTCCGTTCGCCGAATCTCACCACATGCCAGAAGCGGGGAACCCTATTGGGCTTAATTGATTAGAATGTGAACCACGCGGGGGAATTAATTAATTGAGTTAGCGAGAAATTAACATAAAAATGTAATGAAAACTGTCCGCGGCGACTGATCGTACCGATGTTTGTTGCCGGTGTGAAGCGCATTCCTCGCTCGCTAGATAATCTGTTAGCCCTGCGTTCCGTAGCCCTCCGTTGCGAGAGCAGCTGGTTCCCATCTCAACAGCATACCTCCGCGCCCTCTGCACCTCTGCCCAGGCAAAACACTGCTCAGGAAACCGCTCGAAACATTCGACGTTTAGAGCAACTTTATTTGTTTTCAGTGAATTATTGCCTCCGAAATGAGGCAAACAACGGAGGCACTGTGTGCCGCCAGTGTGTGTGTGTGTGTGTGTGTGTGCGTGCCTTTTCCCAGCCTAACCGATGTTGGACCGATCTCTGTTGTCGTCGTCGTCGTTGTTGGTGAATGTGTCGCCTTCGCAGCGGGTTCGTGTCTAATAGAGCACGCAAATCTTTCAACCTCTCTGCTCGTCGAGATCAAACTATACCCGGAATGTTGTTGTCGTACACCCCCAGCATCCATGAGGGGGCGGAGAGAAGACAGAGGTGAAAGCGAAAGGGCACGAAGCGAGGTAAAAAAACGGGAACGAAAGAACAGATAAGAGAACCGTTGAGCATTCGGTAACTGCGCTACAGCACGCTCACTTTGCGCGGAGCCTGGCCCCGGCCCGGTTTCGACGACGGCGTCCCATCGCACGACCGAGCCTCCGAGACTGATTATGGCTGTTTTATTTCTTAATTTGTTGATTTGGTTTGTCTTGTGGCTTAAGCTTGGCTGCTGCTGCTGCTGCTGCTGCCGGATGGTTGGCTGCTATTTGTCTCTCCCTTTCCTTTTCCCCGGTTTTCCACGTACCCCATCACACAGAGCGTCGTGAATTGTTTTAATGTTCAACTGTCTTTCGATGGGCGCGCTGTGTGCTTATAAATCTGAAATAAATAATTAAGAAGTTAAATTTCAACACCTTTATAATATCGCCTTTAAATGGTGAACCCGGGGCAGGTACGCGTTCGACAACAAGATGAAGTGTTGCGATACGAAATGCGTTCCCTGGAATGACGGTTTTTATTTTTACGCTCATTCCGCTTTTCCTCACTGCTCGCACGCAGCACTCCTTCCCCCCCTCGGAGGCCAACAAGGGCAAGCTAATTTGAACATCGAATCAAATTAAAGCGCTTCACTCGCGCTGGATTGTTTCACGGAAAAGCGCACTAAAACGTCCTACCCGCACGGCCCGCAGTACGTGAAGCCGTCGGGGGCAGTAACGCCAGATCGCTCGTTGAAAACAATCACCATTAAACTATGGCAAGCCGCAAATTAGCAACCCGCAAATCAACGATGAACCAAGCATCAACCTAACGCCCTGGGTGGATTTGATCGGTCTGTGCGACACTTTGTATCGCTGTCGCGTCATGGCTGAAACTGGAAGAGTTTGCTAAGCGGCTGGGTCGTGTGAGGGCGGGGTGGACTAATGAAAAGAAACGGGTGAAGAAAACCCGAACAGCAAGAAGCGACGGTGAATCATTCCTACCTGCGCTTAAATTAAACATCTTCACTTCACTTTAGCGGAGGAAACCGATCCAGATCCAGTTTGGAAATAAAATAAGACGCTGGCACCTCTTCGGAATGCTCAGACGGCTTCTAGAGCTCCCTTTGCCCGTTGTGCCTTTGCCCCGTGCTCCAGGTCCGTTCCAGAAGGGGTTTTTTATATTTATTTAGATGCTGATAAAGATTGCTTGTTCAACATGTGACATGTAACCATGGTGGAAACGGAATGAATATGGTCACTTTTTTACGATCACCTTCCGTCTGAGTGGTGGATGCTTTGCTTCGGCTTGGAACCGTTTTTGTTTAAGTAAGTAAGCATAGAACGGCGCAAAGAAGAGAGTGGCGGACATTAAACAGCACAGAACAAAACGCACTGAAATTTATAAAAAGACACGATCCAGAAATTTAAAGTAGAATTAGAAAAAAATCTATTATAAATTTAATTTAAAAAAGAGACAAAATCTCGTATAAAATAATTAAAATTGATATTCGGAATGATGGAGCCAAATACAAACATGAATAGAACTGTTAAAATTAATGGAAGTAAACAAAGAAATCAATTAAATTATAAAAAAAAGTTTGCAAGTAAGTACATAAGTACATAAGTAAATAAGTAAGTAAGTAAGTAAGTAAGTAAGTAAGTAAGTAAGTAAGTAAGTAAGTAAGTAAGTAAGTAAGTAAGTAAGTAAGTAAGTAAGTAAGTAAGTAAGTAAGTAAGTAAGTAAGTAAGTAAGTAAGTAAGTAAGTAAGTAAGTAAGTAAGTAAGTAAGTAAGTAAGTAAGTAAGTAAGTAAGTAAGTAAGTAAGTAAGTAAGTAAGTAAGTAAGTAAGTAAGTAAGTAAGTAAGTAAGTAAGTAAGTAAGTAAGTAAGTAAGTAAGTAAGTAAGTAAGTAAGTAAGTAAGTAAGTAAGTAAGTAAGTAAGTAAGTAAGTAAGTAAGTAAGTAAGTAAGTAAGTAAGTAAGTAAGTAAGTAAGTAAGTAAGTAAGTAAGTAAGTAAGTAAGTAAGTAAGTAAGTAAGTAAGTAAGTAAGTAAGTAAGTAAGTAAATCAGTTAGTAATTGAATTAGTTATTAAGTAAATAAGTATGTAAAAAGGTAAAATAGTGAGAAAATAATTAAGCAAGCAACCAAGTAAGTAGGTAAGTAAGTAATCGAGATAAATTGGAAGCAAAAAAATGAACCTGTTAAAATTCTATGAGACCCTACAAAGAAAGCAAGGAATGGAGACGCCCCATTAAGTAAACCTTTTTGTTTTATAATCATCACCGCCACTTCTCATATTTTCGCTTCTATCCTTTCAGATCAATCCTTTCATACTTCATCCGCAACGCATCGATCGGATCCTAAAAGGAATATTTAGAAATAGTATAAAATTCTTTACCGTATCCTACGCAAACCATTCATTTAGAAATGATATGCGACTTTCTATTCTTGTTTTTCTCTTCACCGTTTTACTCCATCTTTCTTCCACTGGACTGTCTACACCAAAGCCAAAGTGTTGTGTTTTATTGTTATCGTTTTCAGCCCGCTGACCGTTCTGTCCACATTTAACACCCCATCATATGTGTAACAGACACGCGTGTGCGCGCACACATACACACACATACAACATTCCTCCCACTAGCTGGGTCAAGTAAAATTGCACCCATTTCGTAGTATCCCGAAAAGAGATAAATTCTAAACTCATCAGACGCTCGTCAGGCTAGCGTCCAGTGTTGCGACCAGAAAAGAGCACAAAAACTCGAGCAAATCTCAGAAAGTCCCAATCCACCATCACCATCTACGGCACGGCCCAACTTTCTAGTGAGCAAACAGTTTATCTTACCGCTTCGTCGCCCCGAACCCGGACTTAATGAGTTCATAAAAATTCTATTAGTGGTTAATAATCTTAAATCGTGTTCGGGAGAACGAGAAAAAAGGGTGTTGTTTGGTGTGTTTGGACGTTTTCTCCGCTCACCTTGCTTTACAGCGTTTCATTCCCTCTTCTCCGAATACCTTCCTCCTTCTCACGCCAGATTCTTTTAAACAAGCATTGTGGAAGGTTTAAAGGTTGCCACCAAGCAAAGCAATGAGCGCTCTTGCCCTTTCTTTTGAGCTACCAAAAACGAAATCCGTCGGTCCATCTTGCCCACCAAATTGCTCCCTGGCGCCCGTAGCCCGCGGTTACCCGTGGAGAGATTATTTTACACCCATGCCCCGAAAAACGCCATGCTGTTAAACAACCAAACAGCCGAAATGTGTTATATGGTTACGATCGCCAGCGCGGGAAAAGAGTTCACAGGGATGTTGTGCCAGTGATGTACAGCAAATGTACAACATCGCTTGAGAAGGAGGGCGTGCGCCCGCAGCGACACAACAACGTTGCAAATTCGTTGCACAAAATCATTAGCGAAAGCTTCGCAGCGGACGGAAGTTTTACGATACGAGAGGGCGATTTTTTTTATTATTTGCCAACAACCGGGGCTGAGCTAACAAGCAGCTTGTGAAATGTAGCAAAAAAAAACAGAACCCCTGAAAGGAAGGAAGTTCCCACAGAACTGTTGATGGATAAAGTTTCATCTTTGCTGATGGTTGCTTTTTTATCCTCGGGATAAGTTTAAAAATCGATCGAATGGTAGCCCTATTTCTAGGAAATTGGGTCAGGTTTCTTCAGAAGCCTAGACAGGATTGGCAAGTGTTTCATCAGAATTTTGCTATCTAATTTCTTACCATGGGCTCTATACCAAGGGGGTGACATACGTTTACTATGAGCAACATGTTGATTGAATGTAAAATAGTTTATATTCACTATTTCGTTCTTGTATCGATTTCTCTCATCATTTAACCCTTTACTGGGCTTTTATTAAATAATAATCTAGTTCTAAAAGATATCACGTTTAATTTTAAAATATAAAATATAGAGGTTGTTATTTTAAAGTGTTGGATCTATCAACCAAATATTAAATTATAAAATAAAATTAATTCTAGTTAGTAATTTAATTAGTTCTGTTTTTTGAGATTCTCATATTTAATCTATCACTAAACTTTGCAGCCCAGATTAGCTAATGCACAATACACTCATCTTACAGCTAATTCTTAGATACTGTAGATACTTGCCGGTCTCATGGTACAGTCGTCAACTCGTACGACTTAACAACATGCCCGTCATGGGTTCAAACCCCAAATAGACCGTGCCGACATACGTAAGACTGACTATCCTGCTATGGGGGGGTAATCCAAAAGTCATTGAAAGCCAACCCCATAAGTGGTACAGAGGCAGGCCTTGACCGACAACGGTTGTTGAGGCAAAAATAAGAAGAAGAAGAAGAAGAAGAAGAAGAAGAAGCTTAGATACTGTTTGAAATTGTGTTTTAAGACATGATATAAGTATTATGACTCTTTTCAAAACCTCAAAATTCATGATATATTAATACCTGTGAGTCGAGAATCGGGGACAACTCTAATATTGGGGGCCTTTCCGTTTTAAGCTCGTAGGCTGAAATTTCAGCCTGTCAGCTGTTTGCATTGTATAGCAGTTTTCGTGCAGCTATCTAAGTCGGTACAATTTACAGGTGGGCTTATCCCAAGGTGTATGAATTCAGAAAGCTGATTTTTATCGCATCTGCTTCTGAATGAAGATTTTAAGAGTGTTTTGTGTATTCGTCAAGCCTCCAGAAAGCTTGTTTGAAGAAAAGTTTTCACCCGTCCTGTCAAAAAGTGATATTCAAATTTGGTTGTAAAACAAGCTATGAGACCACCTGGACTATATGCACTTTGATTCTGGATTCCATCACCAGATCTCTTTAATGCACCTTGGGATAAATGTAAACAAAAACGTGTTTTCGAGCAGGTACTCGAATCTAATTCTAGCTTTGTGGCTAGAATAATCTAGACTGAAAATTGCAGGCTAGTTTTTTGTGTGGTTTTGTATGGAGTGTTTACATGATTTCAGCCTCCAACTGTCAAACTCCATGCAAAAAACTAACTAAAATCGTGAAGGCCCCCATTAATTATGGTTTATATTTTATTGAATAAGTGGCACATAAACACGAATGAAGATCTCAAGCAATCAATAGATCACAAGACGCGCAATAGAAACAGGAATAAATAGGAACATTTACTTGTGATATTTTTTTCCTTGGACACTTTAGCAATCTAAGAACCCATTTCCAATCTAGAGATCTTACAAGGCCGCTCAGTATGCGCTTATCTTATTGTCTTATTGCTTATCTTATTATATCCTCCCCAGGTATTGTATTTTAAAATCAAATGTTATTTCAATCCTTCACTCTGTCGTTAAATTTTGAACCTAGTTACATTTAGTTCTCACGTGAAATTCCCATACTAAACGCCACAATTTATGCTCATATCTTGTAACATTGAACGATTTATCAATTATTGAAAACGAACTCATCATGACCTGTGACAATTAACATATTCAATGAGCATGACGACCTATTCCAAGTCATTGGGCGATCTCATGCCTACAAAAACCCTCATTTGACTACATCTGATCTTGAACTTGAAACGATTCCCTGGAAATTGGAACCAATCCCTTCCCAACACACATCAAAATCGCAATCCCAAACAAAAAAACAGTCCTTTGCATACAGTGAGTAAGAGCGTGTTGCGTCGAATATATTCTGTCTCATACCATCCGAGAATATTCAATAACTCAAGGCCCCCAGTACCATACTCCCCACAGTGGACACATTACGTTGCTCACCTGTGATGCCCCTGAGTTAAATTTTTCTCCAAAACAGTCAAAAAAAAACACACAAACACACGTTATGCGACGGTGATTAATTAATGTCAGCATTAACATGTGCTTGCGCAACGTTCGCTAATTTTGGCACTTTTGAGGGAGGCGACCCTCCATCTGACAGACGGAACGCACACCTGAGGGAACCGAATCGCACACCCGAGGAAGCGTAGCGCAGCGTGGCAAGTAGGGGGAAAAGGGGAAGATATTTTTGGGCAGTGAAGCCCACCAAAGGCCCTTTAAATCGGTTGGATGAGCGCTGTTGGTTGCTGCTGGTGGCACAGGTGAGGAAGCGAGCCGGAGGTGAAGCTCAAATTTCCAACCGCGAGATCCTGCGGGCTCCACTTCCACCTTGGTTGCCGTGTATCGATTATGTTTGCCATTGCCTTCCATTGGCATTGGCATACGGGATGATGAGAAATTTGCTCGACCGTTAGTGCTTAACGTTTTTAACACCCTTTTCATTCGAGGTTTCGGTGAAAATCTGACGCCTGGTTTGATTTATGAAACCGGCCCACACTGTTCAGACTGCATTGGGGGGGGGGAGAACAAACAATTGTTCCACCACGCATACACACACACACACACACACACACACACACACACACACCACACACACACACACACACACACACACACACACACACACACACACACACACACACACACACACACACACACACACACACACACACACACACACACACACACACACACACACACACACACACACACACACACACACACACACACACACACACACACACACACACACGGGACATTGGAGATATCGTGTATCAGCTGTTGGTGCATGTGCATGTACGCTGAGCTGGAATGCGACTGTGACGTTTGATGGCTTGCAGAATGAGACCTCCTTTCTGTTGGGCATAGAGTTCGAAATTATCGATGCCAAAGGCCATGTTCTGCTATGTGAGTAGCTTTAAAAAATTGAAGAGATATGATGTGCACGAGCTCGATTGCCAGTGATCCGTGATAATGCTGATCGACACTTGTTGTGAAGGGCATGAGACTGCAAACAATCACATCTTCAAAAGCAATTTCAATATCTAGATACTTTTGTTATAACATCTCAATGTTCCCTGTATTCCAGTCCACAAATCGTCCCAATTCGTCTACCTCCAATGCCTAGCTCGCAAGCACTCTCACTCTGCATAATCGAGCTACAAAACCGACATTCACCCGTGCCTTAACGGACTCGACGATTTGCGCTTGCACCCATCGGCGCACGCACAACCATAACAATCAACATTCCACGACTGTTGCGCGAAATTCTGCCTCAACCAAAACAACAACAAAAACAGGCTACCGAAACAGAAAATGCTCCCGGATCCAATCCGTGTCCGTCGACACACTCCTACGCACTCCCGTGGGCTGCCTACGCTCGTGCGCGCGCTCACACACAATCACCCACAGCAACAGCCCATTATTGTGCAGCACCCCCCCCCCCCCCCCCCCCCCCCCCCCGGTGGACGACGGCCCGAGGTCTACCACCTCCTTCTTCTCGGTTTCGTTATATTTTTGGCATTAACCTCCTGCCAGGATGGTCTGGATGAGTTGGCAACATTTCAACTAAATCTGTGTAATCATATCCAATCGAAATCAGGGAAAATATTTTTCAACACACCTTCATATCGATTAGTTGCGGCGCGTTTGTTCCGCTTCGTGGCCGTGATTCTGTGACTTTAGGTTCTCTTTTTTTTGTATTTCTGTTTTGTTCGGTGTGAGGATTTTTCTTTTTTCACTCCCCTAAATAATCATTTCTGTTTTCTTCAAGCGTCGAGTTTGAGTCAAGCTTCTTGTTGCCCGTTTCTCTTCCTTCTTTAACATGGATATGTGCACGTGGCGCGATTGATGTACTATTATTTCCTCATTGCTGCTCATTTTCAGCTACTGATTTCTATCCGTTCGATCAGTTTAACAATGTATGCAATATTTTGACCATTTCCTTGCGGTTTGAGCTCTAATCTGCACTTATGACTTTTGGTTATAGCGCATTACCGCTTATCACTTATTCGCTTAGACACTTATTCTACAGGGGTAGATCCTTGAATAATATGAATCACATTCTGTTGCGATGCTACTTGCCGTGACCTGTTTGATGGCAACTGGGTGTCGATTTTGAAGCTCAGTTGTGTAGGTAATAGTTCAGTATTACCTATAGTTCAGGTCAGCCATGGTAGAAAACAGAGCATTGAGGATTTTACCCAATGAGTGCAAAATGTATGCCAAAGATTATCATGACATTTGGGAAGATGTGGTTTTATCAAACGTTTGGTTATCTTACTTGACACGCCTAATGTAAACATCATTGCTTTTTGGTTTTAAGTCTTTCTTTATGTTCTTCTAACTCCTCTGGAGACCAGGTAACAAAGGTTTTCATACATTTGGTACGTAGGAATTCAAAATAAACTTGTTTCATTGTTATTCACTAACTCATCCTATTCATGTGGCCCAAAAGGATGGTGTAGTATAAAAAAGAACGCTTACACCTGTAAAATGAAGGATAAGTGTATCTTTAATATAATAAAATGTAATATTATAATAATATAAGTTTTGGAAGACACTACTTCACTTCAAAACTATAGAAAGCTAACAGTTGACATAATCAAAAGTCGTCAGTGGTATCCCACAGTCAATAGAAAAGGTTAAACTCTAATTTCAGTAATCCCAGAAAAACCGGGCCTAAGATAAGTCCGTCTAAAAGTCTTCTCCTATTGTTTTATGCTTACATTTTGAGGATTCATGTATTATTTCAGACTTCAATTTCAGCTACAAAAATTATTATCACTAAAATTTCCAATTTTGATTTACTATTGCGAGGTTTTCCACGCCAGCACAATAAGGGGAAATCAAACACGAACGTTTAACTCTTCTTACAGCGAACTTAGAATATTACATCAGCTGAACTTCGTTACGGCTACTAGCACAGCACAAATCATATGCCCCGCAAATAAGAAAGGATATTGCTACACCCAAAGCTAAAACCATTCTCTCACTCGCATCGACTCACTCACTCGATAAAGCAGCTAATATCGACGATAAGAGAAGTTCTCCCGTACACGCAACGCATAACCAACTCTTCCTTCTCTCTGATGTCTGATGTGCGACGGCCACGAGGTCATAATTTGTAGATCAATCCTCCGGTATCCTAAAGTTTACTCAATAGATAAGCATTAGCCGAGCGGATCACGGGATTCGGTGTTGTTTTCGGGTACCCCTTCGAGCTCCCATAATCGGGCAGCCCATAATTCCTCACCGATTCCACACCACGTGACACCCGCACTCCGTCCTGGTTGTGCTGGTTGTGTTGCTTCTAATTTTGTGTTTGTTTTATCTTCCGCCTGCCATTGTGTGTTTTCTGTGCCCGTGTGCTCAACCGGGACCGATCCAAAGGCACCCAAAGCCGCCTAATTAAATTGATAACGTGCCTCTTTTCTTTTTTTGTCGTTCCCCTCATCTCGACCGGTCGTGTTTTTTTTTTTGTGTCTCATTCTTGCCTTCTTTCTGTCCAGCCAATAATAACAAACATCCAACACAATCCCGGTGACATTTAATGTGTCATAAATTACGAGATTTCTCATGCATATTCACACTCTCAACTCGTAACCCCCTTTCCACCTCTGTCTTACTCCTCTCTCGACGAGAGCAGCTTCCTTCCCTTCCAGCAGCTCACAAGCAGCGGCAGCAGCCGGTCAATGCTCATAGACCGTTTTCCAAAACGAGCTCACAAATCGTGTCCACAGCTTGTCCGCCGGACGGCCAGCGTACCGATGGGCGCGCCGATGAAAGCGTAGGCGATGACTCCCCGCCCGCCCAAATCCTGCCGATCGATCTTGCCCGCCACCGATCGGAATGTATTTCGAGGCGCGATCGGTTGCCTAAAAGGTCTTTTCGATAACGCCCCAATCTGCATGTCGTGTGACACGGTGTGTTACTTGTGTCTGCCCCATTCGCTTCGGGCGCGCTGCGATGGAAATAGAGCCATCATCGTTAGTGCGTCCACCCGTCCGGATTCCCTGCCGGATCGGTGTACCCCGTTGATAATGGGCACCGTTTCCAGCCAGCTGATAAGACCGATGGCCGATGGCTCAATCAGACGCTTGGCGCTAGGAAACAAGGGATCAATCGCGTTTCGCGGTTGATAAATCGTGTGGACAGTAGTGCGGAGTGGCAGGTGATTGAAAATATCAGTTAATGCTTCTTTTTGTCGGAACATTCAACGGATGCTTTTAAGTGCATAGCTAGTGGTTTGGAGGAAGTTTCTTGCTGCAAGAAATAATTGCTTTATAAAATCGATGGGCTAGATGATTTGTATAGCAAGGATTGTTTAGACTTTGTTACAGATGTCGAACTTTCTCGTCATGAGCTCAATTCAAATATGCCCACGTAGCAAGGATTGACTATCCGGCTGCGCGGTAATGAATTAAGTCTCGAAAGCCTGTATAGACCGGCATGGCCGCGTAGGACGTTACGCCAAACAGAAGAAGAATATGAAGAGTTAAAATATTATATGGAAATCTCATACATAAGGCCGATTATCCTCTAATCGACTAATCAGTCAGAGATTATGAAATAAACAAGTGGATTGAATAGGACTTTGTTCAACTGCACTTTAAGACTGCTCGACTACCTCAAGATTAAAGCACAACTTCGGTTCTGCGAACTTTACCTTTGAAGGCTCGCTTACCGCTAGATTAGATTAGGCACAAAGTATCCCACACATTATGCAAACAATGCTCAGTTTAAACTCTGGTATTAATTCTTAACTTTGAGGCAATATTGTTTGAGAACGCTGAGCATACAATTAAAACTACCATAGCTCGGACACTCAATTTGTCTCATACATTTCATCAGATATGTGCTAACTTTGCGCCTTTCGAAGAAATACTAATGGCGCATGGTTATTTTATTAGGATTGAGACATTGTTTTCCTAACTTAGGTTACTTCATGCGCACATGAAGTACTGCCTGTACATCATATAAACGAATACCAATGACTAATAACTGTAATCATTCAATTTCAGCTACATATTGTCCAGTATTCCTCATACAACTTTTTGCTCTACACTTCTGTAGAATCTGTAGAAGACCGTTTAGGACCTCTACATGTGTTAATCCGCGTCTTTCAAGTTTCTTGATCGACGTATTGGAGACAGTTTTCCAAAAACGTGATTCAAAAAACTGTTCTTAAATCTCATAGCCAGAAGATAAGTTTAAATATGAGGTGTGTGACATTAGAACTAATAGGATTAGGACTTAGAATTTTATAAAAAGTAATGTTCCTACTATATTAGCATTAAGCTTTGTCCTATTATGCTTCTTGACGAAATCTCCAAAAATTACTTCAATAACTAATCAACTTTTTTAAATCATCTAGATTACTGCTAACTGTTATTCAGTTCAGCTTTATTCTAAATAATCTGCACCGCAGAGCATTCATTTTATTATCAGCGAATTTATCGCTATGAATCGAAGTTATCTCAAGCTGAAATCTTCAAAGATTCACAAACTCAAGCTCCTGAGCATTCGTCTCCAAATATTGCGGTAGTTTCTCTCGTGCCTAGTGAATACACGTGTCTTAAAATGTATTTAAAGTACATCTCTAGCTCATCGCATACTATTCTCAAAAAATAAACCGAAAACATCCAAACCCAACAACAATGCGATTCGGCCCGCCCGAACCTTACCCGCACCAGGATGAAGTGTCAACGAGCTGTGGATGGTCGATTGGCGGCTTTTTAAAACTCATTTTCACGCGATTCCCCATTACCACCACGCGCCGTGATTGCCGTACGATGGTGCACGGCGGAAGCGGATCATCACGCATCCGAATCGCGATCGCGATACGAATGATCCGACGGGCGACACACATTACCGCACCTGATACGCGGGGGAACGGGGGAGAGAAACAAAAAAAAAACAGTCCGCCAGGAAAAGTGAACGCAAATCGGCCACAAACAAATGTCCCCTAATTTAGGAATAAATTTCCTGCCTAATGTTTTGCTGCAGCGCGTTGTGTTTTTCCTGTTTGCTTCTTGCCTCCTTCACTCGGACAACAATTTCGCGGATGCGACAAACGAGATCGCGGTCGGTTGTTCGGTAAGTTTTTTTTTGCATAGCTTTGCTTTTTTTCTTTTACTCCAGTTGCACACACACACACGCTCACAGACAGACAGACAGCAGCGATCGCGCAGTGACGAGCAGTGCATAATTTGCATAATTCGCCCGTTAGCGTACGTTAGCCGGTTCAAATTCCGTACGGTTTTGCCGACGACCGTCCAGACTGGACTGATTTGCGGAATGAGTGGTCGCCATGTTTCTTTTTTTAAACGCATATCCAACCGGCGGCCTGGACGGCAAAGATCATCCTGATAATCCGGTCGCGATTGGGATCGGATTAGTGTGATTTTGGAGCAATTTTCACGCTTCCAGCTCGGTGCGGATGACATCTGATAGGAGGCGACAAAATGTTGCCGATCAAATTGCTGCTGCTGCTGCTGCTGCTGCTGTTGCTGGTGCCACCGATGTTACTGCTGCTGCTGCCGGGTAAGATAATGATGATGACTGGTTTACCGCTGAGATGACTTTCCGCTTGAGATGACGCCCGGATGACTTTCACCCTAGACTTGTGCCAACCGGCGCGTAATGAGCGCGTAAAAATAGATGATTTATCCTGATCGTCCTGACTGGCGGCAACATCAGCTTCAGCGTCACTGTTGCTGTTTGGAAGATAGCTTTCTTCCCACCATCGTGGCGATCACAGCGATGCGGCCAGTCGAACGCACAGTTGAAAGTGTTGTTGTTTACCAGCATGAAAATGGTGAAGACCCAAATAGAGAGGAAAACGCGAGAAGTTTCTTTAATTTATTAATGGGCACAGATAATCAACCGGTGACCATTAATGGCTGTTCGTTCGGCGATAAATTTCCACTACACAGAGCTTTAGTGGTGCGCTGCTTGTCCATCTGTTCTTTTCTAACTTTTTTTTTGTCGTCGAGATCGTTTACTGCGCTGCCTAAGCTTGGATTAGAATCTGTTTTTTTTTTAGGGGGGTTTTGAAACTAAACCAAGGAAAAAACGTGCCGACACGTTGCGCATGATGCGTCGCGAGAGTCTATAAATTTTTTCTAACTTCTTAATCACAGACGCTTTAACCGAAAACGCCGGCAAATAGACTCGAGCCGGACTGGAGCACCGAACATGGTGGAACATAAATAAGCTGCCGTTGATTAGACCCAGGGCGCGAGGAGGGCGAGAGTGTGTCTATTATGGATGAACTGTTGGAACTGTAAGCAAATAAACTAGCGTTAGTCACACCGATACAGCAAACTTGGTTGCTGGTTACTGGTTATAGGATGATATAGTTGTCACGATTATCTAGTTCACAAGTGAGTCGAATATTTACAACGTGGAGCGTTTTGGTACAAAATATATGGCGAGTGATTGAACACATCAAGTCATCTAGATTACTACTGTAAGAATGAAACGGCAACAGTGTTAACAACAGCAGCTCTGCGAAACGGGCTGTAGGTGTTAAAAAGTAATACAGATCAAGCAATAAATCGACTTACTGCTCCCATGATGTAAATTCACTGGAAGCTACCATTCAACTCATGTTCGATGAAATACTTATAGACTTTGCTGGATCTGGCACTTCGAAAACAAAGAATAGAAACATATTAATGTATCCTAAGCCTAAAACTTGCGAGTTTCGTTAGGATTAGATTACAAGAGAACAATATTAATGTATCCTGAGCCTAAAAACTGCAAGTTTAGTTAGGATGGAGCGACTACCTTCTTCCTGATTATTTGTCTGCGAATAGAAATTTTAGTTTTTGGTCATTTCACCGATGTGTATTTGAGCTTTTTGCATGTCTTATTAAGGCAATGATTGACATTGCTATGACAAATCCTTTTTATCATTTCGTCTTCGTATTTCACTCAAATCATTCATTCATTCATTCATTTGAATGAAGTCCATGAGCGCTTTGAACTTACTAACGATGTTATCGCCTTACTAGTTTTCAGCATTGTTTTGATGCATCCATTGAAGCAAGGCTTGTATTCTGGCAGCCTTATCATATAGATACCGCTTGATCCGTACATTTAACCCATCAGATTCATGTTATTAGGTTAACTACAATGCCAAGGAAGCTATGTGCATGCTAGTAGATATCAGTTTGGTAAAAGCATACAGGCTTATTATATTCTGAACTCGATTCGATTCGAGAAAATGAACTCCAATGTGATTTTTTCATGCAAATGATCTCCCAATAAACTAATTAGAGAATATACCTATGTAAGGGTGCATTACCTACAAGCAGGTCTCTGATGTCTGAATTTTGAGTATCCTCAAAACTGCATTCTGGTAAAAAGATTCCACGCAATACCCTTTTCAAGTTAAGTCATCTTCAAGATTTGGAATAGTTAGGCCATCGAATCCAAAATTAAAACTACCTTCTTTAGAGGTTGGAGTTGATCTAAACGCTGTATATATTAAACCATTTGTGAACCCATGTCTTAAAACTATTTGTACTCCAAAAATGGACTTCAGAGGGGATAACGCCCAGAAAAATCTAAAGACAGTAGCGAAAGATCGATGGTAAAAGCTCATCCTTCTCGCCCAAAATCCGTTGATTCAGCCAAATTAGCAAATAGCCATTGTTTTTACATTGTTTAACATACGTCAATTATTAAAAATAAGATGATAAAATCTCCCTTACATACTCTTCTACCTTGTCAGACCAACCGGTAGTGCGTAGTGCACTCTATAGCAAGCCAATCCATTCGCTCCTCGTGTCACTAAATCAGTTGCTAAACGAGCTCCGAGATGACAACCGTGCAAAGAAGTGAAGATTCACAAGATAAACACCGAGAACAGGTGAGGTGTGAAATCAGCTCACACACACTCACCCGCGCTTGTAATGAGCATAATTTATCCACAAAGGACATGTAATTTATTCACGCTTGTCACCAGCTTCCAGTACCCTTTGGAAGCCCCCACCGTCTGATCGAACGAGACAACGGGCACTAGAGCGGCGTCTTATCGCTCAGAAAACATCTCAATAATCACTGCTCAACCACTCTCTGTCTCTTTCGCTCCGGTTCGCCTTACCTATCGTGTGCTCCTTCGTTTGGAAGGGCACCAGCGGCATGCGCTATCGTTACGTTTCCATTAATTCATAAAACATTATTTATTTCCCACCATCAAGGGCCCACTGGCACAACCCGAAGACGGGAGTGACTGCATGAGTCCGGTGGCTACATCCCACCTCTCTCTTTCTCTCTCTCATCGGATTCTCTAACGATCGTCGAACTTCTCGGACGCCAGGTGTAAGGGGAATTGTCCCCAACCCAGAAGGGGGCCCGATCTTTCCCGAAGGTGTTAAAATTAGTGTGTGCCGACAGTGTGTTGATCTGTCCCGCAGGAATCCACCAGAAATCGATCGTGATTCCGTTCGCCTGCGTTTCCATTATACGCGTGCGCCTTAATGCCCTCCCCGTGTACGGTGCGCCCAGTAAGCTTGTGTCGTGTAATGTCATTTTTTATCTAGATTTATGAGAGTACGATTACTGCGCGCGCAACGCTACAAAAAACAGAATAATATGGGAGGGCGCAAAGAATGAAATGGAAAATCGCGATCTGCACACGATACATATTGCAAACATGTATTGCAACTGCACATCATCATCATCATCATTAAAAGCGCAACAAGAACGGCCAGACCGGTCATGAGGCTGTGAAAAAAAAACCCAACGCATACAAAAAAATAATCTTTTCCACACAAAATCAAGAATTCCTGCAGCTTTCGTGTGCAAAGCTTCTTGTGCTCGATGTTTGCATCTTGAAGAAGCTGCCGAAGACCGTGCAGGACACTCCCGGAAGCAAGATGCGCACAGCATGGCGTCCGTTCCTCGTGCCTTGCTGCGCCTTGAGGCGCTTCCTGCAGTGGTTGGTTGGTTGGTTTGTTGGTTTTTGTTGAGTCTTGTTTGAAAGCTTAGCAAATTCCGGGAGCACTGTGTGTGTTGTGTGCTGCGTGAGCTAGGGTCGTGCGTCGCAAGAAGGAACTGGCAATAAGATTAAGATCCTACTTCATACCCCACATTCACGTACTTAGTGATGATTTAGTAATATCATCCTTTACAGGGAATGCTCGGTTTGCTAAAGTGAACCCCCGCCGACAAAAAGGGCCACCGTTTGGGTGCAAGACGTGCAGAATTAAGCTGCTCACGATGCTCATGACGTGTTAATTGACGATGGAAAGAAGTTTGGTATCGGAGGAGGTTTCAGAAGAGGTTGCATCCACCGAACCCTCTGTCTCGGTCACTATCCTCTTTGAGAGCATCCATAAATTACGTAACCCTAGTGAGAGAAAGAGAGAAATATATATATAGAGAGAGAGAGAGAGAGAGAGAGAGAGAGAAAGAGAGGGTTCCTTATTGTGCTACAAAACGAAATAGAAGATACTGCAGGTTGTGAAGCTTGTAGAATTCTATCGAAAAAAAAGACAGTGTAGATTTTATGGACATCAGAATTGCAGGAAATTTACCGATGAAGATATAGCCGATGCTAAAAATATAGCTTTTTAGGGATCTATGCCATTCTTACGGGCAGTGAACCTTATGGTTCATTTTAAAATACTATTAGATTCAAAAAGAGCCTAACCAAAAAGGGTGCCGGAAGCAAGAGTCATGAAAGTGTCCAAAAATTATGAGACTCGAAAATTCCTATAAGGTTATAACGAAACCTATAAGAAGTTATAAGAAGTTCTACCAAGGACGGGAGATTTAAGACAACTTCTACACTACCCTTTGCCGATAAACTCTGGAGAAGAGTGCAGCCAATTTAAAACAAAAAATACTCTTTTTACTATAATATTATTTTAATAAGCACTATGCTGTAAACAACTCGATTTTAGATGACAAAAGAGCTGCAAAGTTTTGATTAATTACCCATAATTAAATTCTTCCATACCAAAATACAAAAAAGGAGCTTGTTGTCTGGTTTTGCATTTCAAAAGTGATACACCATTTGATAGGTACTTCAGTTTGAAAATTGAAGATGATTAGCGCTTGTAATGGTTGATCCTTATCAATTTGTGGTACAGGCAGACCTTGACTGACAACGATTGTTGTGCCCAACAAGAACAAGAGATAGATGATCATGTAATACAGATATGAAGTCAACCTTCAATTCAATACTTTAATTTTTAAATAATTACAGACGTTAAGATAAATGGGGAAGAGGATAGCGAATAAAACAATGTCATTTGATGCGTTACGTTATTTATGTTTGGCCCCCTTCCGCATGGTTGATATCCTAATTATATTTCTATACTTTGCTCATGTGTCGTGAAGGCCCCTTAACGATGACTGAATGAACTTCTCGAAACCAGACTGATTTCAGGTTTGTTTAGGCTATTCCTCCAATATCTCTAAAAACCATCCGTTGAGCATCTATCCTCGGAAGCTGAATGCCGTTTTTTAAGTAGCTAATGAGCTGTAACTTACGACACTGTTCTCTCTCATCGTGGTCATCTCGCGTGGGTGAGCTTCAAAAAGATTTCACTATGGTCGACCCAAACATCCCAAACTGATCGTTTAGCATGGTTCAGCCTGAATCGCTGACTGGCGCAAATTGATTACCACATTGAAAGCTGCCTGAAAGAGCTGAATTTGCTGAAAGAATTATTGAACTGAAGGCTCATAACTCCACGCTGCTTGTACAATTTTACAGAGTTCTGGAATAATCAACCGTAAGCTTGATTGCGGCCAACTTTTAACGGCCTGGAACTCCTGTTATGGTCGAACACGTTTACAGCGCACCTTCTTCTTCTTGCCCAAAACAACAAAAAATCCCGAGCTAAACGAAACGACAGCAACGGTTTGAGAAAAGCGAGAATATAATCAAACCTGCTGATGCTTCAATCAGGAATCATGTACCCTTTTCTTTCCCTCCAAACGATGCACCAGATCAGATACCCACCGCCAGAGTGACGATTTTAAGACTGCACGATCGCCGTAATTAGTTGGTGTTTTGTTTTGACCTGTTGTACCCCCAAAGGCTCCCAATGGGAGAGATGTCTTGTTTTCGCTTGTTCTTGCACCACCACCGCCAAGATACAATCATGCATGGTTGCCTTCCTTCCCACACCGGGCCGGAGATCTGTCTGGGATCATCAAAATTTGACACCATCGGCAGTGGGAGCTTGCTGCTTCGATCGGTGTGGCAGCTTCGACCGACATTAACGGTCAATAAATGGGGATGCAAATCTGTTCTTTCCGCGCTCGCAAGGGCAGTTTTTCACTTCCCCTGTTCCGAACGGCCAAACTGGGGATGCATCCAATGCCGGTCCGCACATTCGTGTTTTGCCATAAAATTGCAAAATTTACTGCGTTATATGCGATCTTTCATTTTGATTGATTTTAATGGGCCATCACGCGCGCACCACACGGCTCAGTTACTGAGTGCACCGAACGATTTGCACCGAACGATTTCGGTGCGTGTTCTTTCGGATGAGATTTTATTCGATGACACTGATGCTGCTCGATGGAGATGTGTGCGCCAAAGTCCTGACGATGGACGGTGTGATCGTTCGCGAGGCCGTTTGATTAAATTGTTAAACGCGCTGTTTAAGATGTTTCCCCGTCCATCGGGCGTGCGAAACGAGCCGGGGCTGCGCTTCATGCTGGGCAGCAGCGATGAGAACGTCCCACTGTGCCCGGTGTGCGTATCGTGATTACTAATTTAAATGCACCGGGTTTCCAATGAATGATGCTGGCTGGTTGGCTTTAGTAGCAAAAGGGTAATTCACTTCACTTCGGGTGAGATTGTGTGTAGTGTGAACGATTGTTCACGTGTGCAATAAATTTTGCCCCATAGATGAACGATCGCATCGGAACGAGACAACTATAGTGAGTTTATGTCGATACTGCGAATCCTATTATTATTAGCTCAATCCGTTCTTGCTTTGTTGAGTTCCTTTATAAGGAATAGGGTACATTTACACCAAATATACTCAAATAGTATTTGGACCCTTATTTTTAATCAGGAAGAATTAAAACCTAACTCATTCAACGATTACATTAATAATTCGAAATAATTCCACCACGACGAGATTGTCATTTGTTGTTTCCAGGATTTCCATTCGTTTGATAGTTCTCTGGCAGCAGCTATCCATCATAGCCTGTGCTCTGATCCTGGAATATGAAGCTGGCAGCTACACCAATATGTCCAGTTCGTTAAACAAAGCATTCTCTATTGTACTGGCCAAGGATTCATGACCGTACAGGACAACCGTATTGGAACAGTAGAGCGTTAAATTGTGTATGTTCTAGTGCTGGGTTTCACCAATCTTTCGTTCAGATTCATTTTAGGGATGAGTGATTTGAATCTCGAATCGAATCCCTAAAGATTCATGAATCTCCAAAGAAGTCTGTAGAGATTTTCGAATCTCCCAGAAATCATGGATCTCAAAAGATTCACGAATCTCCAAGAAATCATGAATCTCGAAAGATTTATTAATCTACAACATTCATGAACTCATTAGGATTCATAAATCTCCAGGGATACATGCACCTTTACAGATGTACGGTTATAAACATATTGCATTTGTATGGTTCCATGATACATTGGTTAACTCGCACGACTTAACAACATGCACGTCGTGGATTCAAGCCTCGCATGGACCCGTCTCCCTCTAGAAAACTATACGGCTGCTTAGTACTTCCCAAGAAGTCTCGAAAACCTGTATAGGTAGGCGCTGGCATGACCACGTAGGTTGTTACGCCAAGAAGAAGAAGAAGAAGAAGAAGAAGAAGAAGAAGAAGAAGACACTCAAACTCTTTGGAGATTTATGAATTCCTTGAAATTCGTGCATCCCTAGAGATTCTTGAAACTTTCGAGATCTCGTGAATCTTTGAGTTTAATTAATGTTTGAGATTCATGAATCTTTCGAATCGAGATTCAGGGTTATTGAATAATTTCAATGATTCATTCGGATTCATGAACCTGAATCAGATTTCGGATGGTATTAAACCCAGTGTGTGCTTGATTGTTCTAAACAATATGCCTCCAGATATATTTGCTCATGCCTCTAGACCAGGGGTCTTCAAACTACGACCCGCAGGCCGCATGCGGCCCTCAAGAGCCTGTAATGCGGCCCGCGACGACTTTGTAAAGGTTAAAATAAGCCAGAGGTACACCAGACACACGCCTGACTAGGATCACTACCAACCAATCAAGGAATCAATCAATCAATGACAAGAACCCATCTCAGATACGAGATCCACAATTGAATAGGTCTTCGACATGTATTGATGCATAGAAAATTCAGATTTTTGTAGCTTTGCTTACCACAGTCTTCTCAAGGCATATCTTTATCGTGCATCAACCGCAAAATCTTACTTTTCCATACAAAAGAAGGGGTATGACGATGAGCAATTAACAAAACATAAATCATAATATTTAAAATTGTCCACATATCCTGCGTAACTAAAGCCTTTTATCAAAATACTTGAAAGTCCTTCAAGGTTACATTGCGATACGTAAACAACCATCTTAGTTTTTCTTTTCTCCTTAGCCAAAAAACAAGACTTGGGCATCTATCCTACCTTTAGAAATTCCCTTTCCAACGTCCGTATCCAAACGTTTGTCGAAATTGATCAACAAAGAGGCTTTCATTCACCAGTTTTCCCTATCGTCAGTAGTAGTCGACCAACGTTCGATCCGGGATAAAGATGGCTAGATGTCCAAGAAACCGCAAGTCAAATAAAAACGTCGCTTCCATTAAAGATCGAGTTGGTAAATTTAACAGTGTCCACGTGATACCAATAACGAGTCATAAGAATCATCGTATGAAAAACGCTTCAAATTAGTCCAACTTCCTTATTCACACGCTATGGTCTTATCCTCCTTTGCTTCGGGATGGTTCTGCCGGATGTGAATACCAAGCACATCCTTGTACCGGTACGATTTGTCACAGTGTGGACACGGAAACACTATACCACTGTGGGTCAGTTGGTGTGAATTGCGCCCGTGGCGGCTTTTGAACCGTTTCGGACATTGATTGCACGCGTACGGTTGCTCCGTCGAGTGCACTAGCTGATGCTTCGTAAGGGCGACTCTGCAAAGATAAATGAAAGAGCGTTAAGGTTGTACCTTGAACGCAAATAAACGCGTCAAACGCATTAAACTTACTTCACTTTAAACAGCATCCCGCACGTTTCACACTCAAACTTTCGCTCATTGCTGTGCACTCGGGCAATGTGCGATTTAAGCCCACTGTTGTGGTTGAACTTTTTGGCACACATGTGGCAGTCGAACGTTTTCCCAATGCCGTGCACTCGGAGCTAAATGGAAAAAGGGAAATGATCATTAAGACAATCGCACTTATAATCGACCACTGCCGCGCCATCCTACCATGTGAGATCTGTGCGAGCTGGGATACTTGAAGCCTATGCCGCACGTTTCGCACGACTTCACCTCACTCTGCAGATGGACCGACCGGACATGGCGCATCAGATTCCCCCGGTCCACCATTTCGATCGGACAGTGCGGACAGGCGTACCGCTTCTCCTGCGTATGGGTGAGCATGTGCGTCGCTATGTGCGTAACCATGGCGCCGCACGTGCCACAAAGTTGCTTCTTTTTCTTGTACGTCGCATCGGCTTTATGGTGCCGGCGCACGTGCATGTTGTACGTTCGCAGGTGCGTAAACCTTTTCGCACACGTTTCACAGCTGTACTCACCCGTTCCGTGCTGTGAAGCCTGGAAGAAAAAGAGAACAGTACCGATCACTAATTAAAAGGATTAAAAAAAAAACAAGCTTCTTAGCTGGCACGCACCATATGGTTCTTGTACGAATTGTAATTGACGAATCCTTGCCCGCACAGCTCGCACGATTTCGAAATCTCCTTCAAATGGACCGTCTTGATATGGATGTTTAGATTCGATTTGAACGTCATCGTCACGGCACAGTACGGGCAGGAGAACCGTTTCTCCTTCGTGTGGCTGAGCATGTGACTTTTCAGATCCGACACCATCTTCCCGCACGCATCGCAATGCTGATAGTGGTGGTCTGCCTTCCTCCGTGAGCGGGTTGCGTCGCTCGTTTGCGCGCTTCTGGCCGACCGCGAGGACAGACGCCTCGTACGAGTAGGTGGACTATTTTCTATACTGTCAGTGCTTTCATCCAATACATTGTTCGTGCCAGACTCGTCGCCGCTTTCGGCGTTTTCCTGCGAGCCGTCTTCCATCTCGTCACTGCTGGCGGTTTCCTCGTCTTCTTCCTCGGACAGCTCTTGCGTTTCGATCTGAACATCTTCCGCTTGCTCGATCAGTTGCTCCAAACGCTCGCTTGCCTCGACCAGCGCTAACTCTTCCACGATTTCTTCCTCGTGCTGTACCGCTTCCTCCTTTTTATCGCGATTTTCTCCGCCCAATGTTTCCTTCCTGGCGCTTTCGAGCAGCACCGCAAACAGTTGCTTGAACAGTGCGTCATTGTTTAAACACGCCGCACGGAATAAAGAGCACTTTTTCAGCTTATTGCCACAGTCCACACAGATCGAGTACGATATACATTCTTCGCCAAACAGCTGCAACAGTGTGGAACGCATTGGGTTAGCGGGAATGGTGATGTTTAACGGGAAGCGGAAACTTACCTGTATCCCGGTGAAACGCTCTATATCTACATCCGTTAGCGAGGGATCGATGATGCTGGACACGGGAAAGAGCGCCTCGTCGTCTTCGCACAAACAGAGCCGGCAAATACCATTTAATTCGTTGATTCTGTCCGCCATCGCGCGTACAATACGAGGGTTTGTTTACCAACAACATTGATTACTTTTTTTACAACCGAAATGTCAAAATTAACCGAGCTGTCATTGATTTGTTGACATTATGGCGTGGTTAGACGAATGCTGTCCAAATTGCTGATCATGTATGGATTATTTTGAAATTATTGGAATCCGTAGTTGGGTAAGGCTGCGCTCTGGCACCAATCGAACACGACATCCGACTCGAACAAACCCATATAATCATATGGAGGTGCACTGTCAGACACAAACAAACAAACAAGACAAACATGTCAAATCCCATACATTTTTCATGTTCGATGTCGTGTTCGATTGGTGCTATAGCGCCGAGTAACAAGCAGAATCTTTTCGCCGTTATTCCGAAGAAGTTTAAAGATGGACCCGAACTCCATTGGATCCATCAAGCGCTGCAGGTAGTAGCATTACAACATCAAGTCTTCCTGGCATTGAACGACTCATCGTGAGAGACAATTAGGAAACATGCAAGTTTGCCGTGCAAATGTTTCTGGAACTCGAAGATCTTTGGATGCTGCAGTGAATCCAAAGAAGAGCGACGATGGAAGTTACGAATCCATCGATACACCAAATGGTCGAAAGGCACGAGCGAAAATCATCTTACTGCTTGAACCAGTGAACTACGTTCACGTGAAGAAAACGACAGCAGCGAGATAAGTTTGGTCAAAACTAGAAAAGGCTTTCGAAGACTCTGGCCTTACAAGACGAGTCGTATTGTTGACAGATCTAGAATCATGTGATTCTATGTCGGATTATGTTAATCGTATTGTATCAACGGCGCAACTGAATGGAATTGGTTTCACGATTTCAGAGGAGTGAGTCATAAATCTAATGCTGGCTGGATAATCAGAACAGTATCGCCCAATGATCGCGGCCCTTGAAAACTACCACAAATTGTCATCACTGGGGACATCATTAAAACGAAACTTCTACAAGAAGGTTCTTCTTTCTCCCACAGTCAGTTTGCTGCAAGGACGAAGCACGTTAATATCGGTACGTAAAGTAAACAATCTAGCCGGTCTCGTAGTACAGTCGTCAAATCGTACGACTCAACAACATGCCCGTCATGGGTTCAAACCCTAAATAGACCGTGCCGCCATACGTAGGACTGACTATCCTGCTATGGGGGGAAATCAATTAGTCACTGAAAGCCAAGCCCACAAGTGGAACAGGCAGGCCTTGACCGACAACGGTTGTTGTGCCAAAGGAGAAGAAAGTAAACAATCTAATACAGCTAAGGGACCGAAATGTCGAAAAGGTTCGAAATTTGGCCATATAGTGAAGGATTGCTACAGCACGAAGGGAATCGATTCGTTCTGTGTAGTGCTATCTACGTGTGGATCGAAAGAAAACGGAAAATGGTATTTCGATTCGATACCAATGAAGACGCGTTATGTTCCAGTTGAAGGATTTGGGAATAGTTGAATTTTTTTTAGCGATTCGTGTGAATTATTTGAAAAAACGGAATTGCAGACTGCAAAGTTGTTGATACTGCTATGAAATCTTGCATAAAGCTAACCAAGGAAATGTGGCCACAGACAGAACAAGAGAAGGAAGAGATGCCATCGGTTCCTTATCAAAAGGCTGATATACCTAGCCCAATGCACCAGACCTGATATCTTGTTTGCTGAGCCAATACAACAACAACGCTGCATCACTGGCAAGCTGTAAAACATCCTTGAAAACACATTTGAAATATCCTATGTAAAACATCTGAGAGGTACGGTAACGAACAAATAATTGGATATTCAGGATACATTATTGGATATTGGATGCATATTGGACACTCCCAATAGAAATTAATTGATATTTTATTAATTTAGCCATAGAGAAATTCACATTAATACTCACAAACAGTAAATGAGCGTACTGCGCAATGCTTTAACAGCATTATAGTTTTTTTTTTAAATTTAACTTATCTTACAATTGTGTGTTGGCCAAAGCTTTTTTTCTCTCGCTTTTCGCCACCTGCTTCTTGTGCTCTTTTTTCACATGCATATTGAGCAACGATTTGTACCGATAGGTTTTTTCACAGTACTCACACGTGAACACGACACCCTGGTGAATCAGCTCGTGTGCCCGATGCGCGTTCGGGCTTTTGAAACGCTTCGGACAGTAGCGACACGCAAACGGTTGCTCGTTCGAGTGCACTCGGCCATGTTTCTTCAGTCCAATACTGCGAACGAACAAGAAAAAAAGGTCATTAGCAACGCTCCTGACAATCCCATTGAAATCCCATCTTACTTGTCCTGAAAGATCATGCCGCAGATTGTGCATTCGCAGTTGCTCGCCACATTGTGCTTGCGATTGTTGTGGCCCCGCAAGCCTCCCGGATGGCGAAACTTCAGATCGCAAAGCTTGCATTCGTACCATTCGCCAATATCATGTGCAGCTCGCTTACAGAACGGAACATGAAAATAGGAAAAACATGTGTTCAGCGATGGAATGCCATGCCAAGCTAACAGTCCCCAGCTGCTTACCATGTGGATCGTGTAGCTGGATTTGTGCGAAAAGCTCCTATCGCACAGCTCACAGCTTTTGGCCGTCTTCTTCAGATGTACCGATTCCACGTGCACCTTCAATAACGAGCTGCGACTGAAAGCCCCCGGACAGTATGTGCAGGCGAACCTTCGCTCTTTCGTGTGCGATAGAAGGTGATGGTTCAAGTGGGCCACAAACTTACCGCACACCGTGCACAGCTTCTTGGGCAGCTTGTTTCGATTTGGTCGCTTCTTATACACCCGTGGTTTTTTCACCGAACTATCCTGCTCTTTACCAATCGTCGCCCGTCGCACATACGGTTTTCGTGGTTTCTTTGGTTTCTGCGGAGGCTCAATCTCTTCCAGCTCCTCTGTGAAAAGTTCGGCTTCAGACGGTGATGGTGGTGTGGTGGCGGACCACCAGTTCCATCCCTGGTCACTGTTTTGCTGCTCCGTTGGTTCGAGTATTTCAACATGCTCTTCCGGCTCTAGATGTTCCTCGAGCCCAAACGCCTCGATTGCTTCTTCATAACCACCATCCGTGGGTTTGGCGTCGGTAATCACGTACTCACTGCCATCGTCCATGCGGAAGTAGCTGTGTTCGAACGTCGCGCTGGGTGGTTTAGCCTCCGAATCTCGCTCACTTGCGCACAGCGCTGAAAACAGTTCCCGGAAGCGCTCGTCATTGCTTAAGCAGAAGTAACGGTAGGCGATAAATTTTTGCAGCTTATTGTGGCACGGTTCACAAATCACGTACGTCACGTGTTCCTCCTCCACCTTCATGAGCAAAAGGAAAAAAAGACCGTTAGAACGATAGGGATGAGAAGTACAACCTCACCATGACCACACCTACCCGTACGCCGGTACATCGCTCAATATCATCGACGGTCAGTGTTGAATCAATGACCTGTGATGTTGGCAGTAGTATTGCTTCATTTTCCGATAAGCAGAGTCTACAAATTTTATCAATTACACGCACAAAACTGGCCATTTCTACGCGAGGACGGCAGACATCGTTTGTTTGTAAACATTTGTGAAGAGCCAACAATATTTCTGCTTGTCAAAATTCGGGTTTTGACAGCTTTGTATCCAATTTTTAAACGGACCGTTATTATGACATCGTTTATGGCAAATTAGTACACAACAATAATTTGTTTGTTGTGAAAGTCAATGCTGTTACTTTATGCAGTCGATATTTTTATTCAAATCTCCTTATTAGTCAACTTATTAAAATTACTCTCATGGTCTTGGTCTAATATGGCGGAAGAATTGGCGCGTGGTTTTGCATTCCTGCTGATGGAGACATCGGGAAAGTGATATAGTACTGAAGCCTTGAATTAGAAATATCACATGCATTCTATTTCCACTGTTCAACAATTAGCTGATTTGTTTTACCATAATCTCCTTTGAAAATTACTGGCCGCCGAGGGCATTTAACAGGGTATAGCTGCATCCCTCTACCACTCTTTGCCTGCTTGTGTCGTTTCTTCCCGCTCCTTTCTGCCTAAATGAATCTCAACATTTTTTGTTTCGCTTTCGGCCACCTGCTTCTTGTGCTCTTTTTTCACATGCATATTGAGCAACGATTTGTAACGATAGGTTTTCGTACAGTATTCACACGTGAACACGACACCCTGGTGGATCAGCTCGTGTGACCGGTGCGCGTTCGGGCTTTTGAAACGCTTCGGACAGTAGCGACACGCAAATGGTTGCTCGTTCGAGTGCACTCGGCCATGTTTCTTCAATCCGTAGCTACAAGAGAACATCAGAAAAAGGAGATCATTAGCTACGTTCCCCACAATATTACTAAAATTCCTTCTCACCTGTCCTCAAACATCATGCCGCAGATTGTGCATTCGCAGTTGCTCGCCACATTGTGCTTGCGATTGTTGTGGTCCCGCAAGCTTCCCGGATGGCGAAACTTCAGATCGCAAAGCTTGCATTCGTACCATTCGCCAATATTATGTGCAGCTCGCTTACAGAACGGAATATAAAAAAAAGTGTTCTGTTGGATTATTAAAGTAATCATTAATCTAACCTTGATATAGAATTTGTGTATAATATAAAGAGGTCCGTTGCTTCTGGCGAGATCTACAATACCCCATCTCAATCAGACTCTTACTCAACAGTTTCAAGCCATGCCTTGAACAAAACCTAGCTACTGATTACCAATCACCTACAACAACTGCTTCTTGTGATAATTGCCAAACGGTTACCTTGTTCATCATTTCATCGACCACAAAGACGGTCGTGTTGCATTTTTCATTGTTCCTCTGCAACGTGGTACTTCGTCCTGCTTCAGCCTCAGCTGAACAGGCGCACGATTGACCAGCGCTGACCCAGAAGTATCTTGGCATGGCACGCGTAGCTATTGAACAGCTAATAGTTCAAATCCTGCAAGGTGTTCCTGCCAGTTCTTCCACAACTGGTGTAGTGTGAGATAAATCTGATTCAGATTCATGAATCTAAATTAATCTGTGAAATGATTCAATGAATCTGAATCTTCGTTTTCAAATATTCATGAATCTTCAAAGATTCATGGATCTCCAAGGATTCATGGATCTTGAAATATTCATCGATCTCCAAGGATTCATGGATCTTGAAAGATTCATGGATCTCCAATGATTCATAGATCACCAAAGATTCGTGAATCTCGAAAGATTAATATATCTTGAAAGATTCACGAATCTCTAAGGATTCATGAAATTCACGGAATTTATAAATCTCCAATGATTCATAGAACTTGAGCTTTTCATTGTTCTTCTTCTTGGCGTAACAACCTACGTGGTCATGCCAGTCTTTAGAGGCTTTCGGGACATCTTGGCATGTACCACGCAGCCGGATAATTTGTTTTGCTTCGGGGAGACGGTCCATGCTAGGGGGCTACTGTGAGACGGTTGAACCCACGACGGGCATGTTGCTAGGCGAGATCGCGCAAATTCAATATTTCGATAGACTCATGATCCTCTATAGATAGATGAGTTTTAATGAATTTATGAATCTTATAAATTCACAAATCTTTGTATCCTTGGTGATACATGAATCCTTGGAGATTAATGATTTTTTAGAGATTCCTAAATATTTGAAGATTCATGTATCTTTCAAGATTCATGAATCTTTGGAGATCCATAAATCTTTGAAGATTCGATTCGAGATTCGAATCATTCATCACTCAAGATTGACGATAGTTTCATGAAACGCAACTCTAATCTGGTGCAGCTCCTCCCAGGCGATAACCAGTGACTTCAGATGTTCGCATAAGATCATGTACTGCGGGTTCTTAGACGTCAGACTCTCGCCGAAGTCCATCGTCTTCTTGTTGTCCTCCGTAAAATTGTCGATCTTCTATCGGATGCTGTGCTGCTTATTAAGGAACTTATCCGCTTCTTGCTGTTTGTGTCTTGGTCAGCCACGACTGGACAACGTAGCGCTGAACAATTCCGCCAAGAAGTTCTCTCTGACGTGTTGTTCAACAGTATTCTCCTTCCTGCCGGCATCGATATAGTTTTGTTCTTATATGAACGGTTCCAATCCACTTCTCTTTATAATCTTTATCACCAAAAACGATGGATAACGCACACCAATGTCAACGTTCTCACGCACCTGATTGGTGAACATTACTTCGTCCATTGATGCGACCAAGATAACAATGCTAGTCAGAACGCTTCACTTCCGCTAAACTAGCATGTGCTCGCTCAATTTCTGATTCCATGACTATCGCAATTGTTTCGCCATTCATCATAAGGATCACCTTTATTTATTTGAACAGCACTTTCACGCCAGCCAGCGTTAGCTGCTTCACGGACAGGTTTTTATTTTCGAAAAGTAGGCACGTTTTCTGCAATCATGAGAATACCATAGTTACTCTTGCCACTAACGACACCGGTTTTCTTGGCCAAGAGGGACTCTCCCTCAAGAGGATTCTTTGGTACGTCTATGTACACT
This sequence comes from Anopheles merus, assembly GCF_017562075.2. Lineage (NCBI taxonomy): Eukaryota > Metazoa > Arthropoda > Insecta > Diptera > Culicidae > Anopheles > Anopheles merus. The sequence goes on from NC_054085.1 coordinate 22,718,425, forward strand.
GGTTGATTTAAAGTTACCACGCCCTGGGTCTAGCAACTGGGTCTTCATCAACTCATAAGTTAATTGAGATTCGGGAAGGTTTTCCAATGCAGTCATCAGTGGATCGTAGGACTCCGGAAAGATTATGCTAAATGCAGAGCAAACATCGGTTTCTTCTAACTTCAATCCAGCTACTCGAAGCTGCCGAACCAGATCCTCAAATTGTTGAAGGTGCGCGATTTGATTTCGTATAACTATCTGCCTTCCCGAGGACTTCTTGGCGAATGTATTTTCGAGCACGTTCCACATTTCTTTCACCGTGGTCTACTCTTGTATACATTCAAAGTACACATCTGAGATGAAACTCGCCAGCAACGATGGCGTCCATTTCCTCGAATATGGCCACTTTACTAGCCTCTGCTGGAACTTCCTTTACGACTGCGTCCCATAGCTACGAGGCTTTCAAATACACTTCGACCCTAAACTTATAGGTGTGCTCCGGAAAACTGCGGGATTCCGTGAACCGCCATTTCTTTCTGCTTGTCTGGGCCCATAACCTAAAGACTTCCGTTCTTATTGTATTACAACTATTGGTGCATGCTATTACAGACTACTGAGATCTGCCTTTGCATTTTGTCTACTATGCGATTGCTAGGTTAACAATATAATAAAATACTACTCCGATCCCATCGTTCATCGAGAATAGTTGTGTTTTACCCAAAACTTCTTTATGTTCAGCGATGGACTGCGTGCTAACATTAATCCCAAATTGCTTACCATGTGGATCGTGTAGCTGGATTTGTGCGTAAAGCTCCTATCGCACAGCTCACAGCTCTTGGCCGTCTTCTTCAGATGTACCGCTTCTACGTGCACCTTCAATAACGAGCTGCGACTGAAAGCCCCCGGACAGTATGTGCAGGCGAACCTTCGCTCCTTCGTGTGCGATAGGAGGTGATGGTTCAAGTTGGCCACAAACTTACCACACACCGTGCACAGCTTCTTGGGCAGCTTGTTTCGATTTGGTGGCTTCTTATACACCCGTGGTTTTTTCACCGAACTATCCTGCTCTTTACCAATCGTCACCCGTCGCACATACGGTTTTCGTGGTTTCTTTGGTTTCTGCGGAGGCTCAATATCTTCCAGCTCCTCTGTGGAAAGTTCGGCTTCAGACGGTGATGGTGGTGTGGTGGCGGACCACCAGTTCCATCCCTGGTCACTGTTTTGCTGCTCCGTTGGTTCGAGTATTTCAACATGCTCTTCCGGCTCTAGATGTTCCTCGAGCCCAAACGCCTCGATTGCTTCTTCATAATCACCATCCGTGGGTTTGGCGTCGGTAATCACGTACTCACTGCCATCGTCCATGCGGAAGTAGCTGTGTTCGAACGTCGCGCTGGGTGGTTTAGCCTCCGAATCTCGCTCACTTGCGCACAGCGATGAAAACAGTTCCCGGAAGCTCTCGTCATTGCTTAAGCAGAAGTAACGGTAGGCGATAAATTTTTGCAGCTTATTGTGGCACGGTTCACAAATCACGTACGTCACGTGTTCCTCCTCCACCTTCACGAGCAAAAGGAAAAAAGACCGTTAGAACGATAGGGATGAGAAGTACAACCTCACCATGACCACACCTACCCGTACGCCAGTACATCGCTCAATATCATCGACGGTCAGTGTTGAATCAATGACCTGTGATGTTGGCAGTAGTATTGCTTCATTTTCCGATAAGCAGAGTCTACAAATTTTATCAATTACACGCACAAAACTGGCCATTTCTACGCGAGGACGGCAGACATCGTTTGTTTGTAAACATTTGTGAAGAGCCAACAATATTTCTGCTTGTCAAAATTCGGGTTTTGACAGCATTGTATCCAATTTTTAAACGTTCCGTTATTATGGCATCGTTTATGGCAAATTAGTACACAACAATAATTTGTTTGTTGTGAAAGTCAATGCTGTTACTTTATGTAGTCGATATTTTTATTCAAATCTCCTTATTAGTCAACTTATTAAAATTACTCTGATGGTCTTGGTCTAATATGGCGGAAGAATTGGCGCGTGGTTTTGCATTCCTGCTGATGGAGACATCGGGAAAGTGATATAGTACTGAAGCCTTGAATTAGAAATATCACATGCATTCTATTTCCACTGTTCAACAATTAGCTGATTTGTTTTATCATAATCTCCTTTGAAAATTACTGGCCGCCGAGGGCATTTAACAGGGTATAGCTGCATCCCTCTACCACTCTTTGCCTGCTTGTGTCGTTTCTTCCCGCTCCTTTCTGCCTAAATGAATCTCAACATTTTTTGTTTCGCTTTCGGCCACCTGCTTCTTGTGCTCTTTTTTCACATGCATATTGAGCAGCGATTTGTAACGATAGGTTTTCTTACAGTACTCACACGTGAACACGACACCCTGGTGGATCAGCTCGTGTGACCGGTGCGCGTTCGGGCTTTTGAAACGCTTCGGACAGTAGCGACACGCAAATGGTTGCTCGTTCGAGTGCACTCGGCCATGTTTCTTCAATCCGTAGCTACAAAAGAACATCAGAAAAAGGAGATCATTAGCTACGTTCCCCACAATATTACTAAAATTCCTTCTCACCTGTCCTCAAACATCATGCCGCAGATTGTGCATTCGCAGTTGCTCGCCACATTGTGCTTGCGATTGTTGTGGTCCCGCAAGCTTCCCGGATGGCGAAACTTCAGATCGCAAAGCTTGCATTCGTACCATTCGCCAATATTATGTGCAGCTCGCTTACAGAACGGAATATAAAAAAAGTGTTCTGTTGGATTATTAAAGTAATCATTAATCTAACCTTGATATAGAATTTGTGTATAATATAAAGAGGTCCGTTGCTTCTGGCGAGATCTACAATACCCCATCTCAATCAGACTCTTACTCAACAGTTTCAAGCCATGCCTTGAACAAAACCTAGCTATTGATTACCAATCACCTACAACAACTGCTTCTTGTGATAATTGCCAAACGGTTACCTTGTTCGTCATTTCATCGACCACAAAGACGGTCGTGTTGCATTTTTCATTGTTCCTCTGCAACGTGGTACTTCGTCCTGCTTCAGCCTCAGCTGAACAGGCGCACGATTGACCAGCGCTGACCCAGAAGTATCTTGGCATGGCACGCGTAGCTATTGAACAGCTAATAGTTCAAATCCTGCAAGGTGTTCCTGCCAGTTCTTCCACAACTGGTGTAGTGTGAGATAAATCTGATTCAGATTCATGAATCTAAATTAATCTGTGAAATGATTCAATGAATCTGAATCTTCGTTTTCAAATATTCATGAATCTTCAAAGATTCATGGATCTCCAAGGATTCATGGATCTTGAAAGATTCATGGATCTCCAAGGATTCATGGATCTTGAAAGATTCATGGATCTCCAATTCGTGAATCTCGAAAGATTAATATATCTTGAAAGATTCACGAATCTCTAAGGATTCATGAAATTCGCGGAATTTATAAATCTCCAATGATTCATAGAGCTTTTCATTGTTCTTCTTCTTGGCGTAACAACCTACGTGGTCATGCCAGTCTTTAGAAGCTTTCGGGACATCTTGGCAAGTACCACGCAGCCGGATAATTTGTTTTGCTTCGGGGAGACGGTCCATGCTAGGGGGCTACTGTGAGACGGTTGAACCCACGACGGGCATGTTGCTAGGCGAGATCGCGCAAATTCAATATTTCGATAGTTTCATGATCCTCTATAGATAGATGAGTTTTAATGAATTTATGAATCTTATAAATTCAAAAATCTTTGTATCCTTGGTGATACATGAATCCTTGGAGATTAATGATTTTTTAGAGATTCATAAATATTTGAAGATTCATGTATCTTTCAAGATTCATGAATCTTTGGAGATCCATAAATCTTTGAAGATTCGATTCGAGATTCGAATCATTCATCACTCAAGATTGACGATAGTTTCATGAAACGCAACTCTAATCTGGTGCAGCTCCTCCCAGGCGTTAACCAGTGCCCTCAGATGTTCGCATAAGATCATGTACTGCGGGTTCTTAGACGTCAGACTCTCGCCGAAGTCCATCGTCTTCTTGTTGTCCTCCGTAAAATTGTCGATCTTCTATCGGATGCTGTGCTGCTTATTAAGGAACTTATCCGCTTCTTGCTGTTTGTGTCTTGGTCAGCCACGACTGGACAACGTAGCAGCTGAACAATTCCGCGAAGAAGTGTTGTTCAACAGGATTCTCCTTCCTGCTCACATCGATATAGTTTTGTTCTTATATGAACGGTTCCAATCCACTTCTCTTTATAATCTTTATCACCAAAAACGATGGATAACGCACACCAATGTCAACGTTCTCATGCTCCTGATTGGTGAACATTACTTCCTCCATTGCTACGACCAAGATAACAATGCTAGTCAGAACGCTTCACTTCCGCTAAACTAGCATGTGCTCGCTCAATTTCTGATTCCATGACTATCGCAATTGTTTCGCCATTCATCATAAGGATCACCTTTATTTATTTGAACAGCACTTTCACGCCAGCCAGCGTTAGCTGCTTCACGGACAGGATTTTTTTTTTCGAAAAGTAGGCACGTTTTCTGCAATCATGAGAATACCATAGTTACTCATGCCACTAACGACACCGGTTTTCTTGGCCAAGAGGGACTCTCCCTCAAGAGGATTCTTTGGTACGTATATGTACACTGGTTGATTTAAAGTTACCACGCCCTGGGTCTAGCAACTGGGTCTTCATCAACTCATAAGTTAATTGAGATTCGGGAAGGTTTTCCAATGCAGTCATCAGTGGATCGTAGGACTCCGGAAGGATTATGCTAAATGCAGAGCAAACATCGGTTTCTTCTAGCTTCAATCCAGCTACTCGAAGCTGCCGAACCAGATCCTCAAATTGTTGAAGGTGCGCGATTTGTTTTCGTATAACTATCTGCCTTCCCGAGGACTTCTTGGCGAATGTATTTTCGAGCACGTTCCACATTTCTTTCACCGTGGTCTACTCTTGTATACATTCAAAGTACACATCTGAGATGAAACTCGCCAGCAACGATGGCGTCCATTTCCTCGAATATGGCCACTTTACTAGCCTCTGCTGGAACTTGCTTTACGACTGCGTCCCATAGCTACGAGGCTTTCAAATACACTTCGACCCTAAACTTATAGGTGTGCTCCGGAAAACTGCGGGATTCCGTGAACTGCCTTTTCTTTCTGCTTGTCTGGGCCCATAACCTAAAGACTTCCGTTCTTATTTTATTACAACTATTGGAGCATGCTATTACAGACTACTGAGATCTGCCTTTGCATTTTGTCTACTATGCGATTGCTAGGTTAACAATATAATAAAATACTATTCCGATCCCATCGTTCATCGAGAATAGTTGTGTTTTACCCAAAACTTCTTTATGTTCAGCGATGGACTGCGTGCTAACATTAATCCCAAATTGCTTACCATGTGGATCGTGTAGCTGGATTTGTGCGTAAAGCTCCTATCGCACAGCTCACAGCTCTTGGCCGTCTTCTTCAGATGTACCGCTTCTACGTGCACCTTCAATAACGAGCTGCGACTGAACGCCCCCGGACAGTATGTGCAGGCGAACCTTCGCTCTTTCGTGTGCGATAGAAGGTGATGGTTCAAGTGGGCCACAAACTTACCGCAAACCGTGCACAGCTTCTTGGGCAGCTTGTTTCGATTTGGTCGCTTCTTATACACCCGTGGTTTTTTCACCGAACTATCCTGCTCTTTACCAATCGTCGCCCGTCGCACATACGGTTTCCGTGGTTTCTTTGGTTTCTGCGGAGGCTCAATCTCTTCCAGCTCCTCTGTGGAAAGTTCGGCTTCAGACGGTGATGGTGGTGTGGTGGCGGACCACCAGTTCCATCCCTCGTCACCGTTCTGCTGCTCCGTTGGTTCGAGTATTTCAACATGCTCTTCCGGCTCTAGATGTTCCTCGAGCCCAAACGCATCGATTGCTTCTTCATAACCACCATCCGTGGGTTTGGCGTCGGTAATCACGTACTCACTGCCATCGTCCATGCGGAAGTAGCTGTGTTCGAACGTCGCGCTGGGTGGTTTAGCCTCCGAATCTCGCTCACTTACGCACAGCGCTGAAAATAGTTCCCGGAAGCGCTCGTCATTGCTTAAGCAGAAGTAACGGTAGGCGATAAATTTTTGCAGCTTATTGTGGCACGGTTCACAAATCACGTACGTCACGTGTTCCTCCTCCACCTTCATGAGCAAAAGGAAAAAAAGACCGTTAGAACGATAGGGATGAGAAGTACAACCTCACCATGACCACACCTACCCGTACGCCGGTACATCGCTCAATATCATCGACGGTCAGTGTTGAATCAATGACCTGTGATGTTGGCAGTAGTATTGCTTCATTTTCCGATAAGCAGAGTCTACAAATTTTATCAATTACACGCACAAAACTGGCCATTTCTACGCGAGGACGGCAGACATCGTTTGTTTGTAAACATTTGTGAAGAGCCAACAATATTTCTGCTTGTCAAAATTCGGGTTTTGACAGCTTTGTATTCAATTTTTAAACGATCCGTTATTATGGCATCGTTTATGGTAAATTAGTACACAACAATAATTTGTTGTGAAAGTCAATGCTGTTACTTTATGTAGTCGATATTTTTATTCAAATCTCCTTATTAGTCAACTTATTAAAATTACTCTCATGGTCTTGGTCTAATATGGCGGAAGAATTCACACTTTTTGCATCCTTGCTGATCGAGAGATCGTAAAATGAAACAAAACTGTTTAACAATCGCAATTAGTAATAACGCAATGAAGCCTTGATTTAGAAATAGCACATTCCTTCTATTTTCATCACTCAACAAGGGTAGATGTGTAATTCGGTTACGGACTACTGGCCGCCGAGGATCTAGTCTCTGGTACACTTGAACTCCTTATGCGGCCACAGGGCTGATATACGCTTATCGCATCCAATGGTAGAGGCCATCCAGCTTAACGACTTCAAACAGCGAATATTCATGACAAATATGCAGAAGAGTGACGTGGTTCACCAACCCCTACATAGTTCACATCATGGTCCGTACCTTTAGTATCCCAAGGAGAGCTTCAGTTCCGTTATAGTTTATATCACTTAAAAGGTTCCCCATCATCCTGCACAATCGGCTATAAACTATCTTTGGTTTTGTGCTTTCGCATATGAGCCGTAAGGTTTTGACTGTAGCGGTACGTTTTCGCACACACCGGACAGGGAAAGGTAACGCCCAAATGGGTAAGCTCGTGTTGCTTGTGCGCGTTGGGACTTTTGAACCGTTTCGGGCAGTGCTTGCACGCAAACATCTGCACCACGGAGTGCACCCTGCTGTGATTTTTCAGCCCAACTCTGCAATGTAAAATTCAGGGTAACAGCTTTAATCAATAATTGCATTTAAATATTCCATTCTTCCCCTACTCACTTGCTTTGAAACTCCATGCCACAGATCGGGCACGAGCAGTTGGATTTTTCGTTGTGCTTGCGATTGTTATGCTCCCGCAAGCCACCCGGGTGCCGGAACTGCATATCGCACAGTTTGCATTCGTACCATTTGCCGATGTTGTGCTGTGCCCGCTGCCAGGGAGCATGAAAAAAAATAAATACGAAAATCGATTGAAAGAATAAAGGAAAGCAAATGCACCACAACGCTTACCATGTGTGCTTCGTAGCCTGTTCGTTGCGTAAAGCCGCGATTGCACAGTTCGCACGTTTTGACCACCTTCTTCAGGTGCACCGCTTCCACGTGCATCTTCAGGTACGTTTTGCGCCCATAAGCCATGGAACAATGGGGACAGACGTGCTTGCGCTCCTTCGTATGCGATACTATATGGACCGGAAGGTCGTACACCAGCTTACCGCACATCGGGCACAGCTGCCGGCGGGAGTTCTTATCCTGGAGAGCATTCTTTTGGGTTCGCTCGTTTTCCTCATCGTTGTCCTCTCCGTCAGAAGCACTTCCGATGCAGTCCACACCGCGTCCACAGTCCGTAACGGAAGCCTTTTCATCATTTTCCTGTTCACTAGCTTCTCCGTCCGGGGATACGCTGCGATCCTGTGGATGCTCCCCGTACGATTCATTGCCATCCACCGCGATGGCTAAATTATCCTCATCGTCTGAATTATTATGCCCCTTCGAGCTGCTGCAGACCGATGAACTGTCGTCCTGCTCGAGATATTCCACCTTCGCTATCTTGCTCTGGAACGTTGGTCCCACGTATGTAGCAATATACCCGATATGGTCATCCATTGCAGGCCGTGTCTTGTCGTTACTGCCCATTTCCTGTAGCGATTGTTCATCGTCCGATGGAACATTTGCAAATACCGCTGCAAACAGTTCTCTAAATCGGGCATCATTGGACAGGCAGAAGGTACGAAAGGTGGTAAAGAGTGTCAATTTACCGTGGCAATCTTCACAAACAGAATACGGTATGCTGTTCTCCTCCGCTATCTGGAAAACGAAGAAAAAACGGTAACATGAAAACCGGAAACCGGGTTTCAACAGGGGAAAGCTACTGGTGCTACTTACCTTTACTCCGGTGCATCGTTCGATATCGTCCACCGTTAAGCTAAGGCCGAGTATTTTACAGACCGGAACCAACACACCATCTCCTTCGCACAGACATAGCCGACAAACACAGCGAACTTCATCTAAAATTGATTCCATTTCGGACGACAACGGACGCGCTAGGTTTTCGTGTTGGCTTCCTCGAATTGCTCCATCGAGGAATGATTGCTGCACTTTGTTTGTTTACATCGTTTGACAACTCCAATTTGCTAAGCTGTGGTTCGACGAGCCTGCTGATCAGGCATACGGAGTAGTGATAGGAATGAGAGAAGTTTTCGTCAGAATCGATTTCGGAATAGTTCCGTAGTTTTCTGGAATATATTGGAATCAGAATCGGTTTCGGAATCGGAGCCGGTTTTCGCATCTCCATAAGAATTGGCGTTTGGGTCCAATGATACTGGCGGTTCCCGAGATACACGGTTAATGAGGACCGAAAACGGCCGCAAAATACCGGGCGTATCTCGAATTTCTGAGTAAGTCGAATCTCGTGATTTCAGGCTAAATACAGTGGAGCGTCGTTTATCCGAGCTCATCGGGAATCGACTTAGCTTGGATATGCGAGTAAAACGGATAATAAGCCAAAGGATATATTAAACCACGAGATCTTATTTTTTGTTAATTTATCATATATTTTGTCAAAAATTAAACTGGGTTATTTATCATGGTTTTCCAAAGAGAATATTTGTCATGAATAATGGTGTTTTTTGGTGCTCCACTGTAAATTTAAAATAAATGTACAAAATAAAATATTTTATTAAATTTAAGACAAAAGTGGGAAATTTAATCCATTTCCTATATTAATTTTTCACCACCAGTTATCGCTAATTTTCTTGCTGCTGCATATTTGGCTGCGCGTTATGTTTTTTCGAATGCAGCACCAGCTGCGATTTATAGCGATAGGATTTTTCACACAGCGTGCACGAAAAAACGACACCCTTGTGGATGAGCTCGTGCGTTCGGCGTGCGTACGTGCTCTTGAAAGCCTTCGGGCAGTGCCGGCACAAAAACGGCTTCTCGTTGGAATGCACTCTACTATGGTCCTTCAGCCCTTTTCTGATGGGTGGAAGCAGCATTAGAAATCATTGGTTAGAAATCATGTACAGCTTATTAATTTCCCTTTCAAATAACTTACTTGTCCTGGCACACGAATCCACAAACCGGACAGGTACAGTTGCTCTCCTCATTGTGCTTGCGGTTCAGGTGGCCATTCAGTCCGCCACGGTGGCGAAATTTCTTCGAACATATTTTACATTCAAAATGCTCTCCCAGATTGTGTTTGGCGCGCTGAAACGGTGAGAGAAAAAAACGTTGTAAGATTTCCCTGTGCGAATGGAACAAAAAGCGCATTGATTTGCAACACAAACCATGTGAGCGTTGTACGAGTCGACGTAGCTAAAACCGCGGTCACATTTTTCACACCTCCTTATCACCCGCTTGAAGTGTACATTTTGCACGTGCGTTTTTAAATTCGCCTTGCGGCTCGATACGAACGGGCACCGGTCGCACGCGTACTTCTGTTCCTTCGTGTGCGTTATCATGTGGTCCCGCAGATAGCTAACCAGCTTCCCGCACAGCGTACAAAGCTGCTGTTTGGGTCTGCTTCCTTTAGCACCCTTGGCAGTGCTTTCTTCAGCCGCCTTCGGTTCTTCCATCCACTCGTAATCACTCTCCTCTTCAGGACTTTGTTGCCCAATCTGCGGTTCGTCTGTGGCGTGCTGTTGTTGGCTAGGTTCGCTGAGTTCTACTACTCCCTGTAAGCATGCATTTGATTCGATTTCACACGCGCTGTCTTCCTCTACCGTTGCTTCCTGCACCGGAGGCAACTCTGGCAAGAATGTTTCTTCACCGCTCTCTTGAGGGATGATTTCGACGTCGGCGTTCGTTTGTAGTACGATCTCTTCTATAATGTCATCAACATCATCCTTGGTGTCGTCAGCCGCATACAGCTCTACCAGCTCTTCATATTCTGGATCAATTTCTTCCACCAGATCAACTGGTGTAGCGCTTTCCTCTACTGGTAGGCTTTCCTCTACTGGAAGGCTTTCCTCTTCCGGTGGATTTTCGTACGCCTCCACACAGTAGCTATGGTCAACGGTGTCCGCTTTCAAACACTTCTCCGGGCCCATTTCTTCGTCCCAGACCACCTTCTCGAATATCATCGGAAACAGGCGACGAAATCGCACATCGTTGTTCATACAGCAGCTTCGATACGTGGTAAACTTTTGCAGCTTGTTGTGGCATTCGATGCAAACCGCGTAGAAAATGTTCGACTCGTCAAATAGCTGGAGTAAAACAAAACAAAACGAGCGATTATGGGATAGCTAAAATGGAAGGAGCCAGCCGCAAACCTGAACTCCGGTGCACCGCTCCACATCTTCGCTGGTTAGTCCTAAATCTAGGATAGTCGTGGCGGGAAACAGTACCTCGTCGTCGTTTAGACAAAGTCGACAAATGTTGCTGATATTGCGTAAAATTATCGCCATCTCGATGCGGATCCTGTTTGCAGTGGAGATGGTTTGTTTATCAACAATATTCAAAATCGCATTAAAAAAAATCGTAGCAATTTGACAGTTGGGTGATTAAGTTATGTTTACACGTGTTATTCTCAAGAGGTCATTATTTGAACTACTTTTTTGTATTATTTAAAAAAAACATTGATTATGTAGAACTGAAGTAAAATATCGCGGCACCGGGAAAAGTCGTTTGGCTGACGGAATTAGTCCAACATAACTGATACGTTTAGCATGTGTCTGACTCGGAGTTGGATTTGTTTACCGGACCTTACATGGTTGCAAGTTACTTTCGAATGTGCACATCATTATTCACCGCCTCCAAGATGTTTTTCAACAGCTGTTGAATGGTGTATTAGCTTCAAAATGAAATTTCAGTTTCAACACATAATTTTCAATATATAACCAAGAACTATCTGACTCAATCCAGTTTGAGTCGTGTTGAAAATCATGCTGAAAAAATGGAAAATTATGATGATGGAAATGATATGTCAGATCGTTGTGGAATAACATTTTGCACGCGATGAATAACAACGTTCACATTCGAAACTGACTTGGAAAACCCTGTACCAGCTTGAGACGTGTTGGAAATCATGTTCAACTATTGATTTCTGACTGTACAACATCAAGTGACAACTGTTGAACAAAAAAAGCATAATTTTGCTTTCACTTTCATTATTGGCGTTTGTTTATTGGTAAAACGGTTTGTCTTGACATTTTGCATTACAGGCGTTACGGGGAAAATACTTCAACGCATCTCAGAGTTTTGCGAAACATTCAACAATATTCCACTAAAATAAAAATCCACATCGTTTCTATTATTCACATGGAGTCACACCACTACAGAAAAACAAAACCACTGGAGTTAATTTTCCGCGCCCTCCTCCTGCTTGATGTGACATTTTTTCACGTGCATATTGAGCAACGATTTGTACGTGTACGTTTTATCGCACATCGTGCACGGAAATACAACGCCCTTGTGGATCAGCTCGTGCGTTCTGTGCGCGTTAGGACTCTTGAAGCGCTTCGGGCAGAACTGGCAGGCAAAGGGTTTCTCGTCCGAATGTACCCTACCATGTGCGCGCAGCCCTCTCCTGTGAAGGCAAAGAAGCAAAAAGGGGTCAGGTAAAAGGTGCTAACAAGTGAGTAGAATAGATTAAGCTCTTATACTTGTCCTGAAACTTCATGCCACAAATGTCACAGGAGCAGTTGGTTTGATCGTTATGCTTGCGATTGTTGTGACCCCGCAATCCTCCTTTATGGCGAAATTTAATGTTGCATATTGTACATTCAAATGATTCTCCGTAGTTGTGCTTCGATCGCTGAAAAAAAACAGAAGAAGCGAAAAACAACCGTTACCACCACGGGCGGGCAGGCATTGACTGCAACACTTACCATATGAGCCTCATACGATTCGATATAGCTGAACCCTTTGTCGCACATTTCGCAGCTCTTTATGATGCGCTTCTTGTGCACGGCGTCCACGTGCAGCTTGAGGTACGATTTCCGGCTGCACGTCATCGGGCAGTGCTGGCAGGAAAACTTCGGTTCCTTCGTATGGGACAGCATGTGGTCTGCCATGGAGTGCACCAGTTTGCCACACAGCGGGCACAGCTGCTTGGCCGGTACATGCTTTTTGCTGTCCTGCTCCTGGCTGTCCCGTGTTGCGTGTTTGTCTTTGGCAGCGGGCGATGCTGTCACCCTTTGCCGTTGCTTCCGTTGCTGTTCGGTTTGATGGCTGGATGGCAGGGTATTGTTCGTCTCGAATGGATCAGGCGTCAGCTCATCGCTCAAAAGTACATGCTCTAGACCCAGATCCTCATCATCTATGGCGGTATCGTCCGTACCCTCTAGGGCAGTAGCATCTTCTATCCTTTGTTCGCCCTGTGCAATTTCTTGATCTTCCTGCTTACCATCAAACGATTGATCGTTACAATCATCGATAGGACTGTAATGTTTGCTGGCTTCGCGTTGATCAGCGGCCAATTCCTTCTTTATGAGGGCTTTGAGCGATGAACTAGCCCGATCCGTGTCGCTCAAATCGTCCGAAAGAGTTACCGCAAACCATTTCCTAAACCGAACATCATTGCTTAAGCAGAAAGCACGATAAGCGATGAACTTCCTTAGCTTGTTATTACAATCGATGCACACGACGTACGGCAAGTGTTCCTGTTCGCAGATCTACAAAACAAAAGGACAAGCTCAGACCAAGTGGGCACCTAAACAAATGGGGCATCATACCCGCACACCCGTAAATCGCTCGATATCGTCAACGTTCAGCGTGGAATCGAGCAGCTTCGAAACGGGAAACAGAATAACTTCGTCCTCGGTCAAGCAAAGTCGGCAAACTTTATTTATTGCTCTTGTAATTAGCGCCATTTCGCACCGCAAAGCTAGACGCTGCTGTTTGTATACATTGAACTTTGTTTGGATGATTGACAGAGCGCAGTTTCCGAAGCTGATCGTTTATCTGTCAAAGTGTAAAGCGTTGCTCGACCTATCCCCCTTCATGCTACGAGTCCCCAAGGTTTGGTTAAATAGTATCATATAAGGCAGTTCGACAGTTGTTCGAAGTAATGCTCTAGCGGGCGATCCGGCCAGTATTCCTTGAGGCACAAGAGAGTTTTAGTGGTTAAAATCCATCTGCATACGTAGGTACCTTGGTGCTCTGCCTATCGTATGTCCTATAAAAGGTTCTCTCTTGTCTAAACGGGAAAACGCAGATACAGTGGAGCGCCGTTTATCCGGGTACCTTTTATTCGGCTTTCCGTTTATCCGTGCTGTTGAGAAATGACAGTTCAATACAAAGGTGACATTGCGTTATGAGGAGGATATTTGAAAAGCGGTTATAAGAGCACATTGTCATGACAAATAACACTATAATTCATGGCAAATTTCATATATTCTCATTGGAAAAACGTGAAGTTAATAAAAACTGGGTTCTTCTTCTTTGGCACAACAACCGCTGCCGGTCAAGGCCTGCCTGCACCCACTAGTGAAGTGAGTTTGGCTTTCAGTGACTTATGGTTACCACATAGCAGGATAGTCAGTCCTACGTATCCCCCGGTCTATTCGGGATTTGAACCCATGACAGGCATGTTATTAAGTCGTTCGAGTTGACGACTGTACCACCAGACCGGTCCAAAAACTGGGTTATTTTTATTTAAAAAAAGAAAATTTTCCAAAACATAAGCAGGAATTGGAGATAAAATATATCATTTGACTCATTATCCGTAGGTCGTATATATCCGGGCGAGGTCAAGTCCCGAGAAGCCCGGATAAACGGCGCTTCACTTTAAATAAAAAAGAATAAAACAATACTCAATGTTGTAGGCGATGGGTGTAGCAAACATTGAACATTTGATATTCTTATGTCAAATTGCTGCAAGTAATATCATATCAACACTATGAAGTACAAAACAGTGTGATTGTCCTCGGAGGTACAGTCTGGGTCGGAATCAAACCACATCCGGCCCTGCATCCTAAGTGGCAAAAATCCACTAAACGACCACTAAACGGGTTCTAAACGGCCCAAGCTCTCAACGTAAAAGGAATTTAAACAGACTTCGTTTAGCACATGGTAAACGACTGATGCATTCTAAAAAAACCAAAAAGCAGATGGCGCCATCTGTTGGTGGTCAATCACAAAGTGGGGCTTTCCTCCTCCCTCTGTACTGTTGTATGGTTTCGCATTGAAGTTATGCACTGCTAGAACTAGAATGGCGGTACAATTTTTTAAATACTAAACTTCAAACCAGAAGTTACCAGATCTGAAGCAAGGGAGTTTTGAATGGTCGATGGTGTTGATACATGTGTATCTGACCTTGACCAAATGACTGCTCTATAGATGTTTGTTCGGATGAAGCTAGGTTGAAGCACATTGCAAGAAAAGGACAGCAATATAACGATAATTTATAGGACGCCATCTATTGATTAAACCTGTGAAGCTATGGAGCTTTCGTTTTTTATGGATATTTGATTTTCCAGTCGTTTAAGCTTAATATGTGGCGCAAGTTGGGATGGTTAGAGAATTTTCCCAACTGTTTCATTTCAATAAATCGTCGTAACACGAGAGGTTCGTTACCGACAAATCGTTCTCTCCTCTATGTTGAATCCTGGGTCCTTAATTATGATAGAAATGTCATAAAGGGATAAAACTTGTAAAATCTTGGGTAATGAAAGGAGTTCCGTAGATAGGGAAAATATTTGACACAAGTAAGTTTCTTTCTTATACAGTTCTATAGTAAAATATACTAAATACTTTATACTATATTCCTAGTTCATACATTTAATTTTTTTTTCCACACATTTATTTCATATCCTCCTTCTTAACTATCTAAACCTGTTTTTATGACAAACTATGAATGTTTCATTTGTTGGTTGTCTCTATGCTCCAAAGTATGCTTTTTTATGTTTTTTGTGCTAAACGGAACATTCAACAAATAATCGGGCACAACAAACACACAATATTCAAACAAAACGTTCAATAACTCAAAATAATTGCTTAAAATTAGAGTGTTTTGTATGCTTATGATGCCTTATCGGTTATTTTAGTAATAAAAACCATAAGTTTCGTTTCAAAATTGGAAAAAACAAACAAAATATGTGAAATAATTATTAATTATTATTATTAAGTAAAGTTCATTATTATTACTAAACATAATTTGAGGGTAAGTTTAAGATACTCTCTCATCCCCGTCCCTCTATTATGAATGTTCCGAGCATTGTTGCTAAGCTAGCTTATCGAGTTTACTCTCTTATTAGAGGCTCTCTTATCCAGGATTGACTTGCCCCTTGTAACCCTCTCGTACGCAACATTAATTGAAGTGTTATGGGTAAACTAGTGAGTCACTAATCGCTAGTCCATTTAATGGGTGATATAAAACCAATTTCAAATGTAGTGTAACCAAGATAGAAACTAATGCTATTAGATTTAAGAAATACATACCAAATTTATACATCCAGTTAGTCCCTCCCACTATGAACATATTTAACATCGCATGGAAATTACAAAGCAAAGTTTATACATCAACTCACGTGAACGAATCGCCTATCATTTACATACAGAGTGCTATGGGTCTAATAGCGTGGTTTGTCTTATTTGTTCAGTCAGACTCATTTTCCAATTTCAATTTGTCATTTTTACGCTCGTCATGACATTTTCTGATGTGCACGTATAGCAGCGATTGATGTTTATAGCTTTTATCGCACATCGTACAGGAAAATGTTACACCTTCGTGGAGGTATTCGTGGTTTTTCCGCGTTTTAGCAGTTTTGAACATCTTTGGACAGTAGCTGCAGCCATACGGTCGCTCGTTCGAGTGCACTATGCTGTGGGCTCGTAATCCTTTTCTAAAAAAAAGGAAAATAAAAGACAAACAATGTGTTCAAATGCCCTCTTGTGCTGTGGTACTCGTAGATAAGCCTTGTCGGGTCGACTGATTTCTAATTCTAAGGGACTTCTAATTCCACTGTGGATAAACCAGTCATGTTACCGATAGTTATAGCCATAAGTGACTAAGATAAGATTAGACTAGAAAGTAGGGCAAATAAATATACAATGAAAGCATACGTCACTTACTTGTCGAGAAATTTCATGCCACAAGTAGGGCACTCACAGTTGGTTTCATCGTTGTGCTTGCGATTGTTGTGACCCCGCAATCCGCCTTTATGGCGAAATTTAATGTTGCATATGGTACATTCAAATGGTTCACCGAAGCCGTGTTTGGCGCGCTGAAAAAAAAATTGCAAGCCACATAATGAGGATAGCCGCACCCAAAGCCCCACAATGCCACCAATACTTACCATGTGAGCTTCGTGCGACTCCACGTAAGTAAAGCCTTTGCCGCATATTTCACAGCTCTTTATAACCTTTTTCAGGTGGACGGCTTGCATGTGCAGCCGCAGCGATCCTTTCCGACCGCAGGTCTTGGGGCAGTACTTGCAGCGATATTTTTTCTCCCCCGTGTGACTCAACATGTGGTCTTTTAGCGATAGTATTAATTTGCCGCACAGCGGGCAAAGGGTTTTCTTTTGTGGATTCTTCTTCTTGCCCGTTTCTTGACTGGCGGCGGGAGTTACTGTTTGATGGTCCGCTGGTTTCGCTGGTGCGGAAGTTTTGTTTGGCGTTGTTGGCTGCCGTTCGTACGGTTTAGACGCCTCGCCTGGATCATCGCTGAGAATGAAATCATCTATCGATGTTTGGCTCCCTTCTGTTTTCATGTCCTCGGCAAATTCCTCAGCATCTTCATCGTCGTCATCATCATCCACGTCGAACTCAACAGCATCTTCAGCGAGTACTTCCATGTCATCATACATTTCTTGAACGATGTATTTGACCGCCAGGTCGTCAATTTGTTCTTCCTTGATGACTTCAATGTTGTTGTCGAAGAATGTTGCCTCATCGAACTCATTCGCCGAATCGTTACATTGGTCAGTTTCGCGCGCCGCCCCGTTGAATGCTTGCGTTGCAGCATTCAATTTCGGTGGAAGAGTTGCGTCTCGCGAACAATCTTTATCGGCCACTGTAAACCACTTTCTAAACGTCTCATCATTGCTGATGCAGGAGGCCTTAAAGGCTTTGATGTGCCGTAATTTGTTGTTACAATCGACACACAAAACGCATCGCAAGCTTTCCTGTTCCACGATCTGCAATGGAAGTGTGTGAGAAGCTCATGGGAGGAAGTTCAGCAAAACGGTGCCTACTACTGGCACTTACCCGTACACCGGCTACTCGTTCCACATCGTCAAGGGTCAGCTGGGAGTCGATGAATTTGGTTGCGGGAAAGAGAATATTCTCGTCCCGGCACAGGCAAAGCCGACAGACTTTATTTATTTCGCGTGGAATTGCCGCCATTGCGCACCGCGAAGCTGAGGTATTTGTTTGTAAACATTGAATGCTGTTTGGATGAATGACAGTTCAGTGTTGGGATGAAAGGTCTGAACTGATCGTTTATCTGTCATGTTCACGGCTTCGCTCGCTTTCCCATTTGATTGCAGCCGTTGAGCGGTAGTGGTGTGCTCTTTGGAGCGCATCCACGACTCCAATGCGGCTCCGGCAAAATCGGAACTACTAATTCCGTCCGCAGAGTCTTCCAGAGTCATCCAGAGTCATCTAGTGTCGTCTGGAGTTATCTAGAGTCATCTGGAGTCATCCGTGGTCGTCCGGAGTCATCTGGGATCGTCCAGAGTCGTCCAGAATCGTCCAAAGTCGACCGGAGTCGTCCGGAGTCGTCCGGAGTCGTTCGTTTGATGACTCCCGATGACTCTGGATGACTCTGGACGACTCCGGACGACTCCGGATGATTCCGAACGACTCCGAATACGAATGACTCCGAATGACTCCGGACGACTCTGGATAACTCGGGACGACTAGGGATAACTCTGGACGACTTAGAGCGACTCCGGACGAATCCAGACGACTCTGGACGACTCTCGATGACTCCGAATGATTCTAGATGACTCCAGATGACTCTAGTTCACTGATCTCCAACCTGTGGTCCGCGGATCACTTGTGGTCCGTGACTTTAATAGACGTGGTCCGCAAAAGGATTTATTTTTGAAAAAGAAAGCCATATTATAATACATATGGTGCTTTTTTGTCCCCGACATTAAGGTGAAATTTTCAACATGCATGTCTAGAATAAGATTAAAACATATTTTTGGTTAAAAACTTTGACCTAAGCCAAAAAATTTATGCTCTCCATTGATGTGGGCCGCGACAAATGTATTTTCAAAGCCAAGTGTTCCACGATCCTAACAAGATTGGGGAGCACTGCTCTAGATGACTCCAGACGACTTGGGATGACTCCGGCGACTTCGAACGATTCCGAACGACTCCGATGACTGCAAACGACTCCGAACGACTTCGGACGACTTGGGATGATTCAGACTCCTTACGACTCCGTGCGATTCCGGACCATTCCGAACGACTCCGGATAATGCTTGGCGGACCTACCTCCCGGAGTCGGTTCTGAAATTATCGGAGTCAAATCGAAGTCAACTCCGGATTTTTGCCAACCTTACCCATCACTAGTTGACCGAAACAACCACTTGATCGATTTTCTTATTATAACTGGGTTTTTTTAATGTTGCGAGAAGAATTATATTTTGAATTATTTCAGCTAATTATCATTTATTTGTATGGGTTTCTTTTGTATGGCACACATTATGATTGGAGCACATTATGATAGAATACATCACATTTTCTTCCTATTTACTAATTTTAAATAATATTTTTTTATCGTTATTCAGGCTCTATCGCTAATTATCAAACTCTAATTATTACCTAATCCTAAGTACAAATACGTGTTTGCTTTTTGGATCATATAGGAAAGGCGCAACATTCAGGAAAGGCTCAACATTCAGGAAAGGCTCAACATGTTGACATTGTTCAAATATTCCTCAAGTATATCCACTATTCATAGCGTAAGGAAACTGCTTGGTGTCTGTTATTCATTTCTCGTTCAATTAGTAAGCTCTTTTTTAAGCCTTTCCTTGCCTTCCGCTTTCACGTGATCCTGACTGACGTGCCCTTGCAGTAAACATTTGTACCGGAACACTTTGTCGCACAGCGTGCAGGCAAACACAGCTCCACTGTGTGCCAGCTCGTGTGCTTGCTTACCAAGCAACGTTTTGAGCCGTTTCGGGCACAGGCTACAACTGTACAGCTTGTCGTTAGAATGTCCTTGTTTAATGTGCATTTGAAGGGTATGTCTGGGGAAAGGGAAACAATTAGTAACGTTGGGTAATATTTAAATCGGGCAACCACGCAACGGCTTGGCAGCAACATTGAACCCTTTTTTGTGGGTATGTCTCTTACCTGCGTTTAAACTTCTTTCCACACGTTTCGCATTCAAAAGCCGCCCTTTTCTCGTGCGCTGTTTGTTTGTGTGATTTGAGCGACGAAAGTGCATTGAACTTTTTCAAACAAATAGCACACTCGTACGCCTTGCCAATGCCGTGAACGGAAAGCTGCAGGAGAGAGCAAAAAAAGAAGGTTACTAACGCACTTTCCTCGTAATTGCGCGTTCACAGGCGACACTTACCATATGGTACTTGTACATGTTGGCGTGCACAAACTCTCTCCCACACGTTTCGCACGTTTTCGCCGGCTTCTTCAAGTGCACCGCCTCGATGTGCCGGCATATGTTGCCCTTGCTTTTCATTTTCATCGGACAGTGGGGGCAGGAAAACTGTTTCTCCTGCGTGTGGGTTAACCGGTGGGCGGAGAGCTGCAGTACCATCTTGCCGCATTCGACGCACAGTTGCCGTTTCTTGCGGTGCTCGCGACTTTTCTGCAAATCGCTCACGTGGTAACGCCGGTAATGCCGCTTGAAGGTAATTTCATCGACGAACTTAATCTCACAAGCCGAACATTCCAACGCAGTGTCGATGGGGATGTTGAGCTGTGGTTTCTGATCGATTTGAGATGCGCTAGAGACGCTTGCATATAGTTCCTGTTTCGCCGATCGTTCATCGTGCTGGTCGGAAGATGAAGTTTCGTCGCAATACACTCCCGCATCGTCCGGCGGTTCGTCTTCCACCACCGCGTGCTCAATGCCGTCCAAACTCTCCGCTCCTCCATCGTGGTGAATCATTACATCGTCTATCATGCTGTCTAGCGATTCGATTATGAAATCGTTCGGATCGATGGTAAATTCGCCCACTGCTGCTGGTGGCTCTGTACATGTTGATGTTGTATTATAAGAGAGGCTTTGCACCACGCGGGTCTCTTTCGCCTCGAACTCAGCGCATGGCTCCTGTAATACTTCGATCTCCGGAGAGTGCGTCTTGAGCTGAGATGAACAATTGGAAGATAATCGATCGTGCTCCGGCGCATCCCGTGGCTTTGTACATGCTGTTGTTGTTGTATTATGAGAGAATTCTTGGGCCTCCTGGTTCTCTTTCGCCTCTGGCTCTGTGCATGCTTCCTCTAACACTTCGATCTCCGGGGACTGTTTGACCTCAGTCGAAAAATCGACCAATATTCGATCCTCCCCCGCGGCATCCGGAGCAGGCAGATCGAACAGATTCCTAAACACGGTATCGTTGTTTCTGCAGCAGACAAGAAACGCCACGCTGTTGTTCAGCTTGTTGCCACATTCCATGCAGAGCGCATACAATTCACAGTCGTCCGGAGGAATCTACGGAGGGAGAGTATGAAAACAAAAAGGGCAGGCGATAAGCAACAATGCACTTCGGAACCAAAACAACCTCGGTGTCTACAACAACTCACCCGAATACTGGTGAACCGTTCAATGTGCTGCAGGGAAAGTGAATCGTTGAGCAATTTTGAGGCGGGAATGAGAAACCTTATGTCCTCGCACAGGCATAGCCGACAAATTTCGTTTAGATTTGGTACGATGGCCTCCATTTTTTTCGGAGAATTTTTGGAATGCTGCCTGTTGATGTTTAGAGCTGCGCAGCAGTGTGGCCAGATTATTTTGGCAGTTTTCGGTAGGCGCATCAAAATTTTTATCGGTAGTTTTCGGTAAGGGCGGCGGCAACGCTTATCGGATGCGATTTTATCAGACCAGATTTATATGGGATTTGACAGATAACGTCGGACGTGCGATTTCGTCGTCCGACGTTAACTGTCAAATCCCATATAAAAATTTGACAAGCGTCCGATAAAATCGCATGCGAAAAAGCGTTGCCACCGCCCTAAGAGGTTTAGATTTTTTGGTAGTTTTCGGTAAACCCTCAGTTAAAAAGAAGTGTTGAGCGAGGGGTGAAGATGGGACTAATCCGCAGAAGACTAATATTACGAGAAAATGCATCCTTCATCTAATGCAAGAAAAATGGATTACCGCAGGACTCCACACAGCATAACACGGAGCACAACATAACAACTGACAGCTGCCAAACGCTTCAGAAAACGCTTGGGAAAGGAGGTATAGCGTTTCATCAACTTTCGGTCATCGGAATAGGTTGGTAGCTTTTCTACGAACAAAGAGCTGCCTACTAAGGATATTCAAAACATGGTACCGGCAATAAAGCGTTTTCTGAAGCGTTTGGTAGCTATCAGTTGTTATGTTGCGCTCCGTGTTATGCTGTGTGGAGTCCTGCGGTTAGATTTGGTTCAGTGCCCAAATAACCAAACCGGCCTTAACCCACTGTAATACCACTCCAAAGCCACGTGGTTTCCCAGGTGCCACAAATTCACTAAACGACCACTAAACGGGTTCTAAACAGCTGAAGCTCTCTACCTAAACGGAATAAAGACTTCGTTTAGCAGACGGTGAACGACTTATGCATTCTAAACATAGCAAAAAAGCTGTAAGTGGAATGCTTTCCTCGCTTTGAGAGCTTTCTCTTTCCCTTTGCTCAAGTGCAAAAATCCACTAAACAACTACTAAACGGACTCTAAACGACTCAAGCTCTCTACCTAAACGGAAGACTTCGTTTAGCAGACGGCAAACGACTCATGCATTCTAAAATAGCAAAAATCTGTCCATCTGGTAGGCATCTCACAAATTGTTACCGTTGGACTCCACACAACATAACCCGGAGCGCAACATAATAACTGACAGCTACCAAACGCTTCAGAAAACGCTTTATTGCCGGTACCATGTTTTGAATATCCTTAGTAGGCAGCTCTTTGTTCGTAGAAAAGCTACCAACCTACTGCGATGACCGACAGTTAATGAAACGCTTTACTTCCTTTCGCAAGCGTTTTGTGAAGCGTTTCCCATATAACCAAGATACCGAAAACGCCACCAATTTCTTGTACTAAAAATCCAGTTCCATCAAACAAAGCTAAAAAACTATCAGTTTGGTGGGTTAAGCCACACGGCCACAGAAGCAGCCACCACTTCAATTTTGTTGAAGTCAGATTTTTATGCACGTGCAATTTATTTGCTCAACATGTTTCACCTGTGTTAAAAATGTTATTTATTTGTGCAAAGGAAGCAATTAAACGTGTGTGTTTAAGTTGGTTTGTTGTAAAACATTCATGTGTAATATGTGTATATGTGTGTTTGTTTACTTGCGAATGAACTCTTCCATTTCGCTGGTCAGTGCATAGTTTATAGACTAATAATATTGCTGAAGTTGAAGTGCAGTGATGTAAGTGAATGAATTTAATCAACCGAGGAGTTCAAATCCTGTCCAGCACATTGACCTAAGCCAAACCTTGACCAAACTTTTCCTCAAAGCATTTTTGGAAAAGGTGGGTTAAGGGTGGACAAGATAAATACATCGGATCGGAACTGGCAGCTCCGACTGTTCTAAAATTTGGTGGGTTAACGACTGAATCGACCACCACAAACCCACGTGGGTTTGAAGTGGTTTTACAGTGGGTTAAGGACGATTTGGTTATTTGGGTTGGCAGCTGTCAGTTGTTATGTTGTGCTCTGTGTTATGCTGTGTGGAGTCCTGCGGTTTGGAATATAGCAATTATCCGCAGTACGCGATACTCGATATACTCGATAGAATCGCAGTACGCGATTCCTCTTAATTTGACAGCTCCATGTGTTTTTTTGCAAATATTTGAATTTTTTGAAATATTTTATGCTATTTTTGAATTTCTTTAATGTTCTTAATACTTTTTGCATTGAATTTGTGCAAAAGATACCTGTTTTATAACAAAAAACTTTAATGCAAAACTTTGTGGCGATATTTTTCAACCCTCGAACATGTAGTACGCTCGAGATACGCTATTGCGTTCGGTCCCGTACGATAGCGTATATCGGATAATGATTGTACAGATAAATCTGTATTTCTGGTCACTCTGTTTGCACCATAGCAACGTTCTAAAACTGTTGTATCGCTTGGTTTTTAATTTTTGCCTTTTTGTTGCTTTTTTACAAAATCAATACCAGTAAAAACATGTGTTTTATTGAATGTTTTGCATACATTCACAACATCCATAGTAAAATGTTTTCAAACGCTGTAAAAAAGCGACCTAAATCAAACGGTACTAAAAACGACAACGGAGCAACCGGTCAGCATTCAAACTTGATTACAAACGTCAAACACGGCGGCTTCGCGTCAACCCGTTCGGCGTTCGGCTCTTCGGCTTACCTGCTATCTCGCTCTACGCCGTTTGTCCGTGGGCGCACTGCTGGCCGTCGCCCGCAGAAACACCGTCGTGTACACACAATTCCAATTCGAACGGCGGAACCGACAGGACGTACGTGCGTACGTGCGTGCATACCCCCTTTTTCGCTTTTCGTTAGGAAACTGGCAGCAAAACAAACAACAAACACAAAACGGGGTGTGCAAACAAAACAGTTCGAGTGCGGTGTACTGGCGAAACAAATCCAGCATGACGTGCGAATTGTGAGCGATTCAACACGATCAGTACGGGGTTTGCCGTTTTCGCGGTGCACTTTTTCCACTATCAAAGCGGCTTGAACGGAGGAAAAACCAGCGGTTTGGTGTTTGGCGCGCGCTCGCTGCAGTTTGCCAGCGCACGGTACATATATGTGTGTGTGCATGTGTTAGTGTGGTGAAACAATAAAATGTACGCAATGCACCCTTTACGTATTTTGCTGTCGGCAAACGATGCAGCTAAAAATGCGATAATACAACTCAGTGTGTATGCGTGTGCCTTGTGTTTTTAAACAAGCCGTGCAGTGTTGGCTGCTACCGGGCCAGGAGCACTTGTATGCTTGTGTGCGTTGTGCAAAAAAGTGTGTCCATCAGCATACCGGGTCGCTGTGTTTTTAGCCCTACCTGTCTCGCAAGCCAAAATGTAAACCACTCGTTGGAAATTGTTTAAAAACCCCCCACAATACTAACCCCCAAAAAAGGTTCACGAATGGTAGCATTGGAGCGCTTCCGTACCACGCTGTGCGAGTGATTGTTTTATGCGAGAGCATTTCACCCCGGTTTAACACCCCGGAAGAACCAGCAGTCAGTGTGTGAGTGTGTGTGTGTGTGTGTCTTTGTTGCTTCTGTGTAGGGTGTGCAAAAAAAAAGAAGCAAGGCCCGCTCACCACGGAACCCTTTTTCGGTCGGAAGGGTCGCCGCGGGTTCTACCCCCGTTTTTTGTACCGGCGGCAGGAAAATCCGGTTTTCGTGCAGCGAACGGATCGGCCTGTGTCAAAAGTGTGTGCGTACGTGCGTTTCAGTGTGAGTGTCCGGTGTGCGTGTGTGCAGTTACCGTCCCAGTTCCAGGCGTTGCATTTTTGCAGATTGCTGGTGCATCCCGGTGCAAATTGCATAAAGAGCCCGCGCGCGCTCACACGCTCCGTAACCGAGTGCAACAGCTGGTGAGCATCGAATAATTTGCCTACCGGTGGCTTTGTGTGTGTGAGAGAGAGAGAGAGAGTGGGAGCAAAAAGATGCGCCAAGCAGTGCAGAGCCTGCTGCACACGTGATTTTTGCACGACCGAGGTGCGTGCGTGCGAAGTATTTGTGTGGCCAGTGCTACGATCCTTTTTGTGCCTATTCCCGCGCGAATAGGTAAAAGTGTATCGGTGTCCGTGTGTGTGTGTGTGTGTGTTTGTAAAAAAATAATAATATTTAGCGAATAAGTTGAAAAAAAAGCCAATCTTCTTCTCGCCACCATGTGCGACAGTGAGTGTGTGGCTGCTCCGGCCGTAGTGTCCCCGCTGGCACCGCCGCCCACGAACGGGATGCCGACGGCGGTGTCGCCCAGCGCCGTCGACCCCTCCCACAACATTGGCAGTCTGGTCGAAGCGATCAACCCGGCAGTACAGCTGGCCAGCTCGCTGTCCGCGCACTCGATGCACGCGGCGCCGATGCAGCCGGAAGGGCAGCCCGGGCCGGCGATCGGTGCCGGCGAGTACGTGTCCGCCCAGGAGCTGGAAATGGAAAACCACTGGCTGCGGGAAAAGCTGAAGGAAGTGTCCGCCGACCGGGATCGGTTGCTGTGCGAGGTGGCGAACCTGCGGCTCGAGCTCGATATGGCCGAACTGAAGCGGCTACCGGAACACAGGTGGGTGTTGGGGGCGGGCAAGCTAACTCTTCTTATTTGGCGCAACGAACATTGTGCTTGTAGACCTACCTTTACCGCTGCTGGTGAACCGAGTTACTGATTGATTACCTACGACGTAAGTTTTTCCTATAAGAATCGTCTACGGATAGACGATTCTTATAGGAAGAAACTTACTTCATCTTCTTCTTTTTGGCTCAACAACCGTTGCCGGTCAAGGCCTGCCTGTACCACACTACTTGTGGGTTTGGCTTTCAGTGACTTATTGATCCCCCCCATAGCAGGATAGTCAGTCCTACGTATGGCGGCACGGTCTATTTGGGGCTTGAACCCATGACGGGCATGTTGTTAAGTCGTACGAGTTGACGACTGTACTACGAGACCGGCTAAGAAGAAACTAAGGAAGAAACTTACTTCGTCTTAAATACTAGTAGTGGGAGCTCAGATTCGGATCTACTCGATTCCGATTTCGTGTTCGGAATTCACCAATCGATTCCAATTCTGGTATCAATTCCAATTCCGGGGCCGATTCCAATTCTGAAATCGATTCTGATTCCGGATCCGATTCCCCTTCTCGAATCGATTCCGATTTCAGAGCCGATTCCAATGCTGGTAACAATTCCAATTTCTTAGCCGATTCCAATTTTGAAATCGATTTCAACTTTGGAATCGATTCCGATCCCGGGGCCGATCCAAATTCTGGAATCGATTCAGATTTCGGATCCTATTCAAATTGCAATCTACTCAGAACAGGAATCGGCTGCGGAATTGGAATCGACCCGGGAATCACAATCAGCTCCGGAATCGGAATCAGAATTGACTCCGGAATTGGCTTCGGAAATAAGAATCAGTTTTGGAATTGAAATCAGGTCTGGATTCTCCATGAGAATGGATCGTTTACAAGTAAATTTGAATTCTTTTGCGGCTATCAATACAAGCGTAGAATCATAGAATTCAAAGGCCTATACTCAGGGAGATGCCGAAACCGTCTCCGATTTTAGAACCGATTCTGATTCCGGAACCGATACTGATTCCGGAACCGATTCCGAAGCCAATTTGCGAGCCAAATTTCAGAGTCAATTCCGTAGCCGATGCTAGAGCCTATTCCGAAATCAATTCAGGAGACTGATTCCGGACCTACTATCCGGGATCCGATGAAAACTTCATTTTTTTCCGTCGTTATTGAATGCCACACAGTGTAGTTGTGATGAATTAATTATATGCATTTTTATTAAGATGCGTGGTAATCGATTTACTGCACTGTGTAAAGTGCACCATAAATCATCTCACTGCAGGCAATCGTTAACCAATGCATGAAGTTTTAACAAATAAAAACATTTACGATGGGCATACAATGTAATACTATATTGCTCTAACTCCCCGAGGCGGCAAGCGAGTGCATCGTTTTCCAGCACATTGATTTACATCCATCCACTATAAAACCGCATTCTAAGACGCTAGAATGAAGTCTTTTTATGTTATTGTTCTTACCAACTGCCTTGCAGCGGCTTTATAGCGCCAATGCATTTCACCATGCAAGAGTGAAGCAATCGTATGAAATGGATTTGTGACCATAAAAAATCCACATTTTTCTCTCGCTCTTCTTCTCCTCTTCGTCCCATAACCACGCCACGGCTGGATGTAACCGAGCAAATAATTGCTACCATTCCATAAACAAAAATAAAAGCCTCCAAATTAGATCGATCATCGTATTCGATTACTTTGGCCTGAAAGCGAACGCGACAGGTGAAACCATTTGCGCCCGGTGACAACAATTCACACAAACGCTGAAAACGATTTATTGCACACGCGGAGCAAACAAGCGAGAACGCGTTGTACAGAAATTCGATCGCACTTCAATCAGCTTCCTATCGGATCCGTCTCCACTTGCTTTCGGACCACCGTTTGGTAGTTTCCGTCCAT
The DNA here is from genome assembly GCF_017562075.2 of Anopheles merus. NCBI lineage: Eukaryota > Metazoa > Arthropoda > Insecta > Diptera > Culicidae > Anopheles > Anopheles merus. The sequence goes on from NC_054085.1 coordinate 22,746,312, forward strand.
CACCGGCACTGTGTGGGCGTACCGAAGGCGTCAATAGAGTCAATTCATTCCAGTTGGGGACTCTGGCACACCTCGTTCCGACCTGTGCACGGTTATTCATCCGAAAAGATGAGGGTTGCTTTTAGGCACAAGAGAAGAAACAGGAAGAGAGCGAGAGAGGGACTGTTGGAGGTTAGTTTTGACAAAGTGAGGGCAATTATGAAGGGAAAAGAGTACACTTGTAACAACAATGTTGAAAGAGATGCTGGTTACATAGAATGTAATTCTTTGGGTCAACTGAAATTCGACAGAAAAATGGAATTGGAATTGGTTCTGGATCGTCTGGATCATCAGAATTGAACTCGGAACTTTGTGCGTATGGTTGTTTTATGCGTAAATTATGTGTATGCTCTGACTTTTCCTCATCTTTTGAAGTATGACAGATATTCGGTTGGGTATTCTAGATATTCGTTAAGGTATCGAAGGTAATGTCCATGGTTCGAGTTGTACAAAGAAGAACCTGGAAGTCATCAATTTTACGCAATAGAAATCTCGTGCAGGAATAATATATCTTAGATATTTTTGTATATGTCTTAGAAACAAATAATAACTTGTCATTAACGCAAAATCTGACCTCAGGAATTCTTCAAGATGTTCACGAAATTTTAAAACTTGTATTCAATTAAAAAATGTATACATTGCATAACATCTTGAAGAGTTCCTGGATTCAAATTCTGCATTGGTGTCAGGAAGTTACGGAAACGAAACTAAAATATGTTATTCCTGAACGAGCTATTTATTCTGTAAAATTGATGACCTTGAGGTTCTTCTTTTTACTACTCAAACCGTGGACATTACCTTTAATACCTCATCGAATGTCTAAAATACCTCATTGAGTTGCCACTCGCGTGAGCGAACACTCAACACTCGAAGCGAAGCGTCAACACTCATCGAATGTCTAGAATACCTCAAAAGATGAGGTGATACCCTAAGACCAAAGTCTGTTTGACCTAGTTTAGGTGGCGATAAATAAAATCCTATTTCTGTACGGACCCCTAGCACTCATCCTCCTTCGCTCAATGTCCTTTAAAGAAAGGCAATCCTGTCAGTACCGTCACAACTTTTCCTGTGCGATGTTCGCACCTGCTTCGCTACCTTCGTTCTAAAACGGGAAGTCGATTGAACGTTCACTTCCTCGCACGTGTGTGTACATCACACCGCCATACCACATCTGTCACATGTCGGCTGCGGAACTCCCCTTACTTACATCCGGCAGTTCCGCATAAAGCTCTCCTCTTTCGTTGCGCCCCAAATGCGCCCCAGAAATGAAACGTTTCCCTGCATCCCATCGTCCATCGTTGTTCGACAGCGGGAATGTCCAGCGGTTATTCCCGTTCAAACCTCGTCCACCTTACGGAACGGGCTGGTTTAGCGCAGGTCATTCTCTTCCGTTCTATCTTCCGTTTAGCCCATTGACGAACCGTTTCCGGTACCGGTAGCCCACGGTGGTATCACATGGCAGCGCTTCAGTGTACTTCCCCGTTAGACGGGGCCGAGCCTCTTCTGTCACTGGTTCGTGGCCCGCTTTTTTTCGTTTTAGTGTGTATAGCGGCCCACCGTGGTACTATCTTGCCCTAGATGATCTTCCTCGACGGCCCAGATCCATCTGTCCGCAGCAGTGGTTGGTGTTGATCTAGCTAATGATTGCCTGTAGCCAGCGCCAGCGGGTTTCGTACGTTTCTCGTACGCTGTACGTATTTTTTTTTACGATTCTACGGGTGGCTGGTCATCAATCGTGATTCTCCGGCGCTGTGTTTTGTTTCCGACTTGCACACACTCGCAGCCACGCTGTGGCGCATTTAGCACCGGTTCCGGTGCAGTTCCGGTGGCGAGCAGCACCAAGCCCAACCGGTCCGCCCATCATCCCGCATTGCGCTCTCTGGCGCGACCTCATGACATACGCATGAGCTCCTCCTACCCCGTTGGCTGGTGGAGTTTATTTTTTAATTTTTGTTTCCGCTCCATACCACCGGTTGCCATTACCTCTGTGCTTGAAGTTGCCTTCCCTCCCTCCCTTCCGACTGCCTCCCCCTTGCGAAGAGAACGTTTAATTACCAAGCGTGGTTGGTAACACTGTTTGGGGCGGCAGTAAGCAGTGTCGTTTCTTTAAAGCTGGCGATAAGTAATTAACTGAGATTAATGGCGAACTATTACCGGCCGTATAAGGGGTAGGAAATGGTTATTATTCTTTCTAGGAGGTTTTTTTCGCTATTTGTAAGGGTAACACTGTGATAAGTGGGTCATAGCTTTGGTATAAAAATTAATAAAAATAAAATTGGAGATCCTAGTTCGAATACAGAGCATCACTTGTCCAAGCGACATCATCATCCCGATGCCACCATCTGGGAGAGGAGCTAATTTTGAAGAAAACTCCCGCAACACTTGCCGCCGAAAGAAAAGAAAAACACACATTTAAGTGTGAAAAAACACAGCAAAACGAAACATAAAGAAATGCCTCTTGCGTGTGTGACTGTGACCGAGCATGGGTCGAGCATGGGCCGAGCATGGGTTTTCGATCAAGATAGGCCCACGATCGCTGGGGGAGGGTGAACATAAATACATAGCAAAGAGGAGGGAGCGAGAGAGCAAGAGAGCGTGCATGCCGGCGATAGAACCGGGCGTAAAAATAGAAGTCAAAGATTATCTTTGAGGAGGTCACGGTGATGAGATGAGAAGATCAACGGCTTCATCATGCGGCATGGAAGAACGCATTAACGGCGCCCTGGTTCATGGCCCCGCAGCAGAAGAAGGTGAGACTCCCATAGCAGCAGGTTGGTGGGCAGGGAAGTAGAAGAAAGCTTGCTGCTCGTTTTCTTTGACCCACCGCGAGCCTACCGACCGCAGTGGGTCGCAAGCTGCTATTTTAATTAACTATATCGCTTGCGACGGGTCGGCGGTGTTGTCTTGTTGTTGTCTTGTTAAGATCACACCACATCAGTTAGGTTCGCATGTTCTGAGTTTCTCTTGACGAGCACATTTGCGTACTAACTTTCGGAGGAAGTGTGCGTTTTGTGAGGTTTCTTTCGAGAAATTTCTCCAGGACAAAGGAAGGAGTACACGGTGCACAATATCGGGACGAATGGTTTGTTTCCGCACCAAGGGTTTAGGGTTTCGGACAGGAAAAAAGGGTCACAAGAACGGTTGGACACCAGATGGTAGCATCGTTTCGTTTTGCGGTTACAATTTTGGACAAGGTTCTGTGTGACTTTTGTTAAAACATTTGAATAGTAGGATTGTTTTAGGGCTGGGAATCATATTACTTGTTTTCTTAATTGTTTCACAGTCGTTGCCATTTTCGACATGGCTTTTTTTGTGGGTTTTGGGTTATTTGCTAAATTAAACTATGCTGTCCTTGTTTGAGGCTTGACTTAAAGAAGTTAGATAACATACGAGATATGAATTTGGATTGTGTGGTACTGTGGCTTATTTGATTTTTAAAGGGTTTTTTTGTTTACTTATACAACCAGAATCAATAATGATATATTTTGAGTGACCCAGCATTCGGTTCTGCTTAGTCTTGAACTCACCATCTCTAGTGTTAATGACTGAGAGTTTACCACGACGCTAAAGTGTTACCAGGATCAATGATGAGTTATAAAGTGTACAGTATGTTGTATGTTTGTAGATAGTTGGTCAGAGAACGGTAAGGAACAATTCATTGTATTTGAATATAGTGCTGTTTATGTAATATTTTATTATTTTGTTATTTTTAAATACTATTTTTAAAGTTATTTTGTCCGGTTCGGCTGGGTCATTCCAAGAATGTATTAATTATCTGAACTCTCTAAAATTATTGCTTCTAAACATTTATTTATTATTTGTCATATTCTTTGTCAAATGAATGCAGAAACGAGTTAATTTTTTAAAAGATTTTCGTTTATTTTGAAAATGTATTAGTTCAATCTCGTACGTAGGACTGACTATCCTGCTATGGTAACAATAAGTCACTGAAAGCCAAGCTCACTTCACTAGTGGGTACAGGCAGGCCTTGACCGACAGCGGTTGTTGTGCCAAAGAAGAAGAAGAATTAGTTCAATCTATTTATCCATGGAAAATGACTCTGTATATTTATAGCCATTATCAGATTTAACTACATAATGCTAAATTTTCAATAAAAATCACGAAAATCTTATTTATTTTAAGCCTCATATGCTTCATAACACTATTCACGCTACACCTATTGCCAGGCAACCGTCCCGCACGGGCCAGCAGCTCGATGTGGGGTGTTAAACAGGGTTAAAGATCCGCTTTAGAGCTGTGCATCGTCATCCAGGTGTAAGATGAGTGCGTTTGCCGCCCGATACCCGTTCGGTAATGAGCCTTTACAAAAGTGGGCTATTTTTGTACAGCCTATCTTGTTTGATCGACACAATAAAGTGGGCACGATTAATTACTACCCACCGCTGCCACCGCCACTATTGTTCGGTGTGAGACACCCCCGGAACCTTAAAACACGAAAGAGCAGAGCAGCCAGCCAGCGAGTAGAGGAAGGATTGATTGATTGAAAAGGAAAATCGGTGGAAAGATTTCATGATTTCATTCATTTTGCCTTTTTCCACCCGATCGCGCACTGTACGGTCTAGGATGAATTAATTATCACTCTTGTTGGCTTCGTTTATCAGTACTTTCACTGTACCCCGCTCAACATCATCGGTTGAGCCGCATCGGTCTGATTTGCGTACATATTTGAGGGGGCCTCGGGAATGAGGTTTTGTTTTAAATTAGCGCACATGGTCTGCTGAACCAAGGGTTGGTGTGTGTGTGTGTTTTTGTACGGAGGAGGTATTTTTATTTCCAATGTAATTAAATGCGTTGTTCGAACAATCTGGGTGAAGGCGATGCTAACAAGATAGGAGAGGAAGTCGAAATCTTAATTTCGAGCCAACACTGGATCAATCGTTGATTGGTTTGTAAGGCCTGGAAGGTTAACCCAATAAAAACTGTGAGTTACATGAAGCTAATAAAACCATGTCTAAGGAGAGGATACGATGAAAAACGGATGATGTAAAGTGTAAGTGGATCATCTATGCCGACGACGCACTGGTTGATTACTTGCATCGTTAAATCGAGAAGTATTTATGAGTGTGATTAATGTTTTTGTTTTAATAGTAAACATGTTTTTCCCACCCATTCAGAGATTGCTTATTTTGCATCCTCAGATTTACACGTAAAGCTCTTTAAATGTTTCTGAAAAGAGAATTAATTTTTGATGCAATCTTGCCACTCAAAATCATTTATCTTTTTTGATGAAATTGAATAGAAATCAATTTCAGTAATCACACTTATTCAATACATCATTCTAATCTAATTAATTAGATCCTCGACACGGCTAGACCTATAACCAGTGGAAATTAAATCTTCTCATCCAATTTTATGTCTTTCGTTCTTGCGTAAAAGATAGCGATCCAAGTAAGAAAAGTAATCTCTAACCCACGAGTTGAGTGAAATGGCCATTTATTTGTGATCCCTTTTTCGCGCCCCATCCATCATTGCTTGTCGATCCGAGTTGAGAAAACCTTCCACTTTTTCCCCCTCCAAGCGTCGTCCTCAGTCGTTGAAAAGTGCATTAACATGCCACCGTTCTGCCACTTCTTGTTGGCGGGCGCCCCCGTATTCACGATCGCTTTCCTAATCAATATCGACGGCGAAGATGCATGAGTTTGTTTATTTTCACCATCACTTTGCTTTCGGATGTTTGAGTTGATAGTTTTCAAAGTTTCTTACCCCCAAACCACCCGCGAAAAAAGGGACGCGCTCGATCGCACGATGAATGACTTCTTTGCCCTAAGCAAAGTTAACCATTTTTCAAATCACATAGCAGCAAATGCATGGCATGATGGGCAACATTTTGTTTCGTTCGCTTTGATTAAATCGAAATTTCTTTGCCGCTGGTGCAAAAGTGCTGAACCAGTGCTGTTTAGTTGGCTCCGCTGTTCGCCGCGATGCTCACTTTGAAGCGAGAAGCGAAAGCGAAAGTTGTCCGTAGCAAAACTGGCTGGTAATGGAAACCCTGGAGACGAGATCTTAATAGAAGACGAAGCAGTTCCTCAGTTCCAGAACTAATGGGCAAAACGAGCAAAATTCAATCATCACAGTGCATGATGAACGGACCATGCTCTAAGGGGTGAATCTGTTTCAAAGAAGTGATTTTTCACCGTCAGAGGGGTTTAGCGTTTGGTCGAGGTTTTAGCGAAGGAAAAAATCAATTCCTCATTTCGCAGGAATTCATCAATTTCTGGCAAATCGAATTGTTTGGTGAAATAGCTTCTGAGAAAACTGGTCTGTTTCACAGATTCTGAGACAGATTTCAGTTCCTTTGACGTTTGATCGTTGTTGATAGAATTGGAAGGAAATGTATTGTTGCTATTTTAATACCTTTTTTGTCTCAAGATTTATTGAAATATGTTACATCATGTGTCACGAAACCTTTGAGATGTTGATTACATGTACCACTTCGAGCCAGTGATGCGCTTCTGCATGAGAACTCTTTTAAAGAAGCATCGCTTTTGAAGTGCTTCATTCACTTCACTCCGGCGCCATAACTCAGATCGTAAATCTAATGCGTCGATGCGCTCGAAGGAAGTGGCTGCAGTGATCTCAAAACCGGATCTGGCCCCGGGAATGCATTCCCTGTTCTTCCCTTTCGTTCGCCAACGACTGCTGCCTGGTTGGAACAGGTTTGGTCGGAGGAAAACATTTGCCAGAAGAAGAAGCGGAGAGTAACGATCCAAACAAATCGTTTAGCCAGCGCGTTGTTTACCCAGTTTTGGCTCTATTCCATCTCGGAAAAGAGTCGATTTTAGAACACCACTTAAACAATACTCAAACTCCCGATGCCCGAAGTAGACGTTTGCTCCAGATTTCGTGTCAGATTGTTTGCTAAAGCGTTTCCCATTTATCTCCATCCGCGTGTGCCGTGTGTCTGGTAATTGCTTCTCGCCCAGACACGGAATGGAACGGAAAAATGCACTCTGCATCTTCTTCTCCGGCCTGGGGAAGGAAACGTTGCAGACGCGCGATTGACTCCCCAAAATAAACTGATCATTTTGGTTTATTCTGTAGAAAAAAGAGTTGAACAACATGAAATGCATCCGCCGCCTGTGGCACAATTTGGTTTCAACTTCAAGTCGTTCCCAGATTTTTTTGTGGAAAACTGGTACACCCCTGAGACACGCACCATGCACTCAGACAGAAACTCCCCAGTACCCATCGTGTCATCTTCCAGATCGGGGCCAGACATTAGAACTGTGCGCATGTAATACGACTTGCCCTACATCCTAGCCCAAAACATTCGTGTCCGCTTGCTCCAAAACGTTCGCCCTGAGACGAAACAGCGTGGTGTCTATTTTTGGAGCTCGTGGAGTCTAACTCCACAATAAGTTTGTGGAGCAGCAGCAGCAGCAGACATTCGTCCGATGGTATGCAATTTATGAAACGTCAAAACTAATGATCTGCAAACTCTCGAAAGCACGCGTTGTAAGGGGAGTCCTCGATTGTCGTCACTACCATATTGGGGAGTGCTCTCGTACCTAAATGATCGCGGCGTTGCCTTGGGTGGTTTTGGCGTGTGCTTCAACGTTGGTGCGTCTACGCGGAGGTCTGGTGTCCTCTCCCGTGAAGCCGAACGTTTGGAGTTGAGACACAGCGGCAATAGATCAACAACGAGCAATGGGCGTCCGATCTTCGCCCTTGTGATGGGTGTTTGTTTTTGTTTTCTTCTCCTCAAGAGATGCCTCAGCGTTGTACCACGGTCATGACATCTCGCGGTACCGATCACATTGGGACCTCACGCTGTGTAGCACGGTCGGATGGTGGCTTTGGTTTGGTACTCGGTAGCTCACGAACATAGATTCTTTCTCGTTGTTTCGCTGTTTTCCAAAGCAGCAAGAATTCAGGGAATGGAAAGTGTAACCTCGCGAAACATTGGTAGAGCAAACATGGAAACGTATCGAGAAGAATCACATCACGATGTGTTAGGTAATGATGACTACAGTGGGCAAGTATTTCCGGGGCTCTTCCAGGGTTTTGTTTCGGCCGCAAGATTTGGTTGTTCGAAGGTCGTAAACTAGTCAGCGTGTCAAGGTCGAGATATTGGCCGCGGTATGCTTCTCCCATGTATGTTTTTTGAAGGTCAGAAGGAGTGCCGGCATCAAACTATAAACGTGTGTTTGCTTTGGCCGACATTCCAGGTGAATGTTTGCCAGCTGGTCTGCTACGTTTTGTTTGTTTGCCGTGTTTCTGGGGTTCGGTTTGTGGAAGAAAATTATGTATGAAGTACAAGCGCCGCTGACTCTAAAACCAAACTGAGCAATATTGGCGATCGATGATATCATCCGTAACGCACTCTTGATAAGCAGTGATTCATGGAAGTAGGAGTTAAAACCAATCCAAACACAACATTAATGTTCAATACGTACGGTGGACGAGGTAATAAAGAATAATTGGCTTACGTTTGCTTTTTAAAATCCAATCCAATCTCCGGTGTGCCGTGTTCGGTGTATGATAAGAAACGGGTCCGGATTTGTTGTGAGTTGTGGAAGCGTAAAAGTGAACGTGACCATATGCAAATGCAGATAAATTTTTACCTATTTTCGTATGTTTTCCCAAACAATTCGCTCAACACACACACTCCCTCCTCTGGTAAGCGTCCGCATTGGTGAGGTGCGATTGTGAAACCATTGCAAACCAACCTCCCCGCAATGCCAGGCGGTTCGCTTCGCGTTTGCCAATATTTTAGCGCTTGGGTGCAACCTTGGCCAAGGCTCGGCCTGATGATCTAGTGGTGAGGCTGAGATAGATCGCGGTATCGCGGTTTACGTTGTTTACCTTATTGGGATAATGGCATGCATGGATTATGATTTGTGTGATATGAACCGTCCCGCGAGTGTGTGTGTGGTTTGTGCAATAAATTCAGACTAAAGTTGGGCGAGCGTGGCGAAACAAAAATTATCTGCTGGTGCGGTTCACCTGTTCGCCTAGCAGTGTTACCGTACCGGAACGGAATGTGGCTTCGTGCGCCAATGGCGCTGCTCTATCTATAGTTAGTTTAATTTACGCAAATCCCTTATCCGCCTAGAGTAGTACGACTGGAGCTATAAAATTGTAGCATGTATCGAGCGCGGGCTGGCGAACATGGTGCGCGTATGTGTTGTAAAAATGTTCCATTTTTGTGCAAGGCATTCAAGAGTATGGAGGATATCTGCTTATTCTAATTTTAACTGATCTGAAACTAGAAGCAGATGTGTTGAAATAACGAAATTCCTACTCTCGGAAATGTTCCGGAGGCTGTACACCTGACATGCACGACTGACAGACTCGTGTGATACCACAACCATAATGTTCTAGCACCCGTTTGTTTGCGAGCAGTGTGCTCACTTTGGGGGTTTGCTTGATGTCTACCGAATGAAATCGATTTATAGGGGAGCGCTGGGTCAAATAGGTTACCTGCATTGTTGGTTGTATTGGAACTAAGATTGGAATTGATTGGAACCACAGACTTCCTGTGGTGCTCCAAACATGTTAATTTCTTTATAAACTTATCATCATGATAGTATTAAATAGCATAGTATAATTACTAATGTGTTTTTTCGTAAAACTAATGATTTAGGATTCCAAAATGTTTTGCTTATCGTTCAATTTTCAAAAACTCGATTCAATTGTATTTGAAACATAAAAGTAATATTTGTATAGACACTATATTAAAATAATACTTTATATGTTTTTATTCTCATTAAAAATAAAAAAAATATATTTTTTGACACGTTAAGCTATCAGAGCTAAATGTAGCCAAAGAGCGAAAAGGCAGCAACAACCACAACCTTAAAATGCCATTCAATAGTTCATCTGTAATCATGTTTGACATTGTCAACGTCAATTTGTTTTAGATGCGAACAGCTCCCTGCAATTGTTGTTGTCGTTTTGTTCGTATGGAGTATGGTAATTTTTCATTTGGACTAAACGTCCTACGCGGATTTGCCGGCCTATACAGGTTTTCGAGACTTTATTCAGTACCTCGCAGACGGATAGTCAGTCCTTATTATGGAGGAGATGGTCAATACTAGACTTGAACCTTTGGGAATGTTGTTAAGTCGTGCCAGTTAACAACTGTACCACGGGACCGCCCCAAGACGAGCTATTTGCCCCACACATACCTTTTTCGTAACATGATGATGAAAGATCATTTTTGTTTCTCATCTTTTTGACATAAATTTGTTGTTGAAAATAATACCACAATAACAAAACCACAGTAACAAAATATTGGTATTATTTATTTTTTTCGATGAAATTCAGGGCCTAATCATCAACATGTCCACTTTGCTCCATCTTCCCTGAATTACCAAGAAAGCGTGCTTCGGTTAGAAATGGTGTTCCGTCACCTGCCGTCAAGCAAACGTCAGTCACGTCCGTCAGATCACACTGAGCACGGATAGGGCACCCGAATCTGCAGCTCGAAGCTGAGCGCTGTGAAATGCATCCATCCGCAGGTCTCGAGTAGCGACGTTACCTAGAAGCAAGCTGCGTTGCACTACACGGTAGCAGCGTGAGAGACTATCGGCTAAGCGCTCCAACTGACTCTAGCTGTCAGCAGAATGCGTTGCAATATAATTTATATTCCGCTGATTAGTTTTGTGTCACTGGAACTAAGCTGAACGTGCCGGGTGTGTGTGGCGCCTGTGTGTTGAGCAGACTGTGCGCGCCGTTGTGATTGGAAAATTGGATGCAGATGGTTTGTGACACACACACGTTACCAGTTGTAGATGCTACACTTTACAGTGATGCAGTGGGAAACATTGATTGTGGATGCAAAATTTTCCACAACCTTCATCCATTCGTTTGCGTGTAGCGTTGCTCCATTTGGATTAGCAGTAATTTTATCTAAACGTACATTAAATCTACGCGTAATGTGTCACACACAACAAGCGGTGCTACCGTGCATGTCCGCACGAGAGTCCGCCGCCACACACGTCGGGCGAGATTAATGAATCTGTGACCGCTGGCTTTGCAATACGGTTGCCCATCGTCACTGACGGAAGGGATCAACATCAACGGAGACAGACACAAACACGGCAAACCGGGCGGGTAGACGTAACGAAGCAGTTGACCTTGTCGGCACCCCAACAAAACGGTGTGCAATGATTAATGGCGTGGCTTGACGCGGGGCTCGGTTCACTTGCCGGCCTATTAAATGAGTTTAATCGGTTCGTGTGAGTGTGCAGAACCGCCGATCAGGATGGGTACAGCCCGCCGACGACGGCGAGGCCACTGCTTGCTAATCGATGTCATTTTGCGAGGCGTCTATTGCTAGCAACAACTTCGAACGCAGGCCCAATCAAAACACATTCGCCACTCTTGAAGAAGCCGCCAAGTTGGCGCGTGATTAAATTGTCGATACAAGTGGATTATCGCGGGATATATGGCGCTCCGAAGTGGGGTCCGCCGCGTTTGCTCACCGTATCTTTTGGAGACGTAAGAGACGAAGGTGTGAGCCTTGTATGGCATGTGTCAGTTTTGTTAAACATTGTTTGTTCCAGAGCTGACATGAGAGAGGCCGTGCGAGGTATACGGCTGGTGACAGGCGAGAGGTATACACATAGGAGTGTGGCCTGGTGCTGAAGACGCGATGCCACCCTGCAGTGTTCGTTACTACCGTCAAGTTTTCGAGCGCGTAAATCGCATCGCGCAGTTTGGCGTCTCCCCGTGTGTGTCGCGATCGATTAGCGTGTGGTTGGTGATGTGTGTAATACCGAGGTTCAACGTCTGTGTGAGCGATGCACGCGAGGATGTATTGCTCATTTGCATTCACTTTTGGCGCTCCTCTTCTGCGGTACCTTGACACTGAACCACCAACCCGAGCGGATGGTGAGAGTTTGAAAAATAGATATGTGGATTTATAATCAATTTCGATTTCATCTCCCGACGTCTGTGGTGGGTGAACACGTGGGAGTGAAGAGGCTTCAATAACGCACAAAGGAATTGTGGCTGAAGGGTTTATTTCCTTCTTGGTAAGGCGCTTAACGGCAAACGGAGCGTTTGGTATTTGTGTAGGATTTGCTCATACTTTGGGCTGTCAATGGTTCGCGTACGAACGGTATCCGTGGGTCTCGCTTCGAATACTAAATATCCAATCGACGACTTATCTATGCAAGGGAGATTAGTTAATATGCTCTGGTTTTTTTATGTGATTTTTATTGCTCCGTTAGCGTTTTTAGTTTAATCTTGTTATGTATATACGTTGTGAGGGATATTTATTGTTCTTATTTCTTTTCCATTTCCAGGTATGTTTCTGATTCTGGTGTTGTGAAATTCTTGCGAACAGGAAATACCTGTGAGTACCTGCTTCCAGCAAATGCCATCGTAAAGCTTGTAGCTCTGGTAGTATCACGCCGGAAAGAATTTAATTAAAGACAACATTCCGTCGAAATTCTGTATCCTCGTTTTTGGGGGAAGACCTTAGCTTCAGGGCCTTATTAAATCGCACCATACGCGTAATGCTGTGTGGGTTTTAGTTCTAGATTCTATACTGTTTCAATTTTCCCGGCCCAGAAATCATTCCTAGAAAAGAAACAACGCCCCTGCAGAACAGGGAAGGGATAACGTAAGGAAAATATTTTTACAATGAAATGAAATCCCTTTGCAGGAAAACGCTGTGATCTCTAGTCCGGCTGCAAAGTCAAAAGCAGGATTTTCAGCACTTCAGCAAAGCTGTTAGTTGCTATCAGTGGGAGTACAGGCGTAGAGCCACATTAAGAGAAGCTTTTAGTGTGCGAGGGCCGAGTGTACCTTAGAGTGCAGAAAGCTGGAGATGTGTATGACGTGTGGGGCAGGGAGACGACGATAATACCATGCCCGCGAGTGACACGCTGCCTGTCCTGTCACTTTCCTTCGGTCCACGCGATAACGGAGGCTTGACGTTCCAGAACTTGTACCATGCCTGCACGATTGAAAGGCCTTCGTGAGGAGGCCCAAGACGGAAGGGAGGAGAACAAACGTGTATGTTTTACTATTTCGAGATGAATCGTACTGTGGCGATATTTGCATGCTCGGCGAGGTGAGAAATGTTGACCAGTGACTGGGGCGTACTGGTGCAATCTACTAGAAAAGCGTTTGTGTTTCATTCATTTGGGGAAGCGTGCAAAAAGAATTGCACCATTAGCAGCACACACGACGATGTGCCTCTGGAGGTGTGTGGTGGGGCTTAGAGAACGTTCCAGGTGTAGGAATGGGGGAGGCCCCTAAGATGTCCCGTACGTTGACAGCGCCTACGGCGGGGATTGTACGTGAGGAGATCATGTGTTTTTTTTTCGCAGAATGAACGAAACGGTACACTAAAGAGTACTGACAACTACGACGACGACGACGACTTCCCTTACCCTCCGGCTAGAAGGGCTGGCAGACATTCTCCAGAGGGGGTATGCTGGGCACGCTGAACTATCCGCTTCGTCGTGCTTGCCTTGAAGTGCACACGTACACACATGGCCGGAGGAGCAGGAGAAAGACGCCACACAAAACAACGTTTGTTGCCGTTCATAATGACAGAATGCTGGTTCTGGAACACGGGTGGTGTCGGTGGGTAAAAACATTTTCCAACGGTATTCCTGCCGAAGGTGACATGATGTTGGTACGCGTTCAATGTGTACGGTGAATGGATGTTCAAGCCTTTCAAGCACGGATAAAACACATCGTCGTGTGACGAATTCAGGAATCGTCGTCCATTATCCCCGAGAACATCAAACTATCGCCCGGATGTATGAGAGGGAGGAGCGGGATGTTCAAACTTTCACCTTTTCACCCAGTTGACTTAAAGGGTACACGTTCGATTTAAGCCTCTTTGTTTGGGCACGCTGAGGACATTGAGTGTCTCGAGGTTTTGGAAGTGTTAAAAAGCACTCTAAAAACTCCCCAGCATCCAGAAATGTCTAGCATAGACACATACACTCACAAACTTCCTGGACCTACGGCAACTCGTCCCGGAGCACTTTCCGTGAGGAACGGAAGAACATTCCCCTGCCGCCTTGCTGACAAAGTGGAAAAGTTTCCCATTGTGTTGTGCCGGACGGTGCTAACCAGACATTTGTCACCCGGCTATGACTGATAGCAGGGATTAAGGTATTGTTTTGGTCACGTTCTCCTGATCCGGTGTCGGCTTTGGCTTCGATTTCCTTCCCAGCAGTCCAATGACCCTTAGAACGTCGTCTTTCTAATCTGTCGTGCGTTTCTTTTCCCTCTTTTGTCCGCTTATCGCGTACACACAGTGCTGTGTCTCTGCATCTGTCGGAGGAAAAGCGATTCGTCCCCTTGTCTTCTATGCCGTAAGCTTAACATGCTTGACATGGAAATGTATCATCCGTGCCCGGTCTGTCTCGCATCAAGACGCGCGCCAATATGGTAGACCAGGCGACGAACGCATGTCGTGTGCCGTCGTCTCTGACGCACATGTAGAACAAACAGAACCTGGAGTGGCAGACGCGCGCCCCTATCTGGTGGCCCCAAAACATGCACAATACGAATCATTTTTATGTCAAATGTGTGGAGTAACCTCCTACCCCGTCTCTCGTTCATTCTTGCGCATATTTCTTGTTGGGGTTTTTTTTTGCTTCCCCCCAACCGGACAGAAGGCAAACTCGTTAGCGATGGTCATTAAATTTGTCATCCACATGCACGACCATAAAGTAATGATACACGATATGATGCCGCCAACCACTGGTCGGAACCGGAGGGATGGTTGGGAAATTTTCTGACTGGAAAAATGAAACCTAAGCTTGAAGCTAAAATAAAAAGGCAAACGAACCGGGAAGAAAAACCAAACCTCAAATTGTTATTTTTATATCTACACACGTTGCAACCGAAAATGCCCCACGTCGTTAGGGCGGGCGGCGGTGGGTTTAGTCTTGGGGAACACGGTCATCCACAACGTCAGCCACATTCGCATCTTGCTGCGAACATAAAAATATCTCTATCGCTCTGTCCCTAACGGCCGGGCCCATCAATTGTGGGCTCGCGATCGAATTTCAATTCGCCTTTCGCCGACCATGGACCGGAGGACCGGAGTGAGATATACCCCCGAACGGCGGGATACCGACAG